>NC_071657.1:127815212-128436852 GCF_014839835.1 Dryobates pubescens | reverse complement strand
AATTGTGATTTTAAAGTTGTCCTGGTTTGAGTGGGAACAGAACTGATTCTATTGTGTGATTTTACTTTTCAGCCTAGTCTTTTCTATGTAACTGCTCTTTCTGAGCCTCAGAGCACGTTTTTGCAGGCAGTGTTGGCTTTCATAAATGCTAGCACTTGATGTTTATAGTTACTCCTAAAGACTGGTATGCAGAAAGACTCTTGCTTATACTAGCTCCTGTAGAACCTAAGGTCACTGCTAAATTTCATGCCCCACAATGTGGTATGTGCCATAAAGTCAAGCATCACACCTGTGGGGAGGAGCAGACACGACAGGTGACCTTAAACTGGCCAACAAGGTATTCTATTCCATAAGCATCACATTCAGCATAAAGGTAAAGGATCAGAAAGACTATCCCCATTCCTCAATGGCTAGTGTCCAAAGAGGACTCTGTTCATTTCGCACTTGATCCTGATCTGTGTGTTCCTGAAGCCAGTTTCTGAATCCAGCTTCCGAAACCAGTTCCTGCCTGCCACTGAGTCAAGTCTGGGATTTCCCCAGTGCCTGCTGACAGCATCAGTGGTGACAGTGATGTTATTGCTGTCATGAGGACTGGATTCTATATTGATTTTTGTATATATTTCTGCATTTCATTATTTCCATGATTTATTAAGGCTGGTTTCTTATTCTCTTATTCTTCCTTATTCTCTTCCCCTTTTTGAAGCATCTGTCATCCATCTAGTGGGCAGCCTAGCCCTGACTCTTGGCAAAAGTTGTGTCAAATACCGGAATCAGAGCTATTCTGAAGTAGAAATGAACAGACTAGAAACACTCAGTTTCTAAGTCTGGAAAGTATAAGGTGAAAAATATTAGAATCATTCTATTACTAATTCACCTGCCTGCAAAATGAGCCAGGCTACACATTTCTTCTTTCCTAATTGTTAAAAAAACTGGGCTGTAGAAGGCTGTTTACCTTCTCACAGTAATGTTTAGGTTTTTTTATTCATAATGGACAAATCAGTAACAGAAATCTGCTGTTAAGGAAAGGAAGCACCATAAACACAGATGACCTTTTGGAACTCGGTTCCTTTATGCAAGGCAAAATTTGCATGGCTTTAAACATTTATCCAACATACAATCTTTGTAACGCACCAAAGCAATTAAGTACATTCTTAATCTCATTAAACTGGCACACACTGAAATTGTTGGGAGAACAAGGATGTATTGATGCAGCTATTTATAATAGTCAAGTTTACACTGAGCAAAGGAATAATTTAGTAAACGGCAGAGAACTCACAGGTTCTCTCCCAAAAACTTCAGTTAGGCAACACATGAAAATAATGCATATGCAAATATGATCCACCAGTTGGTTTAGCTATGCATTTTCATATTATTTCCTAGGACAAGATGAACATAGAGATCCACATGATGTGTCTTTCCTACTGGCTTTAAAATTTATGTTAATGAAAGCACTCCGCTTAAATCTGTTGTTCTTTCATTATTGTAATAATATGTAAATGGTATTCATTAAATTGTAATGTTTTCCCCTGCAAATCTACTTGAGGCAAGGAATTGCTTATTTTGTTTTGCTTTATATTATTCCAGCTTTCTAGGATTTGTTTTGCTTTACATTATTCAACTTCACAGGAATTTGTTGACTCTGAAAGGAAAAAGTGAGACACGCTAGTAGAAGTTCTATACTCACTTTTTTTTCTGTATCATATTAGCAAAGACAAACCACATTGCTCTGGAAGAGCAGTAGTCTGCAACCCGTTAGAAACATGGACTATCCTGAGGTTACCTAGATATTGCAAGCAGAAGCCAAAGAAACATGCTCATGTATCTGGTAAGCAGCATCCTGGAGAAAGAGAGTCTTGAGCATTTTTTAGGAGACAACTAGATAGAAAGTACAAACTTCCTGTTATGCAGACACTAGGAAAGCTAATTACTTCATCAGTTTTGGTTCAGATTCACTTACAAGATCAAATTTAATTATGTAGATTTAGGCACTAATTGTGCAAGACTGTAGGCAGCTTTACGGCTGTCTAGATGGAATCTCCACTGACTAGGAAAGCTGTAGGCTTGCATCTGTAGGTGTGGGTGTATACACATGCATTTAATGATGGGCTTGAAGTTCTTGCAAATAGGAAGTTTTCCCTTAGGAATAGAATAAAGTCAAGGCAAATGAAAGCCAGTGTGATCTTTCCTCTTTTTTTCCCCTTGTATTATCAATGACCTTTTTTAAGTCTGATTCATGACTTTTCAGCAGGAATAGTCTCAGCAGATTGGTAGAGAATATACAGCCCAAGAAGGAGATGCTTTTCATGTTCCAAAAAACTCTGAAAACAGAAAGGTCTGCAGCTACTGGAAGAAGTGGTAATTTCATTTTACAGGCCCCTTTTACAAGTAGAAAAATGGCAAACACAAGCACAGAAGTACAACTGGCCAAGAATGCTGTAATTCCCTCCAAGTATCTGATAGGAATCATTCTGTTGTACCACTGGTGGACTGACAGTTATCATCCCTTGGAGTCTTCATTCCGTTTTAAGTAAGTCACTAAATAAAGAAGTGAGATTTCAGAGCTCATTGTTAGGGCCTCACATTTGTGCTAACACAGTGAGAATCTTTAAATTTATTAAAAATATAATCATTTGCCTAGAACATCCACAAAAGTGAAAAAAATAGCATACTGTTAATTGTCCATTCCACTAGAGAAAACATCTTCTGTAGCTTGCAAAACTATGATGATTATACGACACATGTACAAGCTCAGCATGGCTGGGGCTGTTGCACACAAAAGTAGGACAATTACATATTGAGAGAACTAATTTTAGACTATAGTCTGCCAGATTTACTTGTATCTCCACTAGGACAGCTGCCAATACCTTGACGTTGTGACAAACATAATCAAGGAAAAAGGGCATACACATTCCATCATCCTTTCTCCCACAGGCATGAGTGGGTACAACCAGGCTAAGGGCTTAGGAAGTGAACATCTGGGGCACGCTCACATGCACACATATGAATGAATCTGAGGATAATTACTTTTATATACTCCACATATGCATGCACATATGTAATAGAAAATAGGTCAATACACTCTACTGTCATCTAAGATATGTACTGAATGTCCTCCAAAAAGAAAATACATCAGGGATTCTACAGTTCTATTTTAATTACCAAATGTGTGTGTCACTCTCACATGCATAGATATATATGCACATGATATATAGAATCATAGAATCAGTCAGGGTTAGAAGGGACCACAAGGATCATCTAGGTTTAACCCCCTGCCATGGGCAGGGACACCTCACACTACAGCAGGCTAGCCAGAGCCTCATCCATCCTGGTCTTAAACAGCTCCAGGGACGGCGCCCCAACCACCTCCCTGGACAGCCCATTCCAGGGCTTCACCACTCTCATGGTGAAGAACTTCCTCCTCACATCCAGTCTGAATCTCCCCACCTCCAGCATCATTCCATTCCCCCTAGTCCTATCACTACCTGATATCCTAAGAAGTCCCTCCCCAGCCTTCTTGTAGGCCCCCTTCAGATACTGGAAGGCCACAATGAGGTCACCTCAGAGCCTTCTTTTCTCCAGACTGAACTGCCCCAACTCTTTCAGTCTGTCCTCATAGGAGAGGTGCTCCAGCCCTCTGATCATCCTCATGTCCTTTCTCTGGGCACGTTCCAGCATGTCCATATCCCTCTTGTAATAGGGGCTCCAGAACTGGATGCAGTACTCCAGGTGGGGTCTCACCAGAGCTGAGTAGAGGGGGATAATCACCTCCCTTGACCTGCTGGCTATGCTTCTCTTGATGCAGCCCAGGATCTGATTGCCTTCTGGGCTGCAAGTGCACATTGAGAGCTCATATTGATCTATATGTCCATTTTTATGTAAAGTGATCAAAGTACTAAGATAAAAGACAGGCATACACTAGATTATCAACATGGTACCACTTTCCAGTAACAAACTCTCTCGTGAGTCTGAATTAAGATAGCCTGCTATTAGTTAATAATATTACCACCCTCACAGTCTAATGTAAAATATGAGGCTCTTGACATCATTGTCTCTTAAAGAACAAAACCAAAACATTTTAAATGCTCCCATTCTGTCAAATACTTTTTTCCATCCCCCACCCAGGTATTTAGCTGAAGACAGTTTTCATTAAAATAGTCTGGTGCTTTATGCTATTTTCACATGATAGAACCAGCTTATCATGTTCCATTTCATTTTCTTAGCTAGATGACTGTCATAAAAGAGCACTGCCCCAGGGTTTGTCCAAAGGAGCCTCTTTCTTGTCCTTGTCAGCAAATTGCTGAACCATGGGGAGGACAATCACTCTGCTGCCCTTTGCAAAGATTTTCAGCGTGTTCTCCCACCTGTGGAGAGTTGTCTGCAGTGCTCCAAGCCTAGGTCACCTGAGGGAGGCCATTGCTCCTCCTGGAACCTTCTAATGGATGTTCATCACTCAAGGACGGAATAACAATTTGTAACATAGAGGCACAAAGGAGAGAAATGGCTCTTTGTACTCTCTGCCTTTGTTACACAACTAGAGTATAAGCCTTAATGTCTAAGTGTTTTTTTATTAGAATTTCAGCTCATAAAAAGGGAGATTAAAAATTCTAATCAGAAATGCATTGACTTAGCAATTTCAAATAACAATGAAATCCCCCAAAACATGATCTGATTGCAAATATCCTTTCAGTAGCAACGTGGCACATTGATTCTGTGAACTATTCATCCAAGCCTCATAAATATGTATTTTATAACAGCAGGGTATATTAATCCATGACATCTCCTAATAATCTGAATTAAGTGTGAACTGTAAATAAAAATTTTAAGAGGTTTTGTGACCTTTTTATGCTTTTGTGATGAGCAAAATTTCAAAGGGCCTTCTGCATTTTAAATGTGGATGTACTATCAAATCAAGGCTTGATTTCGTTCAAAGGCTTGATGAGGCTCTCAAAAGTGTCATTGAAATGTTTCCTTACTTTGATTAAAGGGGAATGAGAAAAGATGCTAAATCTTTAAATATTTCCCTTTTAAGTGTTTCTTTGCTGGAGTTCAGTAAGAGAAAAATATTAAAGCAAGACCCATGGCAGCAAAGCCTGTATTATCTGCTTCCTTTTACCATCACTTCACTGAATGTGATTGAACTAGTGTACCTTGGAGGTATTCAACATAAGGCTCAAAGAGGCCCTGAGCAACCTGGTATAATTGAGGATGTCCCTGCTGACTCTAGGGAGGTCAGATTAAATGACCTTTGGAGGTCCTTTCTGGCCTGGACCATTCTGTGATTCTACAAAGTATTTGAGTTCTAACTAGAATTGTTTGATGCAGATGCTGAAGAAGCAAGTGACACCCATTGTATTCAAGGAATGGGAGCAGATTCTGAGATGGAAGACCCTGTGTGCATAAATGGTATACATTTGGGTTTATATGACCCAAAGGTTGTTGAGGAAACTGAAATTACTCTAGCTAGTCCTGAGTGAGTCAGTACATACAATTCAATAGAAAAAGATTATAATAAATTAAGTGAATCTTCTACTGGTGACATAAACAGCAGTGAACAAAATCATTTAGAGGAAGATAATGATGGAGATTGTGGTTTGGAGAATAGAATAGAATAGAATAGAATAGAATAGAATAGAATAGAATAGAATAGAATAGAATAAACAAGGTTGGAAGAGACCTTCGAGATCATCATGTCCAACCTATCATCCAATACTACCCAATCAACTAAACCATACAACCAAGCATCCTGTCAAGCCTCACCCTGAACACCCCCAGCGACGGCGACCCCACCACCTCCTCAGGCAGCCCATTCCAGTGGGCAATCACTCTCTCTGTGTAAAACTTCCTCCTAACCTCCAGCCTAAACCTCCCCTGACGCAGCCTGAGACTATGCCCTCTTTTCTGGTACTGGTTGCCTGGGAGAAGAGACCAACCTCCGCCTCACTACAACCCCCCTTCAGGTAGTTGTAGAGAGCAATAAGGTCACCCCTGAGTGTCCTCCTGCATTAATTGATGCAGTTCCAGTTGCTGAAAATCTCTTTAATGGAGAGAAGTTGGCTGAACTAGATGAACTAAACACTAGATTTAGAAAAAATTAGGACTACATGAACCATTCTGAACTGAGCACCTTGCTGGGGTGCACGTGCGTATGAGGCTGTGTCACCCAGTGGATATGTGGTTACCACCTGAAGATGCATACTTGTGCACACAGCTGGAGCTTTTGTTGGGATGTCTCTTTGTGCGATGTGTGCATGCACTGGCGCATGCCTCTGTCTGTACAGGTGTGTACAGGACCAATGCAATGCATCCATATAAAGACCACTTGCATTATTTTCTGGTATGTCATCCAGTTATTTTCAGTAAAGTAGCGGTGACTGTCAGATTCTCAGGAAAAACTGGCCCCAGAAGTTTGTCCACCAGGTTTGTAAGGCTTGTGGTCTGACTGTTCCCGAGAGATGTTTGAGAAATAAAGCACAAAATGAACTGAATTTGTTTTTTCTTCTGCTAGCAGTCTCCAGTATACAGTGTGTAGACTGTGCTTGGTAGCCTTGGGCAAGGAGGAGGGAAATTACTGTTTTGGCAGGTAACCACATCTTATACTTCACCATAAAACCTTCTGGCTCCACAACACTTATTAGAAATTGTTTTGAAAAAAAATAATAAATAAATTCCCTGAGTGTTACAGATCTCCACATCTTAGTACTTTTCTGGACAATTTAATTCCAAACCCTTACCTAAAACCTTGTGCTTTAGCTTAATTGTTTCATTTTTTCTAGTGTTTACTCATACATGTTCATTTCAGAGAGCAATCATATTTCCTGTCAAGAGAGGAGATTCAACAACTGAGAACTGTGTAAGGTTTTGGATCAAGATGAAGCGCTGATAATTTGGAACACATGCACCATATTTAGCCATTAGATTACTATGGTGACAAAGTAATTTCCATGTAGGGTTTGAGGACTACCTGGGAGATATTCAGCTTGGTCCAGTCTTTTCAGGTAACAGACTGCTGACAGCTGTTCAATCTGGTTCTTCCTAAAATATAACACCCCCCAATCCTCATTGGTAAAATGCCAGACACAATTATGTGAGATTCCAGACTGCTACTGAGAGCTCTCTAAAATTACTGTATCCTTTCTTTTTTTTTGCTATCTTCTTTTAAAACAAAACAAGTAATTTCTAATTCTCCACAACTCCTCATCCACAAGAAGGTGTTTGCAGACAAGAGTTCTTTCTCATAATGAAAGTACTGTGCTTATAAGAAAAAAATATATTCCTAAATCAAAGCTGAAATTACAGGGAATCATGATAATGATGCTGTAAAAAGTATCTGGCAGGAATTTGATACAATATTCTCTTTCTGGGAGGAGGAGAAGGCAGTACTTTGTGTCAAAATATCATATTCAGACATCTTTCATAGACAGAAAGCACAACAAAAATACTCAGAGCTAGAATAAATTACACATCCTTAGTTTTACATACACACACTGTAAAAAAATTTCCTGTGTAAAGAGATAGCTACTATTTATTTATGATGCATTTTGTTCCATTTTCAAGACACAGTACATCAGCTGGGAGAGTAGTTATCAGCCCTGATGCTCAGTGTTGTGTTAACAATACTGAGGGCACTGGTGATAAACTGAAGCAAATGAGATGCTTCCAAATTTGATCCATATTAGAAGTTGTCCTTTGTGAAGAGAAGGAGAAAACCTCATCATCTATCAGAGGAGAAAGAAAGGATTAATGCTGCAGCAAGGTAAATTTTACTTTGGCTTTTTGAATTGGTTGTCACTAAAGATGGAAGGCACTACAATTCAATACTTTGGAATCCCCTTCTTAATATACTATATTGTTATTTTGATACATCTTTTCATTATAATTGGTGCAATACTGAAGACAATTGAACAACTGTTCTTGTTTTGAGGGTGTATCATTAAAATTAAAGGGAGAGTGATGTGGAACATAAAGCCATTAGCTGAAATGAACATTGCCTCCAGAAACACAGAACTTTTGTAACTCCTTGAGTCATTCCCATGCCAAAATCCTAAAAGAAAAGACGTGTTTTATTGTGCATATGAAAAGAGTTGGTTCCCTGTTGCATCTTGCATCAAGAGGGGATTGGACATGGCACTTGGTGCCATGGTCTAGTCACGAGGTCTGTGGTGACAGGTTGGACTCGATGATCTTTGAGGTCTCTTCCAACCTTAGCGATACTGTGATACTGTTATCTTTCTCAGTACTAATTGTTTCAAGATTTTGGATCACTGTTTCATTTCTGGAAGTTCAGCCATGGAATTTTCTCTAAGTAGAGTGAATCCCATTCCATCAGCCATGTCTGTACACAAGAACTGCTGTATTGTGTCAGATAAAGGAGCCATCTAGGCCCACATCCTTTTCCAGACATTGGCTAGGCACAAAGGAAAAGGCACTTAAAAAAAAGGAACTCTTTCCCCAACCTGCATTTACTGTTCTTAAAACATAGGCTTTTGATCTGGAGCTCATTTGAACTATTGTGGAATATTCTTCAGAGATATGATGGAAACTATTTGTAGCTCTTCAAAATATTGCATGATATCACACTCCCCACAAGCAGCAATCTGAAGTAAGGATGATTATCTTCCTAACCTCCTAACCTCAGCTTAGCCTTGGCTCCTTTTAGTCAGCTCTTAAAAGTAAAAGAGGCTTCTAGCAAATAAACACTGTGAATTCAGAGCTCTTGAAGTATATATAATATAATGAAGTATATAATATATATACTTCATTAATATATAATGAAGTATATAATAAGATCTTGAAGTATAAGACTCACTTGTTACGATGTCGCCATCACTGGAGGTTTTTAGGAGAAGACTTGACGGGGTACTTGGTGCTGTGGGTTAGTTGCTTGGGCGGTGTTGGATTGGTTGATGGGTTGGACGCGATGATCTTGAAGGTCTCTTCCAACCTGGTTTATTCTATGTATTCTATGTATTCTATGATGTCATGGAAGAGCACCTGAACATAGCATGATACACTCCAAATCATGGGATGGAGTTGAGCCCCAGGTATAGTGTAGCATGGGGCAGGTCATTGCCTGCAGCCCTTGAGTTCTGGTGGCTAACTACCTTGTCCTGGTTATAGCACAGCCCTATTCAATCACTCTCTTTTGGAGCTTTCAGCATCAAGATCTGGCAGACAGGGCTGTGCTGAGCACACACAACTTGTCTGTGGGATCCTGATTAGGGAAAGAGACTGAAGACCTGCATAGAAAATACTCTGTAGGGGAGTGTGGAAGAAGGTAAATTATATTGAGTCTCACACTCAGCTTTCAAGAACTTGACAGCTCTGGGAATCTGCTGACAGAAGTACTGTGTAAGAACACAGATGAGGTATATCCCTAACAGCTGCATGGTGCCAGGGATAGTTGTCAAAATTTTAATGGCCACATAGAAAAAAGAAATAAAATATTGATGCTAGACAAAAATATTTTTATTTACCTTTGAAATGAAGAATTTCTGAATAAAGTTGCTATCTATTCAGTTTGTTTTCTTCTATTAGATCCCCAACAAAATTCCAGTACCTGGGTTTTATCTAGAATGCCCTTTTCTCAAACTATATCTGCATATAAGAAAGGGTTTTTGAATAGATACATATTATAGTGATAATGTCACTAAATATATCATCCACCCATACACTTGCAATTGACTTTCCTCTAAAGCTGGTCTTTTCTCTATAATTCCTGCATCTAATTATCATCAATTGCAGCTCAGGAAGGAAATGCTCTAACAATGAAGGGATCAATTATCTTAGCAGCAAAAGAGGGAAAAAATCAAATTAGTAAACTGGGAATTTTAGATGGTAATTTGATCTTTGGGACATGTAGTGCTTAGAGGAACAATGCACAAAAGAGAACTTGTGGAAAGCCAACTCAATTCAGTGTAACTAAGTAGCAGAGTCTTCTGTCACTGAACTGTCAGAGTAATTAATTTCCATCCAGTACCTGACAATAGCAGTGTCCCGTATAAAATAAGCTTAAGACAAAACAAGGCAAGTGATAATACACTGATCTGAAAGAGAATGATGTCATTCTCTGAGGATATAGTTTGTCTTTTTCCACAGAAATACTTCACCAGAGTCAAACATGATGATTTATTAACACACAAGAAGTACCCCTGGCAGGCATGGTTAATATTTTAGCACTGCAGGCAAGGGAATGTGACAGTTTCACTTGTTGCTCTGACCTTTATTTTTCTTTGTACTATGGTTTCCTAGGACTTCCATTTATCTGGAGAACATGCAATTAGAGAGCTCGTTTTAGATAAGCTACAATCATTTCTCACATGAGTTTCACACTCATTTTATCTAAATGAAGGTTGTTCATCACAGTGCACACTTCAAAACAGCTCTGAGAACAATAAAGCCCATAGAAAAGACACATTAAAAGATGCCCATTAGTAAGCTGATAATTATAGACTAAAATTTTATTATTGAACAGTTCAGTATATTAGGGAAGGTTGCACTTCTTAGCAAAACCCACAGATCTAACCCTGGTGAGAGCAAACACTCATTTATAGCTTTAAGTGAAAGATGAAGAAGCACCTGAGTGACAACTTCATTAAATTTGAATACATTGTCTCTAACTTCTGCTGTAAATGCTTCAGGAGTAATTAATTTCCTTGCTACTGGGAGTGATAATATATCATGGAATAAGAAGCTGGAGAGCTGAAAACAAAACAGGCAGGACACACTAATTAAGGAATCTGAAGAGATAAATTGGATTTTGATAATGTGTAGAGTTGGTTTTACCTTCTTTCTCTAATATAATTTTATCATCTTCCTTCAAAGTCATAAGTTAATGGGAAACAGGGGTATATTTTTCTTGTCACGTCTAGGTAATATTTTAGTTTCTCATAGAGCCATGTATGACAGTTTCATTGCCTCCACACATAGAGCTTCACTCTTCCCTTTGCATCCCCAGTCTGAGAGGTGTCTGCCAAGTTTTCTGCAAAGGAGAGCACCACAGAACTGAATTTACCAGGAATACATGACGTCAATTTTCTCGCATGGCTTTTCTGGAATTTTGTTTTGTGGAATAACTCAACATGTTCAGGATCACTGAAGAATAATCCAATGAGATATGCATGTGCCTATGTGCTGGGACCACAAATCAGGCAGTTTTGAGTGAGAGCTGCCTCAGCTTTTGCATTCCACTGAGGACATGTTTTCCTTTTCCTCCCGGAGGAAGAGACCTAAGAGACCAGCTTACTCCTCCCTACAGATCTCAGGAGCTCTGTGAAAGCTTCCTGCTTACCTCTCTGATTCTTCTTCCCAATCTTTTCCTTCCAGTCCTTGAGAGGTGAATTTTCTCCCTCCTCAGATAGCAAGAACATCCTGAGGGTGGGAATAAACCCCTTCCTTCAAGCGGTTCCCACAAGTCCAGGAAAGGACATCACAAATATCACTTAAAAATTGACAACAAGTAAATCAAACACACCACACCACACCAATAGTTATAGCATATTAAAGCTATTTCCAAAGCAATAATGAAAGATAAAATCATTTAACTGTCTCCTCAGAGAGCCTCCAATCTGTAGTGATAATAATCCCTATTTATCAAAATTGCACTCTGAGTATCTCAAGTGCAAAGCTCAGTTTGACTAACGGAAACCTTGCAGCGGGAGGCAGTGGTGTAATTATATCATCAGTATTGAATATCTTTTATAAGATATTTAAGTCAAAAAACCTGATCTCCCATGAAAATAAGCATATAAGATCCATGCAAGCTAACTTTAGACTTGGGAGATAGGTTTGTAAATTCCATCTGGAGCCACCAGAGAGAGATGCACTCCTCCAACAGATGAATCAGAGCACTTACAGTTAGGCTGCTATTCTGAATCACTCTCTGCAGGTATTCCTCTTTATAGGGAAGATAAGCCTCACCTAAATTAAAGTAAGTGCCAGAGCCTTGAACATTCTGTTCAGGTCTTTGCTTCTTTCTCCATTAATTCTTGACTACTAGCAACAACTGTTTTTTCCAGACTTGAATTTCAACATAGCCTTTAAAACTTCACTCCATTACACAAACTAATCAGAAAGAGCGTTGAGTAACTTCATTGTAGTCTAAGACCATAACCAATGTGTTTCCACTGGCCTTCCTAAGTGTCTGGTTAAAAAATATGCACATAGTAAATTAGCAAAAAGCTGAAGTCAGTGCTGCTACTTTTAGAAATAATATACCAGCTTTGTTCATCATGGAGAAAAATAAGGTTGCTAGATGCTTCAAGGAGTTCTACATCAATAATACTCAAGGTTTGCAGAGTTTGCTTGTCTGATTGTCTATTAAAACTAATGGTCTCTGCTCTCACAAGTGTGCTTAATGGTAGTTCTGCAGAAGTAAGTAAAAGTACTGTGTTAATTTCTTCTCCCTGTTAAAAATGCCCAGGCAAACTTGGCTTCCAGTT
Source organism: Dryobates pubescens (assembly GCF_014839835.1). Classification (NCBI taxonomy): domain Eukaryota; kingdom Metazoa; phylum Chordata; class Aves; order Piciformes; family Picidae; genus Dryobates; species Dryobates pubescens. The sequence continues at coordinate 128,424,415 of NC_071657.1, read as the reverse complement.
CACGCTATCCTGTAATGCAATTCCCTCTTGCAGTTGTGTACTGTGGGCCAGTAGCAGTTGTACTAGTTGTACCAGTTGTACCAATTGTACCAGTCTCCAGCACAAGAATAGAGGGAATAAGAAATGGGATCTGATAGAGAAAGATGATAAAAGTTACAGAAAATGGACCCCTGAAATCTGGAAATTAAGGTACACCTGTCAAGATGCAGGATGAATCCCTTTGATAAGATGAGACATTTCTCATATTCATTTCCCACATATGCTTATATGCACCTTGCCTTATTTTAAACACCTAAACCTAAGCTGTGGCATCACTAACTGCCACCTAGACTTCATTGACTGCAGGAGAGTCTCTCAGGCTTTTTGAGAGAAACAAATTCATTCCAGTCCATCCTTAATGGAGGGTTAGAGACTCTTATAGCAGAGAAAAGACAGTTCTTTGTGAGCACAGCAAAACACCAGGTTTTTGGGTCTGTGTGCCAGGATTTTAAAATCATAGTAGATTTTATAGTGGTGCATCTAGCAGATCTCAAGATAGGCAGATGCCTGCTTCTCACCATTACATCTAGGCCTCAGATTGCAGTCGTGCGGGAGCAGCTGTTGGCACATTGCAGTGCAGTCTGGATTTCAAAGGTAATTTTGAACTAAAAGAGAGGTCTTGAGAGAAAAATAATGAACTACACAGATAAAGAAATGACATATATTTTATGGTATCCATGTAGAGTTATCACCTCATTCTTAGCAAAACCAATGGAGCTGTGTTTCACGTGAGCAAATTCCTCCATTTGGAGTTTTTATGCTAGCAATCAGACTTTCTGTTGCTGTTCGAACTTCATCTGTACAAAACAAATGGATATAGCAGTAAGTATTGGAAGCTACACAGATCAATACTTTGACTAAATAAGAAATAACTAGGGATTCTTCATTCTTAGTAAATTAATTATATTTTTTTTCACTTCCTACCTATTAATTATGTTGTGAAGTTGAATCTATCTATCACACATCCATTAGACCAACAGATAATTTATTTGCTGTCTGAATGCTGCAGTTGCTCTTTGCTGAAGCAGCATAGGGCAAAACTGCAGAAAGCATCACATTTTCTTAGGCTTCTGTATGTCTTGCTTCTTTATCAATATAGACTGGCACTCCCTCCTTGAATATGAAAATCAAAGCACCTCTGTGGAAACACTTTCAATGAAAATTTTCTTATCATTACAGATCATAATTAGAAACCTCACCCTATGGAAATTAATACAGAGATCAGATATCAGTGCCAAGCCTTGGCAAAGGACCAGCTGACTTAATATGACACATCATTATCTTATCCCAGTCACAGGTATGGGAATTAATTGGGAGCAAATTTTCATTTATGAACACCTGCACTTAGATAGTTATCGTCTATTATAGCATTTTGAGGGTTTTTATGAACCTGCACTGCACCTTATCTGTGTGCTGCAGGTTAGAGAAACTGGCATTAGTTATTGCAAGAGTGAAACAGCACTTAGAAAATGCTGTTGCCTTACGATAATTGAGTTGCATTTACTTGGGGGCTGTGTACTATGTTCTTCACTGTGAAAGCTTAGGAAGTATCTAGTGAGCCATAATTTTCTGGGGCAGAAATGGGAACTTTTAAGAACAGCTGTTTATTTCCACTGGCTAACTGGATTCAGCTAAGAATCATATGGTCGTGCTGAGCCAAATGTATTCACGTCATTTACTGTGAAGCATGTGAACTTATACCTCCTTAACTATTGAATACATTTTTTCACCATGAGTGTTCATGTTTTGAAGTTACTGCACAACCTGTCTTTCTAAATGTCACGGGGGACCTTGAAAACATGTGGGTAATGGAGGATTTGAATATCTGAAGGGCATTGCAATGTAATATGTCTATTCTGGATGACATGACCTTCTGGTAGAAAACAGAATTCTGGATGTTTACAATATCCACAGCCCAGTGCTTTTCTAACTGATTTCTACTGTAGAATAACTGCTTGGTAAAACCTTTCTCCCAGGCAAAAAAGATTTTCTTTTTTTATTCTATACCCACCATCCAATTGAGTCTGTCCATGTAAACAGAGCAGTGGTTTGTCTTGGGTATTTTCTCTGTCACACACACAGAAGCCTCCAGGGTGAGTATTAAAAAGTCTAGTAGGAAGAATGATGGAGAAAACTTGCCTTGGAGGAAAGTTCATTCTGAAATAACTGGTCAGTGCATTGAAAATTTTGGATATATCCCTGGCTCCGTTCTTCCTGAAATCTTGGAAATTCACTTCTGTCTTATAGCAGTGACTTGTGTATGTACCAAGAGACAGTTTTGTGGGTCTGAAGGTTGCTGTAAGGCTGACATAATTTATGACTGCCAGATAGTTTGCTGAAAAAGTTTAAATGAACCCAGGTATAACTCAAACTCTTTCACATGTACCTCCACATCTCAAAGTGTTGACCTTTATCTGCCATTTATGTTAAAAAATGAAGTTCTTTGCTTATGTGCCAATGTTAATTTTGAAACCAGGTAAAAGTAATTTTTTTGTGGAGATTTTTCTGATCTGCATTCTTTATAGACTCTACATTCTTTATAGACACTGTATACTCCTTCACAACATAAAACATTTTCAGCAGCAGCCATCCCTCACAGCTTTTGGAGAGTTATTCTGTTTTCTAGATAAATAGAAAATTGTTGACTTAGGATATCTGTTTTTCATATAATGGATCAGGTGGAAGCAATGAAAACCAACCAAGCAAAGAACAAGACTGATGTGATCTGTGTGTTATGTAAATGTTGAAGATAAAGATCTTAAGCAGAGCAGCCTATGCCAGACTTGATACAGTTTTTGAGTATCTTCCAGATGAAATTATATGTGCCATAATCTAATAGTTACTTGGGTTATTGATGTATTTGCTCAGTAACCATTAATAACAGTTATTGATGCATTCTCCTTATAAATGACACAAAGAAGTGAGTGAAAATTTTCCAAGAAAGATTTTGCTCCCCCAATTACCCAAATATATTCAATCCATTAATGTGCAACTACATTTTTTCCCCCTTTATATTAGTCTATAGTAAAGGGAGAGGAGTATTTGTTCTTTAAAAAAGGAATGCAGTCAAGCCAGGCCAGCTGCAATACCTTTTCAAGCTCCATTTTACCTCTGGTTAGAAAAAAAATAGCCTCTTATTATTGCCCCTTAAATCTTCCAGCCAGAGCCAAATGAAGCATGGAATGTCCAGCATTGACATTATATTACAGTAAAGACAATCTGTTAAATCATACATATATTGTAGTTAACTCTAATTTAGATTATAAATCTTTGTGACAGATGATTGTGACATCATCCCTCCCTGACTTTCATTGTAAGGGACTGGAGCTTAAAGATAATGAAATGCTTTATGTCCCAGGTCCCAGTAACTCTCTTAAGGTCAGCAGTGTACACTGCTCTGTGAAGGTACTATGAGGCATCTCATCCTGGTTCAGTGCTCAATACTAGCAAGCCTATTTTTCTCTGGTATTTGGTGTTTTGGGTATTTGCGGTTGGGGTTTTTTTAGGTGTTTGTTTGTGTTGGTTTGTTATTTTGGGGTGGGGTTTTTTGAGGTTCACAGAAGACTTCCCCAGTTTTGCCCTCTTTCATTCTTTCTAGATGCAAGAACCTATGTTTCTACGTGTGTGTGAGAGCTTTTGTGACATGCTACCTTTTCTCCATTTGATTGCAATATTGTAAACCCATTATGCATGTGGTACTATGCAGTAAGTACATAAATTGCAATGTTAGTGCTCACTTTTGTCAGCCTCTTTGAAAGAAATAAAGTGAGAATTCCAGAATGCAGGTGTACTTCAGTTAGGAAGAGAAAGGAAAGAAATAGAGTAAAATTTCACATTGTTTTTTCTGATTATTGTAACTAGGTAGAAAGTGTATGTACTAGTTACCTATTGGGGAACTGCCTCTGTGTACCCTGTACTTCATTTATGTCATTGTAAAAGGAGGTTTAGATTGGGTAGTAGGAAAAAAATATTTTCTGAAAGGTGGGCCAGGCATTGGAATAGGTTTCCCAGGGAGGTGGTGGAGTCAGCGTCCCTGGAGGTGTTCAGAAAACATGGCACTTTGAGACATGGTTTAATGGCCATGATGGACTTAGGATGACAACTGGACTTAATGACATTAGAGGTCATTTCCAAGTGAAATGGTTCAAAGATTCTATGATTCTGTTCAATTAATCAAATCTATATCTATTTATGACTGCCATAGACTTTGCTCTTTGACACTTTAACAGTAGAGAATAGAGTAGAGTAGAGTAGAGTAGAGTAGAGTAGAGTAGAGTAGAATAGAATAGAATAGAATAGAATAGAATAGAATAGAATAGAATAGAATAGAATAGAATAGAATAGAATAGAATAGGAGTAAACCAGGTTGGAAGAGACCTTCAAGATCATCGAGTCCAACCTGTCATCCAACAATATCTAATCAACTAAACCATGGCACCAAGCAATCCATCCAGTCTCTTCCTAAACACCTCCAGTGATGGTGACTCCACCACCTCCCCAGGCAGCCCATTCCAATGGCCAATCACCCTCTCTATGAAGAATTTCTTCCTAACATCCAGTCTAAACTTCCCCTGGCACAGCTTGAGACTGTGTCCTCTTGTTCTGGTGCTGGTTGCCTGGCAGAAGAGACCAGACCCCACTTGTCTACATCCTCCCTTCAGGTAGTTGTAGACAGCAACAAGGTCTCCCCTGAGCCTCCTCTTCTCCAGGCTAAGCAACTTCAGCTGCCTCAGCCTCTCCTCATAGGATTTGTACTATTTTTTCCCCTTATAACATAATATAACTCTGATCAAGATAATATCTTTAAAAATATATTTATTACAATTGATAAAGAAATATACAGTGAAATACAATTTCAAGATTCCACTTAGAGTGATTTAATACTACAAGCATAAACAGATTATTACTGCTTGGAAATGAAAAGAAAAATGTCATACCAAGTGAGAGTAAAAGAAATTCAGAACTTTCCTGTATCAGAAGATGGAGCTCATTCAAAATCATAGTTTTCCTTGTGGAAAACAAAGTAAAACCCAAATTTTTAAGCCTGCTGCAACTTCTCAACTAGAAATAACTTCTCATTATGCTGCTTTAAAAGTATGTCTGTTTAAGAATTGCCAGTGTCAACACTACAAAGGAATGTTCTTATTTTGTTGAAATGATCTGACAGCTCTAACACAAAATATTTGGATTTTTTTTTCTTCCTGAGAAGCAAGTGTGAGTATCAGAAAGCACAGACATGAGGAGTTGCTGGGGGAAAACAATCATGTCCTTCAGACTATTCAAGTCATCTTCACCTGTAAGAAATGTTGTGGTGGAGGAGAATTAACTCCATCATGTTAGCCATAAATTGACCCAAGGAATTACCATGGAAAAGCCACTCCCCTCTCTCCCCCCCTTCCACCCCCCCATTTTATCTACTTCATGTCAGCTGAGATTATAGGAGAGTCAACCATTATTTTTGAAGACCTTGTGCAGGTAAGAGGCATATTCTTCTGTCCAAATAATTTTGAGTGAAGAGCAACCTAGTGAAAGTCAAGCATTTTACACCGGTGCTGGACTGACATAAATGAGAAAATAGGGACAGAAATCCAGAAATCCATTGACATTCACAAAATACCATACAGACACATTGATAATTTGGTATATTAGAAGCATACAATTTGTTCATTACAGGCCTGATTTCCAGTATGTTGAGAATTAAACACTTTCCATTGATATCACAGTATCACAGTATCACAGTATAACTAAGGTTGGAAGAGACCCCAGGGTCCAACCTGTCTCCACAGACCTCATGACTAGACCATGGCACCAACTGCCACGTCCAATCTCCTCTTGAACACCTCCAGGGATGGTGACTCCACCACCTCCCTGGGCAGCACATTCCAATGACAAACGACTCGCTCAGTGAAGAACTTTCTCCTCACTTCGAGACTAAACCTCCCCTGGTGCAGCTGGACCTCTAAGTGTTCCTGATTTCTGAAAAAAATCAGCCTTTTAAAATATCTGCCTAATTTTTGCAAACCTCCTCCAAACACAGTGAAAACTATTAGATGGATCTAGATGTTTTGTAGGTGCTCAGACTTGGGTGAATGCAGGATCACACAGGATTGCAGGATCACGCAGGATCACAGCATGTTAGGGCTTGGAAGGGACCTCTGCAGATTGTCAAGTGCAACCACCCTGCCAGAGCAGGACCATAGAATCTAGCACAGGTCACACGGGAATGCATACAGATGGGGCTTGAAAGTCTCTAGAGAAGGAGACTCCACAATCTTTCTGGGGAGCCTGTTCCAGTGCTCTGCAACCCTTACAGTGAAGAAATTCCTTCTTATGTTGATGTGGAGCCCCCTGTGCTGTAGTTTACATCCGTTGCCCCTTGTCCTATCATAGGGCACAAGTGAGAAGAGGCTGTCCCTTTCTTCCTGACACCCAGCCCTCGGATATTTATAGACATTTATTAGATGCCCTTTCAGTCTTCTCTGCCCCAGACTAAAAAGCCCCAGGTTTCTCAGCCTTTTATGATAAGGCAAGTTATGCAATCTCCCTCTTTCCCTGAGAGAGAAGTAATTTGGGTACCTGCACAGTTTATTTTAATATATTGTTTTGTGTTAACCTCAGATAACCCACTTTCCTATCTAAAGAAAGCCAAAGTTAATGCTTTTGTAGTTGGATGAGAAAGGTCTCTAAAATGTAATCCTCTTGCAGGGAATCTTCAGTAACAATCTGTTTCCCAGAGATCTGAAGGCTGGCAAACCAACTGATCTCAAGTCTTTTGAAACAAACATTTCTGCCTTTTCTCCCATCAGGCTCAGGACAAAAATGTGCCTATATTTATACAGATTGAGGTAATTTGCTTCAGCAGAAGGTACTCTAAGAAAGGCAAGACTCTGTGAAGAAAACTCATATACTTCTGCATCACTGGATAGAAGAAAGCCAGTGGAAATCAGTATAAATGCTCCTGAATGCAGCCCCAGTTTCACAAGGTAACAAATTAAATATGCATTTAATCCTATTAAAGCCAATGGCATCAAGCATATGCTAGAATGTATGCACACTCCAACACCTCTTAGGAAAGGGAGGCCAAGAATGTTTAGGGCAGACTGGAAATCTCAACACCTAAATATTGGATTTTCCTTTTGTTTATGGTAGTATAAAACCAGAGGAGTATGGATAAGGCAGATATAAGCCCCACAGGTGTGACTGGACATTTGCACATCAAACTTGGTGCTGCCAAACACAAAATGGGTTCCTCATGGGTTCATGAAGATGCATTGCAAATAACCTCTCAAAGATGGATCCTAAGCTGAGGGAGAAAACGGAAAATATTCAGCAGCACAAGCATGGCTAGTTGCTCATGCACAAAAACCAAAGACAAACAACTTAGGTTTTCTACACCAGCTTTGCTTTTCCTGAAATTATTGACTTTGTACTTAGGAATATATTAAAATAGAATAGAGTAGAGCAGAGTAGAGTAGAGTAGAATAGAATAGAATAGAATAGACCAGACCAGGTTGGAAGAGACCTTTGACATCATTAAATCCAACCTATCACCCAACACTATCTAATCAACTAAACCATGGCACCAAGCACCACATCCAGTCTCTTCCTAAACACCTCCAGTGATGGTGACTCCACCACCTCCCTGGGCAGCCCATTCCAATGGCCAATCACTCTTTCTATGAAGAACTTTTCTAACATCCAGGCTAAATCTCCCCTGGCGCAGCTTGAGACTGTGTATACAGCCAGAAAAGAGACAAGAGTCACTAAGTTTTTCTAATTATGGGCACATTGTGTCCCCTTTGATGGTTGCTCTTATAAATCCTTTTCTGAGGTCTCCAACATTGAGGGAATTAAAGTCCTCAATAGAGCAGGATCTGTTGCACTCCTTCAGGTCAAGTACATGAAATAACACTTTCAGAATTGTCCCCAAGGCATTCAGGCTGGAGCAGCATGTTAGAAGTGAGATGCTCAGCACATAAGATGTCCAGATGGTTTCCTCATAAGACTGCAGCTGGAAGAAAGGCTGGAGCATATTTGGCTTCCAGCTCACAATTCAGGTGCCTACATTTTGCATACACCGTGCTTCGTGTTGCCAAAGCTGTCTCATAAAAGGATAATGCACCATTATTCTACACAAGGTATTCAAATGTTTGTGCAAACCCCTTTAAACTCACGATTGTAGGAAGCATAGGCAGTGAAGGAGAGCTTACAAATGTTCATTCCAGATTTCTTTACCTTTGTTAGAGTTTGGGCTTGTATTATCCTCTGGGGTATCATCCTGGTCCTCTGAATCTCTCCATAATGCTAAGTTATGTGCATCTCTTTCCTGAAGAAAAGCCTCTGAATCCCATTCCACATCACTCACATATATGGAAGCAATGACTTCAAGTCCATAGACAACTGCAATATGTGTATGCAAATGTCTAGGCTACTGCACTACAGTGAACTGTGCAGATGGCCAAGGACCTCAGCCAACAGCAGAAAGTTTAAACGGATTAAACTTTTACAGCAGATTAAGGTTATTAACTATCATAAAGGTTTTAGTTATGTTATTGAAAATGATCCTGTTAAACTGTATCTTTATAATCAACCATGCCAGTGTGTTTTATTAAATCCAGTTGAATGGTAAATGGCTTCTTAAAACAGGAAGAAACCATGAAAGTGCAATTGGCCATCCAGTCCTGAGACTAGCCTTGCCAACTGCTCATGATTCAGAAAGTCAAAAGAATTTCCAGACAATATAAATATAAAATACCCTGCTGCTGGTTCAGAGACTTCAGAGCAGAAGGAAGGTATCAGACTTTAATTTCATCTTCTGCCTTTCAGAACTTTTTGCAGGTTCTTTGTTGTTTCTGAAACAGAATAATAAGAACTAAATATCCTCGGTGCCTTATACAGTCTCTTTAGTGAAGTCCATAAAGATATCATAATAGTTTTTCAAGTTATGTGGCATCCTTTTATTTGCATAGGTCTACAAGCAAACAGAATTAAAAGTTCAGTATGTTGTAAAGTCAGATGTTCAAATCATAGAGTCAACCAGGATGGAAAAGACCTCAGAGATCATCAAGTCCAACCTATTACCTAATACCTAACACCTCATGACAAATAAACCGTGGCTTCAAGTGACACATCCAATCCTTTTTTGAACACTTCCAGGTATGGTGACTCCACCACCTCCCTGGGCAGCACATTCCAATAGCCAATTACTCTTTCTGGGAAGAACTTTGTCCTCACCTCAAGCCTAAACTTCCCCTGGCACAGTTTGAGACTGTGTCCTTTCATTCTGCCCCTGGATGCCTGGGAGAAGACACCAACCCCCACCTGTCTACAACTTCCCTTCGGGTAGTTGTAGAGAGCAATAAGGTCTCCCCTGAGCCTCCTCTTCTCCAGGCTAAATAACCCCAGCTCCCTGAGCCTCTCCTCATAGGGCTTGTGCTCAAGACCTCTCACCAGCCTCGTTGCCCTAAATGTCACAGTAAAATGAAGTTATATGTAACAGGTAACAGCAAGATTTATTTGACTCCATTTTGTTCACATCTTGCTTCATGAACAAGTTCAGGGCACTTGCTAAAAACCCTTGGGTAATCCTGCAGCTGAAGTCTGTACCATATGTAGGTGCAATGGGGCAAGAATAAGGGAGGAAGCTGTAGCTCACTATATGGGTCAAGGTTATGCGCTCAATAACAAGGCTGACTCTTTTTCCTTTGCTACAGCTGATCTCACACTTCTGATCTCACACTTCTGAGGGATTCTTAGTACAGGCTGTTCTACAGGGGCCAGTAATTTGGTTTAAAAGATGACAGCTCCACCAAATTGAAATAGAATTCTCCGAGAGAAAGAAAAGACTTGGTATTTTTTTCCCCTTCCTTCCTGGTTTTTTTTCACTTTCAAAACCTTGCAAGCAGTAGAGACAGTAGAGCTTCTTAGAAAGAAGAATAAAAAAAAGGTCATCTGTATCTGCTGCAAGGGAACATGAGAAAATCAAAGAATTTTTCTTCTGTCATTAATGCAGAGATTTTCAGAATGATTTCCAGGCTTTTCACCTGATGGATTATATTTAGCACAGGATCAAGCACAACTGATGGCTCACAGATATTCTATCCAATCTGTATTCCTTCGTTTACCTGCTTCCAGACCACCCAATTTCTTGGCTTTATGAGAAGATGCTTATCAGAAAGTAATGCTTTCTTATTTCAAATATTTGTTCTTCCAACACCTACCCCTTTCACATCTAGTTTAAAGCTCTTTCACTGAGCCCTGCTAGTGTGCCAGGACCCTTCTCCCATTTTGAGACAGGTCTTTCTCTTTTGTTGCCAGCGGGTCTGGTGTCAGCATTAAAAGCATATGCAATGTATGTATTAACACCATGGATAGTTCCATTAAGTTTATTTTCCAGGCCAGCAGAAAATAAAGCATTGAGCTGTAAATTCTAAAGACATAATTTTAAAACAATTGTGAAATGTATTTGTGTTTAGCACAAAGGGATGTACCAAACACTCCTTATACTTCTCAGTTTGACATATCTTTTCTAGGTTTGATTCTCTCACTTTGCAAATATGGCAGAAAACAGTGACTGTTTGCTGAGTGTGACACTTTGCAAAGACTAATCCATAAAACTTTGTGTTTGCACTCCTCTCATGATTTGTGGCTGTGAAAGCTACTGTGAAGAATGGTGAACAGATTACCCAAGGACATGTCCTCAAGCTACCCAGCAGGAAAAGTCAAGCCAGCTGTCAGGATACAGTTTTGAAGCAGCACCTTGCAACGACAGTAAGTTTACTTTAAGGAGAAGTTGAGGTCTGCAAGTGGCACAACACCAAGCTATTGCCTTCCACCAGCTGAGGTTCTCAATAGGATTGATGAGAAAGGCTATAGTGATACTCTGAGGTGTGAGACCAGGGATTTTTACATTGCACTGCCCAAGTGCCACACTCCTCTTTGAGGGATTTGGCTTTTCACATAGGTTCAGAAATTATGCCTGTGTTGTCCTTTTATTTACACCAGTAACCTTAAGAGTCCTATGTGTGGTCCTTGCTGATTGGAGAGTTTCATCATGCATAAAATTTCTTATTGATATGACAGTCTGGGCTTGTATTTGCAAGTCTTGCTGGCATACCTTAAACAGTTAGGTTTAAAACAAAACAAAACAACCCAATTCGAGCCCCTAAAAGACATGCACAAGCAAGAAGTGCCTCACAGGCAAAGATTACTTCCAAAGCATATGTTTAGCTTTCATAATTACTCCAGTATACTAATTTCACTAGCATTGCTCTGAACTATAGAGAAATACTATCTTGACATCCAGTAGTGCTTTTTCAACCAACTGTTAAATGATTCTGTGATACCACAAATTACATGTTTACTAGAATATACCAATGACAGCAAGTTGTCTTCAGTGCAGAAAAATAAACGTCACTTACCTCACTACCTTTATAGCTCCATAGTGAGGACATGCTTTTTGTTTGTAAAAAGAACCACCATCATTATAAAGTTTTTTATTTGTCTCTTACCTAGAGAGAATCATAGAATCGTTAGAGTTGGAAGGGATCTCAAGGATTATCTAGTTCCACCCCTGCTGCCTTGGGCAGGGACACCTCACACTAGATCAGGTTGCTCGCAGCCACATCCAGCCCATCCTTAAAAACCTCCAGGGATGGAGCTTCTACCATCTTCTGGGCAGCCTGTTCCAGTGTCTCACCATCCTCATGGTGAAGAACTTCTTCCTAACATCCAATCTGAATCTACCCATTTCTATTTTTCTCCTGTTCCTCCTAGTCCTATCATTACCTGACACCCTAAACAGTCCCTAACCAGCCCCCTTCAGATGTTAGAAGGCCTCAATAAGGTCTCCTCGGAGCCTTCTCTTCTCCAGACTGAACAGCCCCAAATTCCTCAGTCTGTCCTCATAGGAGAGGTGCTCCAGCTCTCTAATTATCCTCATGGCCCTTCTCTGGGCATGCTCCAGCACACCCAGATCCTTCCTGTAATAGGGGCTCCAGAACTGGATGCAGTTGCAACAACTGAAATCACTAAAGAAGTCTACATTCCTGTTGCAAGGCAGGATTAAAAGTGTCCTTGACTTTTCTAAAAGATATCTGGCTGTATTGTTCTTCAGGTCTCCTGTTACTGTATTTTGTTGTTTTCACAGTCTACCTAAGGCCAGCACTTCAGTCTCCTCTGTTAGAAAGATTTTCTTAACATCTAATTAAACAATCTCTTATTAAAGTCCTTTACTTCTCAAACTAATGACACTGAAGAAGATAAATATCTTCTTCCCCCTTCAGAATAACTTTGGAATATTGAAGTCTTACCACATCTGTCTTCAGCTGCAGTTTACCAAAATCAATTTGTAAACCAGGGCTGCGGTATTTGTAGGAAAACATGAAACCGCACATACGTGCAGCCCAGAGTTCACTATTTAAAGAAGTAATAATTAGCAGTGCCAGAACCAGTAACAAATTGTAATCTATGAGCAGAGGAAAGTCTGTGCATGTCTAGTAAAAGGCATCTAGAAAAAGGAAGCCTATTATCAGTAGGGTAAATGTGCTTACAAAGGGGCCACAGCCCAAGAACTGAAAAGGTTCTAAAAATCAGAAAGTCCTGAGAATCACTGATGTTCTGTTACTGATACTCAAATCAGATAATTTACATCTAGGTTGGCTGTGCAACATTGAAGTTACAGGACATGACTGAAGATATATGAGAATATTGTTTTGCCTGAAGCAAGGAGGATCCTTCTTTGCTGGTTATAGTTTGTTGCCTGATATTCTAACCTATGTACAGAGACTGACCTATGGGTGAATTCCTCCAGCTGTGTTTTGGATTGAAAGGTTATAAAACAGGAAACATGAGTGCATGAGTAGAATAGAAAAAAGAAAAGCATTACAAGCTAAGGGAACACAGAGTATTAAAAATATCAAGCTTCTTAAAGGAGGAAACAAAGGTTTAAAATAAGAGTGAAGTGATTAGGAATAAAGATCTAGAGAGAATATGGACATCCAATTCAAGGAAACTCTTCCCAAATTAGGATGATAAGAAATTACATTAAAAAATAATAATAACTAGAGCTATGGGGGTTTAGATAATAACTTAGAAAAGACTTATAGCTCTTTTAAACAAAGTCATCAGCACAATTGAATTTTTATAGCTCACACACAGTAAGCAGATTATTAGAGCCTGTAGAAAACAATTTTTGTGATGGAGGAAATCCTAAAAAACTTCATGTAATTGAAGTTTTAATAGACTTTCCCTTCAGGTTCTGATAGAAGCATTTATGAAAGACTGACAGAAAAATCCATTTTACCAGAAAACTAAATCTTGCTATAAAAACAAAAAAGCTATATTTTAACTTCATAAATTCCTCTGTATCTACTTACTGCAATATTCTCTGAGTCTGGCTGTCATTAAACATGTCTGAGGATATACTATCTTTTTTTTTAGGCATCTTGTGATGAATGTGAAGCACACCGTAGTTAAAAGTCAGAATGTTAGTGAAGTGAATAAGAAAAATGATCAAACTGTGTAATTTAGTGTGATGTCCACAGTGTTTATTACTAACCCCTACCAATACTAAATCTTATTCAATTGGGTATGATGCCCTGGGCATCAGAAGGAAATATATGGACTATAAGAAATCTGCATAGTTCGAGGAGAAAGGCAGAAAGGAAGTGGGAGAGGGAAGCAGGGAGAGAATCCCTGAGGTTTATATCATGAAGGGATTATTTCTATTTTTCTTTAACTCAGTATGAAAATCAAAACTGAAACTTTTCCCACTGAAACCACTGACCTGAATTTTTTGGTAATCTGATTAGACTCATATTGGCATGCACTAGGAAATATTCCAATGAACCAAAGGGAACATAAAGGGCATTTTAAAGGCTGTACATTTCACAAATAAACTGATGGTCATTCCTGTTCGTATCTTGCAGAGACAGCATTGATTGGCCAGATTGTGATACTTTAGATTTTAAAGAAATCAATTACTCCAAGAGAGGATGTGGAAGAATCTCTTGAAAGGATCTGGCATCCAGAAAAAATGATTTAATTTGACTCCTCCAACTTCATGTAACTGCTAACTACAGTTAAATTTTTTTAAGCTCTGTAAGAGGAAATATTTACTCTTAACTCTACTTGAGTTTAGCAGATAGAATCACTCCAAGCCTCTTCTTGAGCACCAAAATGTCAGGACATATACAGCAATTTGGGGGGAAAAAGAAAAAGAAAAAGAAAAAAAGTGGTGAGCTCAGGTTAAAGTTGATTAAGATAAGTTATAGCCAGGCTAAAAATTCAGATTTCTTTTAAAATGGAATATTGTGGTTACTCTTCAGTACAGAAAGGTTAGTAGCAAAAGTACTACATTTTCAATGCAATGTTTCTGTCTGCTAGTTTGATAAGCGAACCCCTTCTGTTGCTGTGGTAGACTTTGAGAGTGTCTATAGTGGTGGTAGAAATTACTTTTCAGGGACCCTCCATCTGTCTCCCATTACTGTGTTTGGATTCATGGCACTAGTTCTGAGACTGCAGGAGTGGGACTCCTCCTGGACAAGATTGGGGGGACATGCACCAGGAATTACCACCCACAGTACTCTGTCTGCTGCATGTGGGGCCAGAGCGGAGACAACCTGAAGGAGAAGCTCTGTGACCCTGCAGTGTTCTTCCCAGAGGCACAGGCTCAGCTGTCTCCCCAGCACCTCCACTGTTGTATGGCTCAATCATATAGACACAGACAGTGTTTCACATTTTGTCTTTGCTTAAAATGGTGTAATCTTTTACATTAAGTGATGTGTGTGTGTGTTCAAATATGTCTTAAAGCAGGTTGTCCTCTTTGAGTTACATCTATGAGACAGTGAAGAGAAGTCACACAGAATCACAGAATCACCAAGGTTGGAAGAGACCTCAAAGATCATCAAGTCCAACCTGTCACTACAGACCTCATGACTAAACCATGGCACCAAGTGCCACGTCCAATCCCCTCTTGAACATCTCCAGGGATGGTGACTCCACCACCTCCCTAGGCAGCACATTCCAATAGCTAACGACTCTCTCTGTGAAGAACTTTCTCCTCACCTCAAGCCTAAACTTTCCCTGGTGCAGCTTGCGACTGTGTCCACTTGAACTTAATCTCCTGAGCATCCTCTAGGTAGCTATGAGATCTGGGTCTGCTGAAAGACATTTCCTGACAGGGAGTACATGAAAAATCCCTCATATATAAGGATCTTATTAGTACTACACAGAGAGTACTTCAAATCCTGGGTACTTCAGCACTTCACACAGATGAAAGGAAAAATCCTCATACAGGACGCAGTCTTCACAATGACAAAATACAGATTGAAGATGCTTTCAAGTTTTTGTTACAGGTCTCTCTTATGGAAGGCAATCTTATTTTCTACCACACAAAACCTTTGGTATAGTACATGTTGTAAAGAAACAATCACTATATTCACTTGATTCCCCCCCACACACACACATACCCCACCCCCATTTGATTCTCTTCCCATTTTCTTGGTATACACCCTTTCACAATGAGGATAATGTGAATATAACAAATGACAGCACACAACTACTACTGGACATATTTGGTCAACCTCAGCTGAACAAGATTTTGTCTGATGAGGGAGAGAGAGGAACCAAAGGGTCATGATCTAAGGCAGGTAGCTGTGCCTCCATTATGTCCATCAAAATACATTTCTTCATTGATGGTTCTGTATATGCATTACAGGCACATCTGAGGATGAAATAAGCAGCTCTAATTAGCTGAATCAAGTTTGCTTTTGAAGCTGGTGGCTTGCATTCATCTCAGCCTTACTAGTGTGGTTTACAAAGAGTCATTTACTTTTCTTCAAAAAAACAAGCACTTTGTTCATATTCATTTTGTGTGATAGGTGTCTTGAAAAAAACCATAAATAAATAAATAAAGATCACATGGTGTGCAGGATAATTAGTGCACTTCTCTGCAAATCCTCTGCTTTTACATTAATTCATTGCATTCTTCAATCTTGTGTTTGTTTGTTGTTTTTTTTAAATAAAGCAGGGCATTCACTCCATGTGAATATCCTTTAAATATTATGCACAGGCAGGAGCAGGATAAGCTCTTATGAATGCAGGGCTTTAAAAACATTTTTTAATTGAAAAAAATTCTAATAAAAAATAGTATATTTTAGAATAGAATAGAATAGAATAGAATAGAATAGAATAGAATAGAATAGAATTAGTCAGGTTGGAAAAGACCTTTGAGATCATCATATCCAGCCTCCCTTCAGGTAGTTGTAGACAGCAATAATGTCCCCCCTGAGCCTCCTCTTCTCCAGGCTAAGCAACCCCAGCTCCCTCAGCCTCTCCTCATAGGGCTTGTGCTCCAAACCCCTCCCCAGCTTTGTTGCCCTTCTCTGGAAATGTTCCAGCACGTCAACACGTTCCTAAAGTGGACACAGGACTCAAGGTGTGGCCTAACCAGTGCTGAGTACAGGGGCAGAATGACTTCCCTGCTCCTGCTAGCCACACTATTTCTGATAGAGGCCAGGATGCCATTGGCCGCCTTGGCCACCTGGGCACACTGCAAGAATCTAGGAGTTGCAAGAACTTTCCAAGGCTAAAATTGAGATTTTGTAGGTATATATAAATTCTGATTATAGAAATCTAAAAGTTAGGGTTTTTTTCTGTTTTGAAACAGAAGACATTAAAATGTCCACACATGTAAGTTTCTCTATGTGTCTTCAGAAGTTGTTAAATCAAACCGTATACCAAATAATAAAAGAGATGAAACAAACAGGTGAAACCTAAACTCTACAGCCTCATCTATTAGATGGTTTTATTTCATATTAAATTGTATCTATCTTTATTTAATATTCATGTATTTTTATATTTATGTATTTATTTAATTTTTATGTTAATATTTTTAATATAATAGTAAGATTATTTAATAATAAACCCTACAAATAGCCTCAGCTGCTGAAATATCGCCCTATATGAAAGCTTAAAGACTAAAGAAAAACTGCTACAGGTTTCACCAAAAATAAAATTCCAGTTTGAATCTTAAGTATTTGGAATCCATTTTAGAATAGAATAGAATAGAATAGAATAGAATAGACCATCAAGATCATCTCATCCAACCCATCATCCAACACCATCTAATCAACTAAGCCATGGCACCAAGCACCCCATCAAGTCTCCTCCTAAACACCTCCAATAATGGCGACTCCACCACCTCCCCGGGCAGCCCATTCTAACGGCCAATCACTCTCTCTGTGAAGAACTTCTTCCTAACATTCAGCCTAAACCTCCCCTGGCACAGCTTGAGACTGTGTCCTCTTGTTATTGCATTGGTGGCCTGGGAGAAGAGACCAACATCCGCCTGTCTACAACCTCCCTTCAGGTAGTTGTTGAGAGCAATAAGGTCACCCCTGAGTCTCATCCTCTCCAGGCTAAGCAACCCCATCTCCCTCAGCCTCTCCTCATAGGGCTTGTGTTCCAAACCCCTCACCAACTACGTTGCCCTTCTCTGGACATGTTCCAGCATGTCAACATCCTTCCTAAACTGAGGGGCCCAGAACTCCACTACTTGGATGACACGCA
The DNA here is from genome assembly GCF_014839835.1 of Dryobates pubescens. Taxonomy (NCBI): domain Eukaryota; kingdom Metazoa; phylum Chordata; class Aves; order Piciformes; family Picidae; genus Dryobates; species Dryobates pubescens. The sequence goes on along the minus strand of NC_071657.1, from coordinate 128,406,805 downwards.
GAAGATTTGAATTGCTGATTATAGTTGCTCCATTTATATTTTCAATGCAATTATGGGTGCAGAAAGTCTAGAGCATCCACCCCCCCAAAAAATGGACATGTCTGTGTGACATACATTTTTCAGTGCATGTCACTGGAAGGGTATTTAGGCTGCGGTTCTACAAAATGCAAAGCTCCGTTAATGAAGACTTCTGAAACGTGAGGACAGATTTGCAACACAACCAGATGTAAACTAATGTATTTATCTTTGCTAAATTTTTTATATTCCCCCTCAGACTTTTTAATTTCATCAGAGGAAGTGATTTCTGGATGAGACACATTTACAATAGCTCTACTAAGCAGTCAAGCTGCTTTTGATTAAATCGGTCAGGCCGCAGAATATACATGACAAGACTGTAGGTTAAAAACTCAGCCAGAGCAAAATGAAGTATTCAGTCACTGTGGAGTGCAGATTTACTGATAAGTCCAGGAATATGAGAAACACGTGGGCAGCCAAGAACATAATAGGAAACTAATCTTGTGGAAAGACAGGCAAATCAATAAAACAAAAACAAAGCTCTTTCTTCTTGAAATGAACTCTGGAATAGCCATCATTCATGGCTGGGGGCAGAGTGTGAAAATTACAGTACATATGCATTACTTTCATGAGTATAGAACTGGTATAATAAAGGCAGTTCTTAATAGCTGGTGGAAACTGTAATTACATAATAATTCATATGTAACAAGCACAAGATTAGAATTGAATAAAGGATTGAAAGAGAGACTAGGCTTCTGGTAGATATTTTAATAACTCCAAGTTCAAGTTCAGAATTAGCAGAATGCCTTCTTGTTTATGAATTTTGTGGAAGATTTAGGGTGGAGGTAAAGCAATGAAAGCTTGAATGAATGTTGCAATGTTGCACAGAAACAAAAACAGAGAACCGATGCGACTAACTTCACGTCAGCCCTCCTTGTTTTGTAGCATGAAGAGGTGTACAGACAAAGCTGCTTTTTAAACTTTGGACTAAAATCAAAAGAATCTTCTGCTTTCTCACCTTTTTTCTTATATATATAGTCTGGAAATGGTTAACTAGAAAAAAAAACAAAACATCTTATTCTTCCCTACACCTCTCCAAACTGAGAATGGTAGATATGAAACATGAAAACTATGCTATAAAATGTGTCAGTAAAGCACTGGTTCTGTATAGTGATTTGCTTCTCAAGAAGTGTACTGAGTCCAGTTCTGGGCCCCTTAGTTTCAGAAAGATGTCGAGTTGCTGGAACGTGTCCAGAGAAGGGCAACAAAGCTGGTGTGAGGTCTTGAGCACAAGCCCTATGAGGAGCAACTGAGGGAGCTGGGGTTGCTTAGCCTGGAGAAGAGGAGGCTCAGGGGTGACCTTATTGCTCTCTACAACTACCTGAAGAGAGGTAGCCAGGAGGGGGTTGGTCTCTTCTCCCAGGTAACCAGCACCAGAACAAGAGGACACAGTCTCAAGCTGCACCAGGGGAGGTTTAGGCTGGATATTAGGAAGAAATTCTTCATAGAGAGAGTGATTGGCCATTGGAATGGGCTGCCCAGGGAGGTGGAGGAGCCATCATCACTGGAGGTGTTTAGGAAGAGACTTGATGGGGTGCTTGGTGCCATAGTTTAGTTGATTAATAGTGTTGGATGATAGGTTGGATTTGATGATCTCAAAGGTCTCTTCCAACCTGGTTAATTCTATTCTAGTCTAGTCTAAGTGTTGTTGACCTTGTACAGGAAAGACAAGAGATAGAGAGAAATAGTTATTTCATTCATTAGGGTGAGTTTTCTTCTTGTCTTTTTATATTTTTTTTTCCTTTTTATTCCCTCCTTCTTGCTCTGGCTCTTTTGTTTATAACTAAGAATCACGAGAATTAATTGTGCCTTGTAAGGAAATCAGTGGCAAAGTTGTGTCAGCAGATTATAAACAGTGTTCTTTCTCCGTTCTTAATGGGAAAGCTCCATAGATTGGGAAACTTCCCAGTGTCACTCCTTTCTTAAGATGTTTAAGTGTAAGGAAGCTGACAGGTACAGGTTTTTTTAGTGATCTCTTCAACCAGACAAGTGGGGTGAATAATCAAAAAATGAAGAATTTAAGGCAGTGCTGAATAAAGCAACCCAAAAATCAAACATATGCCATGCAAATTGCCTAGCTGGAACTGAATATAGTAGCTTCCCTGCATCCAAATGACCTGCTGAGGCTTTCATAGAACCTTCTCAGGGTGAAAGATATGGTATGAGAATAACTTGACTGTCCAGCTAGTATCATTTAGAGCAGGACTAAGATTTCAATTATTCATACAACATGCTGTATGAGCATAACTTGAAAAAAACCATCAGGTAAAGGCTGATTTTCACAGAACTAGTTTATCACTAAAGTGAAGAACATCAGGACTTATTGATTTTAACAGGAGTCAGACATTTAAACACATCTGAACATCTGGTCTTAAATTAATATGGGATGATGTCTTCAATTCATAATTAAGCAGAGACCCCATTGTAGAAAAGGACTTGGGGGGTACTGGTAGATGAGGAGCTAGTCATGAGCCAATAATGTGCACTTGCCGCCCAGCAGGTCAATTGCATCACAGGCTGCACATTGAGAGATGTGATTCTGCCACTGTGCTCTGGTGAGATCTCACTTGGAGTATTGTATCTAGCTCTGGGGCCCTCAACACAAGAAGGACGTGGACCTGATGGAGCAGGTCCAGAGGAGGGTGATGAAGATGTTCACAAGGCTGGAACACCTCTCCTACAAGGACAGGCTGAGAGAGCTGGAGTTGTTCAGCCTGGAGAACAGAAGGCTCCAGTCGACCTTATAGCTGTATTTCAGTATGTGAAGGGGACCTACAGGAAGGCTTGGGAAGAACTATTTAGAAGGGTATGTAGAAATAGGATGAGGGACAACAATTTTAAACTAGAACAGGGTTGGACATAAGGAGGAAGTGCTGAAATATTGGAACAGGTTGCCCAGAGATGTAGTTGAGGTTCCATCCATGGACACACTTAAGGTCAGACTTGATGAGGCCCTGAGCAACCTGAACTGTTGGAGGTGTCCATGCTCACTGCAGGGGGGTTTGACAAGGTGACCCTTGAGGGCCTCTTCCAACTCGATGCATCCTGTGGTTCTGTGATTGTGTGATTTCAAAGTATAAAACTAAGTGTGTTAGCAGAAAACTGATGTGACCTCTTCTTGTATCAAATTGTGAGATTTGTGAGCTATTTATAATGGCATAAAAAGTAGAACCTTCTATTTCAAAAAGACCTTGTCCCCTGAATTTACAAAGTTCTGTTTAGGTATGAATCACCTTCTTTCTCTATTGACAGTGCAGAAAACCTAGGATGACTAAGTTCCAGCCTGGGTTTAATGGAGTGGGATTAAATAGTCAGGAGAACTTGAGGACTGAAGATATCAGCTATCTTTGAAACTCACCATGGATTATGATTCATCTGCAAAATCCTAAATAGTTTACTCTATCTATAATGTTTCCATATGCTTTTCTTCACACCATCTTTCAGTTCCATACAGATTGTAAAGAGAAGGAGTCTGGGAGAGAATGCAAATACTCCCAAAGGAACTGAATTCAAGTCTATCAATTCATTTCATAGGTCCTGATTCAACAGATAGTAGCATAATTAGCACTACCATGAACAGGAAATTGCCATAAAATTCTTAGGATCAGTGCTTTGGGGTCTAAACTCAATCATACTTACTACCCTTAGGAGTTAATTCAGAGTCCATTTTAGAGCAGAGTTGAATGTTAAAGAGAATCCCATCTTGAATTTTGTTACTTTAGCTTTCATTTAAATATACTTTCATGACAATGTGGATGAAACTGGGTTTTCCTTGACAACGCTGACTGCCCCAAGTACTCCGTTCAGACTGCAGCAATGACATACAGCCAACATCAAGCAGGCAAGACTGCGTGGAAACTTTCCTAAAAGGGCCTAACACAACTTACCAGAAAGGCAAAGGGGAACTGGGGAAAATTTAAGATTCCATGACCTGAAAAAGAAACTCTATTTTGCATAAAATTGAGTCTCAGGACTACACCCAGCCTTGTTTCTTCTCAATGCCAAGCTGAATGGCTGACATACAATGAAGTTCTGACCTCTTCCAGGACTAAATTGTGAATTCATGAAGTCAAAGGTACAGAAGACTGACATTTTCCCAGTGAAACTGAAGGTCAAATAGCATCAGGGTAACAGACAACTCTGAAGACAGGAGCAAAGACTTGAATCGTCCTTTGCCTTGGGGAAACACTGAATATGATGTTTTCTAACATTTCAGCTGAAGAAACAGGTAAATAAAGCAAATTAATCTGATAAAAAATAAAAAATATTAACATGTGACTAGTAATTTCAATAAAGTAGTAGATGTAATATCACAAGAACCAGGAAAATCCATGTTCTTTATTCCAAATAAGTACAGTATCATGCAGTTTGGTTTTGGAAATCACTATGATCCCAACACACAGTGTCAAGACAGTGCACAACTCTGCATTCCAGTTCACAATCAAAATTTTCTCAGTCCTTTCTGCTACATGTTTGGCAGAACCAAAGAGCCTTGGAAATGGTATATTTTTACAGCACAAAGCATTATATCATGCAAGTATTTTTCTTCAAAAGGTGGTTTTAGGGAAAGCAAAGGACAATGAACAACACAACCCATGCTACTTCAAAATGTAAGCTCTAAAGGGCTGATAAATGTCTTGAATGATTTATCATTAATCTTAAGCACAGTAGCAGAGAGCCCAAGATTGTGTTCTCCCCTAGAAATCTGAACACAATAATTTGCCCTCCAGATGGTGAAACTCAGAGAAAAGTTTGAGACTCTCCAGTATGATTGCTTGACAATTGCTTAAAGGCTTTTTCACATTTCTAGTTCTGACTTGAAATATTTTGCAGTCTTGGTTTCTCTCCAGATTGTATCTCAATCACAACAAACTGTCACACACTGTCAGTCTCCACCAGTGGAAATGATAATCAGCAGCTTCACTTTATGAAATCACATCTAGCTGATTCCAGATTGATGGGGATGGCAAACAAATTTGCCCCAGCCTTTGATGAGCATATTTGTGCAGCTTGGAAGTTCCATCCCAGCAGGGTAAATGTGTTCCTGGCACTTGGAAGACAGATTGTACCAGGGCTCTCATGTAGCAATACAGAACTAATAGAGCTGATGTTGATTTGCTGCCCTTTGTGTATCATTCTCTAAACTCTGGACTGCCATACAGGCTTTAGTCTAGTCTAGAATAGAATAGAATAGAATAGAATAGACCAGACCAGGTTGGAAGAGACCTTCAAGATCCAACCCATCCAACCCATCATCCAACACCACCTAATCAACTAAACCATGGCACCAAGCACCCCATCAAGTCTCCTCCTAAACACCTCCAATAATGGTGACTCCACCACCTCCCCAGGCAGCCCATTCCAATGGTCAATCACTCTCTCAGTGAAGAACTTCTTCCTAACATCCAGCCTAAACCTCCCCTGGCGCAGCTTGAGACTGTGTCCTCTTGTTCTTGCACTGGTGTTCTGGGAGTAGAGACCAAGCCCCGCCTGGCTACAACTTCCTTTCAGGTAGTTGTAGACAGCAATAAGGTCTCCTCTGAGCATCCTCTTCTCCAGGCTAAGCAACCTCAGCTCCTTCAGTTGCTCCTCATAGGGCTTGTGCTCAATACCTCTCATCAACATTGTTGCCCTTCTCTGGACACGTTCCAGCAACTCAACAGCTTTCTGAAATTAAGGGGTCCAGAACTGGACACAGGACTCAAGGTGTGGCCTAACCAGTGCTGAGTACAGGGGCACAATGACCTCCCTGTTCCTGCTGGCCACACTGTTCCTGATAGAGGCCAAGATGCTATTTGCCTTCTTGACCGCCTGGGCACACTGCAGGCTCATGTTCAGCCTACCATTGGCCACAGCAACCCCATGGCCACTTCCAGATGTGGTAGTAGACCCCTGAGTAACAAATCCTCTCTTGGAGGATTTTTGGGAGCACAGATTTTCAAATGCCATATTTCCTTTTCCAAAGTCCCAAATGTGTTATGTGTCTTTATTCACACTGCAAGAATTTTGCTTTCTTTACTTTATTACTTGTGAAATACAAGTACACAGCTAAAACCTCCTATCAATTAAAAAAAAGAAACAGGTTCCTTGCCTTGTTAATATGAATTCAGGAGTCTAGCTTGTACCTATTCAGTCTCAGGTGAGGGGTAAGCATAAGACAGTTGACTTTCATATTATAACTCCTGCAGCAAATCTGTGCTTCTCTCCTGCAGAAAGGCAAAATGGTATTTCCTATAGGAGCTCCAAGAGTAATTTGCTGACTATACATTTTCTCCACTTGGGCAACAGCTTCCTGCTCTACCAGCAGTGCAACAGATTCTGCAAGCAATGTTTTTGTTCAGAACCATGGCAGTGCTAATCAATGTGTCATCTTCATGGTTTAAGATAAAGGTGTAACTTGGGCTTCAAATATCCTTCAGTTCCCTCTGAACACAGCAGCTGATAAATGTAAAAGCAGTATTAAAATACAAGTTGCTGGTAAATTTGGGTGCTGTCCCTAGCCTAATTTCCATAACACACTACATAGAAATCATTACACTGATTCCAAATCATTTGCAACTCCACCAAGGGAACGTAGCATAGTATAGCCATACTGGAGTTTTGGAGATAAAGAAATAATTGAACCACAGGAAGAGTTGACAGGCACTTGATCACGTGGAGTGAAGCAGACCATAGTGAAAAGGTGAAGCACTAGCACAGGATGCAAGGCTTCTATCTGCTCTCCATTTAATTCTGCTTGTGAACAAAATCCTACATTATAAAGGACTCACTATGAAGTCAAAGCAATTTTCTTCTTCAATGCTCATAACAGGATAAAACATTCACTATACTTTATTTTTCCAGCAGATTTTTGCAAATCATTGACAGAATTGTAAATATTCTAGTAATGACAGCTTTCTGTACTGTGCAAGGGATAGCAAGCTCCTAATTGCATTTCTTAGGTGAAGGCTATTACAAAAATGCTTTCTTCAATGGGAGAGAAACTAGGTGCTTACTCAGTTGCCCACACTATGGTATAAAACTTCAGGGATCTCAAGCTGCTTTACTTTTCAAAGGTATATTTGAAGGAAAATAATGATATACTTTGTGATTATTTTTTTTCCCCAAGTGACAGAACTGGTAATTGAGCTTCATACAGGGACTGGTAATTTAAAAGTCTTTGAATTAGTCCCAAACACATTACTTTATGAAACTTGAAAACAGAACAGTTACAGTAGCAGTAACTGCAGAATATTAAAAGTAACTTTAAGTATTTCAACAACTTGGTAACCAAGTACAGTGGGTGTCATGAAAAATTCAGCACACAGGAAGGTGGTATAACATCTACGAGCAGTGTGGGAGCTACCACAAGTAGCAAGCCTGCCTGGAGCAGCAAGTGGTGTTCAGATGGTAAACAATGGAGGGGGTTATCATCACCCTGCTAAATTAGCACAGAGTGCAGATACTTATAGCCAATTAAGATATCAGTGTGGTCATTCTATAACTTACAATTCTAGTATGGAGATTGGTATTCGGAGAGATTTACATGTAGTGGGTAACTACTTTGTGCAATAGGTGTGTGAGATAATCAAGATATGTTTATTGGTGGAGAAGAAAAAAAGCTGCAAAATCGTGTTTTCAGAGTGTGTGAGTTTTATTGCCCAACATGCAGTAGCTTGAGCCTGCTCCAAAAGGTACAAACATCTGTAAGTCATAGAATCAATAAGGTTGGAAGAGACCTCAAAGATCATCAAGTCAAACCTGTCACCCAACACCTCATGACTACTAAACCATGTCACCAAGTGCCACGTCCAATCCCTTCTTGAACACCTCCGGGGATGGTGACTCCACCACCTCCCTGGGCAGCACACTCCAATGTCTAACAGCTCTCTCTGTGAAGAACTTTCTTTTCACCTCCAGCCTAAACTTACCCTGGCACAGCTTGAGACTGTGTCGTCTTGTTCTGGTGCTGGTTGCCTGGGAGACAAGACCAACCCCCTCCTGGCTACAACCTCCTTTCAGGTAGTTGTAGAGAGCAATAAGGTCTCCCCGAGCCTCCTCTTCTCCAGGCTAAACAATCCCAGCTCTCTCAGCCTCTCCTCATAGGGCTGTGCTCAAGGCCTCTCCCCAGCCTTGTTGCCCTTCTCTGGACACGTTCAAGAGTCTCAATGTCCTTCTTAAATTGAGGGGCCCAGAACTGGGCACAGGACTCAAGGTGTGGCCTAACCAGTGCTGAGTACAGGGGCAGAATGACTTCCCTGCTCCTTTTGAGGATGTTAGGCTGGTGAACACTTCTAAAAAGCCAATGTTGAGTAATTTTAGAGATACTCCACAAAAGAAAAATTTAAAAAAATCAGCCACTAAGTCAGGTTTAATGGTCAGATATTCTTGGCTTCAGAGGTTATTGGTTATTCTAAATTATTTACTTGAAAGATTGACATAAATGACTAGAGATGGACTACAACACAGCTAAGCCATGTAGATCTACACACTCTTCATCCTAATGTAGGGACATCTACCTCTAAACCTTTACCAGTCATGTCTACCTGCTTATACCCATCATCATTCAGTATCATTTGACATAGTGAATATTTGCAAGTGAAAGCCATATTCTCCAAATTCACTGTAAGAAGCCAAATCTATGGTACATCCACATTTTCTAAATGATCAGCACTTGTGCAAAAGATGAAAGATCAAGAAGGTATCACTCACAGAGGCTGTGTATCTGGTGGAATTATACTGGTAGCCCAACTACTCCCTAGAGCACAGCCACTTTGACTTTAACCTTTGCTATTCTGAAAGCCACAGCATGACTATGCCACGAGCATGATTTAGTTCTTAACTGCTCCCTTACTTCTCTATTTAGAGAAGCCTTTTTAAGCTACATTTCAAGCTGTGTACTGCCATGGTTTAAGTGAATTAATACAAACTAGCAATAGCTGTAGGTGGGCAATGTGGTTCCAGTAGAAATCTTCTCAAACTTCCTGCAGATGTGAGGAGAGATGCACAAGTCTGTACCTTGAAAGCAGCAGCAGGAGTTGTGTTTGGGCATATTTCACTGATTAGCACCATCTGTGCCTTCCCTCTTGCCTTCTCTGTCATGCCAATAGGGGATTTCCTGTCCCTCTCCAGGCAGTGATGAATTCCTCTTTCACTGAACCAGTTTGTTTGGAGATGTGTACAGCCTTAGCAGCCCCGTGAAGCAAAACACAAATGCAGCCAGTGCTGGTGGTTTAGTGTATAAGACCATATGTACCTGCAGTGCTATGTAAATAATGAACTTCTTCCATGTGAAGTCTTTGCCACTCTCTCCAGTGCCTAGTTGAACTGCACGACTGTCTCAAAGATTAATTTCTTCCCACCAGCAGCACGTATTGGAGATACTGAACTGATAAATATGGGCTCTGTCCAGCTCTTGATGGAAAGATGAAATACAGATTTCGAGCTCTGTCAGGAAGCCAAGAAGCTAGGACACAAGTGCAAAATATCTATAGTATATGTCCATGAGAAATGAAGGAGGGAAAAGAATAAAGACAGACAGAATGCGTCCCTTTGTGTTTTTATACTCAGTACCACTTCGTTCTGGTTTGCTCTTCAGCTGTACATTTTAAGAGACACTCTGCTTATATATCGATTATGTTTTATTTAAGACTATGTATGTAGTACATATCTCAGTCTTCACAGGAAATACAAACACTTTCCTTTTGCAGGACATACCTTGTGCAGTTGTTCTTTTACTCCTTTTTGGTCTTTTTTTTTAACATTTTTTAAAAATTATTATTATTCTAGGATTGTATGAAAAATGAGGGCAGCTCTCTTCTGTGCCAGGGAATTGATGAATGTTTCCAAAAATACTATTTTACAATAATACCAAAAGTGTCTTAATTTTATATAACTCCAATTTTTCATTGCTTAAGTGTCATGAACAAAAATTCCAAAACCTTAAAGTAACCATGAAAGAGATAGATTGCTTGACTGTCTAAAATCCAGGGCTTAGCTTCAGGCTTCATCTCACTTGTTTATTGGAACATACAAAGAATTTTATGGTTATTATTTTTCTATTTTGCTTTCCTTTGTAGTTTTACAAGTCACAAAATCATAAATCTTAGCAGAATGTATGAACTGGTGAAGTCTTTCTTTAGATTTATACCACCATGTTCTGCTTAGTTAAGAATGAATGCTTTTCACAGCTTGTAGAAGTTGTCACTGGATTTGTTACTGAAATTTTTCAACACTAAACTACCAACTGAAATTTCAACAGCGCTGTCAGATCTGGATATAATCATTTCCATATGATCACTAAACAAGTTGTGGCTTTACAGAAGAATACTCAATCCTTCAACTATTTCTTGTATTCTTATAAGAATGCTTCCCTATAAGGTAAATGGTATGATACCTAATCCTTTTCTTTTTGCCTTCCTTACTTCCCATTTCCACTAAATCTGTGACTTTCCTTTCAAGCCACACCATGCTAATGCAAACTGGCAAAGCACACAAACACAATACCAATTATTTTTTCTTGGCTGCTGCTTCCTAACGATGGATGCTTATTTTTAAAGTACTTGTCACCTTTAAAACCCTCAAATTAGTACAAAACTATAAAAATGTTTTGTTCCCAGAAAAAAAGGCTTTGGGTGTCTGAAGCACAAGTCGAATTAAATATGAATTTGTTACCATTATCTAATAAAACCCAAGATATTTCTGTCACCTTATTATGGTTTCTACTTATAATCATAAAAGATTTTGTTAAAAGTCCCTTGACTATTTTTAATCTAGAGTTTTAAAATGCTATCTTTCACATGCCTGTTCCTTTGTAAAAGTGCCTTAAATGAATGGCAGTATCATTTCTTACCTAGGTCTAACTATTAAGGTCTCAGAAGCAAGTAATAAATGAGTATACTGCACAAAGAACACTCCATAATGTGAATTATTCTCTGAGCCACTACCTGTTTAGACATAATTTTAAGACCAGCACTTGCTGATCCCAGCAACCCATAACAGATTGTTTATATCACTGTTTCCTAGTGTTTTTGCAATAATTGACTTCCTTTCTATTTGCATTTACATTAAACAATAGATAGCTGTCAACTGCTTGTTCATCCTGTGGGCAGCTCGAGAGCTGAGTAGAAAAAGTGATTCACAGCAGGTGGATAACCTTTTCAAGTCATGCAATTTATTTTCTTTATTTCTGAAAGAACTCAAAGGTACTTTACAGTATCCAAAATATTGCTATGTGCCTAACCTCCATCTGGATTTCTAAATTCAGACAAGCAAGCAAGAAAATCTCCATTTTACTCCTTCAGATGCCTGAATCGATACGTGCATCTGCATTTTTCAGTGACTGTTGAATGCTTTTAAAGCCATACTTTTCCTCTTGCCAAAGGAATCTGTTCCTGATTATTCTAAGCAAGCTTTGCACAGAAGGGCAGAATATGCCTTCTGCCAGAACACTGCAAGAACCCCCCAGCTTCATCTCTGAGGACTGTACCACAATATAATTTCTTGTTCTCAGCTGTCCTCAGCACTTCAGAAAGAGAATAAGTGCCATTGTGACCTCATTCATCCATGATGTAGGTAGAAAAAAATAATCCAATTGTTAGCACGCTATGTATTTGTCGACCTTAATCTGGTGATGACCTGATGGTGCCAGTTCACTTAACCAGAACACCAAGTCAAGCACTACACTGTCTCACTGAGAGAGCTTCAGTTGTAGTGTCCTGTCTGGTCCTTCCCATAATTTAATACAGATGTTGTCATTATCCTGCTGGATGCTCACACAAGTCAGAAAATGTAAATTCTACTGCAGAGCATGACGTTTTTCTTTCAGACCTGTTCCTTTGTTTAGACTTCCTGAACTGCAGACAATACACAAACCAGGATCATTATGTGTCAGATCTTCAAATGTTGCAAATTGGAGTTCTTCCATGGAAAGGAGTATAGCTACCAAGATTTCTAGTGTTTAAGGCTTCATGCCAGCTGTAGTGGTTTGAGCCTTAACTGGGAGTTAAAAGCCCAGATGGGGGAAAGGCTGAGAATCTCTCCCCCACTCCTCCCTCCTCCCTCCAAACAGAAAGGGAAAAAAACAGATAAGGAGCAAATCCACTAAACAATAATCTGGAGTCGGCTTGGAAGTAGAGAACTGAAGAATTTTCTTTAAACAATATATATATAACAATAACAGGAAAGGTTCACAAGGGCAAGGAACAAGGATGGATGGGAGGGGGACAAAAAAAGAATAATACAAAACCAGTCTTTCTCTGAGGAGGCAGCAGGGAGAAGGATCAGGTCCGGCCACATGGCTGAGGAGCAGGAGGGCAGCTGCAATAGCTCTCATCCAGCAGAGGCAGGAGCCAAAAGGAGCCCAAACAGCTAAGATGTCCTGCTTTTTATACCCTAGCTGGGCAGGGAGGGGGGAGTGGAACAGACTCAGCTTCCCAGGGGAAAACGCCCTGCAGGGAGGGTAAAGTACCCGCAAGCCCTCCACCCTGCTTTGTTTTTTTTGTTTTCAGAAAAGGGCATTAACCCACCACACCAGCAAAGCAACTCCTTTGGAGTAGTATGGACAACTTCTGTCAGACAGCAATTAACCAGGTCATGCGAACAGAGCTTTCCCATCAAGGCAAGGCAACTCTGGAACGCTTGACTAATTGCTGGGTTAGTAAAGCTACCTTATCAGTGACTCCTCACATCCGACATAAAAACACCACGCCTAGCAAGACTTCATACATTATAATTCTGCCGTGCTCCTAATTTTGGCAACTAAACTCCTTCCCTGTCTGTGTTGTACCAGCAAACTCAACACTTTAATTGCACACAGGGAATTCAAACATAAGCTTATACCTACCTGGAAGTGATTTCACGTTCAGCCTTTAAAAATAAAAGCCTATTGTTATTATTTGTGAAAATGTAAACAACTTAATACTTTATTGACATAACATGCAAGTTCTTCTAGTCCAAACAACAACAGCAACAACAAAAAAAAAGGAGGCATTTTGCTAGTTGGAAATTGCTAAATCAATCTCCAGATTGCAAACACTTCAAAAAATATATATAAAAATAAATAAATAGAGGAGGCAAAATTTAACAGGCTTTTTCAAGAGAAGATACAGGGACCCCAGCTTAACTGGTATCATTGTTTCAGACTGCTTACTTTAAGCAGTAAATATCTGGTACTAGTTTGGGAATGGATAGGTTTCCAAAGGGAGTTGTAGTGTACAGCTGCCTTGTCCCCTAAGTGTTAGCCCAGCCCATGATGGGGTCTGTGCCCCACAGAGAGAGCTGAATGGTAGCATGAAGTGACCACAAGATTCCCTGCAGCTGCAGCAGCTATTTTCTCTGGCATTATGAGTGTCATTTAGATAATACAACTATAACTATCCCATTACACCCCCAGAACATGTTCATAGCTGAACCACTGGGGAACTGGCAAATTGCTTTAAATTCTTTTTGCTGAGAGCTTATTGCTTTCAAGGGGCTGGCTCTTCCTCTATGTTTCCAGCTGTTAAATTGCCTTCAAGGACAATTTTCCACATAAATGTCTGCTGCAGTGACTTCATAGTAGTTGAGGAAGTGATGTGGTGAATGCTGTTGCAGTCTGAACTATGTGAAATCTGGAAAAAAATCCCATTTTATAAACTTTTGGGTTTTTTTATTTTAGTTGGGCAGCCAAGAAGTAGCAGTAAATTCTATAGTTTTCCAAATGTTTTTTGAGTGTGCTTTACTACCATCCCTACTACTCAGGGCAGAAATGCCAGGGGGGAAAAAAAAAACCAAACATATTTCTGCTACAAAACAACTGGTTGATTTTGACATCTTCAATAAGCTGTAAGGTTTGTACTGTCTCCCAACAGGTAGTACATGCTAAGGGTAATATGGTAGTTGAATCCTGGATGTTCATTTACTACAGAGAGACAACATCAGAGTCATCCTGAAAAAGCTCTCTCTCAAGTCCTCAGCTATCAACACCATGAAAGAAAATTGTCTCTAAAATTCCAGCTGTATTGGGGGATGGGTGGGGGGAAGCCAATACAAATACTGTAAGAAAGTGAAGATTAAAATCAGAGATTAACTTCTATTTCTGCTTTAAAAAATGTCTTACACTGAAGCAAAGGTACAAAATGCTGATATTTCACATGCAGATAGATACTTACATCTTTAAACATTAGCATAAGGCCAAAATCAACAGATTAATGTGATTTATTTTGAAAAAAAAAAAAAAGAAGTTAATTATTTGGAGCTTGAAATTCTCATCATATTTTCACACTTAGTTCAACAACACAGCCTCAGGCTGCACCAGGAGAGGTTCAGGTTGGATGTTAGGAAAAAGTTCTATACAGAGGGAGTGATTGCCCATTGGAATGGGCTGCCTGGGGAGGTGGTGGAGTCACCGTCATTGGAGGTTTTCAGGAGGAGACTCGATGGGGTGCTTGGTGCCATGGGTTAGTTGTTTAGGTGGTGTTGGATTGGTTGATGGGTTGGATGCGATGATCTTGAAGGTCTCTTCCAACCTGGTTTATTCTATGTATTCTATTCTATGTTACATTTTAATGCCAAAAGTAAAGGGTAATTGTTGTAGGTTAAGGGTTAACTGCTGGACTCTAAAGTGGAATTTAATCCTGCTGGGTGGATGGCACCGGATCATGTTATTCCCTTCCCTTCCTGCCTACCCTCCTATTTAAAGGGCAGGAACTACGAGGGAGCTCTCTCTTGCTTTTGCTTTTGTTGCATGGAGGGGAGGTTTTTGCTGGCTGGGAGCTGTTTTGCCATGTGGCCAGACCTATTCCATTGCCAGTTCTGGTTTTGTGCATATTTCTGTACCTTTCCTCTTCCCCCTAATCTCTCTGTATATCCCTTTTGCTTTAATACCTTTTATTTTTTTTTGTTTAAAATTACCCTTTTATCTTTCAATTTGGCTTGGGTCCTTTTGTTTACTCGTTTTACTTTCCCCTGCCTATCTCTTTCCCTACTGGGGGAGCAGGAGGGGGAGAGAGGATTAACCTACAATTCTGTCCCATGGGGTTTTGCCCTGGAAGCTTAAACCAGGACAGTAATTCACTTTCAACACTTTCTAAAGAACAAACAGATCATTAGGATAAATGACTAACCACAAGTAACATAAATATGATACCTTAGTAATATGTAAACACTGATGTTTAGCAGGTGAAGTAGTAATGCCCTCAAGCATCAGGTGCAATGGTCCTAACAATAGCCTTGTGTTCCTTATATTGATTAGAATGTAATGCTTTTCCATGCATCAAAAATTCACACTGGAAAACACAAATATGCAAATAAATGAGTCCAATGTTCATCACACAACCTTTTCCCAAGACATGGAAGCTTCACGGGGCCCTGCACAGATTTCCCTGCCAAAGTTAGAAATGAAAAGCACTTCCACTGGGCAGGAGACATGTAGAATGGACAAGCCCCTGGGAAATAGAAATCCTTAAAAGACAGCATTAACGTTGTTAGGGCTGTGTCTTGAAGACAGAAATAAGAAGGAAAAGACTGAATGCAACTTTTCCATTTTGAACTTGCTGCAGGAGGGGAGATCCAGCTAAGACATTAGCAGTAGATCAGTACAATAATTTGTAAACTGACATCAGGGGCACCTCATTTGTGTATTTAGTTACTAAATAGCTCTTTCTACTCAGCCATATGGGCATCCTACTGTGTTTATGTAATTTAGGCACAAATACACAATCCTAGTGTGAGTCACCACAGGCTCACTCATGTGTTATGAAATTCATTAGACTCTAGTCCCCAGCAATAAAACAAAACTAATGCTTTACCCTCAAACAGCCACTTCAGTGCTCTGATTTCCACACAAGCTCACTATGAGGTATCTTCTAGCTTTCAGCACTGACCCTCAGGACAGGGACTTTATGCATCCAGGGAATGGTAGGGGTTGGAAGGTATCCCTGTAGATCAGCTAGTTCAAATCTCCTGCTAAAGCAGGTACACCTAGATCAGATTACACAGGAAAGCATCCAGGTGGGTTCTGAAAGTCTCCAGAGGTGACTCCATAACATCTCTCAGCAGCCTATTCCAGTGCTTCCTCACCCTCAAAGGAAAGAATTTCCTCTTAAAGTTCAAGCTAAACATCTGGTACTCTAATCTGTACCCATTCCCCTTGTCCTATCACTGGTCACAGCTGAGAAGAGCCCAACCTCATCTTCATGACCTCCACCCTTTCAGTATTTATATGTATAGATAAGATCCCCTCTCAGTCTTCTCTTACATGATACAATATCTCAGGTCTTTCAGTCTGTCCTTGTGAGAGGTACTCCAGCCTTCTAATTATCATCATGGCCCTCTGTTGGACTCAATCCAGTAGTTCCTTGTCCCTCTTGATCTGGGGAGCCAAGAACTTCAGATGTGGCCTCACCAGGGCAGAGTAGAGGAAGAGGTGAACCTCCCTTCAGATGTCAAGCCTGGGAACATCCAGAAATTTCAATTTGTTAGGAAAGTTGAGCAAGCCTCAGCTGTCCCTGAAGAATCCTCTGACACAAAGATGCCCAGGGTGCTTTAAAAACTCCTGAAACATTGTGCTCCTTCCCGAGAGAATGCAGCCTATGCTGGGCTGTGTAGGAGGCAATGGCATAGCATTAGTTTAAATTAGCTTAAATCATCCTTTGCAAAAGGATTTCCATTATTTTCCTCTTCTCTCTTTGTAGTGCCCCAAAGCAGTGAATTAAAGCACTACCACTGAATTAAATCACTACCACTCTAAAATTACAGTTGCTGATCAAATAGCCTCAGAATCATAGAAAATTCAGCTTGGAAAAGACCCTCAGGATCATCAAGTCCAATAATTGACCCTACGCTACAAAGCTCACCCCTAATCTATATCCCCAAGCACCACATCTAAATGACCTTTAGATGTGAGACCATTCTCTCTTGTTCTATTGCTAATTACCTGTGAAAAGAGACCAGCACCAACCTCTCCACAACGTCCTTTCAGGTAGTTGTAGAGAGTGATGAGGTCTTTCCTCTGCCTTCTCTTTTTCAAGCTGAACAGCCCCAGCTGCTTCAGTCACTCTTCATAAGATTTATTCTCCAGGCCCTTCCCCAGCTTCGTTGTCCTCCTCTCACCTCCACATCTCTCTTGTATTGAGGTGCCCAAAACTGGACACAATACTCCAGGTGTGACCTCACCAGAGCTGAGTACAAGGGGACATTGACCTCCCTACTCCTTCTGGACACAGCATTTGTAATCCAAGCCAGGATGCCATTGGCTTTCTTGGCCACCTGAGCACACTGCTTGCTCATATTCAGCTACTTGTTGATAGAACCCCCAGGTCCCTTTCTGCCAGACAGCTCTCCAGCCACACTCCCCCCAGGCCTGTAGCATTGCTTGGGGTTGTTTTGACCCAAGTGCAGGACCTGGCACTTGGCCTTGTTGAAGCTCATCCCATTAATGTTGACTCATCAAACCAATCTATCCAAGTCTCTCTGCAGAGTTTCCCTACCCTCATGCAGATCAACACTCTCACTTAATTTGGTGGTCTCAAATCTGAGCCCTGAGGAACACAACTTGTGACTGGCTGCCAACTGGATTTAACTCCTTTGACCACCATTCTTTGGGCCTGTTCACCCAGCCAGTGCTTTATCCAGCAGAGTGCGTGCTCATCCAAGCCACGAGCATCCAGCTTGTCCATGAGACTTCTGTGGGGAACAGTGTTGGATAAATGCTGTAGAATCCTGAAGAATTAGAAATGTAATTATTTTAAATGTTATCTTTAAGTTTAGAAAGCTACTTGGTGATACCAGGTCAATTTTCTGGCAAATTCTACGCTTTCAAGAACAAAGACAGCAAAACCCACGCACTAATTATATCACAATAAACTTCTGTGAAGCAGTAGTTGTTTGAGGGAAATAAATGGCCAAAGAAAATTTTAGAGTTCATAATTCAGACTTAGTCCCTAGAAATAAAAATGTGGGCAAGTGTTTTAGATCCCTGGCGGTGTTCAAGAGGGGATTGGACGTGGCACTTGGTGCCATAATTTAGTCATGAGGTCTGTGGTGAAAGGTTGGACTTGATGATCTTTGAGGTCTCTTCCAACCTTGGTGATTCTGTGATTCTGTCCAGAAGCCCATATTCTCATTTAGGATGTCCACAAAGCAGCACTATCTCAAAACTGAATCAGTATTTCTCATGCCTGCTCCTACCATGTCACAAACACCTCAGCTTATTCCACTGCCTTCATATGGATATGTTCCTTATGCCACTGGAAGAGTATGCTGAGAATTCTGCAGGAATTAATCCTCAGTAACCAACTGGCTGGGACATACTACTACCCACCATGTGCAAAGTCAACATTTCTGCCTACAGAAGGAAAAACTTCCACCAAATCACTCAGCACCACTTTCATTCATCTTTTTTTTTAATATGTATCAATTTACAGCACTGTGGAGTACACAGAGCAGCTGGCAGGAGCATTTTGCACACTTACTGCCATTGCCTGTACAGCAGGTTATTAGGGAAGGCCCTGCAAGAACTCTGTTGTGATAGTGAAAGGGAGATATCACAGAACTGTGAAAATAGATCCTCTCCTGGCTGTAAATAATTCATGCAAATAAAAATCTAGGCTTATCTCTTTAGAAGAGAAAATATACTTTTAAGGTTAGGGCCTGAAATTGTACTGAAATATAACAATTGAAACAGAAGTTAAACATCAAAAATCAGCTCTTTTTGTCCATTAGAATCTGAAAAATGCAGTCAGTTGTAGCCTGTGATGGAGGGGGGAAAAGTTCTTTGAGGATTTCAGGCATTATTGGTGGGGCTTTCAGCATGGGGTGCCTTGCAGAGTGGTGAGCAGCATCTTGCTCTTTGCATAGCTGGTAAAGAGCCGGTGTGTTCTAGTTGTCAGTAAATTCATCTAGTAATGAGTGATGAATTGGATAATGGGAAATGCATATAATGGTCAAGCAAAGCCTTAGGCACTCCATCTGGTAGGCAAAGTAGAGATTGATGAGTTTCATTAAATGACCAATTTTAGCTTACTATAAAGGGGAAATAAATAAATAAATAAACACACAAGCAACAAAAAAAAACCCCAAAACATAATCAGGACCTGCAGAAAGATGCATGAGGTATGTGAAGGTGAGGAGCAAAATCTAAATAGGTTCTGAGATTAACAGCAACAGAATAAATGTCCTGAGAGGAGCCTGGCTGTTTTCTTAATCATCTGTATTCCTCACAATGGGGCAGAAATGGGCAGAATGCCATTTTATTTCTTGGGTACTTTCTACATCAGAACACAACCCACATACCTACTAATTCTTTTGTGAAATAACTGCCTTTGGATTGAAAAGGTGAGAGTTTTGTGCTATTGTCCTCTTCTCTCTCAATCTCTGGCCCTCTTCCTCCTATTTTTAAATAAAAATTCATAACAGAATGTTGCCCTGACAGGAAAAAAAAAAAAAAAGACAAAAAGAAAGGTGGAGAATTTATTGTTCTCTCATGAAAAGCTTTAGCTAAGCAGCATGTTCAAGTAAAAATACATTTTTTTGAAAATGTTCCAAGCAACTCAGTTTTTTTTCATCTGGTCCTAGTACAAAAGGGGATCACTGTGGCTGATTCTTCTAGAAGGCAGCAGCGAGGGAGGAGAATCTCTGCAGAACCATGTGGATGATGAGCAAAGGCAAATCTCAGTCAATCAAAAGTGCAGAATGAAAGTATAAGGCCTTTGACATGAGATCAAATAGAATAGAATAGAATAGAATTAACCAGGTTGGAAGAGACCTTTGAGATCATCATGTCCAACCTATCATCCAACACTACCCAATCAACTAAACCATACAACCAAGCATCCTGTCAAGCCTCACCCTGAACACCCCCAGCGACGGCGACCCCACCACCTCCTCAGGCAGCCCATTCCAGTGGGCAATCACTCTCTCTGTGTAAAACTTCCTCCTAACCTCCAGCCTAACCCTCCCCTGACGCAGCCTGAGACTGTGTCCTCTTGTTCTGGTACTGGTTGCCTGGGAGAAGAGACCAACCTCCGCCTCACTACAACCCCCCTTCAGGTAGTTGTAGAGAGCAATAAGGTCACGCCTGAGTCTCCTCCTTTCCAGGCTAAGCAACCCCAGCTCCCTCAATCTCTCCTCATAGGGCTTGTGCTCCAAGCCCCTCACCAACCTTGTTGCCCTTTTCTGGACACGCTCCAGCAAGTCAACATCCTTCCTAAACTGAGGGGCCCAGAACTGGACACAGTACTCAAGGTGCAGCCTAACCAGTGCAGTGTACAGGGGCAGAATGACCTCCCTGCTCCTGCTGGCCACACTGTTCCTGATGCAGGCCAGGATGCTATCAGCCCTCCTGGCTGCCTGGGCACACTGCAGGCTCATGTTCAGTCTACCATCAACCAGCAGCCCCAGGTCCCTTTCCACCTGACTGCTCTCCAGCCACTCTGACCCCAGCCTGTAGCTCTGCATGGGGTTGTTGTGGCCAATGTGCAGAACCCGGCACTTGGATGTGTTAAATCTCATGAGAGCTGGGAGGCTACACAGAAGTCTTAGTGAAGACCCAGCTCAAACTAAAGTTAGAGAAAACTGTATATTTGTCAACATAATTATGCCTTTAAACACTGTGGCACAAGCTAAAAATAAAGGCAAGGCCAAAAAGCTGGAACTCTGCCCATTTTACGCGTTTGTGTGACGCTGTACTTTCACGTATGGGTGACTCTGAGCTAAGGCACATGTTTTGACTGTGTGGATTTTTCAGGAGAGTCACAAGGGACTTCATTGTTGAGTGATAGTTCATGTGCTTTTTTTTTACAATGGTCAAAAGAAGAATGTATTTTTAAAAGACTGTACTGGAGGCCTGATGCCGCAGTAGCTTTGGCTACTTAAATTATCGACGTTGACTCTAATGAGAGTAGAAATTATCCTTGAGTGAATGATTAAAATTAAATGACATGCTAACTGTATCTCCAGACTGTATTATAATCACTGGAGCGGGGAGAATGTGAACTCACAAGACTGGATGGTGCAGATCCAGCATTCAGAAATCACAAATAAGCAAAAATCATCACAAAGGTTTCCTTGTGAAAGAGTTCTGGTGTATTTACAGAATGAACAGGGACAATTTTCCATGATGGCTCTACACAAACACAACTATTCAATCTAAGATGGCCACTTCAGCAGCTTATTTGCCAAAGTGAGGGCTTTTTTCACAGCTGCCTACCAGAACAGACTTCTGGGACAAGATTTTGTGAGAAGCATTTCCAGATCTCCCTAGAGTTACTTTGGATATAGGACTTGACATTCACATTTCATGCTTTGTCTTCCCATATCATCTGCTGTGTGTCTCTCAGTAAAGAAAATCCAAGGGGAAACAAAAATTCCCAGATCCTGAGTGGATTTCCAACTTCTAATTTTAGAAGCAAGGCTAAAAGAAATCCCTTCATCTTGCTTGTGCTGGGGAACTCATGCCAAGGCTAAATGTTTGTGTCTTCAGGGATGGAGTTGAGGCAATAAAGTAAAATGCAGAAGACTGGCATTTCAACAGACTGATCTTGACATCCCCAGAAAGAGTGTTTCTTGCAGGTACAATCTTTTGTACTTAAGATGCCATATTTATGGCAGCTGCATGTCTTCCCTCCTTGTTCCTTTTCTGCATGCTACAGGATGCTGTGAACATCCTCCTTTTTCACTGAGATAGGAAAGCACAGAGGTACAAAAACAGTGCTGTGCATCTGGCTGCATAGGAGACAGTGGTAAGACACATGTGAATGAGGGTAGATAGGCAGTCCACAAGCTGTTCCTTCCACAGGTTTCAGAAATCTAAGGCCAAAATATAATGGCAGTACAGGCAACATACAGAGTAATACTTCAGCTGCCAAAAGATACATTGAAAAGTCCCAACAGCATTAATGTACTTTACACTTACATTCTTCATTTTAAATATCTTCCTATTACAATTCAGATTGCCTTTCATGTAGCTGTAGGTGGTACAGCCAGTTAAAAACTACCCAGCATGGAGATGGGCAAGACCATTTTGGCTGCCCAAGTAAATAGCAGGACCAGTGGAGCTGAGACTTACACCTAGATATCTATGGGGCCACAGCATCATTGCTACTGTACCTAAATTGTCCCTACTACATCCTCAGCCAGAGGAGCAGCCAGATCATAGAATCATAGAATCATTACATTTGGAAGGGACCTCAATGATCATCTGGTTAAAACCCTGCCTGCCATAGGCAGGGACACCTTACACTGGACCAGGTTGCTCAGAGCCACATCCAGCCTGATAGCCAATCTAGACAGCTGTAGAGATGCCTACTTCAGCTCTGATGGAGCAGAGCTAAAGTAATTTACATTATTCTATATAAATTGAAAAAAAAAAAAAAGACATTTAAAAAATAAACAAGGCTTTCATGGCTTGGGGTTTATGTCTTTATATGTCAGCATCTTATAAGACTAGAGAAAACAAGATTTCAAGTGCATAGCAAGGATAGGCAAACCTGGCAAGGTGAAGGACCTGATTTACAAGGAACACTACAGTAGCTGGTGAAGTGTTGAGTGGTCCCTCTACACTGGTACAAGAGTGATTTGAGGTTCCCAGAAACTGACAGCACATGCTCAGAAATTCTCAGTGCTGAGTAGAAGAAGAGTTGATATTGTCAGGTACCTACACATCAATAGCTACATGTGGTCTGACAGCACTTAGACATTTAACTACTTTGATTAGCAGAAGCCTCATCAAATTCTCACAGGAAGTTTCTAGAAAGCTTATAGGGTTCACAGGAAGATCCATGCCTTTGGGAACTGTCTGTTTGTCTCAGATTTCCCATAAGGGTATTTAACTGCTGTTTTTCCTGAAGTTGTAGTTCCTCTGATAGCCTACTAGTAATTCATATTTAAAGATGCTGCCCATTATCCTTCTGCTGAGTGCAAATAGAAGTTCATAATAAAACTATTGAGAAACAATATTAACATTTCTTATTTTAGTGATTATAATGATGTGACTTTTATTTAGCCTTCCAGGCAAAATTTGAAGTGCTATCTGAAATAGTATATCAAACACTATAAAATAATTATATAGAAAGTGATCTTGGATTGATGAAGTTTGCCATGCAATGGCAGCCTGCTACAAAAAGACTATTACATAATTCTGTGAAATGTAAATAAAAAGAAGAAAGTAATAGCTACTCTACAAAAGCTAATAGCTAACCACCCAATATATTTTTCCCCCCTGTCCTGCTGATCAGAGAGAGTCACAGAGTGCCTTGGTGTGCTCTTGGCAATCAGTCAAGGTCAGCCCACCAAGGTCATCACAAAAACATTCGGTTTCAGACATCATATTTGAACAGACCATAGTTACTTGACTAATCTAATGGCATTCTACAGTGTTCTGAGTGCAGCCAGTTCTGGAATACGCACTACAAGACAGACATGAACATGTGAGAGGAGAAGGCTCCAAGGAGACTTTATTGTGACCTTCCAGTATCTGAAGGGGGCCTACAAGAAGGCTGGGGAGGGACTTTTTAGGGTGTCAGGTAGTGATAGGACTAGGGGGACTGGAGCAAAAATAGAAATGGATAGATTCAGATTGGATGTTAGGAAAAAGTTCTTCACCATGAATGTGGTGAGACGCTGGAACAGGCTGCCCAGGGAGGTGGTAGAAGCTCCATCCCTGGAGGTTTTTAAGGCCAGGCTGGAGGTGGCTGTGAGCAACCTGATCTAGTGTGAGGAGTCCCTGCCCATGGCAGGGGGGTTGGAACTAGATGATCCTTGAAGTTCCTTCCAACCCTGACAATTCTGATTCTAAGTTGGAGTGGTCCAGAGGAGGGGTACAGAAATGATAAGAGGGATGAAACACATCTCCTGTGAGCGAAGGTTGAGACAGTTGGGGTTGCAAAGGCTCTGAGGAGAATTTATCAAAATCTTTCAATATGTAAAATGATCTTAGCAAGAAAGATGGAGACACTTTTTACCAAGGCATGTAGTGACAAATCAAGTGTTGGCAGTTTGAAACTGAAAGAGAGTAGATTTAGACTGGACATGAAGAACAAATTTTTTATGATGAGGATGTTCAGACACTGGAGTAGGTTACCCAAAGAAGTTGTGGATGCCTTATCACTTGAAGAATTCAGGGTCAGTTTGGATGGGTCTTTAAGCAACCTGATCTCCTGGAAATTGTCCCTTCCCATGGGAGTGTGTTTGCACTAATGGATCTTTGAAGGTCCTTTCCAACCCAAACCATTCTATGCTTCTATGATAGTGAAAAGTATTTTCAGACTTAATCTTACCACTTCAAGGTAATCCATAGCTATACTTAGTGGACAAGATGATGATAATATGTCAATGTCTATTATTAGTCTGTATTTATTTTCTATTTTAATGCCAGACTCTCAAGTAGTGCATGCCATATTAAATGCAATTTTCAAAAGTATTTTCACTGAAACAGATGGACTGAAAAAAATATATACATGGAGTAGAGAATTATTAATATTTCAACAAGCCAGAATAAAATAAAGATTCCCAAGTAAGCATCAGGTGCTAAGCAAATGGAAGCAACTCAAAGCTGTGATGTACTATGCTGAGTGATGGTCTGCCTGAACTATCAGGTACATAATTTTTATTTTTAATGAAAATACTCACAGGAAAAAAGGGGGGGAAGAAGAAAAACACTTCAGCAAATAAAAGGTTAAATAAGAAATATGTAGCTGACAGTACTTTGGCTGTTAGCTAACTGATAATTACTGTTATTAGCGTAATTAAAAGGAGCATAGTTTTTCATCCTTCCTAAATAAACCCATCACTTTTTCAGGTAGCACAAGAACCCTGAAACAAACAATATTAAATTGGTTCATTGGTCTTTAATTTTGAATACAAGTTTTCTAAATGGAATCAGATTTTTATAAGCATTTCAAGAGAGTTTCTGAGATATTATCATTAAAATAATTGGATATAAAAAGTCTGGGTATAATTAAGCTGGTTCATCCTAAAAATATGCTTTAAGGAGTCGAACACTCATGTCTAGTGAGAAGCTGATGGAATAAGTACAGGTCTGAGCTTACTTTGCTAAGTAACATGTATCTTCATAAAAAATAAAGTTTTTTATCATTTTTCTGTGTGTCTGTGTCACAGTGATTGTGGTGGGTTAAAGACTGGGTGTCTTAACCATAGGTACAGTCGTCTAGGCACTGGATAGTCCAGGGGGTGGACACAGGAAAGTGTAATCTATGTTACGTCATGCCCATCAGCCTGCACCCCCTTTATAAACAGACATTTCACAGAATCACAGAATCACCAAGGTTGGAAGAGACCTCAAAGATCATCAAGTCCAACCTGTCACCACAGACCTCATGACTAAACCATGGCACCAAGTGCCACATGCAATCCCCTCTTGAACACCTCCAGGGACGGTGACTCCACCACCTCCCTGGGCAGCACATTCCAATGGCTAAGGACTCTCAGTGAAGATCCTTCTCCTCACCTCGAGCATAAACTTTCCCTGGTGCAGCTTGAGACTGTGTCCTCTTGTTCTGGTGCTGGTTGCCTGGGAGAAGTGACCAGCTCCCTCCTGGCTACAACCACCCTTCAGGTAGTTGTAGAGAGCAATAAGGTCTCCCCTTGAGCTTCCTCTTCTCTAGGCTAAACAACCCCAGCTCCCTCAGCCTCTCCTCATAGGGCTTGTGCTATTTCTCTCTGTTCTGCCCCTTTTCTCTCTTTTCTTTGCTCTCAGCACGTTGGGCTGTTATCTCTTATCTGGTATTCTGGGCAATGTTTTCAGCCTTGAGCGGCTTGGCTAAGTTTGCTAAGCAATTCAGGCCTGGTATGGGGGGAAGCACTGAGGTATGGGAGGGGTGGGGTGGGGGTGGACAGGGGGCATTGAGGCATGGTGTTTGGCCTGGCTGGAGGAAGGTTTTGGAAGGTGTTGACCTAGTGAGGATTTGGGAAAGCCCAGGTTGGAGGATGGGGCCGAAGCAGAATATTAATTTGTGTATTTTGCATTTTTGCATATATTTGTGAATAGTATTTCCATCCAGTCTTCCAATTCTCTCTAATTGTGTGCAGCATTTTTATTTTCCTCCTTTGGGCAGAGGATAAAATAGCTCTCTGTCCACTCAACCCAAGACAAATGAGCTTAGGCAAGTTGTGGTACATGGTATTCAGCTATAAAGACTGTAGCTTCACACAAACAAGGTTTTCTTGATGTGCTGCAAACTGAGGCCATCTAGGAGGGGGCTCAGGACTCCACTGCGCTTGCTTTCAAGACAGAAATCAAACTTTCATTGCTTACACTAATTCGGGGCTTGAGAGACTGAAGTAGCATTGCTGTTGGTTGGTGAATAAGGCAGTCAGTATCCTTCACAAGGTTTTATGAAGGACTGATTCAAAATAGTCACACATTTTCCTAAGAATTCAGCTCAGCTGTATCTGAGGCACAAAGTGTTAATCTTTACAAAAGTGGAGATATTTTCTGAGTCTGTGACAGTGTGCTCTATTTTTCTGTATTAGCCTTCAGGTTGGAGTAATTCTGGCAAAGCTCCTGTCTGCACTGACAGAATTCAAACCCCTGATGCATCTCTCTGACTAGGAGGGGGATAATCTGCCATGACTGGAGGAATCCTTATCCCTGTCAATGCTGGGTCATGGTGCAGAAAACAAGTGTAGAATGTGGGCTAAGTCGAGGTGGCGACAGAAACATCTGGAGTTTATGGAGAAAATGTATTATCAGATAAAATATTCCCAGTGAGATCATACTTCAGGTAGTTCAAATAAAATCATGGCCCTTTTGCCACCTGTTTTGTGTATTGTCTTAGAAACATACAGAAGTTACCCTGTACAGAAGGCTTGCCTGAGGCAAAAGTTGGTAAATAGATTTGTGCGTGGATGAACCGGGCTCTTGCACATAGTGATCTGAAGGTCTGAGGCTCCTCAGTTTAGCTCCACATTGAAAGAAAGTTTTGTTGTGATGCACACTGAGTCTTTATACTTAACTTCTGTATTGGAACAAATAGAAAAGGCTTAGGTTGCCTAACAGGTGGCTGTTACAAATCAATATTATGCCTGATAATACACCTGGCCCATAGACAGGGGAATGCTCATTATGATTTGCAGGGTCAGTTTTTCAATTTTCCTTCTTCTTTCTCCTTTCCCAAATAGAGAGTATGGTTAATCCCCTTTTTATCAGTATGCCTCGTGTATACTTGGCAAGCACCTCTGATCATCACCTGGATGGGTCAGAGCCAGGTATCTGCTTTTCTGGTAGCAGGAAAATATAAATGAAAGATACTCTTTGTTCTCAGTCCAGTAATACAGCTGCTTTCAAGCAACAAAGGAAGGCAAGAAAGGAAGGTATGGCATCTGCAGCAGCAGGAGATACACTGGAAGAGTGAACTTCACAGCTACATTTGATGGTAGTCCTGTTGTGAGCTTCAGAGGCTGTGACTGAGGAAGCTGCTTGCCTTTCTGTGCACCGCTGAATATAGGTTGCAGGTATCTTCCATTATTGGGGTTTGTGGGCTTTCTTTTGCTTTGTTTGGGCATTTTTGATGGTTATTTTTGGGATTTGTGTTTGGGAATTTGTTTGTTTGTTTGTGGGGGTTTTCAGTTTGTGTGGTTTGTTTTGTTTGGGGTTTTTTGGTGTTTTTTTTATTATTATTATTTTGTTTGGCCTTTTTTCAGTGTGAAACTTCTAGTAGAAACTGTTGATGAAACCTTTGTTTTGCCATGTGTTCATCAGAACAATTTTACACAATTTTGTAATAGACTTCATTGTCTCCTTAAAAAGTGAGCTTTTTGATATCACATATATTTTACAAGTACAGTAATATCTTGCCATTTCCTCCTGATTCAGTGTCCCCTTATTGCAGTCTTCTTGATTCCCTCCATAATGTTCCAATTGCTTAAAATACCTTTCCAGGACAAGTGCCAATTTCTTTCTCTCCATTCAATTCCTATCAACCAGACAGTGTTAATACATTTACAATAGAAATGCTGCACAACCTCAATTTCGAAGAAAGGCAAAAGCCATTATTCCCTGGCTAAGCTCTCTTCTAGGTGGACAGCTGCTCGCTGCTCTTCAGCCTGTCCACTGCTGATAAACAGCAGGAAGGAGCCTAACCCTTCCTGCTGGTGATGTCAGTACAAAAGAACATCTGGCAGCAGCGTGCAGGTTTTATTTTAGTTCAGTTTACTATAGGAGAAAGCACAGTTTGATACATATTTGTTTTTGTAAATTCCATTTCCATTTTAATTAGAAAGCAAGTTCCTGCAATTTCCATCATAATTACCATAATCTGCTTACAGTCAGTATGATGAGCACAGCCAAGAGAAGCAGCTGGGTTACATTTGCTTTATCCTGGGTGGAAATCTTTAAACGGATAAGTATTGGAAATAGTTCTGCAATTGCTCTTTTTTTTTTTTGAGACAATATCCATGTACAGGAGTCACTTGATTGATTGTTTATAGTAGGATCTATGTAGCAGGGGACAAACAGTTTAAAATGTGTCTCTGGGTGCATAACAATGGTCATAAGCAGAACTAATTTTTCTGGTTTCGTTGCTTGGAGGTCAAACTGAGGATGCTTACATTTTCTTGGGAGATGACTTATATGGGTAGACACATATTATGGATTTTTTCAATATTGAATTTTATGCCTGTGTAACTCAATTGAGTCCAGAGTTGGAGTAATATAGCAGTAAATCAGACTCTATTATTCTTAGTTACTTATATGGAGTCACAAACTAAATTCACTGTGATATAACCAGGAATATATGTGGGGAAGGGTGCTTTAAAGGGGCTCTTCAATGAGAGTCATCAATCTTTCTGACTGCACTCACCTCTGCTCCACAGCACACTCTGCAACCAAGAGAGCTTCAGAGAGTGCTTTTGTAAAGCATCCTCAACTGCCACCTCAGAGAGGAGAAGCTGCTGCAAAGTGGGAACATTCAGTGTTCATGTTTACCTATACTGGCTTCGCTCTTCATCAACATCATACAGCTTAGCTGAAAAACAGATTGGAGGAAATTAATGTACCAAAAACTCAAGGACAAGATCAGGGAATTAAGGACCTAAAAAATCTGCAGGCAGATTAATTTTACTTACTCAGTCTCAATCTCTCACAGCATTGTTTTAATCACACTTTCATTTACATACAAACCCCTAAATGTGTGCCCCCGAGTGGTCTGGCTACCAGCAGTTATGTGCCACAGAAGACAAAAAGGCTCTGGCTGTGGAGGGTTCATGTCTTTTCAGTTTCTCTTGAATAGCAATGACAAACTAGTATTCTTTTCTATTCTTTAGGAGTTACAGCTTCTAGAATTCCTTCAGAATTCCATGTACTTCAGATTCCACAAGTCTTGGGTAGGGTTGCTGCTTATTGTCTGTATTGTTTTATTTCAAATACATTTTTAAATATATATATATATCCTCATGGTCATAATCTATTTTCCCACTGGACTGAGACAAAAGGAAAGGCATATGTGATGTGCTGCAACCTTGCTGCCCCATCCTGTGGTCAGAAAGCAAGGTCTTTCCCTAACAAGGTGTTTCGGCTGGCCTCTAGTCAGAGTACCGGGCTTCAGGGAGTGATTAAACATCATGTTCCTCAGACTGATTGATAGGGAACAGTCACTGCCAGTATAGGTCAGTCTTTCAGCAGTCACAGGAACCTTAGTATTTTTTATGCATTATTCAAGTATGGCTCCCCCTGAGAAACAAAACCAAAACCCAGCCAAACAGTTCTCAGTGATGGATAGGTTTGGGTCCTTGGTTGATAGCAGAATGTATTTGTAAAAAGTATTCATTTTTCACTACTGTTATTGCTGTACAGAACCAGAGGCAAACAGAATGTCCAAGATTTATATATATATGTCTGTATATATATATATATATATATATATATATATATATATATATATATTATTTAACACAATTTTAAATAAGATTTAAGCAAAAATTTGATACTGAAGGCAAACTAAATTTGAAATGCTATTTATGGGTCTTTAATACTTAGAGACTTTAATGCTTCGGTAGTCAGTGATTCAAATGGCCACTTCCACCGTCTGTATTGCTGGCCTTAAATTACTCCATTAATGTATTTAAGTTTTTCACTGCTATTTGTTTCACATTAACTGACATTTTGGAAAGCTAAAATTTAAGCAATTTAATTATTAATTGTGTATCTGTATCATTGTCATGGAGTGCTTACAATAAACAAACAAAGAAAACATGTTAAATTATTGATTGTTGTGTACATAATGTGTTGACCTTTTGAACACCTGTGACTTGTTTAGAAACCACTTTGTGTGGATGTATCAGAGCAGGTTATCTGAAGTTAACCATGTAGGAATTTGATTGTTTAATTGAATAAAAGCTGCAAGATTTTGACCAGGAGTCTTCACTGTGAAACTACAAAATATCTGAAACACTGTTGAACACTGGGACGGCTAAATTGAAGCAACCGCATTTTCTTACTACTTAAAATGGAGCTAAGGTCTCATGACTGTTGCTAAAGGACTGCTACCAACACACCTAGAAAGACAGATATGCCTTTGATTAGACAGAGGCAAAGAACTACATTTTCCTTATTTACAAACTATATACAAATTATTTCTGACCAAATATTGCCTACTGTCCCACAGGCATTAAACCATCATTAACTGTTGGGGCGAAGATAACAAGATCCACATGCTGTAAGAAACATCCCTTACCACACAGGAAGAAGTGTTTGAGGCATTTAGTGTCATAAATCTGATACTATCCCTGTATTTTAAAAATATGTATGGATATTATGCAACCCAAATTTAGTGATTACTTAATTTGATGATGAGGCCTATCTTGTGCACTTCCTTCGAGCTTGTGACGGATAGTGAGTGAGGGTATGCTCTACCATTAGGAGAAATTAAGATATGAAGGATGTTACTGCATGACATTTCCAATATAAGAGGAAGGAAATAAATGTAATGTATACTCCTTTGAGAAATGTAGATAAATAAAAAAGTTAGTTTTCAGACACTGTGCAAACATGCCTGTCTGCTGCCATAACACAGTGGAACATCCGAAGTAAGCATCGCTCTGGTTTTGATTACATCCAGAGGAGACCTCAAGCATGTGCTTGGGTATGTGCCTCAGCTAAGAGGTGCTCATGGCTCCCCAGCTTCTGCAGCTCCAAGAACTTCACCCCAAGCTATGGTTTTCTTGAAAAACAAAGTGAGTTCCATAATAAAAGAGACAGCAGTACACCTGCCAAGTGTTTGGTGTGCTGCTCCCTCTACATCATTTATCATTTGCTCTCCTTACCATCTAAATACCAGGCAGTTTGCTACTGTCTAAGACCCTGACTTGGCTAGAAACTGTAAAACATTACCCACACCAGCTGGATCTGTTACATATGAAGCAGAAAGCAGTGTTTTCAAAATGCTGGAGTCACAGACCTTGAAGTGCTCAATCATTTGTATCTTTTCCAGTCTCACTTGGGTAAGTTGAATTTTCTTTTCCCCTCTCAAATAATTTCTTTTCCACATAATATTCCACCACTGAATGCTTTTCTCACATGCATTGACCATGGGGTATCACATGAAGCTCTAGTAGATGCAATACAAGCCTGTGGCATCCCACAGAGGCCTCCCATCTACAGCTAGGGAAGAATTTCCAGTTATGCCGAGATGCACAGAAGAAGTTAATTTGCTGAAAACAATGCTTCCCAGAAACTCTCACAGAACTACACTCAGAGTTTGGCTGGAAATCTGTCACAGATTCTGCCAGTGCATCTTGTCACAGATGTTGGCTGGCATGGCTTTCCCTAGATGCAGGGTGGTCTCAACATGTGCAATGCCCTTGTGTGGGAAAACATAAGGTTTTGCTGGGTTTGTGCCAAAACCCCATCTGCCACAGGGTTTGTAAGCCCTGATACTACAACAGATGTGTAGCAAGGTGTCAGGAAAAGCCATAAACCCCAGATCAAACTGGATACACCTCCCACCTGGAGGAAGTGGTAGAAGGCTAGATAGATACCTGTGGGATTAAGTTGATGGGCTGTAAACTTCCTCACTTATTTATTGGTCTTTGTGGCTCAGGACTCCTAGCTCCTGACAGAGCAATATAGTGCCATAGCTGGTCTTGAATCTCCATGCATTAAGCCCAAAGGTTTGATTTCACCTTTTAAAATTCTGATTCAATATTGTCATTAATTTATTAAAAACCTCCAAAATGCCCATTTTTTCCCCCCACCCCCAAAAAGGCAGGAAACACTCAGAATTTTAGCATTTCCTGATGAACATGAGTTTCTGATTAGTGACTAACATTAGACTAAATTAAACAGCACCATTGATTCTGCCAGCAATAGGTAGACAATGAAGGGGAATGCCATCCCTACCAGAGACCAGAGCTAAGTCAGCAGATACCTTGGCCCTTGCATGGCCTCTGTCATAAAACTAGAAGTAAAGGGAAAGAGAAAAAGAGATAGAGAAAAATATTTATAAGTAAATCCCCCCCCCCAAAAAAAAACCCCAAACAACTAAACAACACCCCCTAACAAACCCAAATTAATAAACAAATAAATACTTTTTTATTTGAGTAGAAGGGTCAGAGTCTGAAGTTTGACTGAAGCTCATTGCCTTTTAGTAGCAAAATCTTAACGATCTCCAAAATCAAACTTCTTTTTTTATATATATAAAAATGTTCTGCATGTAATGGATTTCACAAAATAAATTTCTGATTCTCTCTACTGTTCTCCAAACAAGCTCCTTTAAGACAGGCTTGTGGGTTTTTTTCCCCAGAGGTTGAATCTCTGGAAAGTGTTTCCTTTCACTCTTTCCAAGGCCTTATTTGTTTTCAGCAAGAGGGGAATTAACTTGCAAGCCCACAAACTTTACCCACAAACTTTGCAGATAGTGATCTCTAAATAGGATTCTGAAAAACTCACAGGGGATTGTAATGAAACACCACAAAATATTTACCTTGGAAACCTCTAGTTTCTCAAATCAGTTTCACCAGAGTACATTTACAGTAGTTGTCACCAAAGATAGCTCATTGCTGACGAGCCTCAAATGAGCATTTGAAGTCGTTGAGATGGAACATAAGCAATCACATTAATGCTATACAACCAAGCTAAACAGCATAAGACACTTTTAATTTGCATGCTGACAAGAGCTAAATTACAGGGTTCACCTGTAGCCAAAAAAAAAATTAATTCAGATAATGATAATTTTGCTTTCCTTAAATTAACATGCACCAAGTATGCCATAAAAATTCTAGTCACCTAAAGAAAATCATATTCCAAAGCTACATGCCATCATTACTTCAAATTACTGTGACTTATGAAAAAGAAAGCAGTGTCTGGTAGCCTCTAGCAAAACACTGGCCTTTTCACAGCCATCAAGCAAGAAATACTAATAGTGTTGATAAAATATGATATATTTTTGTAGTGTCACAGGCAGCTTTCAAGTACTTGGGGAAAAAAAAAATGTCTGATAACAGATGGAATGTTTTATGACATTAAAATATGCGTTTTTTTCACACATGGCAAGTGAAGGAGAAAAGTATTAGCTTAATGAATAGTGGTGCTCATGGGTACTGAGTAGTTTCAATTGGCTTCTTTTCTGTCAAATATTCTGGCTTTATGACATTAATACTAATTAGAAAGAGCTAGTAGTTTTCAGTCTGTATTTTGCTAAGCATAAAGGTGTGTTAGATAACATGTCAGGATGTTCAGCTATATAATATAGCTGGCATAATACAGCATCACTGACACAGAAGTAGCATTTCCTATATTTTAAATGCAGCGGCTCCCAGGGGCTCTGAAAAAAAAAATGACACTCTATGATCTAAAGCAGTAGTACCACTTTCTTTCTGGAATGTAATAGATCTCCTTGGGTAGAAGTCCTTCATTTTTTGATAAACTACTCACAGCTGAAGATGTTGAAGGATGTTTTTTTAAAGGAGGGGAGGGTTGGGGTTTTTTCTGAGAGGGGGACAACTGATTAAAAAAAAAATTACTCCTCAAAATCAAAGCTTTTCATAGGAAGATGCCTGTTTGAATATGTTCCCTCTGAGAAACATTTCTTCACATCAGAGTGGAATTTCCCACAGAAATAACAAACAGTACAGCTGTCTACAAGTTGATTTAGCTCTGTCTTGCTCCAGGA
This sequence comes from Dryobates pubescens, assembly GCF_014839835.1. NCBI lineage: Eukaryota > Metazoa > Chordata > Aves > Piciformes > Picidae > Dryobates > Dryobates pubescens. The sequence goes on along the minus strand of NC_071657.1, from coordinate 128,372,648 downwards.
TGTGTAACACAGGTGGTTTATTTCATCTACTAAAATGTCCTTGTCTTTGTAATTATTTTCCCAAGAAAAAAAAGTTGGATCTTTGTTTCACCCTGAAATACAAGTTTTGCATAGAGTGGTTATATCTCCCACCTCACTCCACTTAGCAAATCAGAGAAATTACTGGACAGCCTCAATTAGCTACTACTGGTTTCTGCACAGCCTTTCTGCAGTCACACATTATAACTTTCTTTGTTTAACCTCAATACCCATCTCTTTTCTGTTCTTTGGTTGAGATTTATGAGTACCCTGCCCCTCATTTCTCATTGATGCTGGTTCTGTATCCACAGCCATCACAGGCAGCGATGGACTCTAGAATGCCTGAGGAGAAAAATTAGATAACATATAAGAACATTTCCAATGTCATTTTCTTGATTTGCATCGATTCTTTGCTGGTTTTGGGATGCATTAAAGGGAAGCATTACTGCGAGTTAATTAAAATAATTCCATGGACTCGAAGCAATTGTGCTGTTACATGATTTCATGTTGCATAATCAAAGAGCTTTGTGCTGAAATCACCCACTCAAATTTAGTATGATGAGCCCCATGGCAAAACAGAAACTAAAGTGCAGCCTCCTCCCACTGCCCTCCCCCTTTCAGAAGAAAAATTAAAGAGAATTTAAATCTAACAAAGACTTCTAGTCTAGAAAGCAGAGACACAGTACCACCATTTCCAATTCAATCACTAGGGCCACGAGGATGATCAGAGGGCTGGAGCACTTCTCCTGTAAGGACAGACTGAAAGAGTTGCGGCTGTTCACTCTGGAGAAAAGAAGGCTCTGAGGTGACCTTACTGTGGCCTTCCAGTATCTGAAGGGGGCCTACAAGAAGGCTGGGGAGGGACTTCTCAAGATATCAGGCAGTGATAGGAGTGATAGGACTAGGGGGAATGGAATGATGCTGGAGGTAGGGAGATTCAGGCTGGACGTGAGGAAGATGTTCTTCACTGTGGGAGTGGTGAAGCCCTGGAATGGGTTGTCCAGGGAGGTGGTTGAGGCCCCATCCCTGGAGGTGTTTTAGGACCAGGCTGGATGAGGTTCTGGCCAGCCTGATCTAGTGTGAGGTGTCCCTGCCCATGGCAGGGAGGTTGGAACTAGATGATCCTTGTGGTCCCTTTCAACCCTGACTGATTCTATGATTCTATGTTTTTTTTTCATTGTTTCAGTACTCAGCTGAAAGTTAATTACTTTATAAAGTGATCCTGGGTGCTCTTTGTTATCTATTGCAGAAAGTAGGTGCAATGGAGATAGAAAACCTACTGTGACACAGGAAGAAACCACATAGTAGCAAACAGATGTATAAGGCAAATGTTACATGGGTATAATCAGACAATGATAATGATGAAGAACAGGCATTCAGTGAAGTGCTGCAAGGTTTACCTGATATTTCAGCTGTTAATAAAGTATACACAGGTGCAAAAGAGTGGAGAATCAAGATGAGAAGAGTTAAGTATTCTAGCTAGAATTGTAGCATTTGTCTTAGCATGGCTGGTTCATGAGATACACTGCTTGGAAGCAATTTCAATTTATCCTAAATCTATGTGTATATACTCCTAATCCAAACTGCAGATCTTTCAGGTATGTATAGATACTATAAATCACAGAATCAGAGAACGTTAAGGGCCCTCCCAGGCCCTCAAAAAGATCATCTAGTTCAAACCCCCCTGCCAGAGCACACAGATGCTTCACCCAGGCAGGTTCTTCTGGGATTTTAAATCCAAATGGAAGCTACTAGAGGCAGAAAAGATTTAGTCTTTCTTTGGTAAGATTTTAAGAGCTCCTTGTGTTGCCTAATAAGAACATATATTTAAATTTTTCCTGTGCCAGACTCACAGTGTGTGAGCAGATACCAGGTTAATGAAGATTCATGCAAGAAGACCAAATGTATGCATCACGAACTTCTTGTAATTAGATGTTAGAAGTTATGGTTTCCTTTCTTTTCCCCTTCAGCAGCAGTGAAACAGAAAGAGCACACAATTACCATATCCTTTTCTGTCTCCTATAGACACAGCTGAGCCCTCACATACAAAGCATTAATCTCCATTTTAAAATTAATGAAGACTAATTAAGGAAAATAAGCCTCCTGGAGAAAAAAAGAAGGAAAAAAAATGTTGTGTTTGTGTAACAGTACCTCTAGTAACTGCCACAAAATGCCATTCCAGTGGACAAAATCATACACAATAACGAGCTGTAATATGAACTGATGAATGTTACCTCTTTCCAAGAAGATCAGGTAAATGCATTAAATGCTCACATTGACTTTAAATGAGGTTATTAGTAACAAGAATGGTATGAAAATAATGGATAATATGAGCTGAGTGAAATCAGGTGATAGAAGACTAAAGGTAAAAAAACCAAAACTAAACCAATAACTGAGATTTAAAGAAACTGTTACAGATCTATTTGACATCACATCCCAGTATTTTAAGGTTCAAATTCTGAAATTTGGACAGACTAGAGAGAGATGAAGAGAGCCACGCTTTTTCTGTGGCTGCACTGAAGAAGTTGCTTTCAGAAAAAGCATGAAACTGTTGCATACCACTTATAGTATAAACCAAACCTCAGGAAGATTCAAGCAGATGTTAGAACTTGTCCCTACAAAGAAAAGTGTCAACTAAGAAGACTCTGGAAGTTATGTAGTTTTCTGTGACTAGCTTGAGAGTAGCCCTGAAGAAAAGGTCTTGGGGGTGCTGGTCGATGAGAAGCTCAACATGAGCCAGCAATGTGCACTTGCAGCCCAGAAAGCCAATCAGATCCTGAGCTGCATCAAGAGGAGCATAGCCAGCAGGGCAAGGGAGGTGATTCTCCCCCTCTACTCAGCTCTGGTGAGACCCCACTGTGAGTACTGCATCCAGCTCTGAAGCCCCTATTACAGGAAAGATCTGGATGTGCTGGAGAGTGTTCAGAGAAAGGCCATAAGCACCTCTCCTAGGGAGACAGACTGAGACAGTTCGGGTTGCTCAGTCTGGAGAAGAGAAGGCTCTGAGGAGACCTTATTGTGGCCTTCCTGTATCTGAAGGGGGCCTGCAAGAAAGCTGGGGAGGGACTTTTTAGGATGTTGGATAGTGATAGGACTAGGGGGAATGGAACAAAACTGGAAATGGGTGGATTCAGATTGGATGTTAGGAAAAAGTTCTTCCCCATGAGGGTGGTGAGACACTGGAACAGGTAGCCCAGGGAGTCAGTAGATGCCTCATCCCTGGATGTTTTTTAAGGCCAGGCTGGACGTGGCTGAGAGCAACCTGATCTAGTGTGAGGTGTCCCTGCCCATGGCAGTGGGGTTGGAACTAGGTGATCCTTGAGGTTCTTTCCAATCCTGACAGTTCTGTGATTCTATGATGGAGTCAGTTCTACAACACCAATGTCTATTACTATATATAAATTCATATTCACGTGTATAATCATACATAAAAATAATGTATGCATATATAATATGTTTAAACATGTAACGACATCATATTATATAATCTATATTAGTGCATAATATGCATTTGTAACATATATTGTCATTTATATTTGTGATTAAACAATGATATGAATGTTGCTTAGCCTGGAGAAGAGGAGACTCAGGGGTGACCTTATTACTCTCTACAACTACCTGAAGGGAGGTTGAAGACAGACGGATGTTGGTCTCTTCTCCCAGGCGGCCAGTACCAGAACAAGAGGACACAGTCTCAGGCTGCGCCAGGGGAGGTTCAGGCTAGATGTTAGGAAAAAGTTCTATACAGAAAGAGTGATTGCCCATTGGAATGGGCTGCCTGGGGAGGTGGTGGAGTTGCCATCACTGGAGGTTTTCAGGAGAAGACTTGATGGGGTACTTGGTGCCGTGGGTTAGTTGTTTGGGTGGTGTTGGATTGGTTGATGGGTTGGACGCGATGATCTTGAAGGTCTCTTCCAACCTGGTTTATTCTATGTATTCTATGTATTCTATGTAAAAATCTGCAGGTACTAGTCTATTTGAATATATTTTTAAGCTCATTTAAATCTCTTATCCCATTACCTCCTATGCTGTCACTCTGATAAACAGTACATTGAAGGGAAAGTGGGAGTGGGTAATGGTTGCCTGTTCATCAAGTAGTCCTTACAGAATGCAGATTTTCAGAAGTGTGGGGATAGCACCGCTTGCATGACATCTCATGAATTAGCTGGATGTGCACTGCAATTTGTCACTATCATTTGAAGCACACCAGTCTCTTCTTTCACAGTCAGAAATTCGAACATCAGATTTGGGATCCCTAAATGCACCATGGGTTTACCAGAGATTATTCACTCCACACTAATCTGCTATCTGTCTTCAGACAAATAGCTGAATATCTAGATGAGTGAACGGTGGGAAATTATACCCATTTGGCTTTTGGCCAGGCATAACAGAATTCTATATCTGGAATTATCATTTATACTAGATAAGATGAGAAAAATTGTGAGGTCATTAAAAAACTGGCTCAAAAGAAGATGAAAACACATAGGGATGATGAGCAGCTACCAGACTGAATTATAGTTTTGCTGAATTTCTTAAATAAATAAGTTGTGCACCTCAGGACTCTATGGACAGCACTTTTTGTCCCACTGGCAGAGCCAATATTGGAGTTATCATCATCCTGACTTCAGAGATACCAAATATATAACAGGAAGAAGTATCTGACTTTGAAGTTTAGGTTAGTATTAAGTACAGATTGGCAAAACTTTAATTGAACTGAAGTTTTCTCCATTGTACTGGATATGACAGAAGACTAAGACCTAAATGTAGAAGCTGATTGTGAAATAACATGAAACCAGCCATATTGTGAAGTAAATTCAATCCTGCAATACATCCAGTTTGGTATTTCTACCACAGGAAGGCAAATGAAGTTAGCATTTTGCAAAAAAAGAGAACTTGATCCAGAAACTGGTGTATGCTCTGATTGCCTGTTGCCAAAAATAAATCAGTAATTTAAGCTTGAACAAAAACAGAGCAGGGTTATGAGACTGAGAAGTCAATAAAGGATCTTAGAAGGACCAAAAAAAACCCCAGTTTGGCTTTGTTTGTTTTACAGAACAAAGACTAGAAAAAATATTATGATTGATTCTAAACATACTAGGAAGTTATAAAATGTTGGAAAAGATATATGTGATTCAAAGGCAACCTGATCTAGTGGAGGGTGTCCCCCTCCACTAGACCCAGTTGGAACTAGGCAATCCTTGGGGTCCCTCGCAACACTGACAGTTCTGTGATTCTGTGAAATGGCAATGATGGTTAAAAAATCCCCCAAACACAAACAAACAAACCCAACCAACCAACCAAGAAAAAAAACCCCAAACAAAACCCCCATAACTAAACCAACAATCCCTCCCCCCATCTTAAAAATAAAGATTTTAAATCCTCATTGCCTGTGTTTAACTTTAAAAATGGTTTTAATCATCAGAGCTGTGAGTCCCAACTGGAGCACTAGGGACAAATAGATTACAACAGGTTTAGGAACGGTATTGTTTAATGTGTTCTGAAAAATTCATAATAAGCAAACAGGAAAAGAAAAGAAACAAAAAATTAAAAGAGGATTACACAGGGCTGCTCCAAAGTAGGAATGAGATTGATAGGCATCTAGATACAGCCACTTTGAAATGACTGTTTCTGGGACATCCTGTTGCGTGAAGGAATCTTGCCTAGGTGGCTAGTTTAATCAAACACAAGAGAAGATTAGAATAGAATAGACCAGACCAGACCAGACCAGACCAGGTTGGAAGAGACCTTCAAGATCATCGCATCCAACCTATCATCCAACACCACCTAATCAACTAAAACATGCAACCAAGCAACCTATCAACCCTCCTCCTAAACACCTCCAGTGATGGTGACTCCACCACCTCCCCAGGCAGCCCATTCCAATGGGCAATCACTCTCTCTGTGTAGAATTTTCTCCCAACATCCAGTCTGAGCCTCCCCTGGTGCAGCTTGAGACTGTGTCCTCTTCTTCTGGTGCTGGTTGCCTGGGAGAAGAGACCAGACTCCCCCTGTCTACAACCTCCCTTCAGGTAGTTGTAGAGAGCAATAAGGTCTCCCCTGAGCCTCCTCTTCTCAATAATAGCATCAGTTCTGGCTCCAACTCCTTTTTAAGGCTCATGAGATAAAGTTTGCTTAGGCTTGAAATCAAGCATTTCCTTTCTTGACATCCATCACTAAAACTACATTGCAGACTCCATCTATCCTTTCTTGCAGTTAATGTATTCTTTCTCCAGATGCCACTGAGTCATAGAACTGTATTTCACGAGACCGGTTTCAATCTTACCAATATCCTGCACAAAAGATCCTGGAATCAGTCTGGAAGCAAAACATCACAATTCCCTCACATTCCAATACAAAGGTTGTTGCATGGAAACAGTGCACAGAGAATTTAAGTTCATTAGAGGAAAAGAGTCATCTGAGTATAAATATATGAAGATGCTTAGCATACTGATGCAGCATTTTGAGACAGCACTGAAGTCACGTCCTGATGTGAATATTCTAGACATTGGATGAGTAGGCTTAGACACAAAGTATATGTCAGTCCTGGGTGATGATCAAGTTAGGGAAAAAAAAAACAGAAGAAAAGGAACAGAAGGTATTCTAAGCCTGAAACCTGAAAATAAAGAGTTCAGATTGGTAAAGCTGTTAAAACCAGAAAGACAAATTCTATAAGAGCATTAGGAAAAGAAGAATTACAAGTATCTGGACGACAGGTAAATGTGGTCAAACTGAAACACAGAAGCCCTGGTGACCAAATAAATCCACGGCATGGGAGAATAAAGGTCTGTCTGTGTTTTCAGGTCTGGGTGAGGGGAGTTGTTGACCCTGTGTTAGAAGTGGCTAAGTTGAATATTTGCAATCAATTTCAATTTTCAGCAAACTATATAATTAAAAATATTATTATTGGTTTTTAAAATAAGATTATCTGCTGTGTGATGAAACTTAGGTGGGGGAATTAAGTTAACAATTTGCCACAAAACAGCCCAAATTGAGTCCACCTGTGAATTGCAGCTAAGAAAGGCAAAGCAAACCTTTGCTTTGAAAAAGGTTAGCAAGGTTATTCTGGATTAATAAAAAGTCTTTTGAAACTGAGAGTTTATGTAACAGTCTAGATGAAATGTACCATAAATGGATTGAGTTTAATGAATTTTTAACATATTTTGGGGTAGGAGCATTGTGCATGACAGTAAAGCTGATGGAAGAAAAAAAATGAGGATACATTTACTGTGTTACTGAATTCAACCTATATCACCAGGAATGCTTTCTTCTGGCCTGAGTGCTGACTAGAACCATCTATGACACAATAGTGTTTGGTCTCATCTTGCAGGAGCTTAAAAATTGTACTACTATGTTCACTTCTATTCCATTTTTATCATAAAATATTGTGAATAAAATTGAAAATATTGTAATGATGTCTTTAAATTTTCTAACACCTTTTGGGTTAAACCCAAATAAACTAGATCAGAAAGGAAATAAACTTCATTACTTTCACTGTGACTCATACAATCACAGATTTCCTCAGTGACAGGGGAAGTCTTCTCCACAGGGCATAGACTGTTTTATCATCTCTTTAAGGACTGGCTGCGATTCTTAAGCACACATCATATTCTCAGTTAGTTTTCTATAAACTGAAATTGATTAAAAGTGACTGCAATAGGAATGAGTACTCAGGAGCAACTCCAAAGTGCTTCTCTCAGATCTCTTTATTATAGCTTTCTCAGAGAAAAGGGAACTTCCTCTTCAATGAATGAGTTGAAGGGGTAGGAACTTACATGATTGCCTTAGGTAAGGAGTAAAAGTAACATGCTAATTTTTAAATTATTCATGAAATTTAGACACTAAAGCATGTTCTGTGTGATTAAAAGCACATATGTTATCACAAGCAAATAAATGGGAATAAAGAAGCATCTATTCAGATTGTGCTTGTAAACATTACCTTAATACACATGGGAAATTATTAATGAGAGAGAAAAAAATAGGAAATCACAGTAGAATTGAAAATTAGAAGATATCACAGAATCACCAAGGTTGAAGAGACCTCAAAGAACACCAAGTCCAAGACCTCATGACTAAACCATGGCACCAAGTGCCACGTCCAATCCCCAACCAGCCCCCTCCTGGATACAACCACTCTTCAGGTAGTTGTAGACAGCAATAAGGTCTCCCCTGAGCCTCCTCTTCTCCAGGCTAAACAATCCCAGCTCCCTCAGCCTCACCTTGTAGGGCTTGTGCTTGAGGCCTCTCACCAGCCTCATTAGACAGGAACAAGAAAAAAATCAGACTGGAGGTATAACACTTGGCTATACCGATCACCAGATAGATTCAGAAAGGTTTTTGCTACTCTTCTGTTCTTGCCACTTCTTTGCCATTTTTTGTACTGACCACAGCATGAAGTTTGAAGAAGTGTCAATGAAATTTGCCATCAAAACAAAGCTGCCAGCCCATGCAGGGTACGAATGAACAAACAAGAAAGGTATAGGTAACCTCAAGGATTTGCAGCAACAGAATCATCATCAAGCATGTTAGCACAAAACCAAAAACTCATTGCTATTTTGCTGAAGGGTTTTTTTTCTTTAAAGAATAGCTTGATACTGGGAAATGACAAAGTAATAAAAAAATCTCAAAAGCATGCAGCCATGAAAATGAAGATGTTACCATAGCAGAAGCATCTTCCTTCAGTGGAAACGGGAACATATTCATGCCATTCCAACTGCAGTTCTCAGGAATATTTTTTTTTGCATTCCAGTGTTCAAGAACTATTTAGCCAGGTTGCACTGGTTTAAGGAAGAGTTATTGGAATGGTCAGAGAAACAACATGTGGATTGTACGAAGGGAGGCTGTGGTAACCTCTAAACTGCAGTCACAGAAGGTGACAAAGTGCTGCAGAGGAATACTAGCTTAGCTTAGCGAGCCTGGGTACTGCCAACAGTCCAGTTGCAACAATAAATAGTCTAGTGTGGGCTAAATTACTGCCAAGACTGCTACCCCCTCTCAAACTAACTAATTAAGAGCTGCTCAAGTATCCCTTCATCCTGGTGGCAGCAGCAGTCACAAGAAGGATAGATCTCAAGTTTTGTATAAGGATATCATTTATAGTGACAACCTAAAGCAGCCTAATTTATTAGCTTAGTAAAAAAAACAAAAGAAATAAACTGGGAGGAGATAAAATAGCCTTCAAGAAATATAAGGCAAGCATCAGGAGGATAGCTTGGCACTGACAGGTATTGAAACTATTAGGCTATCCCAGAAAAAAAAATAGATGTTGAGTGTCTGTGAATATATTGATGCTGGAAATCAGAAAATATTTCTAATTAAGCAAATGGTGGGGTGCTAGGATGGGATTTCACTCAGAACTGCAGGTCTAAAACATAACTACTTTTAATATAAGGCTTGAATAGATTAAGATTTCATGTTGAGATTGCTAACAATGATCATAATTAAGTTTCATAATACTATTATGACTGGAAATATGCATAAATTACTGAAACCATGTACAGATGGCATTACTGCTCAGTACTTACTTGATCTTTCTTTAATGAGAAATCATTTATCTCACTTTTATATCAAGAGTGAGATGAACCCAGTGTCTCAATAATCTGGTCCTTTCACAATCTCAAACTGATGCAGCTTCATGATTAAGATGTGGGTGCCCTTACAATAATTCACTCTGTATTTAACACTTTCTAAATTGCATGGCACATGTGAAAATATCCACAATTGCAACTTCATTTCTCATTCAAATTTGAGGGACTGAAGAATGCAGATTAGTATTAATTCACTTCCAGTCTGTGCATAAACATTTTATTTTAAGAAACCTTATCTTATTTACTGCAAGGATTCCTGCTCACTATCTCTCCAGATACCATTGTGACTGTATTGTAGTGTAGCATTGATTAAGAAACACCAAATTGTCAAGGCTCCTCCAATGTGGGAAAGCAGCTGCAGAACACAGATGTACAGAAGACAAGCCTTATGTGCAAACTGCACTTTTTATTTATCTTACAGCAATGTTCAAACTTCTGGAGGAAAATTAAATTTCTTGTTGCCTGCTGCAATTGAACTGCAGAGGGAAACTGGAATAAAAAATTAAAATACAGGAAATTGCTTTTTTGGTGTAAAGAATCACAATCTGCCATTTAATAGCTCTTTTCTGCTACAAGATGAAGGACTTTAAGCTCTTTCAAATCAGAAAGTGACTATTGCTCTGAATACTGGAATGGTGGAGGACACTATATCACAGATCAATACAGGTTGCCTTATAGCCAACCTACTAAAACTGAAACATGTCAGAGTGCCATCTTTAAGGTAAAGTAAATGCATATGTATATGCATGAGTATAGATGTAGTGTTTCCCTCTTGCATATGTGTTAGTGACTCATACACTGCATAATGTCAGTGTACCTTCTCCCCTCCAAAAAAATGTAAAAATCCCAGCATCAAAATACAATCAAAATGAAAAAGTGATAAAAAGATGTTTTACAGGGCAAAGAAATGTGTTGGTGTCAGTTTCTGCTTCTAAAGTAATAGGGCCACAAAGACTGTGACTTCTTTCTGAGAGGAAATTAGATTTAGCTTGAAAAATCTGCCATCTATTATTTTAGATTTCTTTATATAGATTAATTTTGTGAAGTAAAGCCATCTGTACAGTAACAGAGGATCACAGAATCATAGAATGGCAGAGGTTGAAAGGGACCTCTGGACATGATCAAGTCCCACTCCCCTGTCAAAGCAGGATCACCTGGGACAGGCCACACAGAAACACATCCAGGTGGGTTTTGGAAGCCTCTGGAGACCCCACAACCTCTCTAAGTAGCCTGTTCCAGTGCTCTATCACCCTAACAGTAAAGTTTTTCTTCATGTTAAGGTAGAACTTTGTGTGCTCCTGTCTGCCCCTTGTCCTATCACAGATTACTGCTGAAAAGTGATTGATGCCACCTTCTTGACACACAGCCTTCAGATATTTGTAAGTATTAATAGATCCTCTCTCAGTCTACTATTCTCCAGACTAAACATCCCCAGGTCTCTCAGCCTTTCCTCCAGTCTCTTAATCATACTTGCAACTCTTCATTGGACTCTCTCCAGCAGACCCCTGTCCCTCTTGAACTGGGGAGCCCAGAATTGGACACAATACTGCAGATGTGGTCTCGCTAGGGCTCCCTTAAGCTGCTGCACACACTTTTCTCAGTAAACCCAGGATACCGCTGGCCTTCTTGACTACAAGGGCACATTGTTGTCCCACAGATAAATTATTGTCCAGCAGGACATTCATGTTCTCACTGACAACTAAGCTCCTTTACATTGCTTAATAAGCTTTTCCCATTCACTTTTCTGCACTGCAACAGAAGTGTGAACAAACCTAGCTGAAACGGTTGGTCAGGTTCTGTATATATATATATGGGGAACAAAGGTATATGGGGGAAACCCAGACATATGGAATGAAGATAAGTCATCCAGAGGAGTATACTCTGTGACTGCTGAATGAAGAACTTCAAGACTGGATCTTTTTGTTCTTTTGTTTTGTTTTATTAGAAACACAGATCTGCAATATTTGTTTATTCTTCTGGTCTCTGTAGAATGTGAGCAAATATGTGCATTGCTGGATTTTATAAGTCCTAAAAATAAACTGGAATAAAAAAAGCCATTAATTGAACAAGGAGAGAAAAATAACAGACCGAGAGTCTGGCCTTTGGGACTCATTAGTCTCTGCTTCTGTATGAAACATCTAGGGAACAGGAAAGTGTTTGTGGATAACATTTCACAAAATCATTTGGTCTTTGAGCTGTGCATTTCCTCCAGCTGAGTAAATATTATTTTCATCCAATGAGTAAGCTGCTGCATTAGCTATGGTGAAATGGCTGATTTTGAGCACCTAGAGTGGAGAAAGTCAATAGCAACAGGAAGAATTAATAGGCATGTATGTGGCTTTTAGAAAGTTCCACAAAGTTTAGCCTCCCCTCATTCAGCAATAATACTGCATTTGAAGCTCGAATCTGCAAAAGCAAGGTAATTCTTGCCTGAGGTTGCTGTGACAACCTTAACACAGCTTCTGAGAGCAACCCGAAATTGCATCTAATACAGATGTAACTTCCAGCCAGACTGAAAGGTACAGGGAATAAAAGGGAGAATTGAAGAATGTTGATTTTAATGGGGTTTATAGTCTTTTCTAAGATAATGTAGCACACTTTTGAACAGCAAAATATGGAATTTAGCTTGGTTTGGTTTGGGTTTATTGATTTTCTTTAAATTTTTTATTTTTATTTTGCCATTACAAGCCCAAGGTGTTCATTATCCTGGGAAGTTATAGCTACATTTAACCATTAGAATACACTTTATCCTGACACCCCAGTTTTCCTAGAGCACAATCTGGCTTTGTTTTATGCAAAATAAACTTATTTGCTTCCTAAGGAAATTAACAGAGGGGGGGGGGGCAGGCACTGCTGGTGGAAAGGGAGTCTAAATTTAACTGAGATATTTGCACAGCTCATGCAGCTAAGAAATATTCCTGAGGCATCCCTCTTTCTCAGTTTAGACCTAGCCAGTATTGATTTGAGAAAGGAAATTACAAGAACTTACAGGATGAAAATTATTCCCTTGTAATCACATAACTTCCACTTAAAACTGAAGAAACTCAAAGGTGTATCTCTTCATCACCTAAATTACTCTTCAGTTCCAAAGCCAGACAAATCACAAGAAAGAACACATCTAATGTATATTCAGTGACTATTTTTACTGAGGGATGAATACACCTCAACTTCTGAGAGTCTTCCAGCATGGAATACCAAATCCTAATAGATAAACTTATTATTAGTAATACTAACAGTTTCAGGAAGAAATTATCCAAAGACAAGCAGCAGACTCAGACTGTATATCATTTCTGCCTGCATCTCAGGCAGATTTTATTCATAAATATTTATTAAATAGATTATTGTTTTCATAAATAATTTTGCAGAGCAACCTCGTTATTTGGAAGGTCTGTTCTTCAGAGAAACTAAACACACAGACTTCACTTGGAGAAGATGAGTGCCTCATAAATTGACACTTGGCCTGTAGTTACTCCTTTTGTTATTTTTATTGACATTGTTTCTTTCCATTAAAACTTTCCATTAAAAGCAGGAGGAACAATACAGCAAGAATCCTCTCAAAAATCCTGAACAGAATTGTTTCTACAGGTGTACATTCCACCCCACTGCCCCTTCACACACAGAAACACATTTCTGAGTAAAAGAAGAAAACAGTGAGATTGTCATCCAGAGAGCTGCACATTGCTGAAGGAAAACTAATATTGCACATCTGCACCAGAAACCTGGGCCTAAAATTACGTTCCTCTGACTAGGGAACAGAAAACTTACCATTCATCTTGTGTTTAATAGTCCTCCACCAGAATCCTTACCCTTCTCCATATTGGTTTATTTTATTTCATATAGATGCAATGAATACAAAGGCAGAATCATAAAAAGCCCAGATATGCTCACATATTGCAGTTGCATAATAAGGCAGAATTTGTGTTGTAGTTCTGGGTGAATAAGATATATTAAAAGGACTAAATGAATTAGCAAGATTAGCTTTGTTTACGAGGAACACTGTTACCTATTTCATGCAAAAGTGCATAGACAGTACTAGATTAATTTTTCAGGCTTATGATCTCCAGAAATCTCTACTGAAGCCTTTCAGTTTTCTGATGGCAGCTTCCCATAATAATAGGGACTACAGGTTTGCAGAAGTATTGCCATAATAATAAACTCTATTTCAATCACCAGCAGTTTTGTTCAGGTAAAAAATAGTTCTGGAAAAAAAAAAAAGGCAGACAAAAACACTCATACAAACAAAAGCCTCAGTAAGTATATTCTCAAAATACACTAAAGAAAACACTTTCCACTTTCAATGTCACAGGCAGCTGAAGGCAACACTTTCAAAGGGAGCATTTTTAGAAGCAGTTTTGTATTAAAGGTATTTTACTAAAAGTAAAATATATTTTTTTTTCCTTTATAAAAACTAAATATCAAAGTTCAGTATTTTTGTGGAAGAGGTAAAAAGTCCATCCTGAGCTGAGTTACTCAGTTTCATGTGACTCTGAGATGTTCCATCAGACAACCATTAATGATCTCACCAGGGACTGCATGTAATTATGTTTGTCATTTTTAGAAGACTGTATTAAACACTCTGTTCTTGTATTTCTCCTCAAAGCTTCTGTGCTGGCTGCAGATATGTGAGGGAGGAATCAGCAAAGAAGATGGGAGAGAAGCTACTCCTGTTTCTGGCTCCTTGTGATATAAATAGTGTCCAGAGGCTGGTGTTCTGATAGCGCTAAAAGAAAAAGGAAGTTTCCTCCATTTCCTCCACAGTGGAAGTAATGTGTTTCTCTCAATACTTTGCATAGTCTATGAACTTTGAGGGAGAAATACCACATCTACAAAGAGCAGGTTTACACACATTCTTGGTTCAGCAAGGTGTCTAGGCATATTCCTTGCTGAAGTGTGTGAGGGAACTAAAATGATCAGAGAACCAGATCCCCTCTCCTAAGACAGGCTGAGAGAGTTGAGGTTGTTCAGCCTGGAGGAGAGAAGGTTCTGGAGAGACCTTACAGAGACCATCCAGTGCCTGAAGGGGATGTACAATACAGCTGGGGGCATATATGCTTATGTACAAGCATAGGGGATGTACAATATATGCTTATAGGGCATGCAGAACTTGGGCAAGGGGCAATGGTTTTAAACTGGAGAAGGGTAGAGTCAGAGCAGAAATTCTGCAGCCATGTTATGTCACTCAGGCAGACAGCCCCTACTGTTTCATGTGGAATGATATCCCCTAGTTCCTCTATCATCTGGTTATAAGGGCTTTTTAAAAATTTAAGAGTGAGTAGAAGGAAAACAGATTAAAAAACTAAGCCCTCTCAGGGCTTTAAACTGTTCTGCATCATCCATTTATCTTTAACAAAAGAGTACCCATCTAAATTATGCACATATATAAGGTTTGGATTAATGCTTATCTTATCTTTTGGGGTTTGGGTTTTGGTTTTTCTTTTCTTACAAGCACTGCAAACACAAATCATGAATATTTTTAAGCCAGAACATTGCCACTAACTTCATTTTGGCTACTCTAATAAAAGTAGATGCACAAGTAGATGACAGGCTTGAAGAGATGGGAGCTGAGCATGAAATTGTATTAGAGAAGTGGAAGATTGTTTAGGCCTGATTAAGAACTGTTCAATAAAATGTTAAGTCAGACAATTCTGATGATGCATCTGGGACAAAATTTCATCTGTTAATGCCCAAGATGTCTCAATGTGAAGCCAAGGAAGACTTCCACATGGAGAGAAGGATATCACTAAAGAGAAGTTCACTCCGGAACAATCAGAACATGTATCTGGACGACAAGTGATGGATGTTTACATCTCATTTCTCCCTGATTTAAACTAGGGTGCACTTGCAGGACCCAGTCTCTCACTTCAACTTGTGAGAGATTTTATATACTCACGAACTTACCTACATTTACTCCTGCACATAATCTTAATTCATGAATACTATAATGGATTCCAGGCTACTTGTGCTTACTAGCAGTTAAGTAAATCAGTAGTTTCAGGATGAAGTATTATAGGTTGAAACCAGTTTCTTTAGCCAAGAAAGTTAATGGCACAGCGCAAGTCAGAGCTTAATAATTTTATGTTTTACCTGTCTTAATCCTGCAGTTTTGTCTATAGTGGCCCTTTTCCTGTCTTGCCCAAAGGAAGACCTTATTGCCACCTTGTTATTAGTTGGTAGGTCACAATATCATGTAGAATCATAAAATCATAGACTGGTCTGGGTTGGAAAGGACCTTCCAAGGTCATCTAGTCCAACTCCCCCTACAGTCAGCAGGGACATCCTCAACTAGATCAGGCTGCCCAGAGCCTCACTTGAATATCTCCAGGGAAGGGGCCCCAGCTACCTCCCTGGGCAACCTGTTCCAGTGTTCCACAACCCTCATACTTCACTACCTGCTCCTAACATCCAAGCTAAATCCACTCTTCCCTAGTCTGAAGTCATTGCCTCTTTTCCTATCACCACAGGCCTTTGTAAACAGTCTCTCTCCAGCCTTCTTGTAGGCCCCCTTCAGGTACTGGAAGGCTGCTCTTAGGTCTCTCTGGAGCTTCCTCTTCTCCAGGCTGAACAACCCCAGCTCCTTCAGCCTGTCTTTGTAGCAGAGGTGGTCTAACCCCCTGATCATTTTTGTGGCCCTTCTCTGTAATTGTACTAATTTTTAGACTTTCAGCATACTGGTTTGGAACTTCAGTTTATTTTTAAAATCAGCTAAATGTGGAAATTCAACAATAGCCGATCCACTGCTTATGAAACAACAGTTATGTTGTCTCATTGTGAGAGCCACTTGGTTTCATTTTTGCCTAATAGACAATGACAAATCACACAAGTAATTTTCTAGTATATTTAACACAAAAATTAAAAAAATCAGGTAATCTGAGTGTTCAGCTTCATAAAGGTAGAAGATTGCAGCAAGTATCACATTTTCACCTATAACATTATAACCTGGAGCTGTAAAGGGTGCTGCCCTTTAAAAGGAAAAATACAAATATGCCTTGTTATCTCCAGCTTCTCGTTTTCTCATCATATTAGTCTACTGTTAATCTCTCTGAGACCAACAGCCACAATTACAGCTTGCTTTGAATACTTTAATAAAATATGCTGAACAGAATTTTTTTTTTTTTTTTTTTTAGAGTTGTTTGGACAAAAAAAAATTATATTCTATTCTCTCATAACTATTTTACAGCCAAATAAGTCACAGGGCTTAGTGATATTTGGAGATAAATGCTTTACTTTGCACAGTGAGGAAAATGATACAATTAATCAGGTTTGCATTCTTATGAAGTAAATAACTACAATCACTTGCTTTCAGTAAGGCATTCGACACTGTCTCCCACAGCATTCTTGCAATTAATCTGAGGCAGTGTGGTCTCAATGATCAGGAAGTGAGGTGGATTGAGAACCGGTTGAAGGGAAGGAGTCAAAGAGTCATAGTCAATGGGATGGACTCTAATTGGAGACCTGTGTCTAGTGGAGTCCCCCAGGGGTCAGTACTGGGACCAATACTGTTCAATATATTCATCAATGACCTGGATGAGGGAACAGAGTGCACTGTCAATAAATTTGCTGACAACACTAAGCTGGGTGGAGTGGCTGACACACCAGAAGGTTGTGCTGCCATTCAGCGAGGCTTGGACAGGCTGAAGAGATGAGCAGGGAGAAATTTGATGAAGTTCAACAAGGGCAAGTGTAGAGTTATGCACCTGGGAAGGAACAACTCCATGCACCAGTATAGGTTGGGGACGGACCTGCTGGAGAGCAGTGAATGTGAAAGGGACCTGGAGGTCCTGGTGGATGGAAGGATGATCATGAGCCAGCAATGTGCTCTTGTGGCCAGGAAGGCCAATGCCATTCTGGGGTGGATTAGAAGGGGTGTGACCAGTAGGTCAAGAGAGGTTCTCCTCCCCCTCTACTCTGGACTGGTGAGGCTGCATATGGAATAATATGTCCAGTTCAGGGACCCTCAGTTCAAGAAAGACAGGGAGCTGCTTGGAAGAGTCCAGTGCAGAGCCACAAGGATGATTAAGGGAGTGGAACATCTTCCATATGAGAAGAAACAGAGAGAGCTGGGGCTCTTTAGCTTGGAGAAGGGGAGACTGAGAGGTGACCACATCCATGTTTATAAATATGTAAAGGGTGAGTGCCAAGAGGATGGAGCCAGGCTCTGCTTGGTGATGCCCAATGACAGGACAAGAGGCAATGGGTGGAAGTTGAGGCATAGGAAGTTTCACATAAATATGAGGAAAACTTTTTTCACTGTGCGGGTGCCAGAGCACTGGAACAGGTGGCCCAGGGAGGTTGTGGAGTCTCCCTCTCTGAAGATATTCAAAACTCTCCAGGATGTGTTCCTGGTACAGGTGATCCTGCTCTGGGAGGGGGTTTGGTCTAGATGATCTTTCAAGGTCACTTCCAGTCCCTGAAATTCTGTGATTCTGTGATACAGCATATCAATTTAAGTTTTGGGTTCCACTGAACACATTCTTAAATGCTGGCCTTTCAGTTTTATATTATTTTCTTTTTTATTTTTTTCCACCATGAAACAGAGATTAAATAACCATTTTGCTTTACTCAATATCAGTGAGATGACAACAGAAATGTGGCAGATTTGGGACACCACACTTTCAATAAAAATGTGAACAAAACAAGAGAACCCAGAAAAGTTCAGCAATAGAAGTCAAAGTCTAGAAAAACAGGGAAGAATGAGAGTCATGGTTATTTATTACAGCAATAAAAATATGACTGTCTTCAAATGCAGGAATACTTAAAAATAAAAAATACATAAAGGGTTGTTTCAAAGACGACTAGAGCAATTTATTCTCCACATTCATCTTGCATAGAAGAGCTAATCATCTGAAATTGCAACACAGCAGACTTGTAGCAAATGTTGGAGGAAACATAGGGACAGCTGGGGGCTGAAGTAGATCACCTGGGGTGGTCATTCATTGCACTTCCTTGAGTTCATAGGAACTCAATAAGATTCTATAAAAGTGGTGTTGAAGACACTGAGCCTGCTGTGAAAAAAAGGACAGACAGGATTCCAAACTGTAGTCTTTTCATTGCTTCAGGTTACCTAGACAGCCAGCTTTAGACTTACCTACAATAGTAAAGGCGTGGTAATAAGGACTTTACCAAAGAGTTATTTACTTGTAACTTCACATATGCTGCATGAGGCATCTAGCCCTTATCCATCTGCCAGTACATACTGCTGCTCTGTCTTCCCTTTTTAATTGTGATTATTGTTGTAAGGCTGTAGAGGTTACAATTGCTCCTCACTTTTTAAGAAGGCCAACCCAAACTCTAGTATTCTTATCAAAAGTTAGGGGTTTTTTATTCTTACACTTATACAACTCTAGAACTACAACTTGCAACTTCTGAGAATGAATATTCATGCTACTACTTGCACCTTTAAAAAAATATCCTGTATAGCTGCCTGTGATAATTGTCAAGAAATCACCTCCCACAGACAACACTGTCTCAAAGTCAGTATTTTTGGTCCATTCACTGTACCATCTCTCCATAGTTCCTGAAGAAAAAAAAATCAAACTACAAACAACAACAGAATTGCATTTTAAAAAGTTTTGCCCTTCAGAGTCTCAGTTATGGTTTCTTTTACAAACTTCCCCTCTTTTTGTTGACATTAGCAATAACCTTTCAGCTCATTCTGCCCTATTCTGAGTTCCCCACTTGAGCAGGGGTGATGGCACTCAACCATTGTCCAATTTAAAGGCTACTTAGTACGTGGGAGACAAATATTTCATAGACTTCTGGCTAAATTAGAGTCAAAACAATCTCCTGGTAAAATCCATAATCCCTCTGTTGCAGCATTAGCTTTCCAGTCTTTCTCTTGAAGCTGTAGGCTGACAGAGTGAGAGGAGAACTAAATAAAGAGAACTAATTTTCTGCTTCTGGTCAGATCAGCTCAAACCAAATTCCTCTTCAAACCCCTGAATGCAAGCACATTATATAGAATAGAATAGAATAGAAGGACAGGATAGAATAGAATAGAATAGAATAGAATAGAATAGAATAGAATAGAATAGAATAGAATAGAATAGAATAGAATAGAATTAACCAGGTTGGAAGAGAGCTTTGAGATCATCGAGTCCAGCCTATCATCCAACACTATCTAATCAACTAAACCATGGCACCAAGCACCCCATCCAGTCTCTTCCAAAACACCTCCAGTGATGGTGACTCCACCACCTCCCTGGGCAGCCCATTCATTACATACAAGACTAACAGGAAATTAAAACAGAAAAAATATAGGTTGGGGTTTTTTTAACCCTCAGGACAATCTATATATTTTTTATTCAATAAACCACAGAAGCAATACTATAGGCCAAAACTAAACATGAGAATCTACTTTTCCCAACTGTTTGTTTTAACTGTTTAAGTCTTTCCTTTGCGCTTCAGGAATCACAAACTGTTTCTGCACAAGAGCACAAACTCAGCACTCAAGGGAGGGGGAAGGAAACAAGAGGAGGGGAAGAAGAGTGTCCTCAGTTCAAACCAACCTAAATATGGTCATAAGGCAATTTTCCTGTAGTTATAGGCTAAGGCCAGTGCATCAGTGCTTTTAAATTCCTGGGCAAGAGATGTGATGAGAAGATAGGAAGTATAAGAGATGGGACATGTATTAACTTCTCTCTTGCTCCCTAAATTTCAAAATTAAGTTAAATCCACTTCTTTCAGTTGCAGCATCTTTCTGAAAGACAAAGGTCCTGGGTAGCAAACCTAATTGATGAGAAGGGTCAGCTGTAGCACCTGAGTATGAAGGAGAGGCAGAATTTACAATATCTTTTTGTTATTTCATTTTTTCCGCAAGTAAAGCCTTAAACAAAGACATTCACCTGCCTGAAACTCATTTTCCAAATTCAAGAGAGTCACACAGACCATTTGTCTTTTTCATGACAAGGTTTTTTTATATGTCCTATAAATATTGCACGAATGAAAGTATTAAAGAATACAAAAGCAATGAAACTACTTTGTTCTCTTGTCAAAAAAGAAAATACAGGGAATGAAAGGGGATAACAATGGGAGAGAGTTTTAGTGTTTAAACAGCAGGGAAATCTTCACTTCCTGCTTTTAGGCTTGGATCATGAAAGAATAGATTATTCAACACAGGGAGAAGCTCCTAGGAAGTTCATATTTCTGGGAACAGAGCCACACAGAAAGAGAACAGAGAGATAGGAGTAGCTAAGGCTCATCTTTAATTTGCTCCTGTAGTTAGCCATTATCTAATTAATAAACTGCTTAGGAATACAGGGATTATTTTCTTCACTGCATTAAATAAGACTAAACATGGTCAAAATCTGGCCCTCTGCAGTGTAAGACTGTTTTTGAGAACTGTTTTGGGAAGCATTACAAGAGGTACATTTTCCTCGAGGAAACCCCACAGTTGCCTGCAGCAATGGCAGGAACTCTTGTGCACAGGATGACAGGGGTTTAAACCACTGCATCACACACAGAACAGTTTTGCTCTGAGCAGAATGAGACATGACAGGGCTACAATTAGCTAATGGCCTTTTCACGCACTGGGCTTGAACCCATGGATGCAGCAGCAGGAGTTTTCATGGATATTATCCAGTACAAACAGAGTTTTCTGTTGTCACAGTAAATACAGAGCTTCTATCTTCTTAGCTGCAGACAAAGGCTGTGAAAACAAATCACGTCCCATTATAATATTTATACTCTGAGGCAAACAGACAAAAAAAATAGCCTAATGTGTTTATACACATACAACTAGCCTGGCTTATCTTGGAGGTTGCCAGGGGTTTTTTCTTTTCCATATATCAGTTTTGTTTTCTTTCCACTGACTTTCACTGCCTGTGACAGGAGTTTATTAAACATGCAGGAGTGAGTTCTCTTTTACATTAATAGACAGTTTTCATTTCACAATAAACTGATGAGTTCCTGTAATTTAGCCAAAAGTTTTGGGGTTTTTTACAAAGATACATCAGACTTGGAAATGTCACACTCTAAAGAAAACAAATATTTCTTCTCTATACTACTATAGCTAGATGTTGAGTAATACTGACTGATAGAACAATTTCCTTGCAGGGTAGCAGGGTACCCATTATGCAGAATTTTAGAGACCTTTGAGGTGCTACTGCCTGTAACAGAAATGCTTTAATAGGTCCGGGAGCGTGTCCAAGGTACCGAGGGTTAATGCATGCTCTGAAATCACTAATTAAGCTGATTGGTTTGCTTTGTTTTGATGGGTTTCTGTGCCTCTTCATGCATACCTCGGATCTAGCCACAGGAAGGAAGCCAAACATGGGAAGGAATAGGGAAATTTGTCATCCTTTCCTGACCCCAGTATTTAAGTTTGGTGCAGCAAATGTGATAATTTTACCATTACTTCAGACATGACAACTAGTGTCTTCAAACCATTTATTTAAGTTGTCCTCCCACTCTCACTGCTCCTTGCTCTGCCTGTATGATGAAGAAACAAAAGAACAGAATATATGAGAGATGATATGCACAGTATCTTACTGGAACAAAAACATTACTCATCCCCTCAGGGAGCTTGGGGACTCAGGGGAAGAAGACAGTAGCTTTCTTTTCTGTTCAGGACTCATTTGAACCTTTACTCATGGCCTAGGAGGGAAGTGATAATTTAGGTTTTACAAAGACCACCACCAACATATATTAGAAGTTAACTCAAATTGTGCTCCTCCCCTGGAGCTGCACTTTTAGGTAATGTGCAGCTCTCTATTCACAGGATATTTTATAAAGACAACATTATTACCTGTCAGGACAAGGTACATAGCACACTTTTCCCATGGCTAGGTGAAATGGTGCTCATTTCCCCAAAGAAATCCCACTGCTGGAGACAGTAAAGATCAACATTAATGAGACCAAATTCCAGTGATTATTTTTGAGCACGTAGACTAAAGAGGGGTTCTGATGATGTTGTAGCAGTTTACAAGAGTAGGTCAAATTCATCAAGGAGCTTTATCTCAAAAGCTTTTTCTAGAGAGTAAGATTGTCTCTAGTCAATCTAGTCTGTCTCAATAGCCAACCTGTTAAGCTATTTGTTCAGTATTTACTGATTGTCTGTACATGAGGACCCAGAAATCAAGTCTCATATCTCTGAGGAGAGTGGTTTAAATGAAGAGAATTCTGGGTCTGGGTGCTCTCAGTGTCTTCTAGATCATGGACAGCTCTTGAGTAGATAGTGTTGTCTTTGCCACCACAGTGATGTTCCCTTTCTGGCCTGGTGGGGAGAGCAGGTAAGACCTAGCATGTTAATATTAGATACAGGGAACTTTCACGTATTTACACACAGTTGAAAAATGCAAAGAGAAAATAATGAACTGAGAAACTTCAACTTTACTTCAAATGAAAGGCTATGAGTGGTTGAAGGGCCTTCAGAAATGGAGAGGAGAGGAGAGGAGAGGAGAGGAGAGGAGAGGAGAGGAGAGGAGAGGAGAGGAGAGGAAGAGGAGAGGAGAGGAAGAGGAGAGGAGAGGAAGAGGAGAGGAGAGGAAGAGGAGAGGAGAGGAAGAGGAGAGGAGAGGAAGAGGAGAGGAGAGGAAGAGGAGAGGAGAGGAAGAGGAGAGGAGAGGAAGAGGAGAGGAGAGGAAGAGGAGAGGAGAGGAAGAGGAGAGGAGAGGAAGAGGAGAGGAGAGGAAGAGGAGAGGAGAGGAAGAGGAGAGGAGAGGAAGAGGAGAGGAGAGGAAGAGGAGAGGAGAGGAAGAGGAGAGGAGAGGAAGAGGAGAGGAGAGGAAGAGGAGAGGAGAGGAAGAGGAGAGGAGAGGAAGAGGAGAGGAGAGGAAGAGGAGAGGAGAGGAAGAGGAGAGGAGAGGAAGAGGAGAGGAGAGGAAGAGGAGAGGAGAGGAAGAGGAGAGGAGAGGAAGAGGAGAGGAGAGGAAGAGGAGAGGAGAGGAAGAGGAGAGGAGAGGAAGAGGAGAGGAGAGGAAGAGGAGAGGAGAGGAAGAGGAGAGGAGAGGAAGAGGAGAGGAGAGGAAGAGGAGAGGAGAGGAAGAGGAGAGGAAGGTGGTTTCCCTAGGATGAGGCTTGTCACTTGCTTACACCATCACTGGGCTGACATCTCCTGTGCCCCCAGAGGTAGGAAACTTGACTGTTCATTCTGAGTGCACCAGTAAAAAGGAGCTTGGCATTCACTCAGAATCTGGGAACTCCTGGTTTCATTTTATTCCTAGGAAAGATTCAAGTCCTGGAGGTCACCTCTAACCACAAGGAAGACAAGAAGGTTATCAGGAGTAGCCAACATGGATTAATCAAGGGGAGATACTGCCTGACTAATCTGATAGCCTTCTATGAAATCATGACCAAATGGGTAGATGAGCGAAAGGGTGGATGTCATATATCTTGACTTCAGTAAAGCTTTTGATACTGTCTCCCATAACAGCCACTTAGAAAAGCTCAGGAGATGTGGCATAGACAGCTGGTCAGTGAGGTGGATTGGAAACTGGCTTGGCAACAGAGTTCAGAGGGTCATCATTAGTGGCACAGAGTCAGCTTGGAGGCCTGTGGCCAGTGTGTTCCCCAGGGATTGGTATTTGGTCCAGTTCTGTTCAATTCCTTTATCAATGACCTGGATGAGGGGATTGAGAGTACCTTCAGCAAGTTCGCTAATGATACAAAACTGGGGGGTTGAGTGACACCCTATTGGGCTGTGCTGCTATTCAATGAGATGGGTGAAAGGCAAACCTCATAAAGTTTAATAAGGAAAAGTGCAGGGTCCTACATCTGGGGAGGAATAACAACAGGCACCAGTACAGGTTAGGGGCTGCCCTGCTAGAAAGAAGCTCCACAGAGAAAGACCTTGGAGCACTGGAGGACCACAGGTTTTCCACGGGACAGCAATATGCCCTTGTGGCCAAGAGAGCCAATGGTATCCTGGGGTGCATCAAGAAAAGTGTGTCCAGCAGTTCTAGGGAGGTTCTTCTACCTCTCTACTCTGCCCTGGTGAGACCACACCTGGAATATTGCATCCAGTTTTGGGCTCCCCAGTTCAAGAGAGACAGAGAACTGCTGGAGAGAATCCAACGGAGAGCCATGAGGATGATTAGGGGACTTGATCATATCCCCTGTGAAGAGATACTGAGAGACCTGGGGCTGTTTAGTCTTGAGAAGACTGAGAGGGGATCTAATCAATGTATATAAATATCCAATGGGTGGGTGTCAAGTGGATGGGGTCAAACTCTTTCCAGTGGTGCACAGTAATAAGACAAGGAACAACAGGTTCAAAATTGAACATAGAAGATTTCACCTTAACATGAATAGAAACTTCTTCACAGATAGGGCAATGGAGCACTGGAACAGGCTGCCCAGGGAGGTTGTGGAGTCTCCTTCTCTGGAGACTTTCAAAACGCACCTGGATGCATTCCTGTGCAGACTACAAGTGATCCTGCTTTGGGAGAGGGGTCGATTCCAATAATCTCTTGAGGTCCCTTCCAACTTCTGATATACTGTGATACTGTGAAGTCTGCTTCTTTGCAGGAAAATCCCCAGTTGTACAGATTGTTCTAGGACTAGAAAACATGCACTCTTCATTCTGTGATTTGAGGTCTTTTTCCCTTGTCTAGATTACTCAAAGGCTTTAGGTTGATTATTTATGAACCTCTATAAACTAATAACCACTAATACAAGCTCCATGACACAGGTCATGGCCAGGACAGTTCTGACCACACAACATTCCTAGACTTTCCTAAGTATGAATTTCACTTTAAAGAAACTGGATTTTTTTTCCTCTCATCTCATCAACAATCTGGTGTTGCAGCACCTTTCTGCAAAAATGGTTTTGAGCAGACCAGAGTGTCAAAGCTAGGTCTCCTTCTTGCAGACATGCTCAGGCAACATATTTGGGAGGTAGAAATCCCTCCCCCTGCTGAAAGACTGACATGACTGTTCTTGCATTTTGTGTGGAGCTTGATCCACTAGACAATCCTGAGAAAGCAGGGGGGGGGAAGGCAGAATTATGATTATTTTCTGAATCACAATCAAGTTTGCTCAAAAGACAGAGGACAAGTAGTTTAGCACTGCTTAGCTGTAGCATTATTAAGCGTGCACTGAAGAAGGGTCTGGAGAATAGCAGCATTCAGACAATAAGCAGCTCCACATGCAAATATCTCTTGTATCACATGGCACAGATAGAGGTTTGAAGAGTAGCAACTGAACCATCTTTTCCAGACCATGTCTATGGTCCTGCTGATCCTCACTTCAGTCTATTCTTCCAAATGATAACTTGTTCTCCCTGTGACTGCTATTTTTTCCTGGAGTTTGAGGGTTTGAATGCTGTTCAGGAATCAGTGAAGGGTGGGTGAGGCCTCCCATTAGTACTGCTTGATGTTGCTCAAAATAGTGCTGTGGGAGATAGTTCCATGTGGGAGACAGTACACAGTCTCCCCATCCTCAGCATAGATAACTCTTGCCCTGCCTACAAACAGTTCAGTTTTTCAATTCTGTTGGACTTACTGTGTTTCAGACACATTCTTAATACTGAAAAAAATTAACTCATGGTAAGGAATAACAAAGTGTTTTCTCATAGTGAGCCAAGAATGACAAAGTCACAGAGAGGATATTTTCGACTTATAAGGATATGTTTTAGACATCCTTTCATAGTTGTAAGTACTATCAGAAGCAGCTGAAAGATTTACTTAGATGTCCATGTTTCTGGGCACTTAATAACAGCGTTGTAAAAAGAGATGTCTCAGTCTCTGACTTCTGGGTACATCATTAAGAACAGAAGACAGCAGAAGAGCTTGAGAATCAATGAGTACAACACCCTTTAATGGTGCTATCATATAATCCCAATCTCAACAGTCTAATGAATGCAATATATTATTTCATTAATCAAATAGTTAAGATTCAGTGTGATTTCTCTTATTGATCCTCTGAGGTATAGTCACCATACCATTCAAGTATCTATTCCTCCAAGAGATTTATAAAGCAAGTTTCAAATTGTCTTAAAGTTTGCTAATTATTTATATGCTGTTCACATGCAAAAAGAAATATTGATGATTAGTTTAAAAAGCTTCTTACATTTAACCCATCCAACTCACACAGTACAGCATGAGCTTCATATCTGGATAACTTAATCTCTCTAATCACAGGTATTCTGAAACTTCTGTTATTTTATTCAGTTTCATAGAACCATGGAACCACAGAATCACCTCTGTTGGAAAAGACCTTCAAGGTCATTGAGTACAATTGTTATCTAACGACCAAGTCTGGTGCTAAACCACATCCCTTAGTACAACATCTATGTATGTTTTAAATACCTGCACTTCCCTGGGCAGCCTGTTCCAGTCTTTAATAACCCTTTCAGTGAAGAATTTTCTTCTGATATCCATCAGGTTCCTGGAATGCATAGAGGACTCCTTTCTCATACAAAAGTTAGATGTCCCAATCAGGAATGTCGTGCTGCTGGACTTACTGCTCACTAACCAAAAAAAATCCCTTGCTTTATAATATCTCAGTTAGTGACAGCATTGTCTGCAGTGACCACAATATTGTGGAACTTGGAGTACTGCTGAGCATGCTAAAGGTTAGTTCCAAAACAGAGGTTTTTCAATTTAAGAAGAGCAAACTACAGTGTGCTCAGGGCTCAGTTAGAAAGGATCCTGTGGGAAGCTTCCATGGAGCTGGCCAGTGCTGGGGATTTTTCAAAAGCACAAGCACTCTCCTAGACACACAAAACTAGTTCATCCCCTCTAAAGGCAAGGGGTGTAGGTGGAACAAGAGACACCCTTAGCTTAACTCTGAGCTTCTGGGTATGCTCAAGAAACATACCAAAGGTGAAAAAGTGGAACATTACCTACTGAAAACTACAAGGGCATTACCAGGGTATGTAGAGATGCAGTTAGGAAAGCAAAATCTCAGCTTGAACTTAAATTGGACAAAGATGTGAAAAAAATCAAGAAATGACTCTTAAGATACATTAAGAACAAGCAGAAACAAGAAAGAGACTCTAGGCCCACTATTAAACAGGAAAGGTGAACTAGTCACCAACATTGAAAAGGCAGAAGCCCTTAACACCACCTCCACTTCTGTCTTTACCAATGCTGTTGGTAAAGCTGGAAAAGGCTGGAAAGGGGCTGAATACCCTTGGGAGAGAAGACACTTAGGATAAGAAAGACCCCCATTGTTGTGTAATTCCCAGTGCAACAATAATTTGAGGTCAGAGACACTCCTCCCCTCAACCTCCTTCTTCATTTTTTTGTCTATCTAAAATACTGAGTTTTTATACTTAATCTAGGAGCTCTTTTCCTTCTCTGGATTATGAATTTGGGATTACACCCATGCAGAAGCACCCTCTGGAAGTTTTGCTACCATACATAACTTCACTAGGGGCTTCAGCTCAGATAGAGGTGACTGATGCGCCAGCAATTTCCTAAGGGGCTGATCACAGTTATAGGCTTTGCAGACACTGCAAAGGAGAACAGACACAAAAGGAGACACTGCAGCAGCTGCCCAGGTGCCTGAATTTCCCAGTAGCAGCCACTAATGGGATGCAGCATAATTTATTTCTTCTCTGAAGTGATAACATCATGTTGGTCATTTGCCCTAGTAATACAGGGATGCCATGAAATGCACAGATTTCTAGGTGTTTTCCCATAAGAAACTGGCTTGCTAGAGCTGCTCACAACAGATCACTGAGAGAATTTCTAGCAAGAGGAAATCCTTGGGTGGCATATGATTTTTAAACCCCAGATTTTTTGTCATTCTCTGCAAAAGTTACTACTTGTAACAAACAAGTAGGAAGAGTGGAAAGAGGATTATCATTACAGAGATAGGCACAGACAGTGCTGTCAGTGGGAGTCTTTTGCACAAAGCCCCAATAGCTATTAAATATTTCCAGTAAATTTCCTCTTTAAATGATTACTCATTTTCTGAGAGATTCATCTCTGAAGAAAGTGACTTGAAGACAGACATAGTTTATTTTTTTAAATGACATATGGCAAAAGGCACAAGTCCTTAAAAAAAAATAGGCCATTGTTTATGCAATTGATCAAGTAATAATCAAAAGATTTGATAGAATACAGCAGAAAAGGGGAAAAAAAAAAAGGCATGGAATTGGAAATAGAAGGAAGTGATAAATACATACATTTACATAATATAAATAATTTATAGGGAAAAAAACTGGCAGCCACCTGGGATTTAAACAGACAAACTCAGTGTTTATTCACCATTCCTCCTCATTTAGATTTCCATGACTCAAGATGTTTTTCTGAAGTCAAGACTTCCTTATTGGCCCAAAACCAAAAGTATCTTCTGCTTGATGAAGAGACTATTAATACCTGGCCATCATGGACCTCAGAATACCATCCATATCAGCCACACCATGTGTAAGAATGTGACAATTGGCATCGTACGTGGTTTTGTGTTGGAAGTCAGAAACCTTGCTGGTTATTATGAAAATGGTTATTCACATCAAGGACTTCCCTCATTAATCACAGGTACATCTTTTTTGTCCCCTCATGTTTCACTTCTATCTGTTAGTAGGCTTCCATAGAGCTGCAGCCAACAGCCTACAAACTGTATCTCTGCTTGTTGCCAACACTGGATTTTTCCCAAACTCCTAAGGACTATCAAACTATTTCAATCCTGCCCTGGCCACTTCTTCCTAGCAGTTGCTGTTAATTCTGTTTCTGCCCAATAATAATTTCACAGCAAATGAAGTAGTTAAAATATCAAGCAAGTATTTCTGGTTTATATATAAAACTTCCTTAAGGTTTAAGAGTAGCGAAACGACCAGTGAGAGAATCACAGAATTGTCAGGATGGAAGGGATCTCAAAGATCATCCCGTATCAACCCCACTGCCATAGGCAGGGACATCTCACCCTAGATCAGGCTACTCAGAGCCACATCCAGCCTGGCCTTAAAAACTTCCAGGGATAGGGCTTCCACCACCTCCCTGGGCAACCTGTTCCAGTGTCTCACCACCCTCATGGTAAGAACTTTGTCCTAACATCCATTCTGAATCCACCCACTTCTAGTTTTTCTCCCTCCCCCCTAGTCCTATCATTACCTGACATTCTAAAAAGTCCCTCCCCAACCTTCTTATAGACCCCCTTCAGATACTGGAAGGCCACAATAAGGTCTCCTTGGAGCCTTCTCCAGACTGAACAACCCAAACTGTTTCAGTCTGTCTGCCTAGAAGAGGAGCTCCAGCCCTCTGATCATCCTTGTGGCCCTTCTCTGGACATGCCTCAGCATGTCCACATCCCTCCTGTAATAGGAGCTCCAGAACTGGATGCAGCACTCAAGGTATGGCCTCAGCAGATTGGAGTAGAGGGGGAGGATCACCTCTCTCAACCTGCTGGTCACACTACTCTTGATGCAACCCAGGATATGACTGGCCTTCTGGGCTGCAAGTGCACACTGCTGAAGACATAAGCCACCAGCTCTGCACCAAAGCAAGGCAGCTTTGGTGGAAAGCACACTAGCTCCTGCTTATGTAGATTCAAAGTAAGATCTTCAAAAACTGAAGAAATGTTGACAATTAGACCTCTTAGAATGTGAAAGAGGTAGGTAGGCTCTTCAGAACTGTTCCCCAAGAAAAACGGAACATTTTGAAAACTTTCTGGGTCTTTTTGGGATGTTTTTTTACTGGAAGAAATGTTTTGGATATTGCTTTAATATTCAAGTCATGCTGTTCTCTAAATGAGCCTCATTTTTAAAATACACAACTTGAAAGCTCAAATATGAAATGCCTCATGTGCATCTATGTGTAATACCTCATGACTTTCAATCATGGTTATGACTCTTCTGAGAGAAACCTACTATCTATCCTATTATCCTTTTTCTACTGATCACAGTATCACAGTATCACAGTAACTAAGGTTGGAAGAGACCCCAAGGATCATCAAGTCCAACCTGTTCCAACAGACCTCACAACTAGATCATAGCACCAAGCGCCACGTCCAATCTCCCCTTGAACACCTCCAGGGACGGCGACTCCACCACCTCCCTGGGCAGCCCATTCCAATGACGAATGACTCGCTCAGTGAAGAACTTTTTCCTCACCTCGAGTCTAAACCTCCCCTGACACAACTTGAGACTGTGTCCCCTTGTTCTGGTGCTGGTTGCCTGGGAGAAGAGACCAACCCCCACCTGGCTACAACCACCCTTCAGGTAGTTGTAGAGGGCAATGAGGTCGCCTCTGATCCTTCTCTTCTCCAGGCTAAACAATCCCAGCTCCCTCAGCCTCTCCTCATAGGGCTTGTGCTCAAGGCCTCTCACCAGCCTTGTTGCCCTTCTCTGGACACGTTCAAGTGTCTCGATGTCCTTCCTAAACTGAGGGGCCCAGAACTGGACACAGTACTCAAGGTGTGGCCTAACCAATGCAGAGTACAGGGGCACAATGACCTCCCTGCTCCTGCTGGCCACACTATTCCTAATACAGGCCAGGATGCCATTGGCCTTCTTGGCCACCTGGGCACACTGCTGGCTCATGTTTAGGCGGGTGTCAATCAGCACCCCCAGGTCCCTCTCCGTTTGGCAGCTCTCCAGCCACTCTGACCCCAGCCTGTAGCTCTGCATGGGGTTGCCGTGGCCAAAGTGCAGCACCCGGCACTTAGACTTATTAAATGCCATCCCATTGGACTCTGCCCATCTGTCCAGTCGGTCAAGGTCCCTCTGCAGAGCCTTTCTACCCTCTAACTGACTAACATCTGTTCCCAACTTGGTGTCATCTGCAAACTTGCTGATGACTGACTCAACCCCCTCATCCAGATCATCAATGAAGATGTTAAAGAGGATGGGGCCCAGCACTGATCCCTGGGGGACGCCACTGGTGACTGGCCGCCAGCCGGATGTGGCACCATTCACCACCACTCTCTGGGCTCGGCCCTCCAGCCAGTTCCTAACCCAGCACAGAGTGTTGTGGTCCAAACCACGAGCTGACAGCTTAGCCAGCAGTTTACTGTGGGGGACGGTGTCAAAGGCCTTGCTGAAGTCCAGATAGACTACATCCACAGGCCTCCCCACATCCACCAGACGGGTCACCTGATCATAGAAGGAGATCAGGTTGGAGAGGCAGGACCTGCCCTTCCTAAATCCATGTTGGCTGGACCTGAGCCCTTGGCCCTCCTTCAGGTGCGCAGTTATTGCCGCCAGGATAATCTGCTCCATCACTTTCCCTGGCACTGAGGTCAGGCTGACTGGTCTGTAGTTTCCAGGTTCCTCCATCCGTCCCTTCTTGTGGATGGGGACCACATTGGCCAGTTTCCAGTCACCTGGGACCTCTCCAGTGAGCCAGGACTGGAGGAAAATGATGGAGAGCGGCTTGGCCAGCTCATCTGCCAGCTCTCTCAGCACCCTAGGATGGATCCCATCCGGTCCCATGGACTTATGGGTGTCCAAGTGGCTCAGCAGGTCCCGGACTAATTCCTCATGGATTTCTGGGGCATTACACTGCTCCCCGACCCTATTACCCAGCTCAGGAGGCCACTCATCCTGGACTCCTACCTTGCTGTTAAACATTGAGGCAAAGAAGGCGTTCAGGACCTCAGCCTTTTTCTCGTCTTTGGTCACCATGTTCCCCTCCAGGTCCAGTAAGGAGTGGAGGTTCTTCTTGCCCTTCTTTTTAGCATTGATATATTTGTAAAATTGCTTTTTATTATCTTTCACAGAGGTGGCCAGCTTCAGTTCCAACTGGGCCTTTGCCTCTCTAATTTTATTCCTACATAATCTAACCACTTCCTTAAACATACCTCGAGAAGCCTTCCCCTCCTTCCAAAGGTGATACAGCCTCTTTTTTTCCCTTAAATCCTTCAGGAGCTGCTTGTCCATCCAGGCCGGTCGCCTTCCCCGCCGGCTCATCTTTCGGCACATGGGGACCGCCAGTTCCTGTGCCTTCAAGAGCTCCTGTTTGAAGTAGGTCCAACCCTCCTGGACCCCTCGGTTCATGAGGGTTGGTACCCAGGGAACTTTACAAATAAGTTTCTTAAAGAGGCTGAAGTTTGCCCTCCGGAAGTCCAAGGTGAAGGTTCTGTTGGTACTCCTCCCTATCTCCCTGCATATTGAAAACTTCACTATCTCGTGGTCACTGCACCCTAGGCAGCCTCCCACGGTCACATCTCCCACTAGCCCTTCCCTATTGGAGAGCAGCAAGTCAAGCAGAGCCTGTCCCCTGGTAGGCTCACTTAACA
This sequence comes from Dryobates pubescens, assembly GCF_014839835.1. Classification (NCBI taxonomy): domain Eukaryota; kingdom Metazoa; phylum Chordata; class Aves; order Piciformes; family Picidae; genus Dryobates; species Dryobates pubescens. Next base: position 128,339,928 of record NC_071657.1, on the reverse strand, counting down.
GCTGCGTCAGGAAGCAATCCTCTATCCGCTCCAGGAATCTTCTGGACTGCCTTCTCTCTGCTGAATTAAGTTCCCAGCAGATATCCGGCAGGTTGAAGTCCCCCACGAGGACAAGATCTGATGATCTTGAAACAGCTTCCAGTTGTTTATAGAATAATTCATCAGCCTCCTCATTCTGGTTGGGTGGTCTATAACAGACTCCAACCAGGATGTCAGATTTGTTGGGTTGCCCTCTGATTTTAACCCACAGGCTCTCAATTCCCTCATCTTCCACCTCGAGTTCTGAGGCAGAAAGTGTCTCCCTAATATACAAAGCCACCCCTCCTCCTCTCCTCCCTCGCCTATCCTTCCTAAAGAGCCTGTAGCCCCCCAGTGTAGCACTCCAATTGTGCCTGTTGTCCCACCATGTTTCTGAGATGGCAACTATATCATAGTTGCCCTGGTGGATTAGGACCTCCAGCTCATCTTGCTTATTGCCTAGGCTGCGTGCATTGGTGTACATGCACTGCAGCTGGGCTCCTGAGCTCTCAATTGACCCTACCTTGTGCTCTACTCTTACCTCTGCAGAGGGACCGATGTCTTCACCCACCCCCTTCAGACCTAGTTTAAAGCCCTCCTAATGAGTCCTGCCAACTCTAGTGCTAGGACTCTCTTGCCCCTTCTAGATAAATGCACCCCATCAGGACCCAGGAGGTCGGGTGCCGTAAAAGTAGCCCCATGATCAAAGAAACCAAAGTTCTTCCGCTGGCACCATTCCCTGAGCCACTTGTTGATGGTGTGGGTTCTCCCGTTCCTCTCAGTGTACTCCCCTGCCACTGAGGGAACTGAGCAGAACACCACTTGTGCGCCTGCCCCATCAATCAATTGTCCAAGGGCCCTGAACTCCTTCTTAATTGCCCTGGTGCCCTTCCTGTCAATCTCATCACTCCCAGCCTGTATTACCAGCAGAGGGTAATAGTCAGAGGGACTGATGAGCTTGGGGATTCCCCTTGCAATGTCCCTTACCTGCGCCCCAGGTAGAGAGCAGACCACCCTGTGGGATGGGTCGGGACGACATATGGGCCCTATACCAGCTAATCTCTTAAGGGAAATGAAGTGAGCCTTCATGGAAAGATGAATATTACAGAAGGGAAAAATCACTGAAATCAGAAATCTTGATGTTAGTCTCTGTAAGCTTTATGATAAAAAAGCAATACTAATGGCAAATTTTATCAGAATGCATTTTATCTACTGCTCCAAACAGGGCAAATACCCACTAGACCAGCTTATGTTATACAAGTACCTCCTAATGAAGGATTGGGTTTATTTGGGTTTTGTTTGTTTCCTTGTTTGAATTCATGAGCCTGACTATTTGCAGACTGGCACACACGAAAAGCTCCCACAATGTTTCCCAGAGCTAGGCTTTCCCTCTGGAAGTTTTGCACTGTAATGCTGATGAAACCTGACTGTTTACTTTGGACAGTCTGATTACATGAAAGCCTGGGGGAGATCTATATCTGCAATACATGAGACCTTTCCAGGGCAGATAAAATACATAAAAATAAAAAATAGAAGCTTCTCCTACAGGAGTTCTTATTGGGTTTATATTTCAAAGGAGTAGATAATAAACTCTGTCTGAAGGATAATTTAAAATTACTGAAGGCCTTTGCTTCTACCAGTTCCTGGTTTGTCTTCTCTAAATATTGATTTGGATACTGCCATAAATGAGGCAAAAATTGCTCATGGAGCAACAGAAAATGGAGTTGTGGAACTTTGGTTAAAATAATAGGGAGTTGAACTTGGAAGGCTCAGGAAAGACCAGAAGGGTTTGGGCAAAGTCAATACTGTGAGACTGGGAAAAGCATCTGGAGGAAATGGAAAAGCCCCCAAGCACATGGCTGAGGACAGCTACATCCAGACTGAAGTCTGAGAGTGAAGGCTGAGCAGTAAGGACAGAGGAAGATGAACACATGCTCTCCCTCCTGGTCCTTTTCAACAAGAACTCATGGCTGAAGGAGATGAAGCACACTTAGGACTTCAGCAATGCTTCTTCCACTTGCCTGTCACATTTGGTGCCAGGACAATGGCAGCTGTGAGCAGTAGATGTGTTTGTTTTATTAATTTGGCAGACTGAACACAGACCTCAGCCTGGGAACAAACACTGCCTCCAGAAAGGGAAGTTTTAATGAAAGCTGTTTGTGGAAACACAACATAGCCTTTTCAGAGCCCTGTGCTGGTTAAAAAGCTGCAATTTATCGCTCTCTTCCCAGCACAAGTGTATCTGGCACTTGTTTGTATATGCTTTATTTTAATTTTCTTTGTTTCTCTTTAATTAAGCTTTCTGGTACCTAAGAGGTTGTTAAAAAATATTATTCCAATCTACATAAGGATAAAACAAAACAACCCCAAACAGCTGTTTCAGCAAAGCCTTGTGTGTCAGCACACTAGCCCAGAAGTGAAAGGCAAACATCTTTTCCCTAAAATTTGCAGTGTCAAAGCTTTCATCCAGACTGCTTCTGTCAGTGCTCTAAGTAGAGTTAGATCACTAAACAAACAAGCTCAGAAATATTTTCCGTATCATCGAATCACAGAATCATAGAATGGGCTGGGCTGGAAGGAACCTTCAAAGGTCATCTAGTCCTACCCCTTCTGCAGTAAGCAGATCAGGCAGCCCTGTCGAGCCTATTTTGTATATCTCCAGGGATGGGGCCCCAACCACCTCCCTGGGCAACCTGTTCCAGTATTCCACCACCCTCATAGTAAAGAACCTGTTCTTAATATCCCATCTTCTGGGATCTTCTACAGATTTGTTTTTCTGAAGTAAGTTCACAATCTGCGCTGTTAACCCTGCAATATATATAAAAGAAAGAATCAAATGTGTATTACTGCCCTTGAAAATGAGCAGCCTGAACTTCATGACTGCATCCCACACAGATCTTGGCTATCATGATTTTGGGAACCATTTGAATAAGGGTGTGATTGTAATAATAACCATAATCATAATAATCATATCATAATAATAGGCATGAACAGTGGCTCTCAAACTTCTTAAGTGTAAAAACCAGGTTTGGTAATTTGAGACAATCTTTCCTGCTTACAAAGGGCAATCATCAATTTTCATGTCTTATGGCTAAAGCAAGGTCGTCACAGAGGGATGTTCCCCTGACAATGCAGGTGGTGCCATCACTGCTCATCCATTAAAACTGTTGTGCTCCAGCAAGGGCTTTGAGCCCTTGCCTGTGAAATTCTGGAATTATAGAGTGATTTGGATGGACTTTATAGATCCTCTAGTTCTGACTTCCCTGTCATGGTCAGGGACACCTTCTACTGACCTTCTACTGGGTCAGGTTACTCAAAGTTCCATCTAACCTGGCCTTGAGCACTTCAGGGAGGGGCCATCCACAAATTCTCTAGGTAATAAGTTCCAGTGTTTCACCAGCCACACAGTAAAGAATTGCTTGCTAATGTAAATCTACCCACATTCATTTTTAAACTTTTACCCCTCATCCTACCACTACAGTCCCTCATAAAAAGCCCCTCCCCATCTTTTCTGCAGGCCCCCTTTAAGTATTGGAAGGCCACTAGAAGGTCTCCCCAGAGCGGTCTCTTCTCCAGGCTGAAAAATCTCAACTGTCTCTGCCTGTCCAGACTGAGCATGTTCCACTCCCCAGTCATATTTGGGGCCCTTCTTTGTACCTGATAGAACAGACCCATGTCTTCCTTGTGCTGGAGGCCTCAGAGCTGAACCCAGTATTTCAGGTAGGGCAGAGTAGAGGGGAAGAATGACCTTGCTTCACCTACTAGCCTTCATTCTTTTGATGCAGTCCAGAATGCAATTGGCTTTCTGGGATGTAAGCGTACATTACTGGGTCATATTTAGTTTTCCATCCTCTAATACCCATCAGTCCTTCTCCACATGTCTGGATTCAATCCATTCCCCTCTATCCAGTTCTTTCTCAGTGGCTACTCTACTGCCTCTTTCCCTTTCTGCCTTTCTGATTGCCGTTTTCTGCTTTTTTAAAGGAAGGCTGTTTGGTCTAAAACTAAGTGTTGGAGTATTAGAAGGAGGAGTACCAATTTCAGCCTAGTTCTTTTAGATCCATGACATGAATCATTCTGCTCACATGTCAGTGCTTGACAATTTCACACAGAGAGGGAATAGAAATGAATAGGCAATAAAATTCAAGAAGTCAACAAATGGTAAAGGAAAATACCTACATTTGCAGCATTCATGCAATGCAGACTATAATATCTAACTAAGCACTGAAAAACAGCAAAAACCCATAGCATTAGAAGTATTTCAAGACAATACCAATATATATGGCACCTACCCACGGAATGAGCCATTTATAGTATCAGGGAGTAGCAAATGGACTGCATAATGAAATAATTATCTCTTTAAATTTATCTAGTTAAAAAAAGATCGAGACTTAAAAATTGAAGAGTTTTTTTATGGAGGAAACTCACTAACTGCTCACTTTGCCAGAGCTAGAATGTTTCAGAATCAGACAGCCACTATCAGTCAGAGAGATACCAGATAAGAAAAAAAAACCCCTTCACAATAAGAGTGGTCACATATTGGAAGAGATGCCCAGAAATTCTGTGTAATCTCCACCCTTGGAGATACCCAAAAGACAACTGAACAAAGGCCTGAGCATCTCAATGTAACTTGGGAGTTTGCATCATTTTGGGCAGAGTGGCTCCAGAGGTCCCTTTCAGGCTAATTTTTTCTGTGAATCACACAATTCCTTTCTGCAGAAAAGTTGGATTATTTATCTGCCCACAGCTCCACATGTTTTCATGATTTTCTCTCCTTGGGCCAGGTTGTATCTGTTGGGCATACAATTCCGGAGGTGTTTTGGCAAGAGAAAATGTAATTAACTCTGCAAAACAGCTGTAGGATTCAGAAACCAATGAGCAAATGAAACATTTATGAATGCATTAATTAAAAAGAAAAGGAAAAAAACAACAACCCAATTGTTTTAAAACATATTTACTTCCTCACATTGGCAGATAAATAGAAATAGGAAATCAGTGGATGTCTTTCTGACTAAGTTTTTTAAACCATTTCTGATACATAGAAAATAGCTTTTAAAAACTCACTTCTTTGTGTATAGGCAGTCCTACATAATTTCTGTAAGCTTGAAACTCCCTTCAGTTGGATGAGAGGAGAGAAAGAATTCACATGATGGTGCCCGGACCTCAAAGAGGTTCTGTCGCATGCAAGATTTGTTGCCTGAAAACGGCTTGTGAAACTGTTAGTCAAAGCTGATTCAGTAGTGGTGGCTATTAAGAGCAGTGTCAATTCCCAAACAAACTGCTAAAAACTTCTTCAAACTCAAGTCTAGCTCTCTCTTCCTAGAGCAAAGCCCTCAGATTTATTCAGAAGCAGCCCCTTCATCTTCTCCCCATGCTCCCATAACCAGAACTCTTCTGTGACCTTTCTCCTTATCTAAGTATCAACCATTTGCATCCTTGATAATAATATACCCCTAGGTACATATACTCTTAAACTTTAGAAGTGTTAAGAAGATTATTGTGGCAGCTCCTCCAGTTCAGTCAGTATGTGCAAATGACACCTTTGTACACCATTTCCAAACACAGCAACTAAAACCCAAAGTAAGTTTAAATTAGATAAGAAATCTTAAATTAAAAATTGATTAAGCATTAGATTATTATAAGTCAGGAAGAGGAGAAGATAAATATTTCACTGTGTTTATGGATAACTAAAAAATTCTAGTAACTAATATTAAGCTTGCAAGATTATTTGATTATATTTTCTATCTCGGTATCATTAAACTCCATGGGATGTATTAAAAAAGCTAGATAGAACTCCTGTAAGCATAAGAATTAGTGTTGTGAATATACATGGATTTGATCAGCTGAAATGCAATATTACTTGAAATAAAACCTATGTTTACTAGGCAGTACACTTATTATGCTGTGCTATTGAATCTGGCATAGCAGTTCTAATCAAATCTGGTAACGATAATACAATAGATAAGAAACAGCCTGATGAATAGAAATGACTCCTCATCACGTGTGGCCAAATTACTGATAGCAGAATCGACTGAGATTCAGCCTACATCACCCTACTATCATTTTTTCTGGTGCTCCTCTTCATATCAAGTGGAGAGAAGACAGTCCACCAAATAACAATAAGACAAGCATTCCTCTTACCTGATGGTTTTTGCAGTATGTGCTTGGCCTCTCCATGTATTCTAACACAGAGTTGGATAAACATCCACTAGGTGATGGACAATGTGGTTTTTTGTCATAGCCATGCCTCCTGGGTATGTGAAATTGCAAAGATTGGACTGCCTTAGAGTATTGCTGCAATTATCAGAAAAATTTTGAGGATCACCGCTTGTTGCATTATTGGACATAACATTATACAACTAGGATAACAGTTTGTAAAGTCCACATTATTCTTGTTATTCATGAAGTTCCAAAGGTCAGCATTAAATCTGAATAGAATATTGTTCCCACTTCGTTATGTGACATTTCAGCTCTAGACACAGATCATGATACATGAAGAACAGATTGAAACCTGAACTGTAGTCAGTACTTTCTAAATACTACCCAAGGCACAGATATTTTATTGGGTGCTCAAAGAACAGAGCAGTTCTCAAGTTCATGTGCATCTGTGGTTTGTCAGAAAAAGCAAGGGAACACTAAGAAATCCTTTAGAGTCTTGCTCGGTGCTTTTCTGAAGATACATCTACTCAAAGTTCCAAGAAAGTCTAAATATCCAGAAAAATCTACAGATTATAAAACAAGCAGAAAATAAGCAGAAAAAAAATAGGGGCAGTGTCTAAAGCTGTAAACATCCCAAGTTAAAAGCATTTTCCTGTTCATTACACAACCCTCATGCTATGAAAATCAGTGAAGAACAGGCATCTGCTCTGCAGCGTGGCACATGGTCATACCAGAAGGTCTGACATAGAACCAATAAGGACACCTTAAGTAACTCTAGGTATTTAAAACATGAAAAAATACACTGCAATAAAATAAATAAGAAAAATCACTCTCAGTTTTCCAGACCTGCAAAATTTACTTTCTTGTTATCATTTTTAAAAGGCTCCACTGAAAAACATGTATTTTGAAATATATTCTTGGCATACTTTGGGGCGAGCACAAGCAAAACCAAAGTGCTCTTCTTCCAGCAACACTGAAAATCTTTTAGCTATTTACTTTAAACTTTAGGCTAGCATTTGCAAGCAGGAACAAATTTGAAAGCACTGAAATTAAGGCAAACAGGTGCTCTCTGGAAGAGGCACATCAGCCCCAGGAAAATTGGCATGGGCATCGTGAACAAGACGGGGAAGAAATGAACAGCACTGACATTTCTTCCAGACAGTCCCTGCTTGTGAGCTTCCTGCAGAAGATAGGCTGTTACTGAAAACTACTTTTCCTGGCAAAACTGTGAAAGACCATCTGCACTCTCCAAGGCCTGGGATGATCCAGATGGATGCCAAAACTGCCATTTGCAGCGGCCTTCACCACTTGATCCCAGGCTGCGCCAGGGGAGGTTCAGGCTGGATGTTAGGAAAAAGTTCTATACAGAAAGAGTGATTGCACATTGGAATGGGCTGCCTGGGGAGGTGGTGGAGTCGCCATCACTGGAAGTTTTCAGGAGAAGACTTGATGGGGTGCTTGGTGCCGTGGGTTAGTTGCTTGGGTAGTGTTGGATCGGTTGATGGGTTGGACGCGATGATCTTGAAGGTCTCTTCCAACCTGGTTTATTCTATGTATTCTACGTATTCTATGTATTCTATTTATTTATCTTATTGCATTTTTGTTTATTTATTTATTTATAATGAAACAACGCCCTTTTTTAAAAATTGAAAAGCCATTTCTTCATAAATTATTGGACGTACAACTTCAGGTTTGATACTGTGTCCAATTCTGGGCCCCTCAGTTTAGGAGAGGCTGAGGAAGTTGGGGTTGCTTAGCCTGGAGAAGAGAAGGGTCAGAGGAGACCTTATTGCTCTCTACAACTACCTGAAGGGAGGTTGTAGCCAGGTGGGGGTTGGTCTCTTTTCCCGGGCAGCCAGCATCAGAACAAGAACACACAGTCTGAAGCTGCACCAGGGGAGTTTTAGGCTGGATGTTAGGAAGAAGTTCTTCATAGAAAGAGTGATTGGCCATTGGAATGGGCTGCCCAGGGAGGTGGTGGAGTCGCCATCACTAGAGGTGTTCAAGAGGGGTTTGGACATGGCACTTGGTGCCATGGTCTAGACATGAGGTCTGTGCTGACAGGTTGGACTCGATGATCCTCGAGGTCTCTTCCAACCTTAGTTATACTGTGATACTGTAATATGGAGAGGTGAGCTGTGAAGTGTTGGAAGACTGACCAGAGGAATCACCATCTTCCCTGCTGAAGCCTGAAGGTATCTGAGGATTTTTTTCTGCTATTCCTTTCTTCTCTCTTTTTTACTCTTTTTTTTCCTTTATGTCTCTCCTTCCCTCCCAATAAAAAAGGGAGGAAAAAACCCCAACAACCAAACAAAGAAAACCCAAACAAATAATAAACAACAAAAAAACCCCAACAACAGCAACCAAATAAAATAAAAGGAAAGCAAACAAATAAAACCAACTAACTGAAAAACAAACAACAAAGAACCCCACCCACAAACAAAACAATACAGCAAAAGAGAGAAAAAAATAATAGTAAATTGTGTCCCAAATTAATCAAATGTTCTATGGGTCTAATAAAGCATGCACTGCTCTGGGGAGAAGTTTAGAGAACCTGGCCCTGCTAAGCCGTGGAGGGCTGTGTGACAGGCTGGAATCCTTCAGCAGTGCTCCATGCACCCAAAGGAAACCACAAACCCAGTGCAAAACCAGTCTCAGCCTTGTCTAATTTTATATCAGTGAAACTGCGTCACAGTGCTCCAGAGAGGACAACACGTTCCTTGTATTTTGCTAGAACAGGGCTGATCATAAATTATTTTGGGGCACATTTTCCCTTGGGTAAATGCATTCTCCACTAATCTGCAATATATCTGAGAATATGCCTTTGCAGCTTGGTAAAATGAGCAGGAGCACCAACTCACTGACCCACTATTGTATGTAAAACATCTTTGCAATTGCATTTACCAGGGGGAAATGACTGGACACTACCCAGCTGAGAAAAATGGAAGCTGCTGAGATTCATCAAGTGTTTCCATGGCAAGAACTATTCTGGAGTATATGCCAGGTTTGAAAAGAAAAATACTTTGTGTTTTATATGTTTGTTAGCATACAATATATGGTTTGTCTTCCCCCTTCCTTCTCATTTTGACAAGCAGACACTTTCAAAAGATCTAATACCTATAACACAAGTACCTTTAGTGTTTATAATGTCAGGTTTAATTCCATGGTGAATACTATTAAAAACTGATGAAAGGCACTTTTGATTTGTTGCTGAACTGAGTAAAAATTCAAACACAATGCTTTTTCAACTGTGTTTCAGAAAAATTAAAACCAAGGAAACATTTAGGTACTGATAGATCAAAAAAAAAATATATATATATTTTCAGGCTTCCAAAAGAACACTGTTGATCCAATGATTGATGATCACATGATAATATAGCCATGGTTTATATTTTAGACAATTGCTGATGTAAAATTATGCATAGTAATAAAACAGAGTTGACAATGCTGCATTCTTCATGACCAGCAGAAACTCTGACCATGGACTCAAAAGATGTCTTTTCAGTGTCAGTAACGCAAGAAGGAACTTACCTGAAATCCACAAATTCATTTGGAAATGGCTGTAAAAACAGACTATTTAATTTCCAGCTAGCTAAATAGTTGAAGCTGTGCCAAGGGCTGACTTTGCTTACAATTATTTTTTTAATTGAACTAACGCCTAATGTTTGAGACAGACTCAAGATCCTAACTTGACAGATACCATGCATAAGTTTTTGAATTCCTAATATGAAAAATACTTACTAATATTTTACTTTTAAAATAATTAACATCACAAAGAGGTCAACAAGTTAAAAAGTTGAGAATATAAGTGCCTAATGTATTAGCCTGATTTTTTGCAACCATGCACAGAAGATTTTATCAGCACCAGCAGAATTTCAGCAGTGAATGCCTCTTGCCCTCAGTGTCATCCTCCAGCCCTGATGTGGTGCTTAAAGGCAGGGTTTAGTGACAGTGGTTTAGCAGTAGTCATGGGATTGTGAGCTCTATGCAGGAGGTTGGATGGGATGATCTCAAAGGTCTCTTCCAACCTAGTCAGTTCTATGGTTCTATGATTCTGTAATAAGGGAAGAGAGAAAGGAGCTATGGTGTGGGGATGCCTCTGGTGGATACCAATAAGAATTTCAGTATGATCTGAAATGCCATACCAAGCTTTTCAAAACTGAATTGGCCAATTTAGGCACCACAAGAACAAAATCACTGAGATTGTAGCACATCAGTCCATAGCACCCTAATATGTTATATCCCTTTTAGCCACCTTACTCCATGTGGTAGCCCACAGCATCACAAAAGCCTTTCAGCAGTTCTGAGACCCTCCTGTTCTCCCTAGATCATGACAAAAAGTGTTCATTGGGTTAATTATAAGCAGAGTATGATTTGTAGACTCATCACCAGCTTTTTGTGAGTGAATTTCTGGAATAGGATGGAGGTTCCCAGTAGATTTAATCTCAAAAGTTTCAGCTCTTTTAAGGAAACATATAAGGGGTATAAAGCTCTTTGGCAAGGGACATTCTCTCATACAACTACTTCAGATGTTTGGAATAATCAACCATATTTTATTCACAAAGCATCACGTGCAATTTTGCTTCCTTATTTGTAAATTCAGTCTGCAGTTTAGTGCAGAACAAAGTGCATTGAAACTGGTGAAATCTTTTATTAAGTGACCATCTCATGAAATTTATTAAAGATCTGGTTTCAAAAGTTCATATGATGGAAGATTTGTATATTTTCCTACAGGCTGTAGATTGTGTTAATTGTAGGAGTAATTAGCAGCCTACTGGAAGCTCAGCCTGTGTACAAGAGGTGACTGAAGCTTATTTGCCAGAAACTTTAAAAGTGACTTATTCATTCTTGAATCAAATCCAAGCAGATTCTCTAAGAAGCAGAAGTTTATAACAAGCAATGTGGTAGTGCCTAGAAATCTCAGTCAAGTGTCTAGAGATCTCATGCAGGGACAAGCTTTATATATGCATCACTGGAAGACAGTCCCTGCCCTAAAGATCTAAGTGTTTCTTTTGAAAAGCAAAGTAATGACATTATTCCTAGTGGAAATAATGGTCCCATGGTCTAGTCTGAGGTTTTTCTGCACATGGCAGGGGGATTTGGAATTGGATGATCTTTGAGGTCACTTCCAACCCTGACAATGCTATAATTCTATGAACTTAAAGAAAAAGAAAAGCAATGAAAGATTAGCCACACATCTTACTGTTCTTTTAGTGGAATGATTAATTGTGTTTTGAATGCCAGAAATGATTCATGGCATTTTATAAACTAAATAAGGTCTTATCTTCCTAATTTTAATTTCTTTTTTTTTTTTTTTTTTTTATAAAACAGCAAAACCAGGATTGTTGTGAGCTTTAATTAGATCCAATTGTCCAATTGCCATCTAAAACAGACACTAAATCATCTAGACGCCTACAGTATCATTTAATAACGTTTCTGCCTAACACAGTATTAAAAGGCTAGACATTTTCTGCTGCTAACCATTGCATTTCTTGTAATTGCACCCTTAGTAGAAAATTAGACTATATTTTGTGAAGTATTGTATTTTGCTAATGACTGCCAGTTGTTTTCTACTCATCCACAGAATGCTTTGAAGGATGTATTTTCAAGCTTATGCAAAATCACAGAATTGTCAAGGTTGGAAAGGGCTAATATAGATTATGTAATATGATGTAGTTACATGTTTAAACATATTATGTATGCATTTATTAATTTTATGTATGTTTATACATGTGAATATGAATTTATATATAATAACAGACAGCAGTGTTGTAGAACTGACTCAGGATCACAGAATTGTCAGGGTTGGAAAGGGCTAATATAGATTATGTAATATGATGTAGTTACATGTTTAAACATATTATGTATGCATTTATTAATTTTATGTATGTTTATACGTGTGAATATGAATTTATATATAATAACAGACAGCAGTGTTGTAGAACTGACTCAGGATCACAGAATTGTCAGGGTTGGAAGGAACCTCAAGGATCATCTAGTTCCAACCCCACTGCTATGGGCAGGGACACCTCACACTAGATCAGGTTGCTCAGAGCCACATCCAGCCTGGCCTTAAAAACCTCCAGGGATGGGGCTTCTACCAGTTTCCTTGGCAACCTGTTCCAGTGTCTCACCACCCTCACGGCGAAAAATGTTTTCCTAACATCCAAACTCAATCTACCCACTTCTAGTTTTGCTTCATTCCCCCTAGTCCTATCATTACCTGACACCCTAAGAAATTCCTCACCAGCTTTCTTGTAGGTCCCCTTCAGACACTGGAAGATCACAATAAGGTCTCCTCAGAGCCTTCTCTTTTCCAGACTGAATAGCCCCAACTCTCTCAGTCTGTCTCCATAGGAGGGGTGCTCCAGCCCTCTGATCATCCTCATGGCCCTTCTCTGGACATGCTCCAGCACATCCAAATCTTTCCTGTAATTTGGGCTCTAGAATTGGACGTAGTACTCAAGGTGGAGGTCTCACCAGAGGGGGAGAATTACCTCCAAGACGGGGAGGCCTCGTCCTCTTCCATCTACTTTTCACCATACACAGATTTGAAGAAATTCTACAGGTGCTGCATTTAGAGGCTGTAGTATCAGAGATGCATTTAAATGCAGGCCTACTCATATTTCATCAGATGTGTGAAAAAGAATAGAATGGCCTAAATGATTAATTATTGAAAAATTATATCAAAGTGTGGCTACTGGAATCAGATCAACCGTGTACCACAGCATAAATCAAATTTCCTCCTTCTGCTGTCTCCGAGTTTAGGTACACAACAGTTAACTAAGAAAAATCATCCTTTTTTTTACCCCCAAATATTCTCCCTTATCAGCTATCACAAAAAAGAAGGACTGATTACACACAGGACTACTTCTATTTAAAAACTTCATTATCTTTCCAGATTAAGTACAAAGAAGCAGCCTACACAATGAAAAGCAATTATCTCAAAACACTTTGTACAAATATGCAAAATAATTAAGAGTAATCAAGGACGGATACAGTGAATCTCTCACAGGCTAGTCTGAAAAAAAAATCCAGCATAGAGTTCATTTGAATGCATAGGAAAGGTTTAAGTTTGAAAACTGAAAAATATCAGAACATTTTGAGAGAGGTAAGATGGAAATTACAACTGCAGCAATAAAGAAATAGAGGTAGGACTGTTCCTCCTTTATAAGCAGCAGCAGGAAAGAAAAGTTAAAGGAGGGATGGGAAAATGAACATCACATTGCCTTGAAGAAAATATTTCAGGCCAGTATCACAGAGGGTTTCTTCCAGCAAAACATGTACCCACCTGCTTGGCTTGAAGGACACAGAGAGTGTTACCAAAGCCAGTGAGATTATGTCTCCAGCAGGCAGTTTTGCAGGGTTTGGCTATATGCAGACACCCCTATAGCAGCAGCTGCACAGATCTAAAGCTTGACAACTTTTAACTCAGTGCCATTTGCCTCACTTTAAAGCATAAAGAGGGAATTTAGTTGCAAAGTCTGTCCTAGCAGCAAAGACCTATGCAAAACACTGGCCACAGTACCCAGGGGGTTTGTACAAGAAAAAGACTAATCCCTGCATGCAGGAAGGACAAAGCTAAGGAAAGTTCATCATATAGACATGGGTTATTCCATGGCACTTGCCCACATGGCCTTGTCTTCTCTTATTTACTAATGTAAATGTGACCATAGCAGTACAGTGCAAAGATGCACAAATTGACTCTAATTTGCCATCTTGGTTACAGACCTGATTCTGCACTACATTCTGTAGATCAGCGAGGATGGAAGTTCTGGCACTGTAATAAAAAGCGTAATACAGATATACACCATGAATTGAGTTTATATTTCTAACTGTCACTCTTTTGAGAAAGCAATTCTTTTTTTCCTGCCTAGAGCACAGCTCCTGGAGTATTTGAATCACTCTTTTGGCCTTCTAGAATATCAAGAGGCTTATGATTCCACAAATTTAAATCCCTGTTTGCTTTTGCTTTCCTACTAATTCAATATTTGTAATATCTTTCACATTTTTTGTGCTCAGAAATTATTTGCAGCAATTCTAAAATGAAAAGATCAGCGGCAGCATTAGTGCTGCTGTCTCGTACAGGGTTCATAAAGTCTGTTTTGCTCTTTTGCCCTCTTCTCCAGACCTGCTGAAACAATGACTATGATACAAGTGCAAGCAGGATTCTGACAGCTTCTTTGGTGTTTCTGTCCAGTTCTTGTGCACAAAGATCATAATTCAAGCATTTGGAGTGATAGCAGCAGCTATGCAGAAGAAAAGGTATTATCTTTCTTTTACTTAAGAGTCTTGGATGATATGCTATGATTTGTTTGCAGGGAGTTTTTCCCCAGCTTACTAAAATGACAGAGAACTAAATCTGACATGTTGTTAAATAGAGTATTCTGAACGGACACCAGACCTACTCAAGAACTGTGTTTGGTCTATCTTACCCTGAAGTGATTACATATGCCTTTTGCTAAAGCTGTCTTTTGCAACAGATGTAACTGTATAGTATAAAATGAGCTGATATGATCATCTTTCAAGCAGATCAAAAGGCATGCAGCCATGTGCATAGGGTGAGAAGTCTACATTATCACACCTTGCCTGTTCACATCAGCTGCTTTGGATTTGGTAGTACTTTTAAATGAATCACAGGGCTTTTCAGATGGACCTAACTCATAAGATGACCTCATCATGCATGAAGCTATACCTTATATCATTCTCAAGTTATCTTGCTTCTTCATTAAGATTACGTGATTTGCTCTGTTGGTTTTGTGGACTGATATTTCTTAGGGAACTCTGTAAGCGTGTGTTCAGTAAGAATTCTTTTCAGAGGCTGCAGAGGATTTAGAGTAGAATAGATTAGAGTAGAATAAACCAGATTGGAAAAGACCTTTGAGATCATCAAGTCCAACCTATCATCCAACACCATCTAATCAACTAAACCATGGCACCAAGTGCCTCATCCAGGCTCTTAAACACCTCCAGGGATAGTGACCATGTTTCTTAAACTCATCTTTGCCACAGTATGTGACTGTTTTCTTGTCAAACTCGATTCAAAGAAAGTAATTTTTATTTGATTTCACACTGATATGCTTTCAGAATCTCTCCTTGCATTTCTATTTAATTAGTTCATTATTTTAATTAGAAGGAGGAGATTTACAGGGAGTCACAGAAAGCAACAGATTCTATTAGTAGATGTAGAACTTTTAGACTATACCAATAAAAAAGCTCAGGTGACAATTCTTAATGAATTTTTACAGACTATCTAGTACAAAGGCGAAAAAAAACCAAACCTACAGCAAAACAAACAAAAGAAGAAAGAATTCAGATCTTCCCCAATTTTCTTTTTCTGTCATGGGTTCTTTAAAAAAATCAAAATACCTTGTTAGTGTTTTGCTGTTGTGGTGGTTGGTTTGGGGTTTTTTGGGGGTGGGGGTGGTGTGGTTATTTTTTTTGGGGGGGGGGTATGTTTGTTGGGGTTTTTTTGTAATTTTACAAAGCTCTAGTTTGAGTGAACTAAAAATGATTAGGGAGGAAGAAGAAATCCATTTCAGGTTTCTCAGAATTACGATGTTTTTCATTGCTTCTCTTTTTTCACACTTTTCACAACAGACACAAGTTCTCAGCCATGTTATTTTTTTTCCTCAGTCAATTAGCCTGGTGCTGGAGCTTTCCTTTCCAGTGCTCTGAACTTATCCATATGGCACCAAGCCCAAAAGTGTTCAAGAGGAGATTGGCCGTGGCACTTGTTGCCATGGTTTAGTAGTCATGAGGTCTTAGGTGCCAGGTCTCTTCCAACTTTATTGATTCTATGAAAACCCCATATCTCAACCCTTATCAGATCACATCAGCCTGAGCTCAGTGTTACTCTACCAAGTTAGATGGTCTTTCACTTGAAGAAGCCATAAACATCCTGATGAGTAATGGTAAGTGTTCTATCATAAGTAACAAATGAAGCAGTTATTCTCATCACATATGACCTCAGTGATTGTCACGTTTTTTGATAACCAACAGGAGTGACAACTTACTTTTTTTTGCTTACAGAGCAGTTGATGGGTGTCACACTCCTGTGAAAAATCCTGTCACCCTGTCTTGGCTTCTTGATGTAGACTCAGCTCTGCCTGACTGCCAGATTTAGTGCTCTTCTTCTGCCACATACTTCTGTTAAGAAATTGCCCAAGGAGAGGAAAAAAAGATGACACAGTTAGTCATGATATTAGGTACCACAATTTCTTCCATTCTTATTGCAATCAGTGGGAGGCTAGCTATCACCCAGTTGAGCTGCAGCTTTTTGAGATTTGATTGTTCCCTGAACTCTTGCAATGGCCTGAATATCGTTTAAGTTCTTAGCTGTATGCTTTGCCCAGCCTCTTTCATTTCACCATCACCAGGCACAAGGTCAGATATTTCATGCTGTCATATTTCCAGTTATTCCTATTTGACATAGTCTTTTCATGATAATTTTTCAAAGGAGCATGAGTGATTTGGGAGACTGTGTGTCAAGCTGATTGACTGACTTAAAAAAGCCAGAGGGCCTCAGCTGGCTCTCCTATTTTAGGCTGAATTTCCAGGCAGCACCAAGAAACTAGTGACTGAGTTGTCTTAACTTATCCCTTCACTTTGCTCTAGCATGTTCTCACAAAGTGAAACCCTTATGAAAGTCACCTCCACTGTGGTGATTTGTACTACCATAGCTAATCTGCTCAAGAAATGTGTGGACATGGTGTGGACATGGCACTTTGGGACATGGTTTAATACCCACAATGATCTTACATCGAGAGTTGGTCTTCATGGTCTTCAAGGTCTTTTCCAACTGAAACAATTCTATGACTGGAAACATTCACATTCTTCCTGGGATGCATGCAGTGAGTGAGATGAACTCAGATGATGCACAGCTTCCCTCTCAGCCAAGGAGAGGCAGATGTGTATGATTGTGCTGATGGTGGTAAAAATTTTGCTTGAAGTACCAGTAAAGCAATAGCCTTCTCAGAAACACCTGGCAGAAGCTACCACACAGTAAGAGTTGGTGTACTCAGTAATATCACTACAGGACAGGTTTTCACCTCAAAAGAAACATTCCGCAATCACAGCAGAAGACCTGTATATAATGTATGACCCCCTCAACAAACAAAATAAGATCTTTATATGTCAAGCTTCAGACAATAATCTTTTGTTTTCTAGGCACCCTATTTAAAGAATTTGGTCTATCAGCAGATGAAGTAGTTTTAACACTCCTTACTCTAAATTTATGTTTGAAGGAAGAAAAGAGTCATGAGACAAGGCTGATAATAACTTCAGGGGGTTTTACTTTCTGGCTGTATATAACCAGAGACTAAGCAGCTGACAACACAGTTCTGACTCTAGGGGGACATAAGTTATTTTTTTTTCCTTCTAAGTTTATTGTATGTCTAAGTCATTTTGAGAATGGTTATCCTGTTTAAACATTGTCCTATTTGTTACAAACTCATGTAAATATTTAGTTTAAACAAACATCTTCAAAGTGTCTATTTACTCTTCCCAGACAAATACAGCTGGGTGTTTTGAAATCCAGCATGAAGAACTGTGAAAATACAAACCAAAGTTGTTAACTGTGGGTTCTTACAAAGCTAAATTTTTGAGGGAGTATTTCTAGCCTCTGAAATATGAGCTGTTTATACTGCAATGACTCTGGCAGAATATGCAGTCCTTGGTGGAGGGCCGAATGCTGACTGATGCTGATTATGAAAAGAGCATTTAATTTTCAGACTGCTAGAATCACAGAATGTTAGGGGCTGGAAGGGACCTCAGAAGATCATCCAGTTCAACCCCCCCCCTGCCAGAGCTGGATCACCTAGAGCAGATCACACAGGAACACATCCAGGCAGGTTTTGAATACCTCCAGATAGGAAGACTCCACAACCCCCCTGGGCAGCCTGTTCCAGTGTTCTGGCACGCTCACTGTGAAAATATTTTTCCTCATGTTTCCATGGAACTTCCTATGCCTCTACTTCCACCCATTGCCCCTTGTCCTGGTATTGGGCATCACCAAGCAGAGCCTGGCTCCATCCTCTTGGCACTCATCCTTTACATATTTATAAACATTAATGAGGTCACCCCTCGGTCTCCTCTCCAAGCTAAAGAGCCCCAGCTCCCTCAGTCTCTCCTCATAAGGAAGATGTTCCACTGCCTTCATCATTTTTGTGGCTCTGCACTGGACTCTTTCAAGCAGTTCCTTGAAGTCCTGTTGAACTGAGGGCCCCAGAACTGGTCACAATATTCCAGATGTGGCCTCACCAGGGCAGGGTAGAGGGGGGGAAAGAACGTCTCTTGACCTACTAACCACAGCCCTTCTAATACACCCCAGAATGAGCATTGGCCTTCTTGGCCACAAGAGCCCTTTGCTGGCTCATGGTCAACTTTCCATCCACTAGAACCTTGAGGTCTTTTTCCCCTTCACTGCTCTCCATCAGGTCAGTCCCTAACCTATACTGATATATGGGGTTGTTCTTTCCCAGGTGCAAGACTCTACACTTGCCCTTGTTGAACTTCATCACATTTCTCCCTGAATCAAAGACGTCTGAAGAGGGAGGGTGTGAAAGATGAACAATAAGTTGAATTGTGCCTTATTTTAGCTGTCTACATTTTATGTCTTCAATCAGAGCTAGTTTTCCTCTGTTGTGTTAACAGATAATTCAGTCAGTGGAGGGAATGATTCATCCTTGCCCTAAGCAGGTGTCCACATTTTATCAGATGGGTTTCATCTTGAACATCAGTTGACTAGTTGTGATTAGTGATATGTAAACCTGCAACATGAATATCCTCTTAAAATCATTGAAATTTTTACAGTCAATTAAAGGAGAATGAGGATCAGTGATTTTCAATATGTAGAGAAAGTAAAGCTTAATTCCTTCTTAGGAAGCAGCATGTTTAAAGAGACATTTAATAACTGAAGTCTAAGTATGATTGTTCCTAAGTAAGATTCACTGCATCTATAGTAGAAAGCACCACTTTTAAGCATTAACTGGTACAGCAAACATGAACACTATTTTTTCCCATGTCAAGCAGCTGCCAGAAATGACCCTTTCTCAATCTTTGGCTTTTTATTTTTTTTTAATTCACAGAAGAAATTTATGGTGGAAGAATGGTTGGATCTAATGTTTTACCTCAGAAAACTTTATAGAAAATTGCAGAGTACAATGATGCATTTAAGGGGGAGGGGAAAAAAGAAAGGAAAAGGGGAAAAAAAAGTCATGATTAAGCAAACTGACCTAGGACAAGTTACATAACAGATGTATTAGCTAGAGTAGCACATGTATCATACATCTGACAAGCTTCTGCCCTTGCAAATCAGTACTTGTTTGCAAAGCCACAAAGAAATCATATCTTAGTATGTAAATTGACATACAAAACCAAAAAACAAAAAGAAAATAAGATCTTTGAGGGGGAAACAATCTATATCTATAGCTATATCATCTATATGTATATCATCTATATCAATATCATCTATTCTGTGTCTATATAGTATAGTATGGAATGGAATGGAATGGAATGGAATGGAATGGAATGGAATGGAATGGAATAGAATAGAATAGAATAGAATAGAATAGAATAGAATAGAATAGAATAGAATAGAATAGAATAGAATTAACCAGGTTGGAAGAGACCTTTGAGATCATTGAGTCCAACCTATCATCCAACACTATCTAATCGACTAAACCATGGCACAAAGCACCCCATACAGTCTCTTCCTAAACACCTCCAGTGATGGTGACTCCACCACCTCCCTGGGCAGCCCATTCCAATGGCCAATCACTCTTTCTATGAAGAACTTCTTCCTAACATCTAGCCTAATCCTCCCCTGGCACAACTTGAGACTGTGTCCTCTTGTTCCGTTTCTGGTTGCCTGGGAGAAGAGACCAGCCCCCACCTGGCTACAACCTCCCTTCAGGTTGTTGTAGAAAGCAAGAAGGTCTGCTCTGAGCCTCCTCTTCTCCAGGCTAAGCAACCCCATCTCCCTCAGTCTCCTCTCATAAGCTTGTGCTCCAAACCCCTCCATATCTATATCTATATCTATATCATCTATATCTATATCTATATCTATATCTATATCTATATCTATATCTATATATAATTTCAGCTATTAAAGAACAAACACAATTTAAAAATATAACAGATGGAAAGTATTTCTACTATCTGGATGATATGAGCCTCACCAGTAATAAGGAACAGAAGCACATTTGAAGTCGTTGCATTGAAATTTATATTTGCAAACACCAAGGCACTGTCTCATGATCATTGCTGAGCTTTCCTCCTGAATGGGACATGCTGTGGCACGTGCCTGATCTCTTACTGGACAGAAGCTAAGGCAATGCTGGAATGGGTCTGTCAGTCACCAATCCATTTTTAAAAAATGACATGACCATATGTGCTCTATTGTAAATTCTCTCATGAGATCTGAGACAAGAAACCATAACACCAGTAGAGATAACAATATAAATGTGAATGCTACAAGGTTGTGATCATGGTGTGTCTGTGCCAGCTGCTGCCAGCTAGGTTAGTTTAATTCTGTGAAGTACATTTGCTTTACCAACACAGATAATTATCTTTAGATTTTTCACTTCATGAGATCTAAAGCTTCTGCATTCACTGCAGTCTTCCTTTATATCTGTTCCTGTCTGCAAATAATAAAGACAGAGTAAATTTTCTATTTTAATGCAGAGACATACAGAAAAAGAACTGTAGTATTCCAGAGTGGCCAGAGAAGTGATAGGCACTGTGCACACCTTGGATGTTTGGCCCATCATGGTAGGTCACACAGGTCTCTTTTTGACCAATGCAGTTCTTTTTGCCTGCTTCCAAAGCAAAATGTGCAGGTATCTGGATAGAGCTCATTGAGAACAGTTTTGCTACAACTGCCTGGTAAATATGTTTTGTACTGTAAGCACAGATCCCTTGTCCAGATCTAGAGTTTAAGATTTAAACAATGTCAAGAAAGAGCAATTTACAGTGGAACCAAAGGTTTGCAACTAGGTCTTAGTACTCAACAATGGTCAAGAATGGAATGTACCTATGCCATTTCTACCCAGATTCCTTTTATTTAACTAATATTTTTTTCCTGAGCAAACACCAGACTGCTCATGGCACAAGTTACAGGCACCATCAACCCACTTTGACCTATCTGTTTGCTGTGTCCCCTGGAGGCTGCACCTACTGATGCACTCCCACATTTTTTCCCCTAGGAATTCCTCCTGTGACTGACAGCAGGAGGAGATCCACATAGTGTGCTTCCTATAAATGTCAGTGCCCACAGAAAGAGGAATGGTCAGTGACACAAAAGGTACATCAAATCTTGAAGTAAAAAAAATCGTCTTTCTCTATCAAGCTGCTATTAAACTCCCTACCAAAGAACTCAGAGAATGCTGACCCAAAATGGAAATTACAAATATTCAGGATTATTATATTACATAGGAGTAAAAGTTACCCTGCTCAGAAAACAGAACCCTGCCCTGCCTACTTAAGTAACAGTTATATTGATTATAAATGTTGATGTTGAGAAGACATTCAGAATAATGAATTTATAAAGTTGCTAATGTCCAATATTAGATGTCATTAAAGTGGTTACAGCAAACGGGAGCAGATTCCTGTCTGCACATGACCAATGCTAATACCTTTGTTTCAAATAATCATAAGCTCTTTTACTGGCTGCTTTTGAGCAAGAACTGAATGTAGATTTTTTTTTTCTTTTTGAGATTTGTTTTGCTTTTAAATTTACTATTTAGTAATTCAGCAGAGATGGCTTGAAATTAAATATAAGCAAAATTACATTAAAGTGGAGCAACGATCACTAGACAATATTAGGAAAAAAAGAAAGGGAAAAAAAGGAGTTATGGTTGTTGGGTTTGCCTCAGTAAACCAATTAGGGTAGCCTGTTGAGATTAAGAGCAACTAAACAGACCTCTGTCATAAATGTTGTCTCTGCTTGTATTATGTGAAGGCCATGAATTTACCCTATTACATACTATAGGATGGTGCAATGGGAAGTAAAACAGGGAATCATAAGCTTTACAACACAGGTGACAGCAGAAGGAAAACATTGTCTGTGGACCTCCTTCTCCTTCAAGCCCTACAGCCCAAGCTTTTGACTGTGGGGGTTATACTTGAAGTCCTCTGGAGGTCCCTTCCAACCTCTAATACTCTGTGATTCTCTCCAGATCATGACTACAGCAGTTCTGTTAACAGAAAATTAACTTCACCCCATTCACAGCTACATTGTAAGTTTACACGACAAGCAAACATTGACTAACACCATTTAAAGCAAGTCACACTCTCCCTCTATTTTTAATAATTTCAACAGCAAGAGACCATGGTCCCCTTGGTCATCAGCTACATTGGAATGTATGCTCACAGAAGGCTGATCTAGATACAAGCTTCATTTTCCTTGTCTTTATCACAGCATGTCAGATTTTGCCTCTAAATACACATTTGGTCCTTTTAAATTTCCCCATTGTTTTCTTTTTAAAGCATCTTTTAAATGTTGAGCAGTGTGAAGTAATTGCCATGAAGGTGCAGCTTATTACTATGCAGTGGAAATTGGATTCTTCTTCACTGTTTCAGTGCAGCAGATTTCCAAACCAGCCTTGTTGGGATGAACAATTCTCCATGACTCCCTGGGGTTTGTCACGGTGAAGCTAGAACTGCAGTGGGAAAGTACTGACAGATTTGTAAGTTCTTTTCATGCAATTAAAATAACAGAAACAAAATGAATGAACACCACACAGTCCCCTGTGCTCTCCAGAGAACATGCACAGAACATTCTGCAGATAACTGGTGGCCCGCAGAGCACAACTGAGGAGCTGCTAGAAGAGAGGTGGTTTTATAATGAGTCTGCTTTGCTTGTAAGTTAGTTAAATGTGTATTTCAAAGCACATTCTGCTACCATATCTTTTACATTCTGCACAAAACTCACACAGACTTTTCTTTAATTAAAATTTCTGCACTTCAAAACACTTGTAAAATCAGGGTAATCTCTTTTTCACATTCTACCAACCCACAGCATCACTTCACAGCACCTTGGGAGTAATATCCAGGCCACCTACAAAGGAAGGAAGCTGATGTTTCTCAAATCAAGACAGTTTACTGAAAAAGAACAATAGGTCTTTTTCACATTAATATTGATCTAAATATTGCAAGACATAATGGTGTTCCAAGCAGGGTTTAATTCCCTCACTCTCTCTTTTTCCTTTCCTTTCCTTTCCTTTCCTTTCCTTTCCTTTCCTTTCCTTTCCTTTCCTTTCCTTTCCTTTCCTTTCCTTTCCTTTCCTTTCCTTTCCTTTCCTTTCCTTTCCTTTCCTTTCCTTTCCTTTCCTTTCCTTTCCTTTCCTTTCCTTTCCTTTCTTTTCTTATCTCTTTTCTTTTCTTTTCTTTTCTTTTTTCTCTTTTCTTTTCTTTTCTTTCTTTTCTTTTCTCTTTTCTTTTTCTTTTCTTTTCTTTTCTTTTCTTTTCTTTTCTTTTCTTTTCATTTCTTTTCTTTTCTTTTCTTTTCTTTTCTTTTCTTTTTTCTTTTCCTTTTTTTTCCTTTTTCTTTTTCTTTTTCTTTTTCTTTTTCTTTTTCTTTTTCTTTTTCTTTTTCTTTTTCTTTTTCTTTTTCTTTTTCTTTTTCTTTTTCTTTTTCTTTTTCTTTTTTTAATGTCCTTCCTTATTTATTAATTACTTTTTGGACCTTACAACTTCATGAGTGAATTTCCAGATCTATAAAAATCTAACATAAAATTGGTTACATTCTTATTTAATACAGATTGAAGCGTTTGATGGGTTGGACGCGATGATCTTGAAGGTCTCTTCCAACCTGGTTTATTCTATGTATGTATGTATTCTATCTTTCCTGTCATGGATTGAGTTGAACCTGCTGGTGTTATTCACACCGTGCTGCAGCCATGCCAGCTTCAAAAGGGAAAGTGCTGACTGGAGCAAAGTATTATGGGGCTTGAAGTTCAGGTTGCAACATGGGAGGCTTCTTGGGTGTTGGGTCTTTTCTGCAGACATGGCAGCGGAAAGAGTAGGAGTTGGGTAGCTGCTGGTTTGGGTTTTCTGTTTTATGCTGGGCTTTTTTTCCCTCATGCTGCTTCTGCAACTAGGCTAAGCTAAGGTAATCATGTATTGTATTATTAATTAGATTATTAGCTAAGGTAATTACACATTGAGCTTATCATATCTTATGTTATATTAAACTTTTATCTGAGCCCTGAGGGGTGTGTGTGTTACCCTTCCCCTCAGTTTTGTGAAGGGGGTGCAAGCGGCTTAGCCCTTGTGCTAAACCATAACATTTCCACACACAATCAGTCAAGGAAAGACTATGTCATGCATTTTCTGACTTTGGATATAAGCAGTCTGGAAGTTATGTGGCATATGCAGAAAAGAAAAGGAAAAAAAAAAAAGGATTAGTTAGACAGCAAATGTAGGCAGGAGCTTTCAATGTCCGGGATACAGAGGTACCTGCTCCTCTCTGAATAGGCTTCACACAGTGTACAGTTGTTTAAACACTGCTTTTCCAATAATAGCCCATTTTGCTGAAGTAACCACCTGAAATTTCAGAACAATTTGGGATTTTTCTATTTTCTTCTTCCTTGCAGTGCTGCTTATTTTTATTTCTTTTTTTTTTTCCTTTTAATGAAAATCTATTTGCCCCATACCTGTTATAACCTCTGCAATGATCTGTAATCAAGTGATCAGGCTTCTGCAGCTCTAAAAGCAAAGTGACTGCAGCAACACAGTAATCTGAAGTTTTATGAGGGCTATTTTTCCCTTTCAAATATATCCCATGCACATGCAGTATGCATGTTCCCTTTATTGTTCCTTGAACATAAGCCTTTAATTTATCTTCACTCTCAGGTAACACCAAGAACTAATACTCAGAGGAGCTGGTAAGGTGCAGCTCTATAATAATATCTGTAACTAACTCACAAAGGTCATGAGATGATTTTTAAAAGTCAAAAAGATAAACTAACAAATATATATAAGAGAAGGTATTAGCTGGCTCTCAAATGCAGGTGAAGATATTTTCTCTTATACTTTATTTTTTGCTAAATAGAAACAACAGTATATCTCCATTGTTTTTATTCTTATTGAGTACAGTATTGGGTTTTATGTTATTTTACTTTATTTTAGGGCTTGAAGTATCAGTCATTCTTCAACATTTATCATCACAGGCATTTATATCCATATGAATAAAGGCCTGAATCACAATCAGATTGTGAAAATCAAATGAATCTAATAGGACTTCACAATCCATATCTTGAGCTAAAGGAAATGCACAGATGACAGGTCAGGTTTGTGATGAATGGCCTGATGCACACTAAGGACATTGAACTCAATGTAGAGCTTAAAAATACTATGCATAGCATCACAGGTATATGGATATGAGTGTGTATCTATCTATCTATCTATCTATCTATCTATCTATCTAGATATATAGATATATATATGAATGACTTAAAGTCTGCCAAAATATAGCTAAGTTATTATAGCCTTATCATGCTTATTTTTAGCAACATATTTTGCTAAACATGGCATGAAATCAAATTAGTCAGGCTATTCAAGCAAATGTAATGAATCTGCCTACCCTTAGGAAGAACTGTTTTCTAATTATAAAGAAAGAAAAAAGCAAGAGTGTAAAATTCAGCAATACTGAAATATTTGCTTTTAACCACAGAAAATTCAGATTAATTTAATTTCTTTCATTCAAAGTTGTTTTACCAGCTGTGTTTATTGTAGAAGAAAGAATGATTTTGTAGGTATTAGTACAACAAAATTTAGATTTAAAAGGTATTCCCAGGGCTTGTGTTTAAAACAGACAGAAAGCTACAACTACAGGACCTGTGGGAATGCCCAAATGGTCTGAGGATGATGTCCATGATGTAAGAATTGTAATGTATAAACTGAGTCAGCTTACAAAAAATCAGATACATTTACATGTGTTAGACATTTGTCTGATGAATCAGAGAGCCCTTTAACAGATGAGATCTAACCAGATCTGAAAGCTCATGTAAGCTACATTCAGCTTTAAAATACAGCATTCTTAATAATGACAGTAATTTATTAATGAGGGAAAATCATTATATGTTTGAAGGATTTTCATTCTTCTATTTCAGGGTAATGAGATTAAAGAAGACACTATTTTAAAAGAAAAACACAGGGACCATGACTTTTTCTTTTTTCCTATTTTTAGTTCTTCTATTTTTAGGATGACTTAAATAAAAAATATCACCTTATCTAATACCAGCTGCCTACAAGCTCGAAGTCTAGTCTAGTGTCTTTTGTTAGGCTCCCTTTATAGTTGCCATCACTTTCAGAAAGAGACAAATCTTCCCTCTTCTGAAGAAATCATTGCTACTTTCAAACAAAGTCATTATGCAATCCTGGGACATAACATCAGTAACCAAGCTTTTGCAATCTGCAACCTCCTGCATATAACAATGAAGGAGTTTACATCTGCCAAAGCAAAATTTTCATTTTCCTAGACATTTGGACGTTTTTTTCTTGCTCAACACTTTCATATCTTAAGCACCATCTCCCTCCAGAAGTTTAATAACATGCAAATGCAAGGAGGAGAAGCAGCATGGCAGCATTGGCCACTGTATAGGCTCAGTGATATCCACGGACCTCGTGCTGTGAGCAGTGTTTTGGGGATGTCCATCATACAGTACAAACTATTCCATATTCATAAAGCACAACATAACAAGATTTGCCAAAGCATTATGAACATCAGCACACATTTAATAACACTGAAATTGTCTTTATTTTTTTTTTCCTTTTAATGTACTTCTTTGAGGTCAGACCCAGCTGTCATATCTTGAGTACTAACAGGACAGCCATGAATCTTCATATTGTCCAGTCACAGCCAATTAATAAACACCTCAGGAAAATAATCTCTGATAAAATGACGAAGTAAATAAAATGTTTGGCACTTCCCAACATGTAGATTTCATAGACAATTTTATTTAAACAATTCAGCTTTAGATTTATTAAGACTTTAGGATCAAATATTGTTCCAGGGAAGGCTTGTGACTAAATGTAGAGAGGCTAAAAGAAGTGTTTTCAGTATCACAGACAAGGAACTCACTGATTAGCGTGAGCAGAAATATTGCATATAAGAGAAAAACAAGGAGCTGCAGAAGACAGCATGAAGCAGCTTTTGTGATCTCTAAAGGGACAGCTTAGCATGGTAGATGGTTACTGAATGACAGAGATACAATACCTTCAAAGTAATAAGACATGAAAATTATTTCCTTGCTGTCATTTTAAACAGAAAAATGAAATAATTCAGCCAGCAAGATTTTCCCCAGGAGTGCAGAAGCAATGAAATGATTGTCCATTAGCCTATGTAAAGCATACATAGTGCTGTGTAGAAGAGGGAGAAAAGATAACACTTCTAGTCAGATTTCTGATCAATAGGATATGCCACTACATGTAAGTATTTCAATAGATATAATAAAAATTGCCCATGCACAGTTTCTTCCCTTAGAAATTCCTCCTTCTTAGCAGGAATCATTCCTATTAAGAAGCAGAGGTCTTCCACCAGGGAAAATTAAGGCAGATGTAAATCCACACCTTACCACTGACATCCTTAGCCAGGCATGCTCCAAAGCATTGAAAATCCAGAAATCACAGAATCACAGAAGCATCCAGGTTGGAATAGACCCTCAGGATATGTCATGGACATATATGTCATCAGACACAGCAGAATATCTTCATCCTGGGGAGATCAGGATATGCTTGTGAAACTCTGCAATACCAAATCATGAGGAGCTTAGGTCACAGGTTCCTATCCAGTAATTGATATGGGCAGTAATCAGAGGGTAGACCTATACATTTGTATGAGTCAGGATGTAGAGAAATGGATTTTAATACATTTTGGAGGCCTGTGGCCAGTGGTGCTCCCCAGGGATCAGTACAGGGTCCAGTTTTGTTCAATACCTTTATCAACTACTTGGATGAGGGAACTGAATGTACCCTCAGCAAGTTCACTGATGATACAAAACTGGGGGCAGGGGGGTGGGGGGATGGCTGACACCCTATCAGGCTGTGCAGCCATCCAATGAGATCTGGACAGGCTGGAGAGCTGGATGCAGGTAAACCTAATGAAGTTCAATAAGGACAAGTGCAGGGTCCTGCATCTGTGGAGGAATAACAGGCATCTGTACAGGTTAGGGGCTGCCCTGCTGGAAAGCAGCTCCACAGAGAAAGACCTTGGAGTCCTCGTGGACAGCAAGGGAGGTTCTTCTCCCCCTCTACTCTGCCCTGGTAAGACCATACCTGGAGTACTGTGTTCAGTTTTGGGCTCCCCAATTCAAGAGAGACAGAGAACTGCTAGAGAGAATCCAACAGAGAGCCATAAGGATGATTAGGGAACTTGAGCACCTCCCTTATGAAGAGAGACTGAGAAACCTGAGGCAATTTAGTCTTGAGAAGACTGAGAGGGGATCTGTTCAATGTCTATGAATATCTGAGGGGTGGGTTTCAAGTGGAGGGGGCCAATCTCTTCCGTGGTGTTCAATAAGACGACACGAAACAATGAGTACAAGCTTAAACATGGAAGATTTCACCTCAACATGAGGAGAAACTTCCTTACAGCGAGGGCGACACAGCACTGGAACAGGCTGCCCAGTGAGTTTGTGAAGTCTCCTCTGGACACATTCAAAACCTGCCTGGATGCATTCCTATGCAGACTGCCCAAGGCAGTCCTGCTCTGGCAGGATCACAATGATCTCTGGAGGTCCCTTCCAACCTCTAATGTACTGTGATACTGTGATCACCAAGTCCAACTGATAACCCTACTCTACAAGGCTCACCCCTAAACCATATTCCCAAACACCACATCCAAAAGACCTTCAAACACATCCAGGGTTGGTGACTCAACCACCTCCCTGGGCAGCACATTCCAATGCCTGACCATTCTTTCCCTGATTTTTTTTTCCTAATGTCCAGTCTAAACCTACTCAGTAGCAGCTTGATACCATTCCCTCTTGTTCTATCATTAATTACCTGTGGCAAGAGACCAGCACCAGCCTCTCCACAATTTCCTTCCAGGTAGTTGCAGAGAGCAATGAGGTCTCCCCTCAGCCTCTTCTATTTCAAACTAAACAGCCTCAGCTCCTTCAGTCACTCTTCATAAGATTTATTCTCCAATTCCATCCTATTTCCAGCCTAAGGACAATGTAGATTTACATCCTTCAAGTGCTGGGAAGTCAAACTTTTCAGAGCTGAGTTCTTAATGGTGTCAGTTGATACCTTTAGCACATGGTGATACGCTGTTTTCCCTAGGTTGACAAGCTCTCACGATAAACACTGTGTTCCCTAATGGGAACTAGACAGTACAGCCATATAAAAGTACTGTGGTCTTTCATTAAAAAAAATAAGGATTATGTGTAAATTCAGTAAGGATGGATAGGTTCATATTACTTTAGAAGAAAAGATATTTATTTATAGATACATTTCTTAAGAATATTGAGACATTAAGAATATGAAGTGTATTTGTTTGTTTATTTGTTCAGTTATAAACGAGACCATAAGTATTTATAGAGTGGCACTCAAAACAACCAGTTTCTGGCAGACAAGATGTGATTGAACATACTGCATGAAGAGTGGTAATATTAATATTTGCTGTTTAATACAGGAACCCAGAGAGGCCATCTGCCTGTCATTTGCAAGTGTTTCATAAAACCTACTGAAGCATAGATGTGGATGGCTTTGCTGAAACTGTGATAAGAGCAAGGAAACAAATTCACATGTATAAATTACACTCATTCCTGATTGGTCATCCTTTAGTAAACAAACAATACTGTTTCTACTGGAAAGGAAATAACAACATTTTAAAATGCAGATGGGTGTGTGGGCACAATCAGTTGCTCACAGAACACTTGAAGAAATTCAAGTCTACACCCAGTTATTTGTTCTTCCTGCTCTGGACTTATGGTAATTAAACCAATAAAAACCAACCAAACAAAACTCCCACCCAGAAAAAGTTACTTGATAGGAATCCAGAATGATTTACCAAAAAAAAAAAAAAGGGCCAACTTGATTTTTGCAACCTGACTCATCATTTGGGCATCATAAGAAATGTTAAGCACACAATACTGGTTCACTGGGATCACTTACGAAAACAATAGTACTCAGAGAGAAAGCAAAATCCAGCCAGTAGGAGGGCCAGTGTTCATGTGTGGCATTTGCTCCCTGCTCCCTGCAACTGTCTGCTGAATGAATTTCAGGTCTGTAAAAATACAAGGAGAAACTACATAAAGGCACTTCCACTCCTAGTCCCAAATACATTCTTTTTCCTCTTGAACTCTGTTTGTCACTTTCATTCCATTGCACGTATTCAACTTCACAGGCAACTAACTCCCTTTCAGTGCGCAAAGTTGGGTAATTAGCAGTACTGTCAAATTTAGGACTACCAGGGGCTTTAATTACACTAGAGGAAACCTATTTAGCAGTCAGCTAGGTCTGCGACACTGTTTTGATCTAAGCCTTCTCATACTTCATTATCAGGTTCATATTATAGAAAGAAAAATGCCCCTAAGCTCAGTATCTCAACTGATTTTTGTTGCATTGATTTCTCTTTCTTTCTTAAAGTATCACAGTCCCTCACAAGATGAATTGAAACGGTCAAAACATTGCATTATCTGTCTTTTTACCTGTTTTCTGTAAGGATAAGTTTACATTTGGTACCTTCTTCCAGGGCTGTACAATCCTTAACCAAATGGTTGTGATCAGACCACTAGAAGATGTACCAGGGACTACAATGATTAGAGGTTCCCTCTTCTCCCCTGCTAGCATTATTCAGCACTTTTGCCTGACAACTCCATTCACAATATGCTTTCTACTATTCTGGTCTCATTCCTCATTGGCAGAAGGGGGTTTGATTGGCTTTTGATCCACAGAAGCATGTTTTAATTTAGTCTGTTACATTTGCAAAGCAGGATCCATTGCTGGAAATAGTCTTGCAGAGTATTATCTGTGTGAAAGATTGTATTTCTCAGTAGTGGCCAAAGGTTTAGACACTGCCTGGCAATTGCAGGTCTTTAGCAGCCTCAGATGGGGTAAACTATTTCAAAGGCGTTTAAGGATATGTATACACAATTATATTAAGTCACTTAATGTGTTTGTCCTGATCAGCTGATCACTGACCCATAAATGAGTTTGTGAATGTTCTTAGTTTATCCACTGGCAAAGTAAAATACATTGCTTCAATATATACTGATTTTACTACAGAAGATGCTTTTAAAAATGCATGAAGTATCCTACACTAAGTTCAGTCTTTCCTAAGCACAAATATTCCAGAACAGAGCAATAACTTAGTTCTGGGTTACTACCCACAGCATGGCAGGCAGTTCTTGCTCAATTTCATTTAAAGATTTCCAACATCTAAGTTAATCACAGACAGTAGATATTATGAGGAAAATCTTTTGCACCATTCCCAGAAACAGATTTTTTAAAAGTGGCCCAATTTAGGATAGTGTCATGCCATCAAAATACAGAATGCAGCCTTTTTTCAGACTGCAGGCCTTCAGGACAGAACTACATCTAGAAATGCTAGAAATCAGTATGAAAAACCTTCTGTAACCACACAGAATTTGATGGCTTCTGATTTCCTCCTAATAGTGATCTCCCTCTCTGATAACTTCAAAGCTTTCTAACGACATAAATGTTAGAATAGAATAGAATAGAATAGAATAGAATAGAATAGAATAGAATAGAATAGAATAGAATAGAATAGAATAGAATAGAATAGAATAGAATAGAATAGAATAGAATAGGAATAGGAATAGAATAGAATAGGAATAGAATAGAATAGGAATAGAATAGAATAGGAATAGAATAGAACAGGTTGGAAGAGACCTTCTGGATCACTGCATCCAACCCATCATCCAACACCACCTAATCAACTAAACCATGCAACTAAGCACCCCATCCAGTCTCCTCCTAAACACCTCCAGTGATGGTGACTCCACCATCTCCCTAGGCAGCCCATTCCAATGGCCAATCACTCTCTTTGTGTAGAATTTCTTCCTAACCTCCAGCCTAAACCTCCCCTGGCGCAGCTTGAGACTGTGTCCTAGAAACTGTTCTGTGATTATAACCTATTGTTCCACCTGATCACCTCTTGTGGTGTTTTCATCTGCAAACAGAAATGTAAGATATTTTAGAGACCTTCAGGACATAGAAGGATGTAGCTTTTATTTAAGGGAGTTGAGGGGGGTGGGGGAGGGCACTGGTGGTAGTGGAAACAAATCCTTTGGATCAAAAGCAACATCCACAGCACCTATATAGGAGTCTGAGACACCGCATACAATGCAGGTAGTCTAAAGCACTGCAATACTAACAGTTTTGAAATGTACTCTATTTTTACACCCAGAGTCTACATCAGCACAGATGATGTATTAATGTCAATTAAGAAAAGATTTTGGGTTTGAAGCTTAAACTTCACCACTCCTGCTTTTAGCTGTGGCTCTGTTAAATAGTAAAATTAGAAAGGTATCAGGTTGAAAGCCTTAACTAATTTTCCCAGGAAATATTATAAACCTAAGAAAATGGGTTTTCTTATGGAAGAGGATTTGTGCATTAGCTAAGTATCTTATTCAATTTGAACAGCTCTTCTGAAACTTTTAATTTACTTGTCTTTTCATGGTTAATAGCATTTCTATTGCAAATGTGATAGAATTCTGTCAGTATTCTCCTCCTGCTTCCCTAAAGCTTAGGGCATACACTTTTGAGAGGCCCATTGTCTTTCTTTTCTTCTAAAAAGGATTAAAAAAAGTTTCTCCTAGTACAAAGACATTCTTAGCACAAGGACTACTTTATCTACAATCAATAATATGCTAGAACTTTTTGCTGACAACATATTTAGCAGATTCTCCCACCCCCATTGTAGTATTAGAGTGACCAATCTGACAGCCTTGTATGATGGTGTGACCAACTGGGCAGATGATGGGAGCATGGCAGATGTTGTCTGCCTCAACTTTAGCAAGCCTTTTGACACTGTCTCCCACAGCATCCTCATAGATAAGATTAGGAAGTGTGTCTTGGATTAGTGGACAGCAATATGGATTGTGAACTAGCTGAATGACAGAGCATAAAGGGTCATGATCAATGGAGCAGGGTCTAGCTGGAAGCCTGTGGCTAGTGGTCAGTACTGGGTCCAGTCTTGTTCAACATCAGTGACCTGGATGAGGGAACAGAGTGTACCCCCAGGAAGCTGGCTGATGATACAAAACTGGGAGGTGTGGCTGACACACCAGAAAGCTAGACTGCTATTCAGCAAGACCTGGACAGGATGGAGAGCTGGGCAGAGACAAACTTCATGAAGTTCAATAAGGCCAGTATAGAGTCCTGCACTTGAAGAGGAATAGCCTCATGCATCAGTATAGGTTAGGGACTGACCTGCTGAAAAGTACCTCTGAAGAAAAAGCCCTGGGAGTGGTGGTGGACAAGTTCATCATGCACCAGCAATGTGCCCTCATGAGTAAGAAGGCCAACGGTACTCTGGGGTGACAGAAGGGTGTGGCCAGCAGTTTGAGAAGTTCTCCTCCCACTCTATTCTGCCCTGGTGAGGCTGCAATTGGAATTTTGTGTCTAGTTCTGGGCTGCCCAGTAAAAGAGGAACAGGGAACTACTGGAGAAAGTCCAACAGAGGGCCACAAAAATAATCAAGGGACTGGAGCATCTCTCCTACAAGGAGAGGCTGAGAGATCTGGGACTGCTTAGTCTAGAAAAGAGAACAATGAGAGGTGATCTTATTAAAGCTTATAATATCTAAAGGGTAGGTGGCATGAGGGTGGGTGAGGCTGTGCTCTTTTCAGTGGTGGCTAGTGATAGGACAAGGGCTAATGGATGCAAACTAGAACACAGAAGGTTTCACTTGAACTTATGGAGAAAGTTCTTTACTTTTGAGCATAATGGAGCACTGGAACAGGCTGCCCAGAGAGGTGGTGGACTCCTTCTCTGGAGACTTTCAAAACCCACCTGGACATGTTCCCGTGAAACATGATCTAGGCATACCTGTTTTAGCAGGGGGATTGGACTAGATGATCTCCAGAGGTCCCTACCTATCTGTGACTCTCTGGTTACAAAGACAGTGGGAAGAAATTTTGCAGCTTGCAGATGAGTAAGAGCCCAGATTTTAGCTTCTACTTTTCCCTAATAGGGCTCTACAGGAAATAGATTTCTTCTCAGGTTTCTATTTTCCCTCAAAACCGGCCTTACAATCTTACCTTTCATAACAATAAAGCAATAGTTACCAGTTTCTTATAACGTATGTCATTAAATGTGCTTTCTCTCTCATTCCCTCTCTCATTCCACACTCCCAGGCTTACATCTTGGACTCAAGCCCAAACCATTTCAGGTCATTACTCCAGGTCAGAGTAATACTTTCACAGTGTGTACAAAGAGCAGAAAGACCAGAGCAGAAGAAATCCTGCCACATTCACTATGTGCTACAGAGTCTTACTCAGATTGTCATACAGCACATACATACAGAAAACTCTTACTGGTGGAGGCACTACTCTCAGCTTCTGATTGAAGGTATAGATAGCTCTGTAGAAGTTTCCTATTCTAATTTTTCCATACTTCTGCCACATGTAGAGTGCTTCCAGGAGATAAAACTAGAAGTTTTGAGAAACTTACAGAATAAAAGACATACATGTTTCAAGCAACCCCAGCTCCCTAGTTACCACCCAGGACTTCAGCCATAAGAAATCTTCTAAGTAATACAAGTTTGCAGGAAGCCTTGAGAAGAGGAGGCTCAGGGGAGACTTTATTGCTCTCTACAACTACCTGAAGGGAGGTTGTAGATAGGCAACCAACATCAGAATGAGAGGACACAGTCTCAAGCTGTGCCAGGGGAGGTTCAGACTGGATGTTAGGAGGAAATTCTACACATAGAGAGTGATTTGCCATTGGAATGGGCTGCCTGAGGAGATGGTGGAGTCACCATCACTGGAGGTGTTTAGGAGGAGACTGGATGGGGTGTTTGGTTGCGTGGTTTAGTTGATTAGGTGGTTTTTGGTGATGGGTTGGATACAATGATCTCGAAGGTCTCTTCCAACCTGGTGTGGTCTATTCTATTCTATTCTATTCTATTCTATTCTATTCTATTTGGTCTCTTCTCCCAGGCAGCCAGTACCAGAACAAGAGGACACAGTCTCAGGCTGCGCCAGGGGAGGTTCAGGCTGGAAAAAGTTCTATACAGAGAGAGTGATTGCCCATTGGAATGGGCTGCCTGGGGAGGTGGTGGAGTTGCCATCATTGGAGGTTTTCAGGAGAAGACTTGATGGGGTGCTTGGTGCCATGGTTTAGTTATTAGGTGGTGTTGGATTGGTTGATGGGTTGGACGCGATGATCTTGAAGGTCTCTTCCAACCTGGTTTATTCCATGTATTCTATTCTATTCTATTCTATTCTATTCTATTCTATTCTATTCTATTCTATTCTAATTTTAAAGAAAGGTACAATACACTGGCTGTCTAGAATAAAAAGTAAATAAAAGTTAAATTTCTTTGAGAACATTGTCTTCTGGCCTGTGAATCAGATTATTTGATTGAAAATTTAAAAAGGCAAGAAAGTGATAAACTTTATACTCTTCTTACAGTTCAGAAATAAAAATGAGATGAAAGGATGTATTAATTCTAAATTTTTGAAGGACTTGGTCATCTCCTGATTCAGTTAGACCATTAAGCACAGCCAGTATTTCTTAAATATGACAGAGCAATAAAAGCTCCTGATATTTGTATTGATTTTATTGAAGTGA
Source organism: Dryobates pubescens (assembly GCF_014839835.1). Taxonomy (NCBI): domain Eukaryota; kingdom Metazoa; phylum Chordata; class Aves; order Piciformes; family Picidae; genus Dryobates; species Dryobates pubescens. The sequence goes on along the minus strand of NC_071657.1, from coordinate 128,303,985 downwards.
AGAAGGGTTTCTAATTCAATAGAAATAAAATCTGGTTCGTGGTTAAGTAGATCATAAATTTCCAATCAAATGCAGCCTGCCACATTTTCCAAGATACAGATTAGTTACTAAGTCATGAAGAAATATAGTGTCTACATTTTTCTGTGTTGAAAACACTTAAAAAGCATTGAGGAATAAAGGTAATACTGTAAAAGTTGTTTAACTTAAAGAGATTTTATTTTTTGTATGTAAATCTTCAAGTGTAAAGGTTAAATTTCACTGAAAGTCAGGATTTAAATGCTGGAAAGCTGAGTGAAGGCAAACCTCATGAAGTTCAATAAGGACAAGTGCAGGGTCCTGCATCTGGGGAATAGCAACAGGCACCAGTACAGGTTAGGAGCTGCCCTGCTGGAAAGCAGCTCCACAGAGAAAGACCTTGGATTCCTAGGGGACAGCAAGTTCTTCATGGGCCAGCAATGTACCCTTGTGGCCAAGAGAGCCATTGGTAGCCTGAGGTACATCAAGAAAAGTGTGTCCAGCAGGTCTAAGGAGGTTCTTCTACCCCTCCACTCCACCCTGGTGAGACCACACCTGCAATATTGTGTTCAGTTTTGGGCTCCCCGATTCAAGAGAGACAGGGATCTGATGGAGAGAGTCCAATGAAGAGCCATGAGGATGATTAGGGGACTTGATCATCTCCCCTATGAAGAGAGACTGAGAGACCTAGGGTGGTTTAGTCTTAACAAGACTGAGAGTGGATCTGATCAATGTTTATAAAATCTGAGGTGTAGGTGTCAAGTGAATGAGGCCAATTTCTTTTCAGTGGTGCACAGCAATAAGACAAGGAACAGTGGATACAAACTTGAACATGGAAGGTTTCATGTCAACATGAGGAGAAACCTCTTTACAGGGAGGGTGATGGAGAACTGGAACAGGCTGCCCAGGGGGATTGTGGAGTCTCCTTCTCTGGAGACTTTCAAAATCCACTTGGATGCATTCCTGTGTGGACTACCCTGCGTGATCCTGCTTTTGGCAGGAGAGTTGGACTCAATGATCTCTGGAGGTCCCTTCCAACCTCTAATGTCCTATGATTTATGACTCTATGAAATGAGTTATACTGTGAATGCCATTATATGGAAACTTAATTGAAATGTAAATATGTAAAAAAGGTTAAAAAAACCCACATAATTTAAGTTTTCCTGAGTACTGATTTAAATTCACTGATGATCAGTTAAACATCTTAAATTATATTTGAGAAGCAGACATAGGGCAAACAAAGGCTGAAGTATGTATTGTGATCACAGAACTTATCCCTGGAATGGAATGGAATGGAATGGAATGGAATGGAATGGAATGGAATGGAATGGAATGGAATGGAATGGAATGGAATAAACCAGTTTGAAAGAGACCTTTGAGATCATCATGTCCAACCTATCATCCAACACCATCTAATCAACTAAACCATGGCACCAAGGATCCTATCAAGTCTCCTCCCAAACACCTCCAGTGATGGCGACTCCACCACCTCCCCGGGCAGCCCATTCCAATGGGCAATCACTCTCCCTATGAAGAATTTCTTCCTAACATCCAGCCTAAACCTCCCCTGGCACAGACTTTCTCTGGAAATCCAAACACTGAATGGCTGTTCAAGAGGGGATTGGACGTGGCACTTGGTGCCATGGTCTAGTCATGAGGTCTGTGGCGACAGGTTGGACTCGATGATCTTTGAGGTCTCTTCCAACCTTGTTGACACTGTGATACTGTGATAATCCCCACATTGTCTTTGAATAAAAATACCAGCTTTCCAAACAAATAATCAAATAAACTGAATAATTAAGAAAATGTGTTTTCATTTCCAGTTGAAATATTATGATAATACTAAAAAGGCAAATGCATTATTCTTTTAGCCAAGGATTAAACTGTGCCCTTCAATCTTCTGGACCTCAGTGTCTGTAGGTTATCAAATGCTCTAGTTTGTTGGAGATTAAACTAGTGACATCAACCACAGCCTTTTTCTAATTACACGAATAATGTAAGCAGTAAAGCCCTGGATTACACATCTTCCTAAAAGTAAGCAATCTGCTGTTCTAATTCTGTCTTGCCCATAGCTTGAATCAAATTATATGCATGTTAGACATATCCAGGATAAACAGACAATTTCAGAATCAAAAGAATTTCACACAATTGCATGTTCCCCTCATTTTTTTGAATGTCTATATCTTAGGAACGTTTATTACTCTTAAGCAAAGCTAGATCAATTTTTAATTAGTCATGAAACAGAAATAACTTTTTTGTTTATAATATGAGGAAGAGCTTTTTGTTCCTTCTCAGATACACTCAGCCTTGAAGCTGAATTCATAACCAGAGAGGAAGATGGCTTACTGAGTCATATTTCAGCATCACAGAATCATAGAATTGTTAAGTTTGGAAGGGACCCCAAGGATCATCTAGTTCCAACCCCACTGCCATTGGTTCTGCCTCTTTGATTTCAGTGGGGCAGAACCATCTGTGCTGCCATTCAGCAATATCGGACAGGCTGGAGAGCTGGATGCAGGTAAACCTAACGAAGTTCAATAAGGGCAAGTGCAGGGTCCTGCACCTGGGGAGGAATAACAACAGGCATCATTACAGGTTAGGGGGTGCCCTGCTGGAAAGCAGCTCCACAGAGAAAGACCTTGTAGTCCTAGTGAACAGTAAGGGAGGTTCTTCTCCCCCTCTACCCTGCCCTGCCCTGGTGAGACCACACCTGCAATACTGTGTCCAGTTTTGGGCTCCACAGTTCGAGAGACAGGGACCTGATGGAAACAGTCCAACAGAGAACTATGAGGATGATTGCAAGGCTTGAACATCTCTCCTGTGAAGAAAGATTGAGAGAACTGCATATGTTCAGCCTTGAGAAGGCCAAGAGGAGATTTTACATAGAATACATAGAATAAACCAGGTTGGAAGAGACCTTCAAGATCATCGCGTCCAACCCATCAACCAATCCAACACCACCCAAACAACTAACCCACGGCACCAAGCACCCCATCAAGTCTTCTCCTGAAAACCTCCAGTGATGGCAACTCCACCACCTCCCCAGGCAGCCCATTCCAATGGGCAATCACTCTTTCTGTATAGAACTTTTTCCTAACATCCAGCCTGAACCTCCCCTGGCGCAGCCTGAGACTGTCTGAGGGGTAGCCGTCAAGATGAAGGTGCCAGTCTCTTTTTGATGGTGTCCAATGACAGGAGAAGAAACAACAGGTACAAGCTAGAACACAGAAAGTCCCACCTCAACATGAGAAGACACTTCTTTACCATGAAGATGATGGAGCACTGGAACAGGCTCAGAGAGTTTGTGCAGTCTCCTTGGGAGACTTTCAAAACCCACCTGGATGCATTCCTGTGTGGACTACCCTAGGTGATCCTGCTTTGGCAGAGGGGTTGGACTTGATGATCTCTAACATTCTGTGATTCTGTGAAATGGTTTTCATTTATGTCTCCATATTTCATCAGGCATTACACGCATGTCAATGTCCTTAGAAATTTAGTATTGACTGATGATCATTTTGAGGATGGTAAATATTGGTTTTAAATTAGGGAAATTAACACTTGGTTAATAGATATTTAAAAGGAAGCCAAGTTTATCTAAGTGTGTTTACTTTACATTAAAGAGGAGGTCTGTTGTTTTCATTTCTGTGCAAAGCTTGTTTAAGACATTTAGTTTAATACATATTTCACTCCAGATTGGGGACACCAAAGGAAAATTTACTCAAAAAAACCCAAAAGATAATATGGGCCTTTTGGTTTTGTGTTTTTTTCCCCCCTATAATCAGGCTTCATTTTCTGGATTCTTCACCTCTTAATATATGCAAAATGAATTAGATAATTGTATTAACCTTCAAGGAAATTATTGGCATTGCAACATAGCACACATGGTGTGGAAAAAAAACACTTCTAGAAGTTACATTTTTCACCTCAAAGTAGAAGCAACTATTGCACAAATCTAGAGAGGTAATGGTGAGGAAAAAGGCAATAAATGTATATATTTCCAGCTTTCCCATTTATCAGCGGTCATTTAGAAGGTCTGTCATTATCTGTCTCTGTTTCTCAGATATTTCATCTGTGAAATGGCAATAGTCATAGAATCCATCTTCATAACGTGCTTTCAAATCTGTTCGCTGATATGTATGAGCTAAGCATTACCTTTATTATACTGCTACTCAGATAACACCTAAAAGGAACAAATGCTAAGCCATGAAAATCCAACAGTGCTTAACAAAAATTAAACAACTGATTCTTTTTTCATAATTTTATTAAAAAATATAGGAAGAGTTCTAAAACCACACTGAATGGTCCAAAGGGGTTTGGCACAAAACACAATACTTGCAAAGCACTTCGTACTCTCTGACTACCCACTAAAAAGTAACAATTCTTTTACAATACTTTATTTATGATGGCTGTGAAGAGTCGAGGGCATATCCCCAGTCAAGGGTTTTCAAATTCCTTTACTTCAGCTTTTCTCCCTGTTGTTTTCCTTTCCCAGTGGTAGTCAGGTATAAAATAGTCATTACCTCAAAGTGGATCTTTTGCCTGAGGAAAAGGTAAATCCTCCCGCCTGACTTGAACACTGCAATACTCAAATGGGACTTTCCTGGCTTCACAGTACTCCTTTGAAAGTTGGTTGGAGAATTCTCAAAACTAGAAGGAAAGGACTTCAAAGATTAAACACGAAAATCGAACACTACAATGTCAATCATATCTGCAATTTTTTGGTGACCACAGGTGAAAAGGCTTTTTTAGGTTATAAGTGCTTATAAAGTGTGCAAATGTCATTGTGAAGTTTCAGAGCAACCATTTACTACCAGACAGTGTACTAAATAGTTTGGAATGAGTGTGGTGATCCCAGGCCAAACACAGACTCCTTCAAAACAGAACTGTGCATCCACAAGAAGTCCGGAGTTCAGAATTGCAAAGAGGCTGCTAGAACTGTATTTAACCATAGCAAGTGTCTTACTGTAAACCACCACCACAGCTGAAATTTGACATATCATTTTAAAATTACTAAGTATAAAGTTATTTCAAAAGAGACATTTATAAAGCTTTGTTTCTCATGGATCTTGCAATACTCTATTTCCCTCTGCCATAGTAACTCCAGCTTCTCTCCTTGTGTCTAGCCTCCTCCACCTACCACCGTGCTACTTATCTTCCCCCAGAACCTTTCACTATATGTGTTCTCCAGGACTAGAGCTGGGGCTGGTTCTCAGTTTTGCTGTGCTGAATTACTGAGCAGCACTCATATGGTGACCAACCAGCAACAGGCCAAATTGAGCAGGCAACTTCCCAGTGTTCTCCCAGGGAGGGTCTCTCTTACCCAGCTGCAGCATGAACTAAATTTCAGTAACTTAATAACAAAAAGTCTGTTCATCTGAGAAATGTGATTAAGATTAGACAGTAGACTAAGACTGTTCTCATGAAACAGAGATATACAGAAGAAAAATTGGGTTAGTTGTTTAGGTGGGTTGGATTGGTTGATGGGTTGGACGCAATGATCTTGAAGGTCTCTTCCAACCTGGTTTATTCTATGTATTCTATGTATTCCAAAAAGAAAAGAAAATAAGCAAAAACACACAAATACAAAAGAAGACTGATAAATTACACAGTATTTCACAAATGACTTTGTGCTGTTGATCCCACACACCAGATGGTATACTGCCATAACCAAAACTGGTGCTGACATAAATATTGTCCATATTTGCAAATTTTAATTCTTTTTGGATGCAAGACACAAACACATTCTTCCCAGTCTAGGAGGCTTTGCCATGCAACTTTGAAGCAAACAAATACTGCTAATCATAATATTGCTCTAGATTTTTCAAACATTATGAATGATTTTGTATAACTGGGATAGGAACAAAAATGGCTTTTAGCTTTTGGGGGGAGGGATCCCCCCTTCTTGCAATGTGGGGTGATTTTTACTTTTAAAATTCTTTGATAAGTTGCTGTGTTTTGTGATATGCTTTGGTGGTGAGGATAAACTCTAAAGCTGATTTCCCTGAAAATCATGAGTGCTGCCAAAGTTAAATCCTCAAGCTGAGTGAAGTGGTTATTAGGAGTAGGTGATGGCTCTTTTACCTGGTGGCAACATGCTTAGCTCAACAAAAGCTTAGTTATCAGTAAGATTTCCTTCCCTTCAGATTAAAAACATATAAACTGGGGAAAAGAAGCAAAGACTGAGGAAAAAGTACATTTGTGACTATGGCAAAAATGAGGGGAATACATAAGAGAGCTCTGTAGCCACAGATAAATGCTGTAGGTTGCCTGTACATTTTATGCAAGCAATTATTCCACAGAGAATCACTGTCAGAAAACTCACAAAATCCTGCTATCCACTGCCAGATTCTGCAATGAAATTAACTATTTTACCCAATGTTACTAAAAAGCATTCAGAGTTTTTCTGCTCAGAAATGAAATATCTACCTAGGAAAGTTTTCCCAAATTGGACAAGCTGAAGTGGAGCATGGGAGCAGGTTCATCAGAGAGTGGTCACCATAAAATAGAGATGGATTTCCAATTAAAATGTCAGTTTCAAGATCCAGCACAACCCCCAGAAGCATGTTTTTTCCCCCTTGCTCTATCCTAGACTAGGGCATTCTTGCTGCTGACAGAATCTGCACAGTATTTAATTGTTAAAAAGTAAGAGATCTCTTTATCCTTGTGCAAAGCATGATTCCAAAGTTTGTTTAGCCTGGAGAAGAGGAGGCTCAGGGGAGACCTTATTGCTCTCTACAACTACCTGAAGGGAGCTTGTAGCCAGGAGGGGGTTGGTCTTTTCTCCCAGGTGACCAGCACCAGAGCAAGAGGACACAGTCTCAAGCTGTGCCAGGGGAAGTTTAGGCTTGAGGTGAGGAGAAAGTTCTTCATGGAGAGAGTTGTTGGTCATTGGAATGTGCTGCCCAGGGAGGTGGTGGAGTCACTGTCCCTGGAGGTGTTCAAGAGGGGATTGGACGTGGCACTTGGTGCCATGGTCTAGTCATGAGGTCTGTGGTGACAGGTTGGACTTGATGATCTTTGAGATCTCTTCCAACCTTATTGATTCTATGATTCTATTCTATGAAATTAGCTACTTCCTCACAAATTCCTGCAAAACAAGGAGGTGCTAGAGAATTTCCAAGGAAAAAAACCCATCCAAAATGTTAAAGCAGGCAATACCAGCTGTTCACTTTTCCTTTTTTTCTAGATGTGTTTCAGAATGCTTCAGAAATGTCTGACACTTCCTAATCAAACATCCGTTAAGTCACATAGACAGAGTGGGATATTTCTGCTCTGACTGTGAAATTTTCACAAGGTTATAAGCAACCAAACCCAGAGATTTGTGATGGGAAGTATTCGGTGACCTCAACAAAATATGGTGTTACTAACCCTTCCAAAATTAATCTCTTGGCTGCTGCTTAAGAAGTAATATGACAAACTAACAATCTGGAGCATAAGTCTACACAAAAACACACTTGCTCTCTAACACCAGGCACCCACTAGTCATGTACTGTCAGTCCAAATCAATCTGAAAAACAAGTCTAGCTAAAATGCATCTTTTATATATCCTCATCTAAATAAAAGCTTTGAATGGCGATGCACCTCTCCCAAGCACTTGCTTGGCTCAGGTGATGTTAGCCATTACAGGAGCTTTGCCAAACACACCATAACTATTTTTATCTAACAAAAAAAAAATAAATTGTATTTCCCTCAGAAACAACTAAACTGTTCCTCCACAGTTATGACAGGGTTCAGAAGTATATGAGAGAAGTACATGAACACTGGAAACTCACTGTCAGTGTTAAATATGCAAGGGTGAGCAGTAACTGTATCCTCCACCCAGAAGATCTGTAGAAATACAAAGATTAAATCATCCTGCATCTACTGGCAGTACTAACCAAACTAAGGAATAAAGAGCACAGATGACCCAACAGACTCAGTAAACTATTCATACATACTACCTGATGACATGCTTTGATGTTTGGCTTGGTGAAAGCCATGGGTCACATCAGAAAACTCACAAGCAACAAAAGGATAAAAGAAAATGCGCTGGTACTGACTGTTCAAGATTAGAAGGGTAGCAACAGCCAAAGACAATAAAGGCAAAGTTGTTCTAATGTGAAAAACAACTGAGTCTCAAAATTTAGTTCTATGTGTTAGGAAAATTGCTCTCTGCATTTCAATTGCCAAAAAAAGGAAGTACTACTAAAACCAGATCCAAATTCTTGATCGGATCTTAATCCTATCCTTGTCTTCACTCACACTGGTCTTCAGAACATCCTACTGAATACAAACATGAACACAGAAGTCAGCACCAGCAAATACTGAGAGAGAGGTACTAATGGATTTATGTGAGGCCAAGAATAACCAAGGAAGATGCCCGAATTATCATCTCCTTGCAGCTTATCCCTGAGTGAATGTTCATAATTATTGTGGAGGTGTCAGAAAAACAGGGAGCTATATTTAAACTCCAAAGAAGGTATTTGGAGTCCAAAATGCTAATCATATTCACACAGAAAAGGAAGGAAGGAAACCTCATAATAACATACACATGAATTTTATTGGCTTATTTGTGTTCATTGAAAGCAGATGCTCTCTGTAGCCAAAAGAACAGGAGCTTACAGCAACAGAAAAGCAGACTTGGCTAGTTCACAGTATCACACAGTATCACAGTATCACACAGTATCACAGTATCACAGTATTGCAGTATCACCAAGGTTGGAAGAGACCTCAAAGATCATCAAGTCCAACCTGTCACCACAGACCTCATGACTAGACCATGGCACCAAGTGCCACGTCCAATCCCCTCTTGAACACCTCCAGGGACAGTGACTCCACCACCTCCCTGGGCAGCCCATTCCAATGACCAACAACTCTCTCCATGAAGAACTTTCTCCTCACCTCAAGCCTAAACTTCCCCTGGCACAGCTTGAGACTGTGTCCTCTTGTTCTGGTGCTGGTTGCTAGAGAGAAGTGACCAACCCCTTCCTGGCTACAACCACCTTTCAAGTAGTTGTAGAGAGCAATGAGGTCACCCCTGAGCCTCCTCTTCTCCAGGCTAAACAATCCCAGCTCCCTCAGCCTCTCCTCATAGGGCTTGTGCTCAAGGTCTCTCCCCAGCCTTGTTGCCCTTCTCTGGACACGTTCAAGTTTCTCGATGTCCTTCCTAAACTGAGGGGCCCAGAACTGGACACAGTACTCAAGGTGTGGCCTAACCAATGCAGAGTACAAGGGCACAATGACCTCCTTGTTCCTGCTGGCCACACTATTCCTAATGCAGGCCAGGATGCCATTGGCCTTCTTGGCCACCTGGGCACAGCAGTTCTTTTACCTCTCCATGTGTTGCTTTTCAAGCTTCCAGCAGTCAGATGTCTGCCGAGAAAACACAGTCATCCATGAGGACACAGGGATCTGATGAAACAGTAAAGGCTTTTCCTGTTAAAAACTGCTTTAGAATTAGAGCAAGAGCAACTCCTACCACAGATTAAAATGGCATTTTATAGCCACTGCTTGGAATGTAGGCTTCCTGTTTTCCTATTTAAAGTATTTCATTTTCTAATACAAATAAAATTTTGCACTGACTTTTTGCTGTTGTTTGTTTCCTTGAATATGGTACTTTATACAATAAAACACAAAAAAATCAGCTTGAGGCAGATCTGATGTTTTTCTGACATCAAAATTTGCTGCATTATAAATCTCTTCCTCTGCTTACTGACATGAATGATTGATTGTCTGTGTCCTGGGGAGAAAAATAATAACAACAAAACAAACCAAAACAAAAAAGTAATTTAGATACCATCACGATCTTAAGCAGCCTCAAATTTTACATTTCAAATTTTTGGTAGATGAGAAAAGCCAAAAAAATATGCTCCAAGAAAGGAATAAACTAGATCTGCTCAGAGAACAGCAATAATGATGGGATGAATTTACCTGCATGAATATTGGATGGAGGGATGGCCATTCTGCCCTGCATTTTTAAAGCTTACTGAATTGAGCATGTCAGAATATTCTAAAGAGGACCAGAATTATCCATTACCTTTTTTTACTTCAGTAATACCCATCAATGTAACTCTGTTAATCTCTTATCAGTCATAAATGAGGCTCTATTAGCTCCTGAGTGAAAGTACCTGATGAAACCAGTCATGCCATATATACATAACCATTAACAGAGTCCTTCATGCTTAAAGACACAAATGGGATCCACCATGGGATCCACCATAGGATCATAGAATCATAGAATTGTCAGGGTTGGAAGGGACCCCAAGGACCATCTAGTTCCAACCCCCCTGCCATGGGCAGGGACACCTCACACTACAGCAGGTTGCCCAGAGCCACATCCAGCCTGGCATTAAAAACATCCAGGGATGGGGCTTCTACCACCTTCCTGGGCAACCTGTTCCAGTGTTTCACCACCCTCATGGTGAAAAACTTCTTCCTAACATCCAGTCTGAATCTACCCATTTCTAGTTTTGTTCCATTCCCCCTAGTCCTATCACTACCTGACACCCTAAAAAGTCCCTCCCCAGCTTTCTTGTAGGCCCCCTTCAGATACTGGAAGGCCACAGTTCAGGTCTGCTCAGAGTCTTCTCTTCTTCAGATTGAAGAGCCCCAACTCCCTCAGTCTGTCCTCAGAGGAAAGGGGCTCCAGCCCTCTAATCATCCTCATGGCCCTTCATTGGACAAGTTCCAGCATGTCCAGATCCTTCCTGTAATAGGGGCTCCAGTACTCCAGATGGAGTCTCACCAGAGCAGAGGGGGAGAATCACCTCCCTTGACCTGCTGGCTATGCCTCTCTTGATGCAGCCCAGGATGTGATTGGCTTTCCTGCGCTGCAAGTGCACACTGCTGGCTCATACTGAGCTTCTCATCCACCAGCACCCCCCAGGTCCTTTCCTTAAGTGCTGCCCTCAAGCCAGTCTCTGGCCAGCCTATATCAGTGCTTAGGATTGCCCTGACCCAGATGCAGGACATTGCTCTTGGTCTTGTTGAACTACATGAGGTTGTCATGGGCTCACCTCTCCAGCCCGTCAAGGTCCCTCTGGAGGGATCCCTTCCCTCCAGCATGTCTGCTGCACCACACAGTGTGCCGTCAGCAAACCTGCTGAGGGTGCCTCAATGCCACTGTCCATGTCACCAACAAAGATCTTAAACAAGGCTGGTCCCAGTACTGATCCCTGAGGGACTCTATTTGTCAGTGGCCTCCACTTGGACATGGACCCATTGACAGCCACCCTTTGGGTGTGGCCATCAAGCCAGTTCTGTATCCACTGGTTTGATTCCATCAAACCCATACTGCAGCAGCTTCGAGACCAGGATGTCGTACGGGACAGTATCGAAGGCTTTGCTCAGGTCCAGGTAAATTATGTCAGTTGCTCGGCTTTCATCTATTAACGTTGTGACCACCTTTCCTTCTTCAGGGACTGGGCCTGCAATCCTATGCTCAGGTGTCCTGTTTCTAATGTGGTTTCTCATGTAAATGAGGCTTATGCAGACAGGCTGGCTTTCTCTACAGCTATCTGTCTTCCCAGGAACTTTGAATTTCAGCCAAACTTACAGAGCAGTGGAAGACTCAGACATAATGATAGACCTACAAGCTTCATGAAAATAATTATCTGGGAAAAGGAGAAGCAACAAGCAAATGCTCTGACTGTGGGAAGAAAACTCAAGCAAGTGAAAATGAGCTTTACTAGAGATTCCATCTGGACAAGACACCTAGCAGATGCGTCAGTCATATGAAAATACTCAATTGGAATTTACAGTCAGGTGTAAAGCACAGAGATCACAGAATCATGGAATATATCTGGCTGGAAGAAACCTCAAAGATCATCCAGTCCCACCCTTGACCTAGCACTGAAGGGTCAACACTAAAACATGTCCCTATACTCCAGGTCCACACACTGCTTGAACAGCCCCGAGGGATGGTGACTGCACCATCACCCTGGCCAGACGATTCCAGTGTCCCCATATTCCATTGTAGAGTGTAGATTTTGCTTGTAAATGTAGCTTCATTTGCTTCTAACTGAGTTGGTCTGGCTAAAAGTTAAAGCTGGGGGGAAACTTCAGCCCACCACAATACATTATTTTTCCTCAGTTCTACATCTTTCAAAACCCTAACACTCAGATACCATCAGCCTTTCAGGTTCCACAGCTGTATTGGAAATAAAACCTTATTAACACAGACCATGACATCAATGGAATACATTGATAAGTATACATAACATCTTCTTAAACTTTAATAAAAATGTATTGATTTATATAAAGGCATTAACCATTGTATTGAAATAGGGATACTATCAAGTCCACAATTTGGTTTCAAAATGCTGGCCTGATCATATGCTTCAAAAGACAATAAAATTAAAAAACCACAGTCTTACCTTTCATACCAATAACATGGTTTAAAGGAGACTCTCAGCCATGCCTTACTGTGAATCTTAGCCCAACCTTAGCCCAAAACAGATCACAGAATCACAGAATGTTAGGAGCTGGAAGGGACCTCAAAACATCATCTAGTCCAACCTCCCTGACAGAGCAGGATCACCTACACCAGATCACACAGGAATGCATCCAGGTTTAGAATATCTCCAGAGAGGGAGTATCCACAATCCCCCTGGGCAGCCTGTTCCAGTGTTCCATCACACTCACAGTGAAAAAATTTTTCCTCATTATTTCCATGGAACTTCCACCCAATGCCCCTTGACCTGTCATTGGGCATCACCAAGAAGAGCCTGACTCCATCATCTTGGCACTTTCCTTTTACATATTTATAAACACCTTAGTCTCCTCTTCTCCAAGCTAAAGAGACTCAACTCCCTCAGTCTCTCCTCATAAGGAAGATGTTAGGGCTAATATTGACTTCTACCTCAGCACAAGATACAAGCCTAACTGAGAGAACAAGACAGGGAATTCCAGTTTCTCTAAACACAATGAAATTTCAGAGCAAACTGTGCTGAACAGCATTGTGATCATTTCATTCTTGGAATCTAATGATCAGGAAGAAGAAGAGGCTCTTTGCAAAGTCTGAAATGGGTCATAGGCATGGTCAGTGTGAGAGACTCTCCACCACTCCGGCAGGCACTGCAAACAGGAAGGCAGTACATGGTCATTTTGTAGACATATTGCTGCTTTGGATTGTGCTGGCTTATAGCTGGAAAAGAAATCATGAGCAATATACTGAGCACAATTATGTATGTAAACGAAATTCTACCCTTATGGTAGCCCTTGCTGATTTCAAGATGCATTGTTATAAACAATGAGCAATGTGTCCTTTTATTTCCAGCTCACATGTTGCCAAAAAAAAAAAGAGTAGGGAAGATGCATTCACATCCAGAATTACAGTGCCAGCACCCAAAAGACCTTTTCCCTCATATTCTTGTCTATTTTTCCCCCCCCCAAAGTGACTAATGATGATGGATGGTTGTGCTCATCCTTGTTATTAGTTGAAGCAATGTCAGAGCAGTTTCAGCCTGGATTAATATGGATCATAAAAGACTTTGAAAAGTATTGTTCTCCAATTATACAACTAACTTTCTTTCCTCCATATTCTTCCTATGTTAGTTGGCAACTGCTTGCTAACTGCTAGCAATAGAATATCTGCTTTAAAAACAAGACTGGCTGGGAGGAAGGCATCACGATACTTGTTAGGAGCTTCAGTTTGTTCTTTTTTAAAAGGCAAAAATATAACATTGGTTCACTTCACATCTCCCAAAGAGTATTTCTGATGCCTTGCAGCCATAATGCATTATCATGAGGAATTATAAATTTGTGACTACCCTTTGCAGGAATTTATGTTCAGTACTATCAGTCCTTTGCAACTGTGTAACTACACACACACACACACACACACACACACACACACACTTGCCCTGCCTGAGCAAGCTCAGAGTACTGTTGTAGTAGACATACCAGTGTGGAGGATCCTGCAGCACCATGTTCTGGAATTCCACACACACTGGTCACAAAATGAGGACCCATGTCTGGTGTCTTGAGTCATACAAGGAGAAAGAGATGCAGAGGAGGGATGCAGGTAGGAACTGATCTTCTAGACAAGCTTTTTTTATTACTTTTTATTTTCCTTCTTTTTTTTTCCCCTCCATTTTTTTTTGTTTCTTTTTCTTTTTCTTTTTCTTTTTTTTGTTTTTTAATGTATTGCACCACCTCCTGTGCTCTCTCCCACTCACTCTATGAGTGCAGGAATCAGCTGCACCCACTTGGCAGATCATGTTTAAGACTGACCATTCACGATCTGCCGTATCTCGAAAGCGGGGTCTTGAAGTGGGAGACAAAATGTGCAGAAGCTTGGTGAAAAGTATGAGGGGGAGCAGAAGGTAGGAGCCGATTAAATGAGTCACACACTCAATATGAGATGCCTTGCAGAATCTTGCAAGTGCTGCATAGCCACAGAATGGGTTTGCACTATACTTCTGAGAAGTATAGCCACTCTGGTGCTGTATCTGTGAACATTTATAGTCAACGGGGTGAGATCACCCATCTTCCTTTTCCTTATGCCTCATATCGAAAATCCATTCACAAATACTTCATATATTGCCATGGGGTACTATTCAAGTTTTAACAGAAAATCCACTTGCATATTCTCTCTTTAGATGCTATTTTAGAGTTACTGCAGTAGCTCACTACAGACCATTATACTGCAAAATGAATCTGGTGTTCTAAAAAGGCTTTCCTGCTTTTATTTTAGCTATATGAAAGTCACATGGTGTCTCAAGAAATAAGTAATGCCTGATTGCGTTCAAAATCCCCTTTTAAAAGCCCCTCAGTAAGGTTTATTTGCATCAAGACCTGCATTTTAAAGGTTAGGTTACTACCTTCCTGTTATCATAGAAAAGCTATCATACTGCTTTAAAAGAGACTGCTCCAGGCCATGATAAATTACTTTCCCAAATGTTCTTACTATCAAAGGCTAAATTCACTGAACCAGTAACTTTCTGTTAATTTAACATTTTCTGAAGTACTGCCTTTGGAATAGAAAATGAAAATAAACTATCTTCCATGATTAACAATGCCTTCCTTGCATATAAATGTGTTCCAAAGACTGCTTAATAATGTCTCTGGGTGTATTTGAGATCCCTAAACTCTTAAGAGCCCTAAATTCCACAAGAACACAGGAGCCACTAACTTTTACCTCCATTGTTTCCAAACTTTTGTATTTTAAAGGCCAAAATATAGGTGCTCAAAATGAGCACATATCTCAGAATGCTTATTTGCTTTTCACAGTTCCTATGAAATACATCTGTGGATGGTGAATATCTTGGTTCAAAGCCTTTTGGCGTTTTAGAAATCATCCAGTACATAAACTACACATCCTCTAAGTTATACACAAACTTGATGGCAACAGCATACAGCAAGGAGACCCTTAAAGTAAATCAATTTGATGAACAGAGACACTTAAGCTGCATCTGCTGGTCTTTTTTCTCATCTTTGATTTTATCAAATCCTTAAGGTAGCAAGAACCTCAGTGAGGACAGCAAGTGACAGCAAATCAGCCAAGCTGAGGAACAGACATTTTTGGTATTGAAGAGGCATTCGAACTGAGAAAAGGCAAGAGGTCAGGGCTAAATCAATACATGTAAGTAGCAAAAAGCTTTTATCCTGAGGTATACTCACCCCTAATGAGAACCTCAGCTTAACTTCAGCTACTCTGACTCCCTGTTCAATAGTACTTACCAGCTAGTGGCAGTTTGGAGGACAGAATGGGGAAAAGATGGCACTAACAGGCAGGTGATATTCCATTTCTTTGAACATCCCCTCCAGATCTGCTGATACATAAAACTGAATATAAGGAACAAAAGACTATGTCTGAGTGACATAGACAAAGAAAAGACAGTTCTGAATGTCTAAAATGGGGCATGAGGAACTGTGCCCAGGTAGGGAGTGAGTACAATCCTCCCACATTTTGGGGTAAAGAATCACTGTCTTATTTTCTTCACCCTTAGTCTAATGACTAGTATTCATCCCTATGTGGGAGCAAAATAAAAGAAAGAGGGATGTTCCAGCTTAAAAGGAAAAAAGAAGAAGAAGAAGAAAAAAAAAGAAAAGACTCAGAGCCCTTGGAGACTGAGCAGCCTGTTATGCAGTGTCCTAATGGAATAGAAGAGCTGTTCTCAGGGCCCAGCTTCAAACTGATTGGAAAATAGAACTGGAAAGAGCAATTGTAACTCTCAGGTGGCAGTGCTGCTCTTCATCTGACACAAAACAAGAGCTTTAAAATGCATGCCTGCCACTGCCGTTCCTGCCAGACCTACCTTTTCCCCACTTTATCTTCTGAGGCACTGAAGGATTTGACCCTCATGTTCCCTACACAGGACAGCAGCCAGGTTCTGCTTCAAGGCACAACAAAAGCATTAGAGCCTTGGTAGGACCAAGCATTTGTACTTGTGTTTCACAATGAAGCCCAAACAGGATCCATGGATCCAGCGTTCCTTGCTGAGGGGTTTGGTCCACTAGATACTGTCAAGCTGTTTGCAGTGTCAGCTAGCAAATTCTTCCAAAACATGACTGAGAAAAGAGGGGATAACTCTTCCCCCGGGTAGTCACAAATCAGTGTTTAAGCCCTTGTACAACTTGCCTCCCTGCCTTCCTCTGGGGGTTCGCAGTTCATGCAGCTGCAACTGCCACGTCTCCCAGCTCACTGAAGTACTCTGTCAGACCAGGCATACACTAGAAACAGAATTAATTCAGGACAGAATTCATTCAGGAGCAGAATCATGAAAAAGGAAGATGATCTCTAACCTTTTTGTGCTGTGTGCTTTCTAATGAGTACAGGGTATATAACCAGGCCTTAAACTGGAGACTAAAAATCCTTCTTTCCTGCATAAGCACTATGGCAGAAAAAACATGCCAGAAGCACATTGTGAGAGGAGAGGTGGAGGATATTCCTTTCTTTTGGTATGCCCTTCCTTAGCCCAACAGTTACATTGCTTGCTCATTAAGGGACTGTAAACTCTCTGAAGCCAAAGTGCATAAGGATCCCTGCTTTTAGAAAAAGTCCTTTAATGATCAATTGAATAATATAACAGTAATAAAATTGTTGTTTTACTAATAAGACTTCTTTTTTAAGATACTAGAGGTATTTCTGTGTTTATGGGTGTTTTTAAGAGCACAAGGGAAATATAATTACTAAAAGTGTCTTCTCAAACTCCATTAATCTGTCTGGTGCTGCACAGGACATTAAAACCAGAACTGAAGAGTTTTCTGTCTAATACATAGTTTGGTACAGGGGCAGGGAAACACAAGCAGGATCCTGGTGATTTTGGAAGAACAAAACAGCTATCAGAAATTCTCTGCAATAAAAATCTCTACTGGTGATTCCAGAAACCTTACATTTTTATAGACTATCAAGAGAAAAGCTTCATGTCCTAATTAATGTACTGGCAGCTTCACACAGTTTGTGCCCATGTGTGAGCAACAGAGATTTTGGATAGGTACTGTTTTCACATCAGCTAATCACTGAATGTTCCCATCCAAATTAAATTTTAAAACCCCACAATATTCCTCATAATTTACTATGTAACAAGTGATAAAAACACCTTTACATTGTGAAACAGCACAATGAGCTAGCCTGCAGCACCTTGTGAGCAAACATGTCAGCATTCAGCGGGAACAAATAATTGCTGGGCTTACAACAGACTGTTTTCAAACTTAGAAGAATCCTGTGGCTTTGAACTCCTTTCAGACTGTTCAGTGCATTGCCTGACCATCATTTCTCTCCAATGCCTGCTTATTGGCAGATGTCCTCTGTCTGTAAACTGAAGAGCTCAAGTAAGGATCATCACAATTCCTGAATGTTCCCATCCAAATTAAATTTTAAAAACCCAAATATTCCTCGTAATTTACTATGTAACAAGTGATAAAAACACCTTTACATTGTGAAACAGCACAATGAGTTAGACTGCAACACATTGTGAGCAAACATGTCAGCATTCAGCGGGAACAAATAATTGCTGGGCTTACAACAGACTGTTTCCAAACTTAGAAGAATCCTGAGGCTTTGAACTCCTTTCAGACTGTTCAGTGCATTGCCTGACCATCATTTCTCTCCAGTGCCTGCTTATTGGCAGATGTCCTCTGTCTGTAAACTGAGGAGCTCAAATAAGGATCATCACAATTCCCATAAATTTCTTGAGCATCTGGGCCTTGATATGTCCAACATAAAAAGCAATTCCCAGTCAGTATTAACACGAAAAATAAAACTGGAAACCAAAACTCTTGTTGCCTTAAGTACTGGACACTTCACTGTGATTTGGGCCCTGCCTTCCCCAAAGTAATTACTACTATCTCCAGATTTCATGGCTGGAATCTAAATAACTTGGCTACAAGTGGTACTTTAACACTTTGCTCCTCAGTTACCCAGGTCTGGACAAACTGCAATTAGAATCATAGAATCATAGAATCAACAAGGTTGGAAAAGACCTCAAAGATCATCAAGTCCAACCTGTCACCCAAGACATCATGACTACTAAACCATGGCACCAAGTGCCACATCCAATCCCCTCTTGAACTCCTCCAGGGATGGTGACTCCATGACCTCCTTGGGCAGCCCATTCCAACGGCCAGCAACTCTGTCTGTGAAGAACTTTCTCCTCACCTCAAGCCTAAACCTCCCCTGGCACAGTTTGAGACTGTGTCCTCTTGTTCTGGTGCTGATTGCCTGAGAGATTAAAATTGTTAGCATTTTAAAACCAGTTTATTTCAAAGAGAATAAGAAAAATGCAAATGGACAGCTACTCCGTATGCTACCACAGACTGAATTTTCATTCCATAAGTAGGTCTTTAAGAAGAATTCAGGCTCAATATTTTCAGCTTTGATAGCAGGGGAAGGAGACTAAAAATGTTATTATTATCTTCCTCAGACTGTATTGGCAATGCAATCAATTTAAATTTTATCCAATATTTTGAGACATCAAGGCCCCTATAAAAGTTCAATAATTTAGCCTAAATGAAGACAAGAAGCTTCTTTAAACAAATGGCTGTTTCAATGGAAGGTCTAAAATTAATCAAGGTTGAATCAATAACCTCGAGATTAAAACTGCTTCACTACTGTATCACCCAAATGCAAAGAAATGCGGAAATTCAACACCAAATAAGAATGATTAAATAAAAAAAATAATCAAAATGTGCTCAAAATGCCTTTGAAATCAATAGCAGTATCACCCACAGCTCACCGAGCTTCAGTGTGTATCAAATCACATCTCTAACAGATACTTTGCACCGTACTAAAGAATTTCAATTTGCCTGTAGCATGAATTCTAGGACAAGAAGAAACCCTTGAGCATTGTATGTAGCCATGAACCCTCATATTAAAAAGCACTTTACTCTGTGCACTCAGAAGAAAAATGTAATTTACAGTGGCTTTAATACACAAGTCCATTTACTGAGAATTGTTCTATAAACTGTATGTCTGGATGACAATAAATCCACCATCTCTGTTATTTGCTAAACTAGCCCCTGTTCAGTTTCAATCTCTAACTGTAGGGTACTCTAAATTATGGTGGAAATGTAGTGAAAAACTTTGCTGGGGGAGGTTAAAAGCAGCATGCTACCGAGGGAAGGTGTTCTTAGGCTTTCATCACTAGCTTTGCCTCTTCCTGGTCGTGCTTCTCCACTTGCAGCAGCTCTCCCACAGATCCCATAATCAAGCCAGGCCAGGTGCATGTCAATTAATTTTAGAGAACCCCTTGCATCGTTTGATAGACTTTTCTGTTGTCAAATCCCACTTTTCTAGGGAGACTTCGTAAGCTTTGATCATTGAATTAACTAGAGGATTGTTTTCCAGATCTAACGTAATGCCTTTTAAATTTATCTGCCCCTTATAAACACCCTGTGGCTCCATCTTCGTGCATGGAGAGTTCTGATGCACTCAACGGGCCTCCAGCCCGGGCGCTGAGGAGCTGCCGGGCGGAATCGGGGTGAATTTGCGCCGGAGGGTCTCAGCCCACCCCGGCGGGGGAGCGTTGCCCTCGCTTGGGTGAGGAGCGGGGCGGAGCAGCGGGCATTCACCGGCGCGGGGCCGCGAGCTCCCGGGGAGGCGAGGGGCGGGCTTGGGGGCAGGCGATGCGCTCCTCCCCCGGGGCACCGATGGCTCCGTCCCGCTGCCACCGAAGCCACCGGGAGCGCGTCGAGGGAAAGTGGCATTTGGTCCGGCGCTGCGCGGTGGGGGTGGCCAGGAGGGCGGAGGCAGGAGGGGGATAAAAACCCCGACGCTGCTCTGACCGGGAGTCTCCTGCCGCTCTTCCCTACTGGCCTCCGGTAAGGAGCTCCGAGCCTCCGCGCTATCCCCGGGGGGAGCGGGCCAGCACTGCCTGTGCCCGCAGGGGAGCGCAGCGGAGCTACTGCCGCGCTCTCGGGGGCCCTCAACTTCCCCGCGGCGGCGGAGCGGAGCATGCGGGGCCGCGGCTTGCGGCGGGGCCGGCATCGCGTTCCCCGGACATGAAGCGACCACCGGGAGCTCCAGGTAACGCTGCCCGGCGGTGTGGCGGAGCAGACGTGCCTCTGGTAGCCGGGGTATGGCGGGCGGGCAGAGTCCGGAGGGGCGGGAGCTGGGTCTGAGAGGGGTCTGCCAGAGCCGGAGGCGAAGGCAGTCCGGCGGCGGGTGGGGGATACCCGGTCCCTGCCAACGCCGCTGAACGGAGCGGCTGTGGCCAAGCTTGCCCGGGAAGGGCCGTTAGAGACTTCTCGGTGTATGGGTGGGCGAAGCGAAGGACGGCGCGGTGCCACTGGGTGCCCCCGCTCCGATGCCGGCTTAACCCACCCGACTGCCAGGCTGGCCGAAACTTTGCCTATCGCCGACCTCCGGTAAGGGGTCAAGGGGCTGCAGCGTGTAGTCCCTATCATAAGGCTGGCGGGAGCCCCCTGCCATCGTAGGCAAGAAGGTTTCTCTGAAGTTTCGCCCGTCAGAGAAGCCTTTGGAGGCGGTGAGGATCCTACGCTGGGCAACTAACTTTCGCAAGATCTCGCATTGCTTGGAGACTGGTTACTGATACTGTGGCAGGCACTGCCTCTTATCATTGCATTTTTGTCTTTATTATTTTCTAATCTCCTTAGCAACTGAAGTAATTTGCAAGGTTTAAGCTAGAGTGCAGCTTGATACACGATGTAACGTGGCAAAAAGGATGCATTGTTTTGTTTTTTTCATTGATGCATATTTCCCTTGTACTCTCTCAAAAGGGATAAGATCTTCACAGTGTTGACTTCATGTAGCTGATACTGATGATGATTAGGCCAGTTCAGGCTCTGGTATGTCACCCAGCTGCTCACCTGTGTCTCAGTTTTCTTTAAGCTAAATGAATTATCATGGGTACAGAAATAAATAAATAGATAAATAATTCTTCAGAGAAATTCAGTCTTTACTAAGGGGTAAGTGGGAGAAGATAGTTTTAGCTCCCAAAGGATACTGGGACAAATTAATCTCCAATCTCAATATTAGTAATGCTAATTCAGCACTATTGAGGTCTAGCCAGGTGCTGGCCAGAGGGACCACTCCATTTGTGAGACTGACCTCAGGATCAGCTTGTAAAAAGGTGATGTAAAGCCATTTTTTTATCACTGTTAGGTCCTGCATCAAGCACAGCTTAGCCCACTTCAGGGATTTAGTCCAGTGTATCAAGACATCACCCAGATGTAGCTCACCAAGTCTTTGCTGTTTGAGCCATCATGTCACTAAATCTCATGGATTACAATGATTGGGTAATCCAGATCTGTTCACTCAGAAATGCTGAGCACAGTTGTCAGGCGGATTTGATGCAGGAAGTGCCTTCCCCACTCAGGACTGCTGAAAGCAGACTAAAACCTCGAGACTGGATTGAGGTGGCCACTACAGGGATATTTCCTCCAACAGCATCCCATGTACACACACACAAGGAGTGGCCATTTGTGAAGAGCTTCCATATAAATCTAAAATTTTAAAATATTAATGATGTAAAATGCCACTGGTCTGTCTGTAATTAATGGCTCTATGATGTACTTAAACCGAATTCATAAAGTTAGGATTAAAAGCATGAATAATTGTAATTGCATACTATTGTTGTTATAGAACAATAAACCCCCATTCTAACAGCTACATTTTCTTCCAAATTCAAGATTAAAGCTTTGTCAAATACTACGAGGGGGAAAAAAAAAAGGCACAATAAGAAGAAAAACAAACAATAAAACACAAACCTGCTGCAAGGAAACATTGTTAAAACTTGAGCCATCACTGTTTCGTTTCATGTATTGTCATATTTAACTAATACAGCCCTGATTCATCTGATATGTAGACTGGCAAAAGACGGAGAGTAAATGTGAAGGTACTGGAAATCAATAGGTAGGTGCATGAGTGTCTTGTGGGCTGGTGAACCTTAGGGACAGAGAAGTCAAAGGAGACAATCACAGGAGATATGACACAAGGGAAACTAGGAGATGTAGAAATGGTGTGGATCTCCAGGAGAGTGGATTGAGATCTTTAATATTTTCTAGTGTTTGAGCTCTGTAGGGGCTCAACAGTATTCTTGCAGTAGTACAGTGGGGTTGTGTGAAATATTTGCATTTGTGTGGTGCAGAAAGTGCCAGCCTGATGTGGGACCACTTGCATCACCAGCATACAGAAAGATGTTATTCCTGCTGTAAAGCAGATATTGATCCAGTTTGTTTAGTGTTTAAAATCATGGTTATGTTTGCAAAAGCATTTAGGTGACTTGTGATTTCATTTCAAATCGTGGCTTAAATTAAAAGATATGCCAATTAACAGTTTTAAGTGAAGTATCAAATGAACTGGGGGAAGATAGTTTGGTATACAGGTATCCCTGGAAGAAACAGCAATAAGCCTGAAGATACTTAGAGGAGAAGAGAAAACCAGTGTAGAAATCATTGATGTAGCGTTAATGGGAGATAGAGCCCAAATAAAGTAGAAATGAGTGTTTAGGACTTGAGCTGATCTTGCAATGATAACTAATGGTGAGGATGTTAATGTTGCCTGGCATTCTCCTTAAGCACCTCTAAGTGCTCATTACTTAAAAAAAAAAAACAAAACCAAGCAATAAACCAACAAAAAAACCACAACAAACAAACCAACAACCACACATTGAAAAGATCAAAACCAAGACCCAAATCATCAGCTTCTCTGGGAGTTGATGTGTTGTAGTCAGTTGAACTGCTCCTGACAACAAAGGATAATTCCTGTGACAGGGGGATATGTTCTGAGTTTCCTCTCAAAACAGTTAAGAATGTGCAGCATTACAGCACAGATGATTCATCTGGGGGACTACCATGATTTTGGCAGTGAACTTAAAATATTGCACTTTAACAACACAAAGGAATTATTTCTTTAAAAAGAATTCAAGTACAAAACTCCCAACCATGCCCTTCACTTTACTATAAATCAAAAATCTATTTACCCAGCTCATTCAAAAATAATGGTGAAGTACTTGGCCAGTCTCTTGGCACATGTTTGCTGACAGTATTCTTAGCAGTATCTTTCTTGAGAATATAGGTAATCTTGAAGTTTGTAAAACAGTATTTTTCTAGGGCCTGAAGTAATATTACTGGAAGGAAACAGAATGGCACTTTTGACTATAAGGCTGGTTACAGGCTTTGTTCTTCCTTACCATTTAACACATGGACATTACTAACTCAGAAATGTTTATGCAGTTATTTTGAATAAATTCAAATTATCATAAGGGTTATAAATATTTATCTTGAACATGCTTGACATTGCAGAGCATCCTGTGTAATTTATGCATACGTTTTTGGGAGTACAGGTTGAGGAGCAAGTTGCAACTCAACAGACCTACTCTCCATAAGGGTGAAGAACCTGCTGGGAATGTAGGCTCTGCACTGTGAGTTGAGCATGGCAAGGAAGGTTTCTGTTTGTCGAGATACTGTCTAAACAGTCTTGTGTGTCCCGTAGTATGTTTATGATGTCTACAATTTGGATTGGCCTTCCCAGGAAAGCAAGTTATTTGGAACGGTTTTCATTTGGCAATTTCAATGAGCTTTGGAAATGGACAACTCAGTTTTCACCCTTGCAAACTGTTAAATCAAAAGTAATAGGCTGATTTATGTCAGCCCCTGATCTGCCCTTGGGATTTGGTTGCAAACTAGCTCAGATTTTCTGGTGAGACAGTTGTAGGTATGGACAGAGACAAGCATGCAGGCTATCTGGTGTATTACACATGGTAAACTTTCCAAAACTGAGCATTGACCTAATATGTCCCATCTGAAGTATCTCCAGGACTGCAGTTATATTTGACATAGAACCTGATTTTTTGAAAGTGCCATTCTACTTTTTGCAAGTGCAGTTACATTAAAAATTAGGCTGTATAAGTTTCAGAATCAAATATTTTAATATTAGCAGGAAAGGAGACCTATCAGTTTGCCTCCTATTTTGTGGATGCTTTATAATTCAGTATTCACACACACATGGGTTTGTAGTATACAGATTTCAGATACTCTGTTTCATGCAATATAGTAACTGAAGGAGCAGTTATTCTTTTCTCAGCTGTTACTGTATTTCCATTGTGCCATATGTACTGCATGCCATATAAATCCACAATGAGGTATAGAATTTTTTTCCTGTTTCTATATTGCTTCATAGCTCTCATCTTCTAAAAGAACTGTTTTCTATTAATTGTTCCCAGAGACTAGCCAACTGACAAAACCAACTAAGTTAGGTGCTTAAGACTCCTTAAAAAAAAAACAAGATATTCCTCTGGGTTCCCTAACTTCCCACTGAAAAGCCTGTGCAGTCAAGTAATTCAGTAGGATCTATAAGCCTTGAAGACTTCATGAATCCTGATACTAAGCTTTCATTCAAAACAATCCTTTTATTTTTGGGATGTTTCTATAGTTAAGACCATTTTGCTATACCATTTTATAAAGAGAGAAGCAAATCTCTTTGCTTTGTTTCTCAGCCCTTACAGTCATAAGTGCCAGCTAGACTCAGAGCATTTTGGCTCTCACCTCAGCACTTCTTCAGGTCAGTTGTTTCCAAACCTAATACAGAGGTTCCATATTTTCTAAGTATCAAGCTGGTGACTCTAATATGTTTGCTAATATCTGACAGTCACCTAGTCACAAAATTTGTCTGATCTCACAGGAATTCTGTGGCAGAGGTTAGGGTATGCTCCAGTCCTCATCTGAGCTCTTGAGCATCCCTGTTCTTCCTTAGAACTTGTGCACAGGATAAGGGATGGTTTAGGGGCTAAAAACCACAACAACAACAAAAAACACACCAAACAATTAAGCAATTGTGTAACTGTATGTAAAATCTAAAATGTCACAGAAAACCTTAATTCTGACATTTTAATTTGTGAGTGCCTGACTTGGCAGTTTGCCATTCTCTTAATACAGTTTTTGGGAATGTAAACCTTCAAAGCCAATGTATATAAATAAATTATTGTGAAAGGTGACGTCTCTCATCCCACTGCCATCATTTCTTCTTTTAATGGGTCATTAGAAGGTACAGCTCTTTAGATTCATAGCACATCCTCTACCACTTGACTTAAGAGTAGATTTGTCAGCACAAGACAGCAGCCTGCCAGATTGGCAGAGGGCGAGAGGAGGGGAATAAGGAACTGAGGGGGAGTGGAAATTAGTATATTCCACATATATTAATTAATTGCATAGATAATCTTAGATTCATAAGTAGCAGATGCAAAATCTCCAGAGAAGTGTGTTTTAAGGTTCACCTCCTGAAATTCTTGCCTCTCTTCTGTTTAACTCTCTTCTTGCCCTTTATAACCATCCCCATCTGCTTTTCCAGTCTTAACTGACTTCTGCATCCTCAAACTATCTCCTCCTCAGTTGCCTCATCAGTTACGACAATGATATGCCATTAGCATTCTGCTCTTCCGATTTTGCCCTTCCTTCCCTATGCATCTCTTATCTTCCTGTTCCCTTTCTCTCATCTTTGCCTGCTTCTATGCCCTGCTGTCTTCCACTGTTTACTCTTGATTTTAAGGTGTTGTGCTCAAAATTCATTCTTTAATCATCCATCTTGCCTCATTAGAGAATACTACTTCTCCTTTTATTCTGCTTCTTTCTATCCGAGGTTGCTTCTTTCCCTTTCTCCCCTCTGCCTACAAGCAGTTTCCCAGCTTCTGGCTGTAGCTGCTATCAGCAATGCAGAGCAGACATTGCTGAGTTTGCCCTTTTCAGACTTTGTACCAATGGGTGGGTGAGATTGGAGAAATGAGTATGAGGTTAATATGTGGGAGCTGAATGCTGTGTTTGAGCTGTGAAGGGGTGGGGATAATCAGTGCATATGGATTCAACTGGGAATTTACTGACAAACTCTTAAACAGGTATCCAGGGAGAGCAAGAGTCAATAGAAATGTTAATTACCCAGCTAAGTATGTGTACACTTTGTAACAAGATGGCAAAAAAGCATATCCCTTGGCACGGATCACTACTCTGCCAAATGCTACGTCCCTGCTTCAAACCATAGTGACACTAAAATACTGTCAGAAAAGAACATGATTTGGTTTATTCTTACTGTTTAAGTGAGAGCAAAAAAACCATTTTTTCCTTGACTAAGTTTTGAGAAGTGGCTGACTCATTCTTACTGAAAGTTACCAAAATTTGCACCTGAGGTAGACACCAAGCATAGAAGATTTCTTCCTCAATGGTTATTTTGGCAAAGGCAGAAGGAAGAGAAAACCAAAATATGCCAATTAGACATACTGAATAACTTTCAAAATAGGCTGTTGCTACCTGAGCTATGGTTACTGAATTAAAAAAATAAAACAAAATAAATTTAAAAGGGGTTGGGGAGGGGGGGGGAAATTGCTTGTGTGACATTTAAAGCTAAGTAGTTTGAGAAAATTCTTTGCTTGAAAATGTGTGACATTTTCTGATTTGGAAGAAACACATGTTGCAACTGCTCCCCACTAGACAAGAAAATAGCATTTTTGGATGAGCCTTTTTCTTTCATATACCAGGCATTTTCTGTCTGGGTTGGTAGGGGATGTCATGAACCACTTGTGCTCCACAGAGTATTCCCTTTTTTTTTTATGAGCTGCCAGAAGTTACATTCCTTGGCCTCAATGATAGAGGCCTCGATGATAGTCCATTCCTTGGCCTGAAGAATAGTTGCATTGTTTTTTAAGAGAAAAAAAACCACCATAGCTGTAGCAAGAATATGCAAAAGAAGAGTTTTGTGCTTATGTAAAACCAATACTAAGCTTACATCGCTTAAGAACAACTGGGACTTCATATTAACCATATATGAAACATTAAGGATTAGTTCCCTGTGTTTTTCAAAAGGCATGAGTAAGAAATGAGGCAGGGTGTGAATCGTAAATGTTAACGTGCTTGTACCTCTGTATCCCTCTCTTGACAGTGATTAGTGCAGAGCTAACTGCACATATAATCTGTGGCAAGGAGCACTGGAAGACAGCTAAGAGACAGTGACAATGTCTTTAAACTGGCGGACAATTCCTGCTCAAGTTGGAGTTTTTAAAGTGAACTGCAAAGGACTGGCATGCCTCTTGCTCTTCACAGTGAGTGTTTGTGGCAGTGCCCCAGGGATGTGTCCAACAGCCTGTATCTGTGCCAGTGATATTGTAAGCTGTACCAATAAGAATCTCTCTCGAGTACCAGGAAATCTTTATAAATATATGAAAAGGCTGGATCTGAGTTATAACCGAATTGGGGGTTTGGAGCCTGAATGGGTCCCAGTGCTGTTTGAGAATCTGAACACTTTAATAATCAATCATAACAGCATTAGCAGCATTATCACTGGAAGCTTTTCCACAATCCCAAATCTCAAGTACCTAGACTTGTCATCCAACAGCCTGAAAACACTGGGCAGCCCTGTTTTTCAGGAACTAAGGGCACTGGAGGTTCTTCTGCTGTACAACAATCAGATAACACAGATAGACTCTTCTGCCTTTGGAGGATTGTACAAATTACAGAAACTGTACTTAAGCTATAACTTGATCTCGCATTTCCCGCTGGACTTGTACACTGGAAAATATAAACTGACAGACCTTGTGTTGCTGGACATTTCCTTTAATCACATTCAGTCGATGCCTATTCAGCGCCTGAGTTCGGTGCCAGCCAGACATCTTAGTGGAATTTATCTTCACGGCAACCCATTTTATTGTGACTGTGTGCTGTACTCCATGCTGATCTTCTGGTATCAAAGGCACTTCAGCTCCGTGGTGGACTTCAAAAATGAGTATACTTGTTTGTTGCGCTCAGACCCAAAAGGTTACAATAAACTGCCTCTACTGCTTGACAACTTTCTGAATTGCTCTGAAAGCACCGTCAACAGCTCTTTCCAAGCCTTTGGGTTTATTCAGGATGCACAGGTTGGTGACAGGCTGATTGTTCATTGTGACAGCAGAATCAGCGATGCAGGCACGCACTTTGTTTGGGTTAGTCCAGACAACAGATTGCTGGAGCCAGATAGGGAGACTGACAACTTCAAGGTGTTTCGTAATGGCAGCCTGGAGATAACAGATGCCCAGCTAGAGGACTCAGGGCTGTACTCCTGCATCGCAATAAACAAGAAAAGACTATTAAATGAAACCATAGAGGTTAGAATAAATGTTAGCAATTTCACAGTGAACAGGTCCCACGCTCAAGAAGCATTTAATACAGCTTTTACAACCCTTGCTGCCTGTGTAGCCAGTATTATTTTAGTACTGCTGTATCTTTATCTGACCCCTTGTCCATGCCAATGTAAGGCAAAGAGGAGGAAGAGGAAGCAGAACCAAAGCAGTGCCCACTCATCCATACTGAATTCCACACCACCACAAGAGCTGCCAGCTGACGAGAAGAAGGCTAGCACTGTTAAACGGGTGGTTTTTCTGGAACCTGTGCACGAACCAAAACATGGCCAGAACGGGAAAGTAAAACTGTTCCCTAATGACAATATCATTGCTGAGAGTATCTTAAAAACTACTCGAACAAAATCCGACTCCGATTCTGTCAACTCTGTGTTCTCGGACACGCCTTTCATGCCATCAACTTAGTTTGCTGCTTGTGTTTGTATCGTGCAGTTATATTTCTGAATACCTCCTTTGCTTGTAGCAATCATCAGGAAAAATAAAAAGAGATAAAATGTTTTAAAAAAAAGTATCTATTGTCAGTCCTTGAACTGTCTCCTCTCTCCGAGTGCAGGGCCATCTTGTTCAGGAAAAGCAAACTGTGGCATTAATGTGAATGTTTTCAGTTCAGGCTTAGACTTGGATTTTACTCTTTTTGTGTGTTTAGAGGTGTTCTCAGTGCATACAACTGACTCTTCAGAGGCAGAGACTCATCCCTGTGCTCTCAGTTCTTCTGAGAGCTCAGCCCCTCTGCAAACTCAGATGACTACTGAGAAAATTATCCAGGCTTCTGGCAATTTCTTTCACAGGCTCATAAAATCTTTACTGTAAAATCACCAGGGAAAAAGAAAAAAAAACAGAAAAAAACTGATGAGTTTTCTTGGACTGATAAGAACAAAAATATTAGCTTTGCCTCCAAGATGTCTTAACAGCACTGGATAAATGTTTATGGCCTTCAGCTGATAGTGTGTTTGTGAAAAATCACTTTGAAAACTTTTTGAAAACTTTAAACAGAGGGCACTGTATTCATTTTATTCAAAATATAGTCATGATAGTACTAATTCACAGAATCACAGAATGGCAGGGGCTGGAAGGGACCTCGAGAGATCTTCTAGTCCAAGCTGCCTGCCAGAGCAGGATCACCTATACCAGGGCACACAGGAACTCATCCAGGCAGGTCTTGAGTACCTCCAGAAAGGGAGACTTGTGGGAAGTAAAATGATTGCACTTGTTTATAAACATTGACACATAATGAAAGCAAGTAAAAGTTAACACATTTCCTTTGAAGTTGCCTTAGTCAAGGAATGAAAGTTGTCTGTCATGAAGACTCAAGCTGATCAACGGTAACTCATTAAGATGTGATAAGTGGATTGATTGTAATCTGTTGTCTTAACTGCACTACTGACTGTACACTTGACATCACATGTGGCAAACAAGTCTGCCACCATCACCAGGGCACCTGCTTCATCTTAACAGTGGGTAGCTTCTCTTCAGAGGTCACTTCATGAAATAAGAGGAATATTTCAAATAATCCTTTCAGTGGCATGTGGTTCCAGTAGTCTTACAAAATTTGTTACATAAAGATTTTTCTTAAATGAGAAAATAGAGTATTTGGACAAAAATACAGAAGACTTCATGCATTGTGAATTCAGTTAAGAATATCTTTCCTCTAGACAACCCTTGTCTTGTACATACTGCTTCCTTCCTTGCCCAAATGTATCACTGTCAAAGTTTATTAACCTGGTAAGACTGATCTGGACTGGTCATGCAACACAGGTTGCATGAACTGTTAATGTAATGAGCATCCTGTTCTATTTGCTATTTTGTTCTTCTGTTCTATTTGCCTTTATTTTCTTTTATTTTTCTCTTTTTTAAGCTTACTTACATAGGCCCTGGTCTGGACTTTGCCAGTCTTCCTCACATTGATTAGGACCTACTTCAGAAGAGTTTTGCAAGGAGTTACAACTTAACCAAAGAAGAGCAATTGCAATCTGTCTGTCTCGTTCTGTTTTTGGGGAACATACTGAAAGGGTAAAGGATAAATAACATCAGAATCAAAAGGCTACATGGTATGGGCAAGTGCAGTTTAGTTTTGAGAAGCTTACTGTAACAGCCACTTGCTATTTTTTGTGATCTCTTTCAAGAGGTATTTCATTGTGCTAAAGCTTGTATCTGGCTGAGCAAAAGCTGTCAGCAATTAATTTGCTTTAGAGAAATCCTAATTTAGCTAATTGTCTGAAAGCAAGCTATCTGGAAAACAGATTAGATCAGGAAACAGTGTTGTTGTGACATGCACAAAGTATGTGAAATTAGAAAATTGATGGAGATTTTAATTCACATATTCAGAGAAATGGAAGATGGAAATTCTCTTTTCTAGACAGAGGATATTAAGTGTTTAGGAGAGAAAGATGGCCAGGTGTTTGAGTCTTTTATTTCTACATTTGTCATTGTGAATTTAAAAATGGCTTCTGCTGTCAAACAAGTTAGTGTCCTTTCATAAAGCTCTTTCCCTCTTTTGTCTGTACACATGCATTAAACCAAAATCTATATGTTTACATACAAGGTATGATGGAAAAACAGTGATTGTCTTTGCTAAAATTGGTGTCAATGAGGCAAAGGCTTGACACTGTCTCCTCCTCAAAGATGTGTAGTGGATGGGTGTTCTCCATGTTGTGCAAGGAGACGATAGGTGAGCCAAAGAGCTGAAATAGTGGTGAGTCAGAATGGGAAATGGAGAGGTAAATGGAAATCCCCATGGAAAGTTCTGCAGGTCCATTACAAAAATATGGGCAGATATTAGACTCTGTTGTCACATGTGAGGCTAATTGGCTGAGATTTTGGTGTTTACACGAGGTATTCAGGGCTGAATAAGAAAACGAGCTGTTGTTGTTGCAGCTAGGAGGCAGATGTACGCATGTCCTTAGCAGCTTAGGCTGAGCAGGTGCACCCTGCTGCTGGTCAGAGTGCAAGGCAGTGACACTGTGTATTGATTTTAACATGCATTTTAAATCTGCATAGTAGTCCCAAATAAAAAAAAAAAAAGGTAGAGATCCTACAGCCTTCCTTCTGTAGGGCTGGTCTGCAGCAAGAGTGGGATCAGATTAATGCTGCCAGGTGACTTGAGAAGCTGAGAGTTAGTCTAAGCAGCAGATACTTACTGTGACTATAAACTTGCTGTATTTTGCTGACTGGTTCAAAGTGCTACTCTAACTGTGAATATGAACAAGGTGCTAAAACTATAGCTTTTGCAAGAGCCACTGTGTTACTTTTTGCTTCTTTATATTATGATAGCATTGTCAGTTCAGTAGGTGCAGCTTTAATAAAGGTTTTTTAAAGTCTTTATTGAAAAGTTGTCATATAGCAACAACATCATAAATCTACAACCCCAGTCCCCTTCTTGGAAGGCTGTGGAAAACCAGTGCAGCTCAGCTGTTGCTCTCTTCCCATGCAATGCATGCCCCCATGGGGCCTGTAAGCAGGGAACCAGCGCTGCTGCCCAGCTCCACAGGCATACAGAACCCTGGGTGCTCACATGGGCAGGAAGGGCTATGTAGATGCCACGCCAATAGCTCCAGTGTGGTCTGCTCTCTTAGCAAGTCATCACTGGCAGACCTATTCTACTGTTGTGTGGTCCTGGTTTTCCCATTGCTGTTTCCAGCAACCAGCAAAGAGCTGAATGGTATTTTTAATACAGGGACATCTCAGTTCTGCAAGTTGTTGACTATTCTGGCGCCAGACCAGCCACACTCTTGAAATGGGTTTGCAGTAAGTCAGGGGTACCAGCTCATTGCAAGGAATCTCTGGTTGGGCATGGAGTCACCTGCTGCCTCTGAAAGATACCTGAAAGGAGATATTCCCCATGCAAGTCGGATAATCCCAGGTGAATTTTGCTCTCCCCTGTCTTCTCTACAGTGCCTGAGGCCATGCCACTCCAGGTCACAGGCAGTGTCTTTTTGTGGGGTTCTTTTGAACCTAAATCCTCCAGCACTTCAACGGTCATGAGCGGCTTTTCTCTTACTCAAGCACTTACTGCATCAGTTCCAGCTGCTTCACAAATGAAAAATAAGCTGCAGACAGCTCTGGGAGGCCATGGCCTTGCCTCTGTGTGTTTCCAGTACTGCACATACCTGCAAGGCATAAGTTTTTGCAAAGTCTATTGGAAACCAGTGGTGCAAGGCCAGCATGAAACCTCTCAGGCCAGTCCTGTGTAGCAACAGCAACTGCACCAATAATTGTTCCAGTATTGTAGTGGCAAGTGAGAGGGAAGGATGCTAGTCATCTCTCCACAGTATCTGACTGTGACTACCTCGCTAACAATGAGGACATACAATGCCTGGCCCTCAAACATGATGAGCAGCTGCCAACCAAGCTAGAAACTGAGGGTGAACTGCTTTCCTGATACCAGACCTTAATCTGGTTGTGACAGCTGAGCACCACATCCCACCCCTCCTATGAGGACAGACTGAGGAAGTTTGGGCTATTAAGTCTGGACAAGAGAAGGCTCCAAGGAGACCTTATTGTGGCTTTCCAGTATCTTAAGGGGGCCTATAAGAAAGCTGGGGAGGGACTTGTTACGAGTGTAAGGCAGTGATAGGACTAGGGGGAATGGACAAAAATAGCAGTGGGTAGATTCAGATTGGATGTTGGGAAGAAGTTCTTCACCATGAGGGTGGTGAGACACAAGTTGCCCAGGGAGGTGGTAGAAGCCCCATCCCTGGAGGTTAAGGCCAGGCTGGATGTGGCTCTGGGCAACCTGCTGTAGTGTGAGGGGCCCCTGCCCATGGCAGGGGGTTTAGAACTAGATGATCCTTGAGGTCCTTTCCAACCCTAACAATTCTATGTTTGCCTCCCACTTGTTAGGCAAATAGTGCTGTGGGTTAGTATTGTGACTTCTTAGCACTGCTTCTTCAAAAAGTCCAATTACTGAGGATTGCTAATGCCTGTATCAAAGGACTAGTGGGTTATATAGCTCATTTTTTGGAACAAGCAAAACCTAGGGTCAAGTTGTGATTAAACCATAAACTTTCATTTAGGATAACACTACTGCTATTTCTGAGTGCTTTTATATCTTGAGTGTAGCATATTTCTAATTGCCTTTTATGTCTCTGAACTGAGTGAGAACAATCCAGCCTTTATGTGCCAAAGCATGCTATTGTGGTCATCTCTAAAGTAATGCAGAAGTGACAGTCCCCTGGGGACTGCAGCTCCTGGGTTCTGCACTCACTTCATTTCTCTTCATCCAGACTAAGCCATCACCATTAGGCCAGAGCAGGTGCAGGAACCATCTCCAGCCTCTTCTTTCACAGTCCTCTGTATAAAGACTAGTTTCCTGAAGACAGTTTCTGGATGTATTGCAGGCTTGCTCAAGGGATCATTTTTAACTGATTAATTAAAACAGCTAATTCCAATGGCTTCTAAATTAATAGTTCTTTGAGAAGATAGGGTACATGTTTTGTTTAGAGATTGAGCTATTTAGATTTTATTTGCTTTCTTTTTGCCTCTTCTGGTAAACAATACTTGAATCACTATATAGAGAGAGGAGGAGTGTGCATATTTAAGTTGTTTTTTGGGTTTTTCCCTTGGGTTTCTCTTATCTCATTCCAACTGTAGGGCTCAGATGTGCATAAGAGTAGAAATTTGAGAATGAGAGGGATAAGGGCAAGAAATAATTTTGGCCAAAGCTCACTTGATATTTTAAAAGAAGGTTGATATCTGAGCTCTTGCTGTCAGTGGGTACATGATAAAAAATCTTATAAATTCAACACTTATTGCCTAAATACAGAGTTCATGTGTATTTTGGAGAGCCTGGGTATTAAGAGTTCTGACAGTAATGAAAATGATCCATACAAAACCAAAGCCTAAGAGTTTTAACATTCAGTTTTGAATAAGAGAGGTCCACAACTTGCTGAAGAGATCACATCATAGGTAAAAGGTCTGTATCTCCCTTACTTAACAGAAAGCTCTAATTTTAATATTGAAGAACTGAGGAGATGTAGTGGAAAAAAATATTTTTCTTGTGAATTACTGTTTTATGCTCTGATTATATTAGATAGATTTTAATTTCCTTTGCAGAATAACTTGATTAACTGGAAAAATATCTTCTAATTTAGTTCTCCTAATGAAGTTTACTTTTAGTAAGGAAGGAGAAGGGAGTCAAGAATGATACAATCATTTTAATGACACACAGATATCAGGAAAAGTTAGTTGTGGCTTCAAGTCTTTTCATTGATCAATGAAAAGAGATCATCCAGCTATAGACCTGTAGGTTGTTTGAATTTAAATGAAATTTTCTGTCTCATTTGACTGATTCAAGGTGGTATATTTTAAGCTTTATATTTTTTTTAAACAAGAAAGACTACTGATACCAGAAGCTGCATCAGCAACTATGATTAGGGAGCCATTAGTAATGTGAAACTCTGTTAGCATACAGCAGCTGTGGTGTACAGGGAGGCTATCCAGTTTATATGATGACAGTCCGGGATCAACTAAGTATTTCCTTGGCAACTAGAGCCAAATTACATCACACAGACCTTTCCTAGACAAACAGGATGATGTTTTCTTATATGATAGAATGGCTTGGGTTTGGAAAGAACCTCAAAGATAATCTAGTTGTAAAACCCCTGCCATGGGCAGGGATGCTTTCCACTAGACCTGGTTGTTAAAGGCTTCATCCAACCTGGTCTTGAACACTTCCAGAAAAGGGGTATCCACGACCTTCCTGGGCAACCTGTTCCAGTGTCTCATCACTTTCACTGTAAATAATTTCTTCCTTATAGTCTAAATCTACCTTCTATAGCCTTATAGCCTTATAGTCTAAATCTACCTTCTTCCAGCTAAAATCTGTTATTACCCTCATCACTACAAGCTTTTTTGCAGAAAGTTTCTTTCCAGCTCTCCTAGAGGCTCCCTTAAGGTGCTGGAAGGCCACTGTAAGGTCTCCCCAGAGCCTTCTCTCCAGACTAAACAGCCCCAACTCTTGCAGCCTGTCCCCACAGAGGAGGTGCTCTAGTCCTCTGATCATCTTTGTGGCCCTCCTCTGAAACTGCTCCAATGTCCTTGTGTTGAGGACCCCAGAACTGGACACAGTACTCCAGGTGGGTCTCATGAGAGCAGAGCAGAGGGGGAGAACCACCTCACTCATCCTTACTGGTTGCTCTTCTTTTGATGATGCAGCCCAGGATACAATTGGCCTTCTAGGCTGCAAGCACACATGGCTGGTTCATGGTGAGTTTTTCATCAACCAATACTCCCAAGTCCTTCTCCTCAAGATTGCTTTCAAGTCATTCTCTGCCCAGCCTGTATTTGTACTTGGGATTACCCTGACCCAGGTGCAGGACCTTGCACTTGGCCTTTTTGAACTTCACAAGGGGTTGTGTTTGCCCTCTTCCAGTCACCAGGAACTTTATCAGACTGCTACAACCTTTCAAATATGATGGATAGTGGCTTCATCTGTTGTTCCCTCTGGACCCATGGGTGTATCCCATTGGGCCCCAAGTAGTGCACCTTCAGTTTCTCTAGATGATACTGAACCTGATCTTCACTTATAGTGGGCAGATCATACTTTTCCCAGCCCCTGACTTTTCATCCTGGAGCTTGGGCAGTGTAACTAGAACCCTTGCTGGTGAAGGCTAGGTCTCCATTTTCCTTCTGGAGAGGCCCCACATATTCTTGAGCCTTCCTTTTGTCGCTGATATAGCTGAAGAAATTCTTCATGCTTCCCTTTATGGCCCTAGCCAAAGTTGATTCTATGTGTGCTTTTGCTTTCCTAACATGATCCCTGTGGTGGGTTGAAAATTCCCCCAACATAAAATTGCCAGACCAGCTCAGCTGGAAATGAATGAAGCTGTATTTATAATCAAAACTACAATACAGAAATGAAATGCAATGAATATTTACAAAATATACATTATTTACACATACATGCAATTTACAAACAACAGAAGAACCCTCTGGACAAAGCAGGGAGCTACTAATAGTTTCCCCTTCCCTGCTCCCTTCCCTACCCCCCTGTACACAGGATAAGACAAAGAACAGAGAGTTGCTGTTACTTAACCACAAGAACTCATTCAAGGTCAGCAAAGCCAGCAGAAGCCACAAGTTAGTATCTGATAGAGCAAGGAAGCTGAAAAGAGAGAAAGTATATACAAAACAAGTTTGTTAGTAATCTAGCCAATGAGATTATTTAGAATTTATCATTATTTTCCCTTTTACACCCAATGGCAATTTGTTTACATTCTATCACTTTCTGTTCAAGATCTGTGGAAAATTTTTGAGGTACAGCCTAAAACTACCACAATCCCTGGCTGATAGACAACTTCTTTGTAATCCTCCCATGTAGCCCATGATTGCATTCAATCTCTATAGACTACTTTTTTGCCCTCATTCATCCATGCTGGTCTCTTGGCATTCTTGCTTGCCACCTTCTTTCTTGGGATGCACTGCTCCAGGCTTGGAAGACATGGTCTTTGAATACTGACCAGCTTTCTTGGGCCTCTCTTCCTTCCAGGGCTTTACCCCATGACACTCTGCCAAGCAGATCCCTGAAGAGGATGAAGTCTGCCCTCTTGAGCACCCTCTTTGATGCCCTGAGAATCATAAACTCTTACCATTTCATGGCCACTCAATAAACAAACTCAAGGGAAATTTTCATTTAACCCTTACTACAAATCACCTTTTGAATTAATTGTCTATATTTGCACTTGTGAAGTATGCACGAAGCATCATAGGCTTCTAGGACATATACCCCTGACAGGGATGTCAGGAAAGAGCAAGAACAGGGGAAGTAAATGTTTCCTTGAGAGCATATTGCCTATTTTTCTCCTCAAGAGTTAATGGCCCTAAACCAAAAATGTTCACCAGGACCAAACAAACCTTAGACACAGTCTCCAGTGGTGATGGAGGCTCTGATTTCTGCTCCTTCCAAAGAGCACAGAGCCTCAGCAAGTGCAACTGGTCCCCTTTCCGTAAGACAAAATGTTCTTTCACAGAAATGAAAATATTTCTGGCACTTTCTCTGGTAGCTGAGGTGCTGTCAGCAATAATATACCACAAAATAAATTAGCTCTGATAAGCACTGCTGTTGCCTGGAGCAGTTCAATTAGCCTTTTGCACTTGGAGCAGAGAGTTTTATAGCACTAGATAGAGCCTCGGACCAGGCTACATCTGACTTTTCTCCTCTTTGCTCTTTTTACCTGGCACAAGAGTCACTGAAAACCACTGGGTTTGCTATATTTTTTTTTTACCTGATCATTTAGAATAAACAACCCCCTGAGTTTTCACCAGACAGTCCACTGTTTCCTAAATGTGGGTGGAAGGGAAACAAACCTTTCCTCCACAGTTCAGTGTCAGAAACAAGAAGCTTTCTGATCTAAGTCATGGAAGAAACAGTATTGGTATGGTGTTACTACTGCTACTAACAGATCCAGATATATTATTTGAGGCTGGATCCTGCTGAAGATGTTTTGCAAAAGAGCAGAGAGTATATTTGCTTCTCTGACCCTGTTCTTTAAAGCAGAAATTAATATACTTGAGCTATTACCTGAAATAATTTCAACCACTATTTTTAAAACTAACATTCATGAGGGCAAGCAAATGGCATCTGTAATTGCAATCCAATCAGTAATATTGTCATTTGGGGATGACAGAACTGTCCCTTGGTTTTATCTCCTCTCCTTCCCTTTCCCCCCCCCCAGCATACTAAAAAGAGAGTTGATCTATTTTTCAATGCGTCACCCCTTCCCTGTTTATTTTCAAGCATGGGTAAGCACTGCATGAAATTTAAGCAAAATGATCATATTGCAATGAGTGGTCTGTGATCCATATGTTCTGTGGAGATAAGCTGGTTTGTTGAATATGCTGTATATCCTGTATATCATTTCACATTTAAAAAAAAAAAAT
Source organism: Dryobates pubescens (assembly GCF_014839835.1). Taxonomy (NCBI): domain Eukaryota; kingdom Metazoa; phylum Chordata; class Aves; order Piciformes; family Picidae; genus Dryobates; species Dryobates pubescens. Next base: position 128,265,553 of record NC_071657.1, on the reverse strand, counting down.
AATATTTAGACATGCTGCTATTATTGTTGCTACATTTGTGGTATATCATTTTCTTAAAATGTCCTCCCCATTACAGAAGGGAGAAAAAAAAAAAAAAGGCACAGTGAAATGTCAGAAATCATTGCATTTACTAAAAGCAGTCATTTTTGTCCTTTAGTGCCGTCATGTTTTTGTCTTTTAGCAGTTCCACCTCTTAATTCACAACTAAGATAGAATCAGTCTGGGTTTCAACAGCACCTACTGCCTATCAGTTGTGAAAACAGGTTTCTTCCCTTCACCTAGCAAGGAAAACACTTTCTTTTTGTGAATAACAATACTCTACCCCACAAAAACTGTCGTAAAATTTGATCCTAGATGGAGTCTATGTCTGACTGAGAAATCTTACAGGTGCCTCAAAGCTACCTCCTTGTCATTTATTCCCCAAGAATTTTATTATAAGGTTATCAGTGCAGCTGTTGGCGTTATCATTTTGTGTTAAAGGAAATGAATTCTTCTTTGTGCTTCATCTGCAAAACTGCAGTTGCAAAGTGCTGTTTGCTGTATTCAGACTGCTTGTGATGAATTCCCAACTCAATCATGTGCCTGCCATCTTGTGTAAGTGCCTGAGAGCGATAAGAACGCACATGTCCAGCTCCCCAGCATAGCCAGACCCTGCTGCTTTTATATTCAGCAAGAAATCGTTGGAAAGCACATCAGGAGAATCAACACGTTCTGTACTTGGTACATTTGTGGTGATTTATAATTGCATTGTAATAAACAAATGCAATAGAAGGAACTTTTAATATTATCATTATCACAATGCACAAAAAGGGTACAAAGCTACCCTGTCATTACTGTGCCATTTTCATATTCTTCAGAAGGATGAGTAAATCTCTCCCTATCCAGTATATGCAATAGTACCAAATTAGGCCAATGTTCTGTGGGAATAACTCAGAGTAATGGCTATATTTTTCTTCACCATGAGGGTGGTGAGACCCTGGAACAGGTTGCCCAGGGAACTGGTTGAAGCCCCATCCCTGGAGGTTTATAAAGCCAGGATGGATGTGGCTCTGAGCAACCTGACCCAGTGTGAGGTGTCCATGCTCGTGGCAGGGGGGTTGGAACTAGATGATCCTTGAGGTCCCTTACAACCCTGACAATTCTATGGTTTCCTGTAGCTCTCTGACAGGTCTTGCTCAGTAACCCGTTAACTTGCAAAATTTGTCTTCATCTGCTACAAAGAGTCATCGACCACAGGAGTTTTCACAACTGGTGCAGGTATGTCCCCTGGCTGTATTATGCAGGGTGCATTTCATAGTGATGACATACGTGAGGGGGGGCCCTTTTTCTTATCAAAATGCTGTTCAAAAGGCAGCTTAAGGTCTGGAGCTCAGAGGTGATGCTGTTTTCTTGTCGCCCAGAGGTGAAGAGCTGCTCATGTGGAGAGCACAGGCTGCAATTTGCTAAAAATAGAAATGTCACAGAGGGAAACTTTTGCCAGGAGGAAAATACTACCCTTTGAGTTAAAGGTGAGAAAAATAACATGCAGGAGTCAAATGGCAGAACTGAAAAGCAAAAGCAGTAGCCAAACCTTGGTAGTGACTCAGGAATCTGAAAATATATTAAACCTTCATACTGTCTTAATGATTTCTTCCTCTGTAAAGAGCTGTTGTCTCAGTAACACAGGTGCACATCATCCATCCCAGAAATGAGAAGACCTTACCACAGGCATAAAGAAGGTATGTTCTGGTTATCTTCAATTGTCATCATCTCATCAGTTCAGTTTGCTCACAGTTGCTCACAGTAGTTAAACATTAGTAATATGAATCCATGGTCTGTAAGGGTGGCACAGTGTTAGTGACCTGGGTATTTCCTGCAGATTTTGAGCTTTTGAGTAGATGTTTATTATCTCCAAATCATCACTTGTATAAATAAATAACTTTCAAGAAAGATGCAGAAATATTGTCATTGAAGTAGGACCGTTTTTCCTTTACAGGAAATCAAGTAACTGACTGACTTGTGCTCTACAGACAGAATGTAATATTTTCTTCTTCAAAGATATATTCACTGAAGAGTGTGCATTTGCAACAGAGTATGTGTGCTGCTGTCAGCTTTGCCAATTAAAATTGCACCCATGTAGCGGAAGAAGAGCTGACACAGAAACAGGGGGAAATGCATGTATGGGTTTGGAGACTAAATATAAAAGATGAGGATTGCTCTATACAGCTGCCTAAACAGCCAGTGTAGGAATTCATGTTCTCATGGAGGCCAGAAGAAACACAGCTATTCTGGCTGCTAACTGCTCCCAAACAGACCAAATGCAGTTGTCACCAGAATGGAGGGATTACACAAATTTCAAGTATTCCAATACACTGATATAAAGAGAAGTGGGATTAGCCTTATCTTTCTGATAAGGAATGTTTCTCTTTCCCAAAGCTTGTGAAAGGAATTTGACCAGACTCCTAGGACTAGAAAAAAAAGTCTCATGTATGTGTAGGAAGCTGTAAGCTGCAAGTTGCAGTTTATGACTACTGATAAGCACTGCAGAAACACTGTGTAATGGTACATTGGTAATGCCTGCTTTAAAATCTGACTCTGAGCATAGTTGTGGAGTTTGAGTCATCAATAGCTGCAGAACATTTTGATTTCTTGTGACAGGAAGCATTACAGTAGCCCATATTATATTAGGATCTTTTCACACCATAGATGCTGTTGGAATATTTTTCTGCAGCACAGTAAATGTGCATGGTACTTCAAGGACAAAATACTTCAAAGATGGGTATACAATATACAATGTCTGTGTTTTAAAATGTATGATGTCATTACTATAACCATAACATTTTCACACAAGTACTGCCAGACTGGTTGAAGAAGAGTATTTTCCTCTAGAGGATGGTTTAGAGTTTCAGAAAGCCTTTCTCTCTGCACTGACCACACAGGAGAATTAGGGAGACTAATGTCATTGAACATACATGAGGACAGAATCAGAATCATTTTGGTTGGGAAAGACTTTTAAGATTATTGAGTCCAACCATTATCCAACTTTACCAATTCTGATGCTCAACCATGTTCCTTAGCACCACATCTATGCCTGTTTCAAACACCTCCAAAGATCATGATTCAACTGCCTCACTGGGGAGGCTTGCTCCAGTGTTTGATGACCCTTCCAAGGAAGAGTCTTCTTCTAATATCCAACCTAAACCTCCCCTGGTGCAACTTGAGGCCATTTCCTCCTGTCCTATCATTTGTTACTAGGGAGAAGAAACCAACACTCACTTCACTACAACCTTTTGTCAGGTAGTTGTAAGGAGTGAGAAGGTCTTCCCTCAGCCTCCTCCAGACTAAATACCTCCAGTCCATCAGCTGCTCCTCGTAAGATCTCTTCTCCAGACCCTTCACCAACTTTGTTGTCCATCTCTGGACACACTCCAGCACCTGGATGTTCTTCTTGTAGTGAGGGCTCTACAACTGAGCACAGTACTCAATTTATGGCCTCACCAGTCCTGCATACAGGGAGAGAATCACTTCCCTGGTCCTATTTGTCACACTATTCCTCATATAGGCCAGGATCCAGTTGGCCTTCTTGGCCACCTAAGCATGCTGCCGACTCATGTTTAGCCAGGTGTCGCTCAATAACCCCAGGTTTTCTCTGCTGGACAGCTTTCCAACCACTCTTCCCCAACCCTGTAGCATTGTGGCCATAATGCTGCCATAATGGACCATTTAAGCTCAGGGCTCTGAATCCATTTAAAAGACCATACTCTCAGCAGTGGCAAGTGCTTCTCTGTACCGTCCATGAAGAAAGGGTCTCCGAAAACTGACATAACAAAGGCAATCCTTGAATTCAATCTGTGTGCTGTAGTAGCCAGAGAGGAGCCTTGCTGATCAGTGAAGACTGGATGCCAGCTGACCTTTCCAGGCTGCCAGAAATGCTGATTTTGGCTGTAAGGATTCAAAGCCTCTTGTTGCTGAGAAAGAGCTGTCATCACTGACTGCTCCATGGAGCAGCGTTGGCATATTAGTGACATTAATCTGCTGACACAACTTGAGTTCAGGCTTTGCTTTCTGCCAGCTCTGCTTCCTTCTGTAAGCAATAATAGCAGAACCTGAAAGTTTTGGGGGCTTTGGGTTATTGGATTCTTATCATCTTGTTTTTATTTAGATTCTACACAAATCCATGATCATAAGGCAGACTTAACTGCACTGCGCCTGGGCAACTTCTTTTTCCATCATCTCCTTGGGCATTGCTTGTGGCCAGGCTGAGGTTGTGATGTGCACCCAGTAAGAGGTCCAGGGAAGGTCCAAGGAGGATTCAGGAGGTCTAAGGAGACCTTTTTACTCCTGAGGAGTCCTTGCAAAGGTGAATATCCAGGTAAGGTCTAACAACATAGGTCAAAACACTCTGGAGCTACGCCAAAGTCTAAAATTGTCTTGGTATTCAAAGCAGGGTTTCTTGAATGTTTCAAAAATCCTCTGAGACTGTCAGTAATCTTTCCATGAACAATATAAGTAAATATACTGTCTGTGACCAATTTTATTATTGACAGAGCCACTGCAGTTTTCCATCATTTCCAATTTAAGAATGACAGTAACAAACCCCTTCAATTTAGTTGCCCACAAACCAGCAATCATCAGTGAGGCTGTTAAAGCAAAAGAGAATTGAGCTGAATTTTAGAAAGTGCAGTGAGAGAAGCCTTGAGATCAGTAAAAAGAAGCATGACCTGAGTCTCCAAAGTAGGTAATCTAAGGGACAAATACATCAGGAAAGGCTGGAACTGGTGACGGGAATTCCATGAAATGCACAATGATAAAACTTACAAGAGAGAGCTTAAAAAATCAGGAGCAAAGTAGTGCATTACAACTGCACCAATACCTTCCTAAAAACCTAAAAGTAAATGAAGTCATCCCAAAATTTAAAAATAAGGAACATAATTAGATATGAGTTGTGAATTAATTGAGAAAGTTCATATGGTGATGTTGTTAGCATAAGGACAGCAAAAATATGCATGTTACAATAAGCACTTGAGAAGCAAAAGGGCAAAGGTCGTTGCTTAACAGGCAGCACACGACGTACTGAATTGTTCAGTGTCTTCACACGAAAGGATTAATTTCTGATCAGATACTTAACCACATTACATTTAATGTGAAAATAGGAACATAGCCAGGATAGGAAGAAATTAAGTTAAAAAATGTCTGGGTAAGCTAAGCGCAACTGAAGCCATCAGGGCCCGGTGACATTCACCGTTGCTTGCTTAAAGGAATAGGAAGAAAGCTCTGTAACATTCGCTGTTACCTTTGATCACTCACAGAACACAGACAGATACCAGATAATGGCAGAAAGGCAAATACAGTATCTACCTTTTAAAAAACTAAACAGGGAATTATAGATTATTCTGTGCTGCACCGATTCCTGGAATGATTCTAGAACAAGAGGTTAGATAAACAATTTATAGGGGCCTGGAACATACCAAGATGGTAAAAAAACAGCTGACAGGTTTGACAAGAACAAATTGTATTGCCCCTGTTTACTGAAGACAGGTTAGGGGGCCTTGTCTGGGTAACAGAAATGGCTTTTTGGCCACTTGGGCAGCAAAACAATGGGAAAGACTATTGACTGATGCTGTTGCATCTCTTTTTTTGCTAGAGGATCTTTAAAACTAAGTTAGTCACAAATTTTCTGGGAATGGCATAGAAATATTCAATCTTTCTTCATTGTACAGTGTTGGACTAGAGGAACTGTAAGATGTTTTCCAGCCCTGTAGGTAGGGACAGTTTGTTTAAGTGTCCCTAGCCTTGCCTCATGATTTATGTTACACGTTTCCTGCCCTGGATGCAGGTTACTGAAGATTGTCTGGGATTACATACACACTTCTTTTGAAAAGTGTCTTGAAACTGAAATGGATCCTGTGAGCTTCATTTTCTTTTTGGAATTTTAGCAGGAAACAAGCAGCCTTTTTTCCCCAGAAGTTTGCTTTGATTTGCTCCTTGGGTTCTAAGTCTGCCTTATGCCAGCCGTACCTCTGAAATATGTCATACATGAGGTGATGAGTTAATGAGTCGAGGGACAAACTGTGGTCACTGTATTGTAGAAATGAATGTAATTTTGTCCTGAAACCACCTCAGACTGAACACTAGTATGTTGGGGAAATCTTGGTCCATACTACTGTTTGTAAATCAGCTCCACAAATGCTGTCATTTGGGTTAATTTTAAAAATATTCCCAAGCTACTGGACCAAGATATTGCCCTAGCTGTGAATGTTGATCATTTGAGATGAATATTCCTCTGTGTCATAGTTTCTATCCATGAAGGTAGGTTTAACTTGACCTTGGGATTCAGAGGCAGAAAAGCTTCTCAAACATTCTTGGGATCCCTAGTAAGACTGAATTTTCCTTTGCAGTGAAAGGCAGGGTTGCCTTCACTGTGCATAACACATCACATTTGACTGTCTACTATTTAGCAGTGAAACTATGAAACTAGTAGGTATTTTTTCAAGTAATAAAATACTTCATCCCTAAATGGTAGGCAATCCTTTCACATTTTGGAGAGCACTTCTATGAAAGGTGACTTTAATCTGCTGGATAAGCAAGGCAGAGCAACTTCACTACACTTACCTTACCACTTGCTCTGCCTGGCCTTCTTGGATTCCAATATGTTAAGAAAAAATGGAAGATACTAAAATATCCTTCATAAGTGGCACATATAAACATTTAGACCTAACAAAAGTATTGTCTTGCTGGTTATCATTTAACCAAACCAGAGTGAAAGTCTCAACAAGCTTGTGATGTTAAAGATGTCTTAAAACTCAATCTGTTTGTGGCATTTTATAACAGTAATTAAAAGCTAATTGCCATATTTTGTTTTAAAGTTTCAGCTCTTGAAGAACACAAGATATATATTATCTTCATATAAGATTTAGGGTTTGATTGTTCTCTTTCAGATAGCTGCATCAGAATAAAGTATTAAACATAATAAGATTAATATAAACTAGTCTGAAAACAGAATCAGGGTCCACAATGCAATCAGTAGAGTAGAGTAGAGTAGACCAGACCAGACCAGACCAGACCAGGTTGGAAGAGACCTTCGAGATCGTGTCCAACCCATCATCCAACACCATCTAATCAACTAAACCATGCAACCAAGCACCCTATCAAGTGTCTTCCTAAACACCTCCAATGATGGTGACTCCACTACCTCCCTGGGCAGCCCATTCCAATGGCCAATCACTCTTTCTGTGAAGAACTTCTTCCTAACATCCAGTCTAAACCTCCCCTGGTGCAGCTTGAGACTGTGCCCTCTTGTTCTGGTGCTGGTTGCCTGGCAGAAGAGACAAACCCCCCCCTGTCTACAACCTCCCTTCAGGTAGTTGTAGAGAGCAATAAGGTCTCCCTTGAGCCTCCTTTTCTTCAGGCTATCTTGAGTTTATCTGTGTGCCTCCAGGCAAAGTTACTGAGTTCATCTGTGGCTTGATTTCCCAGAGATAAAATAAGGAGAATGTAAATTAGGTGATTCACAGTGGCATTGTTGGTTTATAGAAGTTGCTCAGGACTGTCGAAAGCCTAGGAATTGTGGCTGGTCTGGGAACAGGAGCTTTGAAAATGTACACATGCCCTTGGCTTGATCCATCATGACTCATCCAGGGCAAAAGTGGTACCCAGCCTCAGCATTTTCTGCCTTTGGAAGCATGTAGCCCCTGCTACTTCTCTTACTCATACAAGTGGAAAGACAGAGATCCAGAAAAGCTGCTTTTTGGTGTCAGGTAGATGGTTGGAACTTTTTTTTTCCTGTGGACAATTTTTGGATTTTCTGTACTTTTTGTAAGGAAACAAAATTATTTTCAAAACATTGAATTTTGCCAATTTCTCTTACGTACGTAACACTACTGCAGGAAAGGGCAGCGGCTGCCTCAGGTTAAATATGATTCCAGACTCAGATCCTGTTTGCATCAGTAAAGTCAAATAAACTAATTTCAGGGCACACAGCTCAAATGGATCAGACTGCAGCCTCTGTAATTAATCTGTGTTCTTGTGGCTGAAAGTTGCCTAGTTTTGTGCACACTGGATGCATCTTGAGGCAGAGAGCTCGTTCTATGAGAGGTGCTTTGGTTCACTGAGCAGAATTTCACAAAATATTACAAATGCCTCTTGCATTTTGCACATGCAATTTCCATTCTATTATCTTTTCTCCTACACATTTTATCTGAAAGAGTTACACAAGGAGAAAAATCTCATCAGTAGCCTGCCATAATGAAAAACTGTTTGCTATCAATGTAATGCGTGCATGGATTAAGTTCCCTACGGAGTCCTCAACCCCATGTCAGCTTTCTGAATGCTAGGTTTTGCCTTTATGTCTCTGATGTAGCCAATATGCGTCAAAAATTAATGTAAGCTGACAGCTTCTTCTTAGTTACACAACTGAAGAGTCTCAAGTGGATAAGGTGTCCCTCCCCAAGTTAGTTGTGAGTTATACTTGCTAATTGACTCGAATCTGGCTGGTTAGGTACTAATGTATTAATGACAGACAGCAAATGTGACTAGAGCTAGGGCTTTTGAGTCATATTGTGCCAAAACAATTTTAAAAGCCACCTGCTATTATTGTATTTCTTCAAGATGGAATTTTTATATAATGAGGAAATGTGTTTCCGAGCCAGTCCCAATGCTCTGCTTTGTTAAGTAACTGTCAGAACCCTTGCTGTGAGCTGGAAGATAGGCTCACCAGCTTCCTGCACGAGAAACAGGGCAGCCTAGGACTCTTCAAGGTCCAGAAGAAGACTAGGCACATCACTTTACCAACAGCTGTTGAAGCAGACAGAGGAGGGACTAGTAAGAGGAGAAGAGAAACAGGTTGGGAGAAAGACGTAGAAATGGGAAAATTAATAAGAGCAACAAATGAAGAAATTGAGAATATAGCTACCAAAAGACAAGGAGAAGATATGTAAAAACACAAGTATATGTGGTCAGAAAAGGTACTCAGGTCTGAGCTAGGCCACAGGAAACTCCAGAGAAGCTGTCTGAGACACCTGAAAGCCTGCTGGAACTTGGGTCTTGTTCTGCTGCACCAGCTGGTTTATCATACCAGCATTCAAAAGGAGCCATTCTTGTGCTGTCTGGATGCACTCTGCATGAATTTAAATAATTGTTATCATATATTTTTGTTTAAGATCACTTTACTTTGATAATTTCAGAATGCTTTTGAAAATATATAATACTTCATAATAGGAAATAAAAATTCCACGCTACATTGTTATATACAAGCTTTGAACATACAGCAAATTGAAATGAAAATACACAAATCCCCAAATCTGTGTTTCTGTATAGCCATCAGAAAACATTTTGATACTATCGTAGAATAGAATAAACCAGGTTGGAAAAGACCTTCAAGATCATCGTGTCCAACCTATCAACCAATCCAACCCACCTAATCAACTAAACCATAGCACCAAGCACCCCATCAAGTCTCCTGAACACCTCCAATGGTGGTGACTCCACCACCTCCCCAGGCAGCCCATTCCAATGGGCAATCACTCTCTCTGTATAGAACTTCTTCCTAACATCCAGCCTGAACCTCCCCTGGTGCAGCCTGAGACTGTGTCCTCTTGTTCTGTTGCTGGCTGCCTGGGAGGAGAGACAAATATCCGTCTGTCTACAACCTCCCTTCAGGTAGTTGTAGAGAGCAATAAGGTCACCCCTGAGTCTCCTCTTCTCCAGGCTAAGCAACCCCAGCTCCCTCAGCCTCTCCTCACAGGGCTTGTCCTCCAAACCCCTCACCAATTTCAGTGCTCTTCTCTGGACTTGTTCCAGCAAGTCAACATCCTTCCTAAACTGAGGAGCCCAGAACTGGACACAGGACTCGAGGTGTGGCCTAACCAGTGCAGTGTACAGGGGCAGAATGACCTCCCTGCTCCTGCTGGCCACACTGTTCCTGATGCAGGCCAGGATGCCATTGGCCCTCTTGGCTGCCTGGGCACACTGCAGGCTCATGTTCAGCCTACCATCGACCAGCACCCCCCAGGTCCCTCTCTGCCTGGCCACTCTCCAGCCACTCTGACCCCAGCCTGTAGATCTGCATGGGGTTGCTGTGGCCAATGTGCAGAACCCGGCACTTGGATGTGTTAAATCTCATGCCGTTGGACTCTGCCCATCTGCCCAGCCTGTCGAGGTCCCTCTGCAGAGCCTCTCTACCTTCCAGCAGATCAACTCCTGCCCCCAGCTTGGTGTCGTCTGCAAATTTACTGATGATGGACTCGATGCCCTCATCCAGATCATCAATAAAGATGTTAAAGAGCATGGGGCCCAGCACTGATCCTTGGGGCACACCACTGGCTGCCAGATGGATGTGGCACCATTCACCACCACTCTCTGGGCTCAGCCCTCCAGCCAGTTTTAATGTGAGGTTTTTTTCCTGCTACCATTTATTCCCCTTTTGATATGTTCTTGGGAAAGATCTGTTCTTTGGAGCATTCTCAACAGAAAATTATTCTCTATAAAATTCTTCAGCCACCGTTATTAAAGTTAGCCTCCCTTTACTGCAGTCAAATCTTAACAGCTAAAACATAATACATCCTCAAAGAACTAAGTGTATAGCTGTGAGGGATATGGAATAGAAATTAAATGATTAATAATGATTTCACCTTTAACTGATCTTTCTCCACAATGAGAGGAAAACCTGAATAAAAGACACATGTATGGGGCGAAGAGGAAGGAAGATGAAAAAGAAGAGTTTTAGGACAATTGGTGATTATAAAGCAGGTATTTCGCTTACTATTTTGAATTATGTGAACATTTTTGTTCTTCATATTCAGAAGTCTTTAGTGAATATAATAGAAACAGGACACAAAAAGGTGTGCTAGTGTGGAACAAAAGTGGGAGGAGGTGCCCAGTTTGTACAAACAATTTCATGTTTTAAGAACTGATGTTAACACTGTATCTCCATATGAATACCTGTGACATCTGAGTACTTGAGACCTCCTAAAAAACCCCACAACTTTTAAGATTCAAAAACTCTTCCCTGCAGTCACTGCTGATTATTCTTATACCCCATTCAAGATAATAATAAAAGTATTTGGCAAGACCTGGTGTCTCGAGCACATGCCCCAGTAATGGACAATTGGCCTGGAGCTGAAGAATAGGCAGGTTGCATTTGTCTGCCACCAGGTACATAGGCGTCCCCCAGGAAAACCTGTGCACCTTTGGTAAGCCAATCTGAGCGGAAGCATCTCAGATTAATCTCTCTATCCTTTCTTCAAACACACTGCATGCTTGGTTTTGGTTTTCTTCTAAAACTCTGCAGACATCCCTGAAATGGAGAATTTTTTCAGTGTTCCCTTTATATTATTTTCTCTTTCTGTACACAGACTTCCAGTAAACAATCTACTCTGCTCGTGAGATGCAGACTGAGATTTCAGGATGGGCTGAGCTACAAATGTGTAAATCCAGAGTAACAGCCTCACAGTCAGTGATGTTGCTCTAGATTCAGACTGGTTCAGCTGAGATCACATTCTAGCCAAATTCCTACCTATGCACACAGAGAAATGTAGTTCTCCTTCCAAAGAGCTGCCATTTTTTGCACATATAAGAAATGTGTGAACACAAGGCTAATTCTGCAGGATTCTTCTGTGACACAGTGTGTCAGGTGCTCAAACAGTTAACTTATGACTATTTGCTGTGGCTGCACTGTAAATCTTAAGGAAAAAAAAAATCAATTGTTTTCTTTGAAGATCTGGAGAGGGAAAAAGGCACGAGAGAGATGAGAGATTATGCGGTTTACAAAACACTGTCTCTTCTCCGAGCCATATCCGTGGGATTTCAGCTGAGGTCAGATTTTACAGATGAAGTATTAGCCTTCTGAAAACTGTCTGCCTTATGCATCTTGAGAGCTGGAATTTCAAAAATAAATCGGCTTAGCTTAGTCACTCAAAAGATTTATCTTTTCAAAGAGTGTGCGCGGGATGGACAACCAAGCACTGAGATGTGGATATTTGGAAAGGATTTGAGGGTCAGGGGAGAAATCTGCTCATGCTGAGGTCCAAAGCAATGTGCTAATGTGTTCCTCGCATTTTCAAATGGGAATCCCAAGTAGGAGCAGAAGAAGAGTATGTTACTTTGTGGGAAGAGTGTCCACTTTTGGTGTCACTCTTTGAGAAGCCTGTTAAGAAACTCAGGGGAGTTCAATGAAGAATAACATAACAGACTCGGGAAGACCATTAAGAAAGGGAAAATTGTCTTTAAAAGCCTAATCTAGTGCCTTAGTATGTTTAACTTAATGAAGCAAAGGTTAGAAATGTCATGAGCACGTATCAGAGAATAATTTATTCCACCTGATCTTGGCTGATCTCATGTCATCTAGTGCAAGCCACTTGTTCCAGGCCCCCTCTGTAACTGATGGAAAGCAAAAGTATTATCACCCCAGGGTGCTTTTGTTCCATCATAAAAGTCCCAAAAAGCTTGGATAGATCATTATCTGTCTCCATGGGCTCCTGGGAGAAACTCAGTGATTTGTTTAGACTATGTACCCCATTCTGAGGGAAGTGAATTAAGAAGGGATTAATCCTCGCATGCACTGCATGAGAACAAAACTATACAATAGGTCACTGGAGCAGGTAGGGTTTAATGAGATCTATCAGCTAAAAGTTGAAGGTAGACTAATTCAGGCTATAAATAAAGCAAAGAGATTGAAAAAACAACAAAACAACAAAACAACACCCAAACCCAAAACAAAACAAACAAGCAAACAAAAACCCAACAAAACAAAACCCACAAAAACACATAACTAGCAGCTGCATTGATTTACTAGAAAATGTAGTAGATCCTTCATGACTGATCATTTTAAAACACAGACTTGCTGGTTTTTTCCATAAAATGCTTTAGCTCCAAAAATTCATTTCAGAGAAGTCCTACATCTCACACTTGTTTGGTAGTGGGATTAATCTGTCATAAGTTAAGGATCTAAAAATACATCATTTACAGCTAAACTCAGCTTTCCTCACTAACAGAAAAACAGGCACCTCCAGAGGGTGTCATGTTTCATCCATAAACAAAGTAGAGAAATTGTTTACTGGAGGTACTTGTTTGTCTCCATTGATGCTAAAAGGCACACTGAGCAATTCGCATTGACATAGGACATTTGACTTCTTGCTGTCCTATCTGAGATGAGTCTCATGCTAAATGGTTTCTCTTAGCCTGACAACTCATGAAGCTCTGACCAAAATGATTGACAGTGCTTTCGCATAAAGTCCAAGTTTGTACATATCTTATCTCACTAATGCAGATCTTGATATAAAACACCAAATTCCCTTAGTTTTCCCTGGGAACATCGCCGTCTTCCAGTGGTTTTACGCTTATAAACTAACTTTGAAAACACAATTCTGTTCAGTTTTATTCACTGCCTTGATTCCAATGCCCATTCTAGGCAACATCAACTTATTTCCATCAAATATTTTTATAGAAAATAGAATAACTGAGATATTCCCAGTTTCCTACTCTAGAAAGTCCAGCAAAGCAGGATAAGCAGAACATTGTTATTTAGGTACTCTCAGCTAAGGGAGTTCATCTTAAAAATCACTAAGCCTTGGTCGTAATAGTATGAGAACAAAATAATGGTTATATATTCCCAACCCACCACTAGAAGAGCATTTGTTTCACTTCAACCCTGAATAATTTGACAAGAGAGATGTTTGAAGAAAATGTTGTCCTTATCCTAAGCCTTGTCCTCTGTTGTTCAGACCTTTTTTCAGAGGGAGTCTGAAATGCCATTGCTCACTTACATCTCATGTTAATGTAGTCAGACATTTAAAGGTATGTTTCACAGAAATATTCTTAGAGGTATGAAAAAAAACCTCCAACTTCTGTCTTTCACAAAAAGGCACTGACAACAGATGTTTCTTCCACCTCTTGACTAATAACAACATGATTTTTTCCTAAAGTTTCCAAATCTTTATTAAATGCAAAAGTGGTTTCAGAGTTCTTGCAACCTCAGGATTATGTAATGAATCGGTCCCAAAGTTGAACGTGGAAAGCTGCAAATTCCCCACCACCATCAGCACCATTCTATCTTTCCTGCACAGATCCTCAGAGAGAAGGATTGTGTTTTGCAGAGAGAAGGAGCACAGTCTGCAGCAGAACTACATTTATCCCTCTGCCAAAGTGGTTTATACATCTGCAGTTCTGGGGCCAGATTTGCCTCTCCATGCCAGTTTTTCAGAAGAAAAGCCTCTGCTTTCCAGATTAGTGGTGGAATATATTTCAGCAAATCAGCCAGACAAGCAGATCAGATACATTTCCATCTGTACTGGGCCTGGACATAAACCTTAAAAAAAAAAAAATCCCACTTCACAAAACCTTTTGTGACAGCTGGTAACATCTATCCACCATGAGACAAGAAACTCTAAATATGAGGAGAATTGTACAAGAGCCACTCCGTTATGAGCTTTGTCAGAGTGCTACTGACACAATCACCTCTTTCCAATGAAACTTTTACCAGAAGTATATAGTCAAACATACCCTGAGCAAATAAGTGAAGACAGTCTTTGAACAGATCAACATAATATGTGGGGATACCATGTCTTCAGGGCAAGGGGTTGCTTTTGCTCTGTGGGACAACTGACAGCAACAAACCCATGGAAAGTGATCCTACTAGCCCCTGTCCCTGATGGGAGTGTGTAGCAGGTCCCCAATCACAGAAGCCAAGCAATAGAGAATCACAGAAGTGTACCCACAGCAAGATTTAGCAGATAATCATAGTCCCATCTTTGGCTGTTGTCTACATCTGAGCTGGTTATCTAGAGTTTCTTTATAACAGACGAAGTACTTGTCTAATAAAGGTCATATGTTATGTATCCTACATGGCTTTGCTGACTGCAAAGTACATCCCCATCACTAGATCAGATATAAAACTCTCTATTACAGAGATCTAACCTTCAGTGAAGTCTATGACAGAGAAAATGTCTGGCAGTACAAAGACACTAGGAGGGCAAAACTACTTATGTGAGAACCATTTGGTCCCTCTTTTATCGTGTGTTTAGCATTATGGCTTCAAAAGACTATGTGGCCTCTTCATAGATAGAAGAGAGGGTTTAATCCTACTGCAACATAGATCCTTGTTGTGAAGCTTGTCCACAGGATCAGAGTTTGGCACTGAACTTTCATGGGGTCTGTTCACTCATAATGGTATAATACTATAAGAAAGCATTTGTAGGAGAAGGATTGTTTTCTGATGGCTTTGGAAGGCTATGAAGATTTGCCTTTGCTGGAAATTGGAGAAAGCTGTGTTTTGTCTTTGACTCTGAAAAGAATGTAAACACCTTGTAACTGAAGGAGAGAAACTAGGCAGAATTTGATTGGATGTGTTAAAATATTGTTTTGTTATTTTGACCTTTGCTTTCAAAAAGACTATATAACTTTGCTGTATAACGTAATAAACTTCTTCACCTGCTTACATCTTGTCCTGGAAGCATTGCTCAGGGTGAATCTACCATCTATATAAAATCTATATTATAACAAGCATTCTCACTGAAACCCACAGATATTTATCACAAAAGATGGTTCCTCATATTGCAGAGAAACCTGTTTCTGAGAGCTGCTGAAGGGCAATTCTCATGGTGAAGTACCTTCCAAACTGTAGAGTCCTGGAAGCCTCAGCTGTTGCCTAAACTTGACATGCTGCTTCTCTTTGCATTCTTTTTGCTTAAAGCAAGCAGCTGACAAAAATAAGAGCTCATTTCAGTTGCTGCCAGATTCTGGGGAAATACATGCTGTGTAGGAATGTTTTAGTGCTGTCTAAATTACAACAAGAAGAATTATAATTTCTTTATTCATGAAATAACAGTTAAGAGGAAAATTTGGTTTATTCCATATCCATCAAGAGCAAGACCTGAAGGGATCAGACTTCCTAGGAACAAGTAATCCTAAATTTGGGTTATCTCCAAACCAAATATATTTGAAACACCCTCCAGAAAAATTGAATAAATGAGGAGGAACAAAGAGTTACTGCTGCAAAAGCCATTTCCATGAACAATACCTAACATTCTCTTAAACAAATACTATAAAATTTGTGGTGTCTTTCTTTCAACAGTCTGAAAACTATTTCATACTTTTAAGTGAAATTTTTGTTAGGCAAGTCTTTCCAGCTTAATGCACCAACAATCGTGATTTTAATTTTACTCCTATTCTTTATCCTGTCTTCAAACAATAAAAGAGTCTTCAGTCTTCCACTATAAACTACTGGTATCAACTACATTAGCCTACTGTGTATGATAGCTCTGGCTCTCCTTTGTGTAAAATGGCCTACATGCATCCCCTGCCAGTGCTTGATTTGGCAGAGAAGCAGAATAGGCAAAGAATAGAGTGGGCAGGTACTGGAATCCTGCCACTCTGTCAGTACTCCTGAGTCTCTCCACTTGGATAGGTGACCCTCTTGGGTGGCAAACCATTTTTAGAAGCGCATAGCTCCTACAACCCAGCTTCTGGGTATTCTGTTAGCTTTAAAAAAGTTCATTGAAAACAGAAAAGTTAGTAAAGGTGACCAGGAATTTCTACAAGTAGAGATAAAAAGCAGCAGAAAGTAAGAAATGCAGCAGGTAACTTCATTATCTGTTGAGCACCATCCAAAGGGGACCATAGCAAAGAACTATGGAGGGCCTAGCACATCCACTGAAAAAAAGCCAGGGTTCCATCCTTTATTAGATAGTCTAGTTCCTGCTGATTTTAGGAGAAAACTTCCTACCTGCTGAAGGGAAGTAGTCACCACTTCTTTCCTCATCTACTGCTCTGGGGGAAACAGCAGTTGTCCAGCACAACCCCTATGAGGAGAGGCTGAGGGAGCTGGGGTTGTTTAGCCTGGAGAGGAGGAGGCTCAAGGGAGACCTTATTGCTGTCTACAACTCCCTGAAGGGTGGTCAGTCTCTTGTCCCAGGCAACCAGCACCAGAACAAGAGGACACAGTCTCAAGCTGCATCGGGGGAGGTTTAGGCTGGATGTTAGGAAGAAATTCTTCAGAGAGGGTGTGATTGGCCATTGGCATGGGCTGCCCAGGGAGGTGGTAGAGTCACCATCATTTGAGGTGTTTTTAAAAAGAGACTGAATGAGGCACTTGGATCCATGGTTTACTTGATTAGATGGTGTTGGATGATAGGTTGGACTTGATGATCTCAAAGGTCTTCTCTATTCTGTGTCTCAATGAGCATCAAAGACTGGCAGAGGAGCAACTGGGACAACAGCCTATGGCATGCTGAGCCATGGACATTCTTTCCAGGAGACTTTCTTACCAGTGGTTAGAGTTGCCACCCAGATGGACCACACATGTGGATTTCAAAATGGTCACAGGTTAGCACATGGAGGGAAACACTGGCTTCTACTTTGTGTTTATTCCGAGAATAAGATTATTTTCATTTCTAGTTGTTTCTGCATCTCACACTTTTCATGGCCTCTACAGAAATGTTTTCCAGCTATGCAATACCATCAGTAGGCACAGTTACGTGATCTAGCACAGATGGAAAGTCAGCAATGTCACAGGATTTGCATATGGCTTGCTCCTCGAGCTTAGCCTCTAATAGAAAAACAAAATGACTGACATGCAAGAACTGATTAGAGGCAATATGAAAATACAGCCACCAGATGCACAGAGATACTCTGCAATTTGATAGAGGCCAAAAGCTATCGTGTGATACAGTGCTGCATTCATATGATTCACATCTAATTCAGTGACATCTCTTACCCGTAGGCAAGTCAGAATCAAGCCACATTAATTTCCTGTTGTTTCTTCTTTTTACCCTTCTATAATCTTCAAGATCTCTTTAATACTCCAGCAACACTGGGAACCATGCCTTTGAACAGCTTTTAAAGAGCCTCATCATTTTCAAAGCCTTCCCATGAACAGAAGCCATAGAAATTCACCTTTTCTCAACATAGTCTCAGCACCTCCTCCTTGTCTGGCTACAAAGACAGGAAGGAATATCACAGGCTTGTAAATTCTCTTCCCAATACTCAAATGAAAAAAAAAAACGCCACTAAGCAAAAGTAACCAGCAATGTACCTTCTTCATGTACAGAGTATATTGCTGATCTAGTGTTGATGAAATGTTGTTTCCTAGGAGCTGAGCAACCCCATTGTTACACCAACATTTTCTGAGTGACATTTTTAATAGCTCTTGAATAACTTAACACAAATATTCACTCAATCAAGCTATTAGGTTCTGAAATCAGAAAATCAGTATTTTGTTTATGTAGTACTAGATTTTATCTTGAGAGGTTTTTGAACAAGCATTTCTAATTTCACTGCAGCTTGAAATGTCTCCTATTGTGTCATGGCCAGGCTTTGACTACTGTGCCTCATTTGCAGTAATCTAATATTTAGGTTGAATATTGAAATAAAAAGCAGGAAAACAGCAAATATTTGAAAACTGTCTTGGGTTCCACATCTGCATTTTCATGTTTTCTGCAGTCACTACTAATTCATCATTCCTTAGTTCTCAAGAAAAACCCCATGTCTTCACTTACACTTGATGTTCCCTTTACACATTAATGTTTCCATGAGTTTAAACACCACAGCCAAATGCAAATAACCCAGTTTCCATGCATCTCAACACTGTATCTGCTGTACCCTACTGGCCAAATAGGAAGGGCAAAGACCAGTATCTGTGCAGTCAGACAGAAGTGACATTTGGGATTTGTGAATGTGAACCCTGGTGAAAATATTACAGAATCACAGAATTAACCAGGTTGGAAAAGACCTTCAAGACCATCAAGTCCAACCTATCACCATCTAATCAACTAAACCATGGCACTGAGTGCCTCATCCAGTCTCTTTTTGAACATCTCCAGGGATGGTGACTCCACCACCTCCCTGGGCAGCACATTCCCATGGCCAGTCTGTCTTTCTGTGACAAATTTCTTCCTAAATATCCAGCCAAAACTGCAAAATTGATTTAGAATCATAGAATTGTTAGGATTGGAAGGAACCTCAAGGATCAGCCAGTTCCAAGCCCCCTGCCATGGGCAGTATCACAGTATCACAGTATAACCAAGGTTGGAAGAGACCCCAAGGATCATCAAGTCCAACCTGTCCCAACAGACCCCACAACTAGACCATGGCACCAAGTGCCACGTCCAATCTCCCCTTGAACACCTCCAGGGACGGCGACTCCACCACCTCCCTGGGCAGCACATTCCAATGACGAATGACTCTCTCAGTGAAGAACTTTCTCCTCACCTCGAGTCTAAACCTCCCCTGGCACAGCTTGAGACTGTGTCCCCTAACAGGCAGGGAAACCTCACACTAGATCAGGTTGCTCACAGCTACATCCAGCCTGGACTTCAAAACCTCCAGGGGTGAGGCTTCTACCACCTCCCTGGGCAACCTCTTCTAGTGTCTCACCACCCTCATGGGGAAGAATTTCTTCCTAACATCCAATCTGAATCTACCCATTTCTAATGTTTTGAGTTTTTTTTCCATTCCCTCCAGTCCTGTAACAACCATAAAGTCCCTCACCCACCCCATTTCCCCTCCTTTTCCCCTCAAACCCAGAGCACCTGGGCTCTGTTGGAGTCTCCTCCCACCCCAGGTGTGGCCCCTTGGCCCTCCCCAACCACTCCCCTTTTTAAACCCCTCCAGGAGAGGCACAAGCTCCAAGCTGAGCCCATCTGGGCTGAGGGATCCTCCTCTCATCACTGGTGAGTGCCCATGGTGCACACTGGGTGATGGTGGTGGTGACGGTGACAACAAAGGCCGGGGGGCCTGGTGGCCCCCCGGTTGTTAGGGTCAGGACTGATGACTACTCCAATCCCATCCACGGGTGCTGGTTGGGGATGAGCTCCTCTGGGTGGTGTCTTGGCTGGTGAGGGCCTTGCCCCCAGCTCTGAGCTGGGTGCAGGAATGGTGGTGGTGGAACAGGAGCTGTTTAGTCAGATGATGTGATGCTAATTCCACTATTTTTACCTGGAGGCCCCTGGAGTCTGCTCACCTCATCCAATAAACCTCTGCTTTTTTGCCTCACTTACAGACCATTTCTTCCCCTCTCACTGCTGCCTTTCAGAAATAAGGAAGAAAAGGAGGACCAAAGCAAGAAAGCAGATCTGGAAAAGTCTTTCACTTGTAGTATCATAGAATCAATGAAGTTGAAAAAGACCTCAAAGGTCATCAAGTCCAATGATCACACATTGCATACTGGCCCAATAGCTGAATGTAAATCAATCTGTGCTGGAAGATGTAAATCTACAATTACATGAGGAAATCCACTCTGGTACCTTACAGCTAATAAAGAATGTAATTTAGTGCAGAGGACAGGCAAGGAGGTCATGTAGGCATTTATGAAGACTCAAAGCTCACGTGGGAGGCTGGAGAGCAGGAGCTGCACATCACTTGCTCTAGTTTCCTTTTATTAATTTATTTACTTCCTGGGAATACTATAGAATCATAAAATCAGTCAGGGTTGGAAGGGACCACAAGGATCATCTAGTTCCAACCCCCCTGCCAAGGGCAGGGACACTTCACACTAGAGCAGGCTGGCCAGAAACACCTGCGGGGTTGGGGCCTCAACCACCTCCCTGGACAACCCATTCCAGGGCTTCACCACTCTCATGGGGAAGAACTTCCTCCTCATGTCCAGCCTGAATCTCCCCACCTTCAGTTTCATTCCATTTCCCCTAGTCCTATCGCTACCTGATGTCCTAAGAAGTCCCTCCCCAGCCTTCTTGCAGGCCCCCTTCAGATACTGGAAGGCCACGATAAGGTCATCTCAGAGCTTTCTTTTCTCCAGACTGAACAGCCCCAACTCTTTCAGTCTGTCCTCATAGTAGAGGTGCTCCAGCCCTCTGATCATCCTTGTGGCCCTTCTATGGACACGTTCCAGCATGTCCATATCCCTCTTGTAATAGGGGCTCCAGAACTGGACACAGTACTCCAGGTGGGGTCTCACCAGAGCTGAGTAGAGGGGGAGAATCACCTCCCTTGACCTGCTGGCCACACTTCTCTTGATGCAGCCCAGGATCTGATTGGCTTTCTGGGCTGCAAGTGCACATTGAGAGCTCATGTTGAGCTTCTTGTCCACCAGCACCCCCAAGTCCCTCTCCTCAGGGCTGCTTTCCAGCCAGTCACTGCCCAGCCTGTATTTGTGCCTGGGATATTGATGCAGGATGAGAGATTGTAAACAGATAGGTAAGACTGTAAACAGTAAGTACATTTATGCTGATTCCTCATTTTTATGCACAACTAATACTTCCCCCAAGTAATTAATAAGCATTAAATAGTAATAGAATCATGGAATTGTTAGGGTTGGAATACACATGAGATTTCTATTATAATGATTATCTGTATTGCAACCATAAGTAATCATATATACTATAATATATAAATATAATAATTATACCATAATGATAATTTTACTCCTGTTTAGTGCAAATAGTGCAGTAAAGATTATTCAGTTGAGATTTTTGCATGCCTGGATAGTTCTATTGTATCTTGGCTCAAACTGGTCATGAAGGTAACTATTTAAAAAAAATAAGTCATTTTATTATTTGAAGAGATTAAGGGAATCCTCAGTCTAGAACACATGGAGTAATTTTGGTCTCTGTTTTTTGTGCAAGGCCTTACCCTGGTTTATAAACACACAACTCCTGTTGCAAATACCAGAATTAAACAAGTTCTTTGTAAACCCTGCAGCAGCTGGCCCATGGAAAGGTCAAACGTGTGCAGCTGGTCTTACTGAAAGGTCACAAGAGATGCAAATAAGAATTACCTTTATTATGGTTCACACCACTTCTCCCTTTGGAAAATGAGCAATTATTCCCTCTGGAGAAATCTCCTCCCCTCCACTTTGAGTGCAGAGAGAGCAGGATGAACACTCATGTGCATTTCACTGCTGGGTTTTCCCATAAGATGGCTCTCCAAGAGGGGTCTCCTGAACAAATAAGCTGTAGGGAGGGGAGCAGAGCAAGTCCTATGAGTCTGCAAACATATTACAGGAGTAGTCAATATATCTTCCTTACTCCTTTTGTTTTTCTTTAGCTATTTTTATTGCTTACTTTTGAATTCAAAATGCATGCTACCTACATTCCCTGAGCTCTGAAAGACAAATACCATCACACACATTAGCATGGAAAGATGGGGGGGCTTACGCTTATTGTACTTTGCAGCCAATCATGCCTCTGATTAAACACCCTAGAGCCTGACACATGGGTTTAAGGGTATAAACAACAAACATATAGGTAACTACTTTAGGACTGAGATTCAGCACATTGCTATCCATTGACTGTATTTTTCAAACATGCAGCAATGCCCCCAAGCACTGGATAAGTGTATAAATAATTAAAAGGTAAGAACAGAATCAATTTTTAAAAACACTTTTCCAATAATTATTTCATTTGCTGAATTCTAGGAAGTTTAATTTTGCTGTTAGAGTTCAGTACCAAGTCTTAAATCTGCTTCTGTTTTTTTTAATCAGTGCTTTAGGATAGGAGCTGTAGGGTTCCCTGACCAACAGGCTACCAACGTCATACCTTTCACTCTACTGGAGAAAAAATGACCTAGAACTGATAACAAAGTATTTGAGGGCCATCAAGGCAAAACACCAGCTGAACCAGAGCTGAGCCTAGGTATCTGTATGGTGGGGTGACCCAAGAATCATGCTTCACAGTACCAGCTGGTCCCAGAGCCACCATCTCAGCATAGCTCAGGATGGCTCTCCCTGACACACACTCAAAGAAAAGCCATGCTAACCCTACAGTCAGGCATCACCTTCTGCATCCTGTTCTGCTTGGTGAAAGGACCACTCACTGCACCAAATTTATTGTCCCTCCTACCTGGCAATCGCCACCTCCCCAGCTCTGCCAGAGCAGATCATGTGAAGCACTTCTTACTCCTGGAATTTCTTCATCAATTTCTTTGCTCCAGGAGAGGTCTGTCATGCTGGGCTGGGTTAACACAGCCAGCAGTGAGAGGAAGTAAGACACAAAAAACCTCTGGGTTGACCTAAAGAGCTGAGATAAACATTTTTACTGGAAATGAGATAATACAATGCACAATTACCTTAGCCTACTTGCATTAAAAGCACAGCAAAATGCAGAAGCAGCAGCAGAAGTCAGTGACCTACTCCCTCCACCCCTGACCTGCAGCGAGCCCAGCAGAAAAAGACCAGCGCCCCAAACCCAGAAACCATATGCAGCATCTGGAACAGGAAGCCTCTCATGTTGCAATCTGAACTTCCAGCCCTACTTTGCTCCAGCCAGCACTTTCATTTTGAAGATGGCATGATGCTACTGAACATCAGCAGCAGATTCAGCTCATCCCAGGACACCAAGTCAAACCACACTTTAGGTATACTGAAGCTCAGTGAAGCACAGCAAGGAAGAGCTATGCAATCTGTACCACTGGTAGGAATGAGCAGGTCAGGCATCTGCATGGCTGAATGACACAGCTCCAGGCTGGTGGGAAAGCTCATCAAAAGTCTACAGAGGGAAAGGCCTTCTGTTACTGAGAGCACTCTGCAAAGCATCTTTCATGTTCATTTTACTGGAAATGGTTAATGAGAGAAAATACCACTGATGAAGCTTTCTGTTCTACTTAATCCTGCTGAGTTCTTAGTACCCTTTTTGCTGAGCCAATTGTTTGTGCATCTATATGAATAATTGTGAACTGGCTTCCTATTTAAGGTAGGCAGAATTCAATTAAATGTATAGGTATATATTACAAAATAGTATATATAAAATAAGCTAAAATGGGTGCACTGAATCACAGAAAGTTATAAAAATAGACCAAAAAAAAAAAATCAGCCCCATCCTGTTAATTAAAGATCATTGCTAATAAACCAAGAATGCAAAAAAAACCCTGTGTTTGTATAAAATTTGTTTAAAATTCAACAAGCAACTGTGTGCAACAGACAACTTCAGCATATTTCCAAAGAGAGAGTACTTTCCAAACTAGCTGTGATCTATTGCCTAAGGCAGAGGAAAAGAGTAGGAGGGGGGAAAAGAGTAGGAGGAGGGAAAAGGGTTTTCTTCACTGAGAATGCAGTGGAACAGTTCTAGCCTACTCCAAGCCCAGAGGTTGGGCAGAAGGCAACTGGAGTGATCCTCTGCGCTTCCCTCTTGGCAGTCTTCCAGTTGCCTCCATTGTGCTGGTCCTGCTCCTGCACCTTCAGCTGCGTGCACGTGAGCAGTGGTGAGCTCCAGGGGTAGACCTCAGCCATGGTTCTGCTACTTAGTTTCATCCCATTGCTCACTGATCGCAGAAGAGCTATTTGTTTGGTCCATAACCAGCCACCAAACATGCAGCTATCACACATGGCTTGAGAGTCAGCTGCACATAGGCTTTAATTTTATTATACTAGATGGAAACCCAGGCTTTTTCTGTGAGCTCTTTTCAGCAACAGAAACAGCCACCTCCCGTGCAATCACAGCTAGTCACATTTTTTAATAAGGCCCTCAAAGATAAATAACTTTGCTATTAGCGCATTGCAACGAAAACAGAATCAATGGCAGATGGTTGCCAATGTGTCTTGTTCAGACACGCCAGATAAATATAAGGAATGGCAGAGAGACACAACAAGAGTAAAATAAAAACTGGTAGAAATTAACAGTGTTGTGGATTCACCACTCTCTTACAGACTCCTTTAACTGTGGGAGAGCTAAGGTAGTTGGAGATCTATCGCTTTGTGCTTCTACAGTAAAACAACAACAAAAAAGGGAATATAAAAGTCTAGAAATACAAAACACAAGTATAACATGGAAAAGGAAATAAAGAGAAAAGGCTATTGTGATTGGAAGAGTTTGTTACATGAAACACTAGGAATGTGGGTTTGAGTCATGTCCAGTTAGAATATTAGAATAAACCAGGTTGGAAGACACCTTCCGGATCATCACATCCAACCCATCATCCACCACCACCTAATCAACTAAGCCATGCAACCAAGCACCCTATCAAGTCTCTTCCTAAACAGCTCCAATTATGGTGACTCCACCACCTCCCCAGGCAGCACATTCCAATGGCCAATCACTCTCTCTGTGTAGAATTTCTTCCTAACATCCAGTCTGAACCTCCCCAGAACAGCTTGAGACTGTGTCCTCTTGTTCTGGTGCTGGTTGCCTGGGAGAAGAGACCAGCCCCGGCCTGTCTACAACCTCCCTTCAGGCAGTTGTTTGGATATATATATTAGCTAACAGGCCTGAAATTAGAAAAGAATGGAAAAACCAATTATTTTTGCAAGCATCTTGCACAAACAAAGACTAGCTCCATTGAAGGGCAGCATCTTTTTGTATTTTTTTGTAATGGTATATTTTATTGAAGGGATTTGTTAATAAGGAGGTTGTAAAAGACAATAATAGATGATTTAATATTCATGTGTGTGCCTATGCATATTTGAGTGCTGATTTTATTTCAGCATTTTACCATCATCTGTCACAGTATTCCAGCAAGTCATGGTCAGCCCAGCCAAATGCTGCCTGTGACAGAAATTGTGAGGATT
Organism: Dryobates pubescens; assembly: GCF_014839835.1. Lineage (NCBI taxonomy): Eukaryota > Metazoa > Chordata > Aves > Piciformes > Picidae > Dryobates > Dryobates pubescens. The sequence continues at coordinate 128,240,127 of NC_071657.1, read as the reverse complement.
TCCAGGCTAATAGCATGCTGTGTAACGACATTTGTCCTTTATAACTTCTAAAATGTAGATTTTATTCTTCAGTTTCACAGTAAATTGCCTTGTTGTTCTACTATAGAGTTGAATAGAAGTCCTATTCTTGTACAGCATGTTACATAATTTTGTCAGATCTCTTCTTTAAACTGGATCAGTCCTACTCTTTTCAGAATGTACTACCTTAATTTTCAGCTTTAATTGCATCTGTCAAACAAGTTTCTAGATACTGATGGAAGATCTCGTAGAGCAGCTTTTCTTCCCATAACTCAGAAGAGGAAAAAAAATCATTTCAGTTTGGAAAGTGAAGCATTTTACTTTAATTTTGTTTTTAGTTAACCATTGTGACAAGTGGGTTTAATTGTTATTTTAAATGTGCAAAATAAGAAAAGCTTTTAATATACCTCAGTATCCTTTTAGTTTCATTCCTTTTTCTCAAGCCATTTTTCTACCGTTTTCACTCAAAACAGGTCCTATAACGCTGTTTCTATATTCTTATCTGTAAACATGCTTATTTTTTGCCAGACCTGTTCTTTGCAAATATTTTTTTTAGCTACTGGTTATTGAGGGATGCAGAAAGTAGATATGATGTCAAATAAAAGGCATGGGCTCCATAACCTTATCTTTAAAAAAAATAATAATTAGAGTTGCTTTAGAAAAGAAAAAGAAAAACTTTACCCAGCACTGGTTTTTGTAAGACAGTGATAAAAGAAACCAAAGTAAAGCTGATGTCAGTTCCTCCTGCAAGTGAGGTGACTGTGGTTAGACAAGCACGAGCCAGCAGTGTGCCCAGGTGGCCAAGAAGGCCAATGGCATCCTGGCTTCTATCAGGAGCAGTGTGGCCAGCAGGAGCAGGGAGGTCATTCTCCCCCTGTACACTGCACTGGTTAGGCCACACCTTGAGTACTGTGTCCAGTTCTGGGCCCCTCAGTTTAGGAAGGATGCTGAATTGCTGGAATGTGTCCAGAAAAGGGCAACAAAGCTGGGGAGGGGTTTGGAGCACAAGCCCTATGAAGAGAGGCTGTGGGAGCTGGGGTTGCTTAGCCTGGAGAAAAGGAGGCTCAGGGGAGGTTGTAGACAGGCAGGGTGTGGTCTCTTCTCCCAGGCAACCAGCACCAGAATAAGAGGACATAGTTTCAAGCTGTGCCAGGGGAGGTTTAGACTGGATGTTAGGAAGAAATTCTTCATAGAGAGAGTGATTGCCCATTGGAATAGGCTGCCTGGAGAGGTGGTGGAGTCGCCGTTACTGGAGGTGTTTAGGAGGAGACTTGATGGGGTGCTTGGTTGCATGGTTTAGTTGGTTAGGTGGCGTTGGATGATAGGTTGGACGCGATGATCTTGAAGGTCTCTTCTAACCTGGTCTATTCTATTCTATTCTATTCTATTCATGGTCTGTGACAGGAGTTCCTGGTTATATCTGGTCTAGGAGAAACATTTTTCCCCGATGCCTCATTCTTCAAACTACTGAAAAATTGTATTATGCTTTTTTTTTTTTCTCTCAAGTTGTAAATGTAGCACACAACATTCTGCCAGAGACAACTTTAAACTCCATACATCTTAAATATAGCTCAATCCAGTTACCTTTCTCAAATCATTTTCACTCTGTTGGACTATCAAGCCGATTTGTCTTTTGCTTTCATGGGTGATCTTGCACTTGTATTGTCAGGACTCATAGCAAGGACTCAGAGCAAATACTAAGAAGTTCTACTTGAAAATTAAGACTTTCTGCCACAAAGTCTGTCCCGCTGTTGTACCCACAAATGCCTACAGGTGCGTCCTGTTTGCTTGCTAGCCTGAGAAACGCAAACTTTGCGAACTGCCAGGGGAGCCTGTTTGAAGAAATGCCCAGAAACAGCATTTTCTAAAGAGCATGGCAGTAGTGCTGCAGATGCCATAAAACAGGCTTGGAAGGTGATTTCAAAGTTTGCAGCCAAGCACAATCAAGGGCAACTGAAAGAAGACTGTAAAGGCAAATGTCTGCATTAAAACATTTTCTTTCTAATTCTGGCCCTGGTTACAGCAACAATAACCTATTAAAATCAATAGAGTTTAACAAAAGAATTAGGCTACTGCATTCTCAATAAAATATGTGAGAGAGATTGAAAGCATTGGTATATTTTTGAACTTACAAATGTGCATCCTGCTTTTAACAGATGACACTTTGCATTTAAATTATTTCATCCACTTCGATATTTTAGGCCTGATTCCTCTTTTGTCCCTTTTTATTCAACAAGATCACTTGAATAAAAACAGAGATTCAGAGACACTGGAAAACATTGTGAATTTCTATTCAAGTTGCAAAATTTTTATGTCAGAACATACTTCATCTTATTTCTTCAGGTGTTTTCAAAGTGAAATTACTGAGAAAGAAAATCCTTACTAAGACTTTAATAAGAACACACTCTCATTCCTTCTTATTCCCCACAGCAGCAATGTTTTTGTGATTGCAAACTATTACCAGCCCTGTTATTTCTACAGAAGCTACAGATTTCATTAATTCAGCACATAAGATTTATCTCTTCTTATTTTTTTAAGCTGTCTGTGAGTAAATATTGCTGTTCCTTGGGAAGAACAGAATTGTGTTGAATTTAGTGCATCCATAACTCCCCCAGCTTTGTACTGGAACAAATATAGGAGCAAAATTCATCTGTCAGGGCCTTTATTGTCTGACCAGGCTGGAAGAAGAGGGCATGGGGAAGTGGGGATGCTCCTTACATAAGTTTTCTTCTGTCTTCATTTTTTTCTTGTATTTGTCTTTGCTTTCTCCTACTTTCTGCAGGCAGTTGGTGAAGTTTGGAGGCAAAGATTCACTTGGTGATCTGAGTTAACAAAGCAAATGCCTCAAAAGTTCTTCTCCCATCAGGGTTGAGAAAATCATGCCTTTGGTAACTTTGGGGCTTCACAGTGCTCAGTGGCCTTGGTTTACCTCATTGCATCCTCCGGGTAAGTGCATTTCAGCCACGACACAGAAGTGGATGCTGCCCCTAGAAAGATCTCCCCTGAGCTCTGGGAATATGGCTGAGTGTCTGAAGCAGGAGGCAGCTCTCCTCATGCTCCCAGTGCAACAGAGAGGGACACAGGCCTCTCCACATTGGAAAGTTTCAAAGCATCTCTGTGGGGAACGTGCAGTGAACTGTCATTCCAAGGCTCAGGTACTGTCTGAAAGGCAGGATGTCCAGAGATGCCAGAGACTGGACACCCACCACCAGTCTTCCCTTGTGGGGAACATTCTGACCTAACCTCTGCTTTCAGTCTTGATACAACATTCCAAAAGCCTGCAAGTTGGTATGCCAGCTCATTTGCTTCAATGCATGTCACACATAACATCAGGGACTGTTTTTAAGGGTCAGTCTGTGAGAGCAAGACAGTAGCACTTAGATAACTCACAGGCATGTCTCACTCTTTGGATGCAAAGTCTGTAATGATTTTTTCAGTACCTTTAGTGAGAAAAGGCTGAAGGAATGTGTTTTGTTCAGCCCAGAGATGGCAAGACAGAAGAAAGAACGGCAGCAGTCTTGCACAATGCACAAAACCCTTGAGAAGGCAAGTGAATGAATTCTGCTCAGTGATCACAGTGATAAGAAGACACATTAATGGAATTCTAGGGACAATTGTTGCTGAGGTTTCACTTAGCTATCAAGAAAATCCTTCTAATAGTAATGCTCATTAACCACTGGAAATGTTGCCAGGAGCAATTTAGGCACAGTTCACCTAGAGACAAAAAGACTGCACAACCTCTGAGGATGCGCTTCTACTATTAATTCATTTGGATTAGGCATTATGGCTCTCAATATATACAGGGTTTGTCCATTCTGGTCTTTGGATCTAGTTAACTGTCAAAAAGAAGATCTGTGTTTCTCAGTCTGTAATTCAAAATTGTTTCAAAACCTCATGCCTGTGCATAAACTACAGCACTACTAAGGCTGCCTAGGCAGAGCCTGTCCTGCCTCTTGAAGAAATAGAGGCAGAAGCAGAGAAGGAATGAGGCTCAAGATCACCTAGTGCAACTCTCTTCAGCCAGCTCAAGCAGGCTACCCAGGACCATGTCCAGATGTTTTTTCAGTATATCCAGTGATGCAGACTCCACAACTTCCCTGGGCAACCTGTGACAGAATTCAACCACCCTCCCAGAAGAAAGATGTTTCCTGATCTTCAGAGGCAACCGTTTGTGCTTCAGTTTGTGTCCTCTGCCTCTGGTCCTGTCACTGGGCACCTCTGAGATGAGTTTGTCTCCCTCTTCTTTACTCTTTACTCTCACATATTTATGCACATTGAAAAGATTGCCCTGGAGCCATCCATCTTGTGACCAGCCTTAAGAGTCACAGCTCTCCCAGCCTCTCTTCCTGTGACAGATACTCCCATCCCCTCGTGCTATTTTTTTGCAGGACTTGGTTTCAGTATGTCCTTGTCTCTTTTGCACTGGGTCCAACACTGGACCCAGCCCTCCAGGTATGTCTTACCAGTGCTAGAAATAGTGGCAATGAGAGGAATAATTAAAAGAAATGTGAAGCAGTTCTGAAGTTCAAGGAGAAACTAATTTGTATGAGTCTGCCACAAGAGTCCTGCTTACTGCATGGGATCAATCAATAAGATTTAGCTGTGATGATGTCATGCTTCTAAAGATACCTTTCACCAGCTGAATATGTTATCAGAAAGAGAGAGAAACCCTTTCTCTTTTCTGAAAAACTTGGGGGAGAAGGGGGTAATTATTTTTTTAAATAAATGGCTTCATATCTTTTCCTATATTTTCCAGGGGCATTCTTAAAAAATATATTAGAATGTTAAAAAAAAAAAAATCAACCAAACCTTAACAGACACTAGTTACTTGAAAGGAAATCTTGTTCCTCATCCAGTATTGAATGAACCATACAACTACCCACTAAACTGCAGTATCTTGCCCAAGGATGTTTATTTTATATTGCATATAATACCTCCCTGCAAGAACAACTTCCTCTTCCCCATCCCATTAATGCATTAGATGTCCACAGAGATTTTTTAGGAGTCTGTAAACCACTTACAATTGAAATGACAAAATGATTTCCTAAATGATGAGAGCTGGCTGTATAATACACAGCAGTTCCCAAAGAACTGGAAGATGATCCCAAACCATACAGAAGCTTACAGCAAGCGAGTCCTTTAGACAATTCCTTTTTTAAAATCAGATGGGACCATCTTGCAAGGATAAAACATTTTTCATGCTGTCAACCCAACATGTGAGCTATAGAAATAATAGATATTCTGTCATCCTATCTGGCTATGCCCCAAAACACAAAGGTTTTAAGAAGAAAGGGACTTGGAATTAAGCCACATATTTGATATGCATATCCCTTGAGTTCCAAAAAATATACTTATGAAAGAAATCCAGAAAGAATTAAAATACTATAGAGTATTTTATAATTTCATTTATGCCCTCTTAAAAACATGTTCTGAATTACTGCTAATTCAAACCAGTGCTTAACAGGAAAGCTTTATTATTTTGAGGAAAGAACATTCACCCATAAAACAAATAAAACATCTGCCGTAGGGACCTGGCCAAGGAAGCAGACAGTGGATTCAGCTATTTCCTGAAGAATGATAGCCCATTTTAAATTATTTACCAGAACCCTCTTTCTCCACCCTTCCATTCCCCTGTGTCACCCTCCCTGCATGCTCGGTGTCCCAGCTCAGGCAGATGGAGGGATGCTGGCAGATTGAGAAGGGCCCCAAGAAGCAGCCCACAAAGGTACTCAGAGCATGGAAGCTCTCTAGACAGGCTTTCCTCAGGCAGCAACTTGACTACATTTGCACATACAGTTTCTCTAGAGATCCCATAGCTGCAGAAGGGTAACATGCTCCTTTCTCTCTAAAGAGTTCCAGTCTGGAAAAGAGATCTCCTTTGGAATAACCAAATGCCACTCAATAATTCCTGGGAGATTTCTCAGAAGTCCCTATTTGCAGTGACAGCTCCTTGTTGTGTATGTTTTTCACTCACAAGTGCCACATAGGGAGAACAGAGACTTAGGCAATTTAATGCAAACAAATGGGAGATTTGCATGACCACATCAACTGGGCAGGTGGGATTTATCTTGCCAAAAGATGATAGAGAGAGAGAGACAGAGATGAGAGTGAGAGAGAGACAGAGAGTCAGAGAAACAGAAGGAGAGACAGAAATAGAGACAGAGAGACACAGACAGACAGATATAATATACAACCTCTGCAGTCATATAGACCACCTTAGTAATTAAAGGAGAGGAATGCATACTTCTCAGATATGAGCTACATAATGTGTTTTAGTCATCTACATTAAGATGAAGTGAATTGTTTACATTCCATAGGAGTAGTCCAGATGACTAAGATGTTGCAAAGTTGACTAAGATGTTGCAAAGTTATCTAAGATTAATCCCATCCATTGTGTCTTGCTGGAGAGTTAACAAGTCTTTGTATACATGGTGCCCCTCAAGTATACACTGATATCTTCCTTATGACTGCTAACAAGAAAATATTTGCTTAATAAGAGCAGGAGAGGACATTCATTCTTTAGCATCCATTATCACTAATCACTAGCCTGGTAGCCATACACTTCCATGAAACATCATTTCTTACACAAATTTGTAACTTGTTTCTGGGAAAAAATAAATTAACCCTAAAGGGAAACACATAGTTTATGCCTCATTTGTGGCCAGTGACAGCCCTTCAAAAGATGAGGCTGCACAAGCGCGGTGCTTTAAGTGGATAACAGAGGTCACTTTGAACAGCTACTCTTTACTCTGGGATGAAATGGGCACTGGCATTATTCAGATTAGTTCAAGTAAATGCCAGTAAAGCCAGTCTATGCTGCAGTACATTGCCTTATATGTCACAGGAAAAGTATTTTAGGAAGATTTCTGGCAATTTTAGCATTTTATTAATGGAACCCATTTTGTCCTCTTTGCATCGTGGAGTCAGCTGCTCTAGATATCATCCATCAAATTATACAGGTTCCCACAAAAGCCATAAAAAGTCATGGTGATATTTCTGTATTTCAGTGCCCTATGTTTCAGATTGTACTAGGACAGAAGTGAGTAAATCACAGAATCACAGAATGTTAGGAGCTGGAAGGGACCTCAAAATAAATCACAGAATCAGAGAATGTTAGGAGCTGGAAGGGACCTCAAAAGATCATCCAGTCCAGCCCCACTGCCAGAGCATGATCACCTACATCAGGTCACACAGGAACACATCCAGGTGGGTTTTGAGAGAGAGGGAGACTCCACAACCCCCTGGGCAGCCTCTTCCAGTGTTCCATCACCCTCATAGTGAAAAAATTTTTCCTCATGTTCACATGGAACTTCCTATGCCTCAACTTCCACCCATTGCCCCTTGTCCTGTTGTTAGGCATCACCGAGAAGAGCTTGGCTCCATCCTCTTGGCACTCACCCTCTACATATTCATAAACATTTATGAGGTTACCCCTTAGTCTCCTCCAATCTGAAGAGCTCCAGCTCCCTCAGTCTCTTCTCATAAGAGAGATGTTCCACTCCCATAATCATTTTTAGTGACTCTGCCCTGGATTCATTCAAGCAGTTCCCTGTCCTTCCTGAAGTTAGGGGGCTCAGAACTGGACACAATACTCCAGATGTGGCCTCCAGATGGTTGGTCCCAGTGGCATTTTCCTCATACGGTTCAGCTTTCAGTTGCAGTTCTAAAAGGCCTGGCAAAAATTTAACATCATTTGACACCTCTCTACCTAAACATCTCAGTCCAAGCCTATTTAATGAGGGGACTGGAAAAGCAAATGGAAAAGGGGGGAAGGGAGGGAGGAGATGGGAAAAAAAAAAAAAGGTAAAAATTTCTGGAGTTATTTTTACAGTTTACATATTTCTGAACACACTCAAAGGTCTGGGTGTTACTCTGGACTGCAAGGAGATAGAGTGCAAGGAATTGCTCTTCTGGTAGGATGACCAAAGGCACAGAAGTTCTCTGCTCAGACACATCCACAAATCCCAAGCAGAACAGCATGCCCACCTGTTGCATTCAGCTCTACAGGAAGAAAGAAACATTGCTCTTAAGGACCCTTATTTGTTTCTTAAAGTGTTTACCCTGCCCATACCTCACACTCAACAGCAAGGAGAACTGAGCTAACTCAGTCCTCCACAACCAAATTATGGAGGTAAGACTTAGAATCATAGAATCAACAAGGTTGGAAAAGACCTCAAAGATCAAGTCCAACCTGTCACCCAAGACCTCATGACTACTAGACTATGGCAACTAGTGCCACATCCAGTCTCCTCTTGAATACCTCCAGGGACTTGAGGTAAGGCTTAACATAAGGCTAACATCTTCATAGATGGTGGTATGAAATCACAAGCTTCTTGTGTATGCACACAGAGTCTACTACATATAGGTCTGTCTTGTACAATAGAAAGGTTGCAGGTGAAATCCAGATGCTGCTGAAAAAATACCACCCCCACCAAACTTCAGAAAGCCATATGCTTCCCTAGGAGGTGGAAGTCACTTGGTGACACTACCTTTCAAGGTATTGTCTTTCCCACATCCTTATTCTCTTGTGACTGTACCCACCCTGCACATTTCATTGGTAAAAGCAAACCCAGCAAGTACAAGAGTTCTGGAAAACACTTTTGCTTTTGTTTGGGCTTTTCAAAAATGCCGCCTTGCCAAGCCAATCTGTTAAGATGGACTTCAGGGCCCTCTAGTGGTTTGAGAGAGGGGACAAGACGAACGAGGGATGGAAAGTCTTCCAAAACCAGCAGTGTTAAGGGAAAGCACAAGCAGAGCTCCTCCACCACTTCCGGTAGAATAAAAAGTCCTCATCTTCCTGCTTTGGTCTTCCACTCATTTTTTTCTTCTGTGAGTTAGGACTAAACTGGACATTGCACCTTGCCATTATTTTTCTAGAGCCAAAGACCTGCTGTGAGCTCAGCATAAATCCTGAACTCCTTCTGTTCAGGGGAAAGGCATTCCCAGACTTTCAGAGACATGGCAAGCCTGTCAATTTTGCAACCCCTCAAAGCTTGTACACCAAGAACGGGACACAAAATTGGTTTCCATCTTATTCCACATAAATGCAGTGACCTTTTTTTGCAGTGTACTCATTGACATCACAGCTTTTCTAGTTCCTATCTTATTCTCTAACTCCAATACCTGGGAAACATTGGGCACATTGAAGCTCTTACTGCTGTGCATGACGACATCTCAGCATGTGAATGGAGCCATGAGGCTGCACTACAGCCAGGGAAGCAGAATTGTTTATCACCTCAGCCATGGAGGGATGCTGCAGCAGGCCAGCGCTGCATCTCCTCAAATGTCACATAATCTGAGGGCTGGCTTAGATTTTGCCAAAAAAAGGATGCAGCTGAACTAAAACATCATATTCAGCAATAAAGAGGTCTCTCAAGTGTTTTCTCTTTAAAAAGTCTCTACTGTTTTGCAAAAATAAATATTTGGGATCCAGGTTAAAGGTACCTGAAATCTATTTAAGTACCTGAAACTGCTATAAAAGGGTAGGAAGAAGACAAAAATGATCAATTAGCCTGAGGCAGTTCCCACAGAGGCAATTTCAGTATGCTGAAATTTGGGTGAAATGTCTTCTGCTGCATAATCATAAGATTTTTGTTAAAATCTTGAGAGTGTAGGAAAGGCAGTATTGGGGCTCTTTTTACCTAACTTCCAGTCTCCAACCTTCTGTATAGCATTTTCTGTAGGAAAAAAAAATCTTTAGATCCCAGATAAAAGCCTATTTTTGTGCAAAACTAGAGATTTCTACAGACCTCTTAGAGCCCCAGAAAAAAAAAAAGCATCTTCTAAGCAGGACTCATAATAGAAATACATTTGGCAGAAGAGCACTTTACTGCGCTACTGTTTCACTTGTAAACATTCACTGTAGGTATTCTCAGGCCTTCTTTATTTAAAATAAAATCATGCCATATTATTGTCCAGTTTCAGAAGAGACTTTAGAGCAAACACAGGCCAAGAGACAAAAGAAAGGTAATGTTTGTACTGCAGCTTAATTTCTGGGCCCTGCCTGGCCCACTTTCACAGAATCACAGAATTAATAAGGTTGGAAAAGACCTCAAAGATCATCAAGTCCAACCTGTCACCACAGACTTCATGACTACTAAACCATGGTACCAAGTGCCACATCCAATCCCCTCTTGAACATCTCCAGGGATGGTGACTCCACCGCCTTCCTGGGCAGCCCATTCCAATGCCTAACAACCCTCTCTGTGAAGAACTTTCTCCTCACCTCAAGCCTAAACTTCCCCTGGTGCAGCTTGAGACTGTGTCCTCTTGTTCTGGGGCTGGTTGCTTGGGAGAAGAGACCAACCCCCTCCTGGCTATAACCACCCTTGTAGACAGCAATAAGGTCTCCCCTGAGCCAGGCTCAACAATCCCAGGCTAAACAATCCCAGCTCCCTCAGCCTCTCCTCATAGGGCTTGTGCTCAAGGACTCTTCCCAGCCTTGTTGCCCTTCTCTGGATATGTTCAAGAGTCTCAATGTCCTTCTTAAATTGAGGGGCCCAGAACCGGACACAGGACTCAAGGTGTGGCCTAACCAGTGCTGAGTACAGGGGCAGAATGACTTCCCTGCTCCTGCTGGCCACACTATTCTTGATGCAGGCCAGCATCAAGAACTCTTTCAGCAAGTATGTCAAGATCTGATGGGCAGGTAGTTGAGGAGACCCCAAAAGCCTTATTGTGGTCACTGGAGAGTGAAAGGGTTAGGTGTAAACACAGAACCATGTTCAGCTGAGCAGTGCTTTGACACTTCAGTAATCATTATAGACTCCTGAGATTTGGTAGGCTTGACCCCATTTAAAGGTGGTGCTTGCTCTCTCCTGAAAACCTGGTTTCATGAGTTGGCAATGCTGCAGAAAGGATGCTGACTTTAGCATGCTGCAGATGACAGCAGGCAGTGCATACATACAGCACAATAGCACATCTAGCAAAAATGCCTCACCCCTGGGAGCAGTCTAGCTGCATGAGAACAGTGGTTTATTGTGTTAAATAGCCAGGAGGAGGCCAGTGCTGTGATAAGACAACAATACTTCCTCTGATAACACCTATGCCAAGCACAGCATCATGCTGGTCTTCATACCCAAAGTGTGAATCAGCAGTTCAGGTCTTGCACTGGAATAAACCAACTGTTTCTTTAAATGTATCTCCTTTTCAGAGTCTAGTTTCCTTCTTGTCTTTTTTTATTTGGTTGGTTGGTTGGTTTGGGGTTTTTTTTTATTTGGTTTGGGTTTACTTCTCTTTGTTGATTTCACACCAATTAGCACCTTTACATAGACAATAAAGAATAAGAGCTCATCCAGACTTGAAAGTTAAGGGACATGTATGTTGAGTGTGAGTTTGCACTACCAAAATAGCTATTCTGAGTAATTTCCTGACAGGCCCACTGTTATTATAGAGTACAGATAGCAATCCCCAAATCTCTCTCAACTCAGAACACAGTTAAACCAATTCAGCCTGCATCTTGTGGGGATTAGGAGGAGTAGTCTCCAAGTGTCCCAGCCTCCTTTTCTGAATGAAACATGGCTGAGAAAAAGGGCAGTGGCCAGACCAGTGAAAATGCCTAAATACCAGCTAGAGGTCCTGGGGCTGCAGATCTCCAGTGCCTTTCAGCACAGCTGTTCTCCACCTCACACCATATTCCACTCCTCTCCTGAGCAAATCTTGAACAAAGCAGAAGATATAACCTTACATGTCTTAAATTTGGCCTGAAATCTGAATGTACTTTTCCTCCCACATGCTGTGATAATTAATAGCTCATCCATAGGTCCATTTTTGCTTGTACTCTGGTAAAATACTGTTTCTAAATGACCAAGGTGGAATAAAAGGTACCACGAAGAACCCAAAAGGGGCAAATTAGTGGAGAGTGGATTAAACATGCAACATTTTCCATTTGGCTGACACTTACAGGGGAAGAATTGAATCTGTGGGACATTAGTAAATGTTACACTAATTGACATTTCCACCTGCCTGTGACATTTTCTTTTGAATCCATCCATTAAATCACAACGTGCCTGATCAGTGCATGTAGCAATGTATTGTTACTGTCACAGAGCTTCATGTATTTCATCTGGAGTATGCTGAAAGTGACATTACTTCAACTGCTTACAATCTTAGTCAGTAAGTCAGTATTGTTGCTTTTTTTTCCTAAGACCTTAGTTTCCTTAGTTTTTGGGGGGGGGGGGGGGGGGGGGGGGGGGGGGGGAAGGGAGGAATTGCTGTGCTAATTATCCTAATTGGAAACCTACAACTTTAATGGTTTTATTTTGCACTTCTCAAAGGTGATTGTGACATTTAAAACTAAAATTATTCAAGTGTTAAATCAAAGCAAAAGGAAAACTTTGTAAATACGAGAAATGTTTACAAGATAATTGGTGTATTTTTAATAATGTCCACTCTGTGCTTGAACTATCCATTGAAGTAAATGGAAATTGTCCCTCTGACTTTCTGTTTCTTTTCTCTTCAAGAGTCCTTGGCCAAAATATCTGTTGTCAGAGAGAACAGATCTGGTCACTGGTCTGGTCTTTTTAAAGAGTTCTCTTTTTTTTCTAAAAGTGAAATTGGAATGGAATGGAATGGAATGGAATGGAATGGAATGGAATAGAATAGAATAGAATAGAATAGAATAGAATAGAATAGAATAGAATAGAATAGAATAGAATAGAATAGAATAGAATAGAATAGAATAGAAATGGAATAGAATAGAATAGAATAGACCAGACCAGACCAGACCAGACCAGATTGGAAGAGACCTTCAAGATCATTGCGTCCAACCTATCATCCAATACCATCTAATCAACTAAACCATGGCACCAAGTACCCTATCAAGTCTCCTTCTAAACACCTCCAATGATGGCAACTCCACCACCTCCCCAGGCAGCCCATTCCAATGGGGAATCACTCTCTCTGTGTAGAATTTCTTCCTAACATCCAGTCTGAACCTCCCCTGGCACAGCTTGAGACTGTGTCCTCTTGTTCTGGTGCTGGTTGCCTGGGAGAAGAGACCAGCCCCCACCTGGCTACAACCTCCCTTCAGGTAGTTGTAGACAGCAATAAGGTATCCCCTTGAGCCTCCTCTTCTTCTCTTCTGCCAAGCTGACTACATTGCTTCTTCAGATGTGGTTTCCTAGTAGTTACCAATCTTCAATGCACCTCCAGCTTTGCTGGAAACCTTATTCCAAAGTATGCAATGGAAACAGAAAAATGTTGAGTGAATAAAATAGGAAATAACTCAAACATATCTGCAAAAATAGTGCAAAAAGTGAATTAGACTTTCCTGCTTGGCTTTATTCATAATATAAAGACATGGGGAACTCCAGCAGAATGGTGCAATTGACAATGGACAAGGTGGGGGAAAAATATTTATATATGCATTATTTATTGCTAAAATATTTTCTCAAAGAACTGTATCTGCATTAGCACATTTGGGCTTGGAAAGGATTAGGTAATAGTTCTGGTAATGAGAACTTTCCAAGATACTTGTGAAAGATTGAAGAGCTTATGTCTCAGGACATAAAGCAACTGTTAATTTGTGTGGCAAGAACAGCCACCTTAATAGGAAGCCATGGCATGAGCCAGCACAAGAGACAGAGTTCTGGTGGAGAAGATCACACTGGGAGTTTCTAATAGGAAATGATGACCCCTACACCTTGAGGGACTGAAGTCCTCATGTAAGTGCAAGGTAATCCTGAGTGCATATCTTCACATTGCCTCTCTAATGTAAGGATGTGGGAAAATGAAGCACAAAGACTGAGTGACTTGTCCAAACTGCCAAAATACCTTCTGTGGTGTTGCAAGCCTGTCTTGCTGCTCAGATACTCAGACTCCTGTGTTGAGTGTTTCCACTACACTAGGGAGAAGCAGTAGCTGCAGCCAATCTGAATGCCTGTGTGCTCCACAGGAGGCCTTACAATTCCCCTAGTCATCTAGCCTGGGGACCTCTGTATCACTTCTTTGTCTATACTTCCATGTTTCCTTCCTGTGCCACAAGTTAAGTCCAGCAAACACACCTGCACCCAGAAACTGGGAAGCCAAGTCACATCCCCTGAGAAGCAGGTCCATCTCACTTGCAACGCAGAGTCATTTGCACATGCACAATACAGATGATACACTGGATTTACATTATGAGTTTGGAATACAGGGGACCACAACCTTCTAGCTTCCTTAAAGCAGTCCTGGAACAGGATTTGGCTTGGGATTCTCAACTGCTACATTAATACCTCTGTTAAAACACCTGTCTCCTGCTGTTTCTTAAATAGGTGGTTGTTTTCAGCAGGGAAATATTTTCACAAACATGAGAATGAGGCAATGCAAACACAACAAAGAGCCTCAGCTAGGATGTTTTTCTCCTTTTGGTCATCTGTCAATCACTCTGAGACTTAGACTTGTCCTTCAAACCCTCATAAATAAATCACGAGCATGCTAAGGTGAAAAGAAAAAGAAAAAACAAACAAGAGCCAGAATCACAGAAAACATCTGGTTGGAAGAGACCTCAAAGCTCATCAAGTCCAACATTCAACCCAGTTTAGGGTCAGTCTTAAATATGTCCCTAAGCACCATGTCCACATGCTGCTTAAATACCTCTAGGGATGGCAACTCCACCACTGCCCTGGGCAGACCAGTCCAGTGTTTGATAACCCTCTCTGTGAAGAAGTATTTTCTAGCATCCTAGCATCCAGCCTGAACCTCCCCTAGTGCAGCTTGAAATCATTTCCTCTAGTCCTGTCACTTGACACCGAGGAGAAGAGTCTGGCCTCCTCCCAGCTCCAACCTCCCTTCAGTATTTTTAAAGTACTTACTTTTAAAGCTGGTGTTTCAGCTCAGGTTTCTCTTTCTTCTCATTTCTCCGTCTTACGGTGTTTTCCTGACAGATATCTAGGATCTACATGACTCATCATTCAAGAATAGAAACTTTTGAAGATTCAAGAGAAATAGGAAATGTCTCACTGTAGACACATGGATTTTAGATCATTTCCTCAATGTTAAGGGTTGGACCTGGTGATCCTGAGGGTCTTTCCCAACCTGAATGTTTCTGTGGTTCTGTGACAGACACAATGCACCCACAAGCACAATTCAGAATTTTTGAGCAAACAATAACTTTAATGGTTTGTGCCGGAAAAGTAGACTGGAGCAGAGAGATTACAAGCTTCAAAGTGTGACTAAAAATATATGTACAGATGGGAGGGCATTAGAATCCATGTTGCTTCTTTCAGAACAGATGGAGACTATGCTGCATTACAGCTAATATTTTGGGAGAATGCTAAGCTGTGCAACTCCCAAATTAAAGTGTAAGTACAACAAAGCAGGCAGTAATTTTTGTGTCAGTAATCAGATGTTTTTAGAGGCAATATGTTGAAAAGAGAGAGAATTTTAAAAAGCAACCTAACCACATAAATAGTTCTGTTGCTTTGTCACAGGTGCTTAAGCTTTAGCAAAACAAGGATCTTAATCACCTACTCACTGCTTGTAATTAATACAACAGTCTAATCTTTCCAAACCACTGTTCCCTGACTCAGAGCTTTCCTATTAGCATTTCAGGGTGATTTTAGGGCACTCAGACTGTTATGTTTATGTTAAGATGGAGAAAGATTGCAAATAATAGTCGGGCCAAGTGTCAGGAAAAACTTTCTGGTAATGAACTCTTTGTTGGCTATAAAATCATTCCTCTTTGGAATAAGTGGGAACAGCATCTCCTGGGACTAATTTGTCATGAGGCTAAGAAATAAATGATGTAACATGTTATTGCTCCTCTAATTTGCAGCTGCAGTTTCAAATGGAGCTTCGGAGCAGAGTGATGTAGAACTATTTGAACTCTCTAAAGATTTTATAATGACCTCTGAAATAAACCAAGCTATAGAAGAATGAAATCAAGGCTTAAATCAAGGTAAAAGCCTCTTTGGGCAAAGGCCAAAAAGTAAGCTGGACAAGATCTGGTGTTTGTCACTTTGGGGTGAAAGGGTCTTATGGTGGCGTTGTAGCTCAAGTTGCTTGTCTACATATCTTCATGGGAAGAGTAACTCAGCTTTCCAAACTACCTAAAGAAGCTGGGAATAGTAGGGAAATCTGACAAAATTAGTGAAGGATTTCCAAGGCTCCTCTCAAAAAAAGTTTGTTTTCTTCCACCATGTCTTCCTTCAGCCAGGTGACTATGACCACCCGTGTGATTGCATCTTTTTTTCTCTTTCCAATAACAGTACTTAGCTCTTGGACACTACAAGGTTAGAAGACATAGCTCAAAGACATACCAGATCATATGACTTCTTTGCTTCCTGTCATCCTGCTTTTCTCCCTCTGGAAAAGAGACAGAAATGTAGTCAGTATTTTTGTTGTGATTCTGGAGTTTTGGTATCACAACATAAGCAGCTGGTAGGAGATTTGCTCTGTCAAGCTTACAGCATTTGTCTTGTATTCAGTCAGCTCATGGAGTAATGAAAACAGCTCAGAAAGATCCTCCAGAACTGGTGCACTGTGTTCTGCTTCAGGATGAGAAAGAATATAAGACAATGACAGACGCAGCTCAGGACAGATGTACTGAATTTGGCAGCTCTCTTGACATTTTCAACTGAGATATGATAATTAACGATGACTAAGTTATAAGGACAATTCTTCTCTCTTCAAGTCTTTTGGTGAGCTTATCCTAGCTTTACTTTGAATACATTTAATTTTTAAGTTTTGTACCATACTGTACCTCATGCTCCATTCAAATTTCTGTCTCTGTGCCCTGACAAACTGGAAAGAGCGGCAGGGCTGATTGCTGTCATAGTTAGTGTGAACTTCATTTTCTTCCTGTGGGTACTGCAGGACATTCCAGCCCATGCAGGTTCATTCTATTACCAAAATATCCAACAGCTATTTAGTACCACAAAGGTCATTCATTCCTGGCTCTGACTCGGGTTGTGTGTTTGTTCCCTGCAAATAATCATAAAATCAACCAGGTTGGAAGAGACCTCCAAGATCATCCAGTCCAACCTATCACCCAGCCCTACCCAATCAACTAGACCATGGCACTAAGTGCCTCATCTAGTCATTTCTTGAAGATCACCAGAGATGGTGACTCCACCTGGGCAGCCCATTCCAACGGCAAATCGCTCTCTCTGTGAAGAACTTCTTCCTAAGATCCAGCTGAATCTCCCCTGGCACAACTTGAGACTGTCCCCCCTCATTCTATTGCTGGTTGCCTGGGAGTAGAGACAAACCCCCACCTGGCTACAACCTCCCTTCAGGTAATTGTAGACAGCAATAAGGTCTCCCCTGAGCCTCCTCTTCTCCAGGCTAAACAACTCCAGCTCCCTCAGCCTTTCCTCATAGAGCTTGTGTTCCAGGTACAGAAGTTGTGGTTTTCCTTCACCAAACCATAGATTTTAATATAATTTCTGGGGACACTGAGCTCTTACTCATCAAACTGAATGTGGATACTTTGGGAGTATAAAGTGGTTTGTTCTTCCATATTTTGCAGTTTCAGTGCCTGAGACATGTTCATTATCCAGGGCTAGATAAAACTTCACCCATTAATCGCATACCTTGAAAAGAATGTGATACAACAAATACTGTGCAGCACAGTAGATTTTTCATACTCAAATGAAGAACACTAGTAGAAAAATGGAAGAACATAATTCCAAGGAGAAATATTAAGGCAAGCATATTAACAGCAATTAATAAATATATCAAATAAAAGCTAATAGACACATTAGGACTTTAAATGTTAAAAATTCTCTCTGGTTTACAAATGCTTTTAATTCAAAACAAGTGGGCCTTGTTTACTTAATATGCTGCCATGACTGGCAATTGCATTTTAAAAGTGTGCTTGAAAATAGTGAGTACACTTAATTGGTAGCTTTTTCTGTGTGACTGATTTGGATTAATATTTGTCAGTATTGATAGGTCAACTTAGCTGAACACTGGAAATGTCTTTCAACTTTAATAAACTTCAGCTTATGCAGCAGTCTTAAAGTGTACAAAAATAAATCATATTGCTCAAAGGAAATTATTTTTATTATTATTGTTCTAATTTGCATGCTATTCTATTCTGTCAGGTAGGATGTATCATAGAACTACAGAAACATTCAGGTTAGAGAAGACCTTCAGGAACACCAACCGATATCCCTGCTCTGCAAGGTTAAACCCTAAACCATATCCCCAACTACAACTTACAACAGCCAGACTTTCACTTGTTATCTCTCAGTTTCCATCCTCTCTGTCTTGTGATTCATAAATCCCAGAAGCATTTTGCAAACAGTATGGGTCATTATTAATAGTTCAGTGAAAAAATTAAACATGATTATTTGGATTTCAAAGAAAACCTCTGTCGTACTCCCCACTGGCTTGAAACTAAAATAAATCAAAGTTAACAGTCAAGTCAGCCCTGGAAGAGGGGCTATTCACATACTTTATGTATTTGATAGAGTGGGACCTTGGTCCTATTTTAAGAACCTGTGTGCTGCTATTTATCAACTCAGGTAAATACCTTGTCAAATGGAACTTTCAGAGCAAAGCTAGGACAGATTTCCATATCCCTGCTCCAAGGCTGAGAGATATGAGCCTGCATATCTCCAAGGGAAATGAAATGGAAAACTCCATCGACCCATTCTAGTTTTAATAAGGAGCTTGATTACTTCCTTGAATATCACTGCATATACATTTCTACATATTTACTATATAAGGAAGTTCTCATTTGCTTTGAGAGATATTTATATGACATAGAACAGCTGCAGCTGCTATCATTTCACGCTATCAACAGCTCTTCTAGCTGTGCTTTGTCATGGTCTTGCCAAAGGGACCCACCTTAAATTTTCACACAGCTTACTGTCTTATTAGCAATCACTTTTGTAAATTAAGAGATTCCTGCTAGTGCTATGTCAGTGCCCGAAGCAGAGGCTTTTTTTTCTGTCCATAACCATGTTCTTCTATTCCTTCCAGGAAGAAATCATGCCTGCCTTGCAACTTTTTTTTTTTTGGTTGGTTGGTTGTTGGGTTTGGGTTTTTTTTTTATCCCTATGTAGGATTTTGTGCAGCATACTTATCCTGGCTTCTTTCCTTGCAGGAAATTCCCAGTGCAAAAATAAAAAAGAGAGAGAGAGAAAAAAAATAAAATGGGACTGAAAAATACCAAAGAGGAATGTATCACAGCTACTCTTCTGCTAATGCAAGTTCTGCATGCCAGCGCTCTCAGCTTGGCAACTAAGTATGCTACAGTATACATCAGCCAAAGCTGTATCTACTTTTCCTGTGTTGCTATTAAAGACATTTAAACTGTCAGCAATATTTCTGAAACATTCTCTTCCTTCAGAATGGTTCAGGCTTCTCAGAAATAATCCTCATCAAGGAGCCATCACTTGCTGTTCTGGTCTGTCTCACTACCATTTAATTGCCCTTTTTAAAAGCACACTAAAACTAGCAGGCAACGAGCTTCACATAAAAACCTGCAGACTGAATGATGTGCCCATATGAACCGGGTTTGCCACAGAACTGAAATTTTCCCCATCAGAGTATCACAGTATAACTAAGGTTGGAAGAGACCCCAAGGATCAAGTCCAACCTCTCCCAACAGACCTCACAACTAGACCATGGCACCAAGTGCCACATCCAATCTCCCCTTGAACACCTCTGGGGACGGCGACTCCACCACCTCCCTGGGCAGCCCATTCCAATGACAAATGACTCGCTCAGTGAAGAACTTTTTCCTCACTTCGAGTCTAAACCTCCCCTGGCACAGCTTGAGACAGTGTCCCCTTGTTCTGGTGCTGGTTGCCTGGGAGAAGAGACCAACCCCTTCCTGTCTACAACCACCTTTCAGGTAGTTGTAGAGGGCAATGAGGTCACCCCTGATCCTTCTCTTCTCCAGTGTTCTCGTGTTACAGCACCCAAAATGGCTCTTCCAGCTTCTCCCTTTCCTATCCTTCTCCTTAGCAAGTGCAAGACAGAGTAGTTTCATACATCAGATCACAGGTATTTAGCATCTTTTTACATTTATAGGCTCCGTCCTACTGGTTTTGAAGCCACTCTCCTGTTCCAACCACTGCTGCAGTGACATGAGAAAATTACATTCTGCAGTGAGTGGAAATGGCTGTTTGCCCTTTGGGGTACAAAGAAATAAAACAATTGTTTCTCCACAGTTTTCATTTCCCTGTGGAGTTTCACATCTGAGACTTTTCCCAAAGTCAAATTTTCCCAAAGGAAGGTTTTTTTCTTCTTTCTAGTTTTATATTCCTCTTTTTTCAAAATCAGAAGTGACTGGCTGATCAAAATTGCTTGAAGTTCTCAGTGGCCTGTGTGGCTTAGCAGGCTGCCAGAACAGCTCTTGAAGCTCCAGGGATTTTAAATTAACTGATGACAAAGGCTTCAGGCAGTGACTGGCTGGCTCCACTGGGACTCTGGGCTCCATGTAACAGTAGTTTGTCTGTTCTCAACAACCAGTAAATAGCACCTAAGTGATTACTATCTGTAGCAATAGTCTATGTACCTGCTTTATTTAAAGAATAAAGGGTATGTGATTTACTATAGAACAGGAATATATTCGTAGCTATACTGTAGAGTGGAACAAAACCCAGACATTTTGTAAAAGTGTCAGCCATGCCTGAGATGCTTTTTCACCACTTTTCAAATCCTACAACTGCTGGTTATGCCTCCAGCCTCCTTCCCTGGGCATTTAAACCTTCTTCGACTGATCATTTGAAGTCCTTGACTGGGATGATGTTCCTGTCCCACATCATCTCAGCAAGAACATGATAATTTGTTCTCAGCAGCACTCCAGGGTTTTGCAGGGAATTGTTTTTTTCCCTTTGCAATCTTGCCTTTAGCAATGTATGGATCAGTGCTTTGTGGGGTGACTGCCTTGATTCTGGCAGCCCAAGTGCTGCCCAAAGAGGTTTTTGAAATCAAGAGAACCAGAAAGTTTTGTGGAACACACTGAACAAACATCTCCAAGGAGCTCTTGAGGTTTCACTGAACCCCCTTTAACATGCCTGCTCACTGGAGGTTCATTGTCATACAAACAATGCTTTCTAAAATGCCATTGTCATACAGACAATGCCTTCTGAAGTGCCATTCAGGTTCCACTTTTTGAGATTTCATGATACTTGTATAAAAATAGATGGGCTTGTTCTCAGAGCCTCACAAAAGACTAGGGTAACGCTGAATGCAAGAAGGCCTAAGGTGAGTAGCAGCAGAATCTATACAGCACTTCTTCTGTGGAGTCCAAAACCTGTCCACATCCTCAGCCAGCCTCTCCTCCTGCCCAGCCCAGCCCAAAGTCTAGGAATTAATGATCATTGAGCAAAGGGTAATGAACTGCCTTCTGCTAATAGGTTACTAAAATCAACTAGCAGAAAAATTAGCTTGTGTTTGTCTTCTGGAGGCATCTTTCCATAGAAATTATGAAAAGTGATGCAAATTCTTTTTCTCTCTTTTTTTCTGGTATGCCGCTAGATGGCAAACTAGCAGTGTGATACACATCGGGCTTCTGTCACAGAAATCTCTGATTAGGCGTGTTGTAAAAAACACAAGCTATCTGCATGCAAAGAAACAGAGGCTTGACATGCATGCTGAGAGACTGAAGAATACTTCTGATTTCATCTTTCCAAATAATTCATGATGTTTTTAAGGCTGGACAATACAGATCTTGTTGGAATCACAAAAGATTTATAGGGCAAATACTTCACACGGCCTTTGCTTTCCCTTTTGACTGCCCACAGCCACACACACTGACATCTCCTTTGCCTGGGGCTGGTCAGAGCTGATTGTCAAACAACACTGTGATGGCTTCATCTGGAAATAAAGTGGGTAGGAGGGTTGAACAAGACTATCACAAGACCCTTGAAGAGGGTCTGTAGCAGCAGACCGTGACATGCAGACATGCTCAAGGAGTACAGGCAGGCTGATTCCTTCCAGTTTATACATTTCGTAGGAGCCACGTTATCAAGCTAAGCACAAAGATCTTCTAGGGGCTAGCACAGCACTCAGTCAGAATAAACTTTCATCCTTTAGATAACATTATGAATGTACAAACATTTATTTCAAATCTAACTGCCCAAATAGCAGGGAAACTGTGATGAAGCTTCAAGGGAAAAGCCATTGTTTAATGTTGAATCTCCTCTCCAGCAAACACCAGTGACCACTTGTAATCAAAACTGCTGAAGAGTCACTTAAAAGAATCCTTTTATCCCTGCAAAAGATTCTTTACAGCAGATCCAGGAAGATGTCTTCTCTGACCCTCTGGCCAGGACCATGGCATGGCATATGCCTTTGGGAGCAAGGGCAAGTACAGGGACAAGCATGGCAAGTTTTGCAGGCTGTTGCCATTAAAGATGCTGCTGCCAGAGCTACTGTCCTGAGAAGGTCTGCAGGGGCAGAACAATTACAAAAAATCCATTAAAGAGAGGCAAAAGGCACCAAAAATTTCACAAGAACTGCCTGTCATTTTCCTCGTTGGTAAAATGAAGTCAGGGAAGAGTGTAATTGCTAACAGTTGGCTTTCCAGCTCAGAAAATCTCTAAATTACAGAACAATCCCTGGAAATGAAGAATGCTCCATGACTAAAATACACCAAAAATTGGGGAGAGTGAAGGTGCTCACTCAAGGCAAAATGCAATGCCATAGTGACTCAAGGAACAAACAGAACTGGATGCTGAGAGAAAAGCATGACTCATTCATGTATATTTTAGTCCATTGCATTTGGTTTGCATCAGGAGGAGAAGATAACAATGGAAGAAGATATTTCCTTGGACACAAGGGAGGATCTGCAAACTGTGAACAGAGCAGCTTTGCTTTCCTGTTCACCAAACCCCAGGGAGCAATACTCTTTTCACAGGCCCCAACCTACTTTGCCACACACAGCAGTCCCAAACATTTCTTGAGCTCTCTCACAGCCATAGCTATGAACAAATCCCTGACACAAGTTCCTAGACTCAACAGTTAATCTCCAGCTCTTACTCCAGTTATGAGCTCCCACAGGAGCCCTAGCACCCACAAGTCCCAATATCTTTCTGGGCTCCTGTACAGTGCTAATTTCAAGGACTACTCTCCATTATTTCAGTTGTCATCACAGGATCACAGATTGTTAGGGGTTGAAAGGGACCTCCAGAGATCATCAAGTCCAACATTGAATCAAGACCTCCTGCTTCCTGTTTGACCTGGAGAAAAGACACCTACCCCAGCACTTGGAAACTGCCCTGTGGCCCTCTTCATGACAGCAAAATGATAAAACATTGCATTATTGTTATCAATATTATTATGGAGGTTCAAGGCAAAAGCAGTAGTCAAGTACACATTTTTGAGTATGCACTCATTTTTAATGTGTTGCAGTGTTTGCACTGTAAGAAAACTGCTAAGAAGTAAGCCACAGCATTTTGTTGGGGTGCATTTTTTTAATGCTTAGCCTATATATTTGACTCTTATTTCACTGAGACTAAGATTTACACCACAGAATAAATGAGAGTGCTGGAGGTACATGAGAAGATGGGCAGAGGTTAGGGAGAAAACATCATGGTCTGCCTCCAGTCGGCAGAAACAGTAGTTGCAGCAATCTTTGCTCTCTTCATTTTGCACCTGTTCTCAGCCCTCCATTCTGTTCCTGTCCCTTCCTTTTCAGTTAGAGAGCACCTTAGGTCCTGACAAGCTCCCATGCTTCACCTTTAAGGAAGTAAAATCGTTGTTTTACATATTTTTCAGAGAGCACTCAGGGGGGCTCACGTTGTCACAGTGACACAAGTAGCAGACTGCATTCACTTCAGCTGCATTTCTGAAAGCGCTATGATGATAACAGCTTTAAAAGATGGGACAGTGTGTAATTAGCAGATCGTTTTTCCTAGTAATTACATTAACCATTAGTTGAATGTTACTCAACCCATCACAGTGTTATTTTTGTGGCCCCTTAAAAAATTGTGTGGTCCCCTAACAAAGTGTGCATCTGTAGGTTTGTGAACCTGCCTCGCTCAGTGGAAAATTCCACATCCTTGCATGAATACTACAAGTGCCTTACTTTGGTGTAGTGCCACCCTGTGCTGGTAAGGTTTTGCAAACAATGGCCTCTCTGGCTGGATTCCTTCCAGCCCCTCTAGTAGCATTTTTAGTCATTCTTTCCTTGTGCAATGAATGAAGAATGAAAAATGCAGCTATTCACAGAGGAGGTTTTGTCAGATAGTAATGACCCAAGTGCTAATGTAATGCATTTTGTCACACGATATGTTCTGTATATAGCTATTTCCATAGGGTTTGTTTGTCTCCTTGTTTTCCCTGCATGGAACTATATATAGTGTTCAAAAGAGCTTGAAATATGTACAGAGAAAACAAGGACCATGAATATAGCTGAAAACAGCTACACTGGAAAAATGTGCGAACATTCCTCACAAAAATCCAAATACATTAGCTGCACAAGTACACAAAAGCTCACAAGAGGTGGTCTCACACCACTGATTCTCCCTATGATCTTTTAATCTGCTAAAGTTCATTCCATATAATTGTAGACTATGATGCAGTAAAAGTACCACTGTAACTTAGCTTAGTTCTAGTACTAGTAAAAAAATAATGAGTTCCATTGTGACAAGTCTGACCTCAGACCTCAGAACAAACCAAGTGGGAAAGGCATGAGAAAAGTTATTTTTATTAAAGATAAAATTATAAGAAATAAAACCTGTTACAGATTTTCCTCATTTACTTTCAGAATTCTGAGAATTGTGATTCTGATGCAGATCTGTGAGTAAGAGAATGAAATATCAACTGCAATAGTCCTGTAAGCTGCTGAGAGGGGAGGTAACCGTTGGTGACTCAGATCACCAGGCACTAGGGACATTCTCTGGCCTCTGTTCCCTACAAGCTAAATGGGCATATGTCATCCTTTCCTCCAGCCTGCTTTTGTATTCAGACCAAAATGTTCTTGGTGCAGCCAGCCTACTTTTGTATTCAGACCAAAATGTTCTTGTTGCAGCAAGTAAGTCTGCTGTAGACTTCTGGATTGGGGTTTTGGCAGGACTTCCAGGTGCCACCCCTCTGACAGCTACATCAAAGTAAAAAGGGAGTTTCTTCATGATGTTCATACCAACATCATTCTGCTGCTGCTCTTTCTTTTACAAATGCAAACACCTGTGAAGTCTTCCACTCTAGGTGCGTAACATGGCTATGGAAGCCAGTTCAGGCATCCACGGTTGAGTATACAGATACAAATGCTACCAGGGCAGGGAGGGTGGGCATTTGTCATTTAAATTGGGGTTTCCTCTGAAAACTAGAATAGAGAGACTGTGCGAAGCAATGCACCTACTCACCTGCTTCATTTCCCAGCACAGCCAAAGAACTTTTGTCACACAGTCACTTGTGTCACAAATACAAACACTACTTTCAGTGGACAGATTTCACAGAATCACAGAAACAGCCAGGTTGAAGAGACCTCCAAGATCATCAAGGCCAATCACTCAACCCTATCTAATCAACTAGACCACAGCACTAAGTACCTCATCCAGGCTTTTCTTAAACACCTTCAGGGACGCTGACTCCACCACCTCCCAGGACAGCCCATTCCAATGGGCAATCACTCTTTCTGTGAGAAATTTTTCCTGAGATCAAGCCTAAACTTCCCCTTGCACAGCTTGAAACTGTGTCCTCTTGTTCTGGTGCTGATTGCCTGGGACAAGAGTGATTCCTTCTCTACTCATTTTAGTTTCTTCACTGATTGACTCCTTGATATACCATCAACTTTTTCTTTGATTCAACAGATGTTTTCATTATATTTCCCTCTTTCAGGATTATTGTCCATTGATGTTTTACCCTGTAATATTGTGAGATAAGAGCCTATCTTACCGTGGGACAGGAAGGCAAGTTGATTTAGCACACTTTGGGACATCTCCAATCAGTAAGTGTTTTTGTTAAATGAAGATCCGTGAAACTGGCTGAAAGAGGTAATCTTATGAAGATAAGATGGCCCTGTTTTGGCTCAAACTGATGAAGCAGGGCTCAAATAACATAAACACCCAACTTGAAAACAGATTTTGAGGGCCAGGGTGCCTTTTCCTAACTAACTGCAATTTTAATATTAGAATTGGCATTCTTCAGTATGCCGATGAGCAAAACTGAGTGCCTGCTGAACAGATATGACTGTGTTAATCAATTCTCCTCCCAAATCATGCTAAATATCTCCTAGAAGGCAGGGACAGCCAGAGCTAGGGTATGAAAGCCACAAGAGGAACATCTCTCAGTGTATGCGGTGGCACTGTACCAGGAGCAGCAGCCAATGGGAGGGAAAGACAGAGATGAGGACAGTTGGTGAGCTGTGCTCCTTTTCCTCCATGCAAGACAGGGACACCTTTCTTGGTGAGAATTTGACCTTCAATATAAGGCTTAACATTTGCCACATTTATGTTTTCTATTAGAGGCATTGCAAAGACCTTATAGCAGCCTTCCAGTATCTGAAAGGGGCCTACAAGAAAGCCAGGAAGGGACTTTTTGCAAGGACATGTAGTGACAGGAGAGGAAACAGATTAAAGCTTGAGGAGGACAGATTTAGATTAGATACTAGGAAGACAGTGAGGGTAGTGAGATACTGGAACAGGTTGCCTAGGAAGGTTGTGGATGTCCCCTTTCCGGAGGTGTTCAAGGCCATGTTTGATGAGCCCTTGATCTACCTGGTCTAGTGAAAGGTGTCCTTGCCTATGGTGGGGTAGATGATCTTTAAAGTGGAAAGCTGTGGGGATTTCCCATGCTGTCATATACCTGGGACATAGGATGAAAACTTCCTTTTGGAGCACTTCTTATATCCTACCTTTCTTCAAACATTCTTCTCCACCAGACTGGTTACATACAAGGAAGTTCTCAGAGGATAATTTTAGGTCCAGAGAAAACTCCTTCCAGAGCCAACAGAAGGAGATAGACTTCTACAGGCCAATTAAAAATGTCTAGATTACAGTCCCTTCTGGGACTCTAAACTGGGCTTGCCTAGACCATGGAAAGAATGTTCTTCATGAGGCTGAAGATCAGTTCTCACATCTGTGGAAAGAGGTCCTTGAAACAGGAGTATTCTTTGTTCAATTTATCAGCATACAGAGCCCCAGACTTCCATAACCCTGAGCTCAGCTTTTGTCTAGGACAAAAGTGCAGCAGAGTCCTCAACAGATGATAGCAGAATCGGTATGAGCAGTAACTTCTCCCCTAAATCTTCCACTGCTAAAGAAATAGTATTCACTATGGTGAACCATAAGAGACTTGCACTTCCCGAGGATGGAACCCTTTTGGAAAGGGGTTTGGTGAACATTGTGTATTTCTCACGATTGTACTTAATCAGTTCTTTTTTTAGAGTCAAAAACACCCTAAATCAGATATCAGTTAGATAACATAGCTAAATAAAGTACCTTCATTTTTTCATAGATGCTTTCTCAGAAGAACAAACTTGAAGCCACAGCACTTAGACTAAAATCTGGAAACTTCCAACTGTCTGTGGAGTGGGTGAGCTTCAGCAGGATATCTGGCTGCCTCAAATTATCTATTTAATAATTTGCTAGAACTCTTTAACTTCAGTTTCTATCTTATATTAAAATGGCAAATTTCCCCTCAAGTTTACATCACAGAAAGCCTTCAAAAGACCATGTTAGCAGAATTTCTATAAAATGCTTTAGGATACACATCGTTTTATCACCATTCATTGCCAGGCAAGAGACAGGGTGTTGTGGTGTCCTTTATTTTCCATCTCAACAAAAGTTTTGTTGTGACTGTAAAGAACATTGGATTTCATGGTTTATATATAATACTATGCATAAATAACATCAAGGCTAGAAAAGGGTAGCCATGGGATAAATTTGGGGCTGACATGGAAATAAGAATGTTCATTTTAGATAAGCCTGTCTGATAATATTTAATCTTCACATGAAGTTCACAAGAGGCCTTTTCTTGGTTTTCCTTTCATCTTTTCTAGGGCACTAAAATACCATGTTCTAACTTTCCTAACACTTTCTGGGGTAAATGGAGTTCTAACATAAATGCCTAGCTCCTCTTCATGCTTAGTTTTTGTTTCCCTTTATACTTCAAAATAGTGTGTAAAGAGTCCCACAGTACCACAGCTTCACCTAAAGCTATTTACACACACACACACACACAAAAGTTTTTAGTCGGCTTATCACTCAGGATATTTGCTTCAAGACCATAAAATAAATGACATTATTCCACTTAACAACCATGAGGATACAAACCTCATCTTCTCCACTGATGTGTTTTACTTCTGGCCAAACAGATTAAAAACATTTTCCTATAGGTCCTAGTTATTCAAGACATACAAGGGAGCACTAAAATTTTACTGCCTTGATTAACACACAGCATCATTCCTCTCTCTCTGATTAATCTTCAAAATAGAATCATCACCAGAAACCCCAACAAAAGACAGAGTAAAAGTATTCTTTAAAATTTTTCCAAACCTTCTAAAGATCAGAATTTTGTGGTAAATTTTCCTCTGTTGCCAAAATAGGGAACTTCACTGCTAAAAAATGAATGCTTTGAAACAGATCATAGGAACTCTTACTGCCTGTAAAAATACTTTCTTACTTGATTTTTAGAAGTTTTTAGGCACAGGTGCTGACATCCCCTTTAACACATCACACAACCTTCATATAATAATGGTGGCTCTCCACCACAACATTTGGTTCTCTGTTGCCCATGTGCAAGCACATCTGACTTGGCAAATTTCTCAGAAAGCTTCTGTAAAAAGCAAAACATGAATAATGTTTTTCTTTCCAGGATATTTCTTATTCAGCATTATCATCTTCAATGTTCACTAAAAATAAAGATTCCATTTTATTTGACCTAGTCAGATACTTAATATTAGTATTTTCTCAACAGCATTTTTTCTTCAGTATTTCAAAGCTTACCACTGAAAATGTTAGTGAAAAACAACAACAAAAAAAATCTTCTATTTTTAAGAAAGAAATAAAAGCATTTTATTCCATAGAAGAAAATCATCATTGTGGTGATCTTCATTGAAGGAAGAAAAAATGAAAAGCCAGAAAGCATAGCAAAAAAAATGTGTAGGGATCAAATTTGAATGTCCTTGGATACCATTGACTAAGAAAATAGTTGAAACAATAATTTTCCTGTTTCATACTGAATGTTGTTTACAGCCCAGCTCTTGCTTGGAAATACCAAAGTTCTCCCCATTTTGTCCATATTTCTGTGTGGTCATTGTTGACAAGCCACATAGCAGCTATTTCACACCTCATGAGGGACAGCAGAAGTAGGAAGGAATTGTATGTACCTCAGAGGCAGCAGAACCAGAAATGTGCCTATGGGAAAGAAGGGTTACAGAGCTTCTCTGTAGACTCCCAGTGTTGAAACACCACCAGCACAGCTGCCAAGCTGTAGCTGCCCACAGAAGCACATGCTAAATGGATCCTTATCTCTCTATTCTACCATGAACAATTATTTGTTTTCTCTTTATCTGTATTTTTATCTCCACCCTGGGACTCATTCATCTCTTTTAAAAAGACAATCCTTGGATTGGATTCAGATTCTTCTTCAGACAAAGCCTTTTTATAATCATGTAGGCATTACACAGGATTCCTTTTCTTCTAAATTTTCACTGAAGTCAAATCTTTTTTTTTTTATTGTATAATTAGGCCACATCTGCACTTTAGACAAACTCAGAGTATAAGTCAGTAACACCCAAGAGTAAGAGCAGGATGCTACTATCAAGAATCAGACCACAATTATACCTTTGGTCTTGAATGCATATGCCAACTGAATTAGGCAAAAAACCAGTGCTGACCTAGATTTGCCCAGTAAGATGTACAGTCCCAGGTGAAAGAAAATAAGCAGAGATTAACTGTTTCTGCTTTGGATCATTCAAAGTTTGCTCATTTTTACTGCCCACCTCTGTATACCAAGAGACTGAGATCAGTCTGTCATGTGCTATTACATTCCTGGTTTGGCATGTGGTACAGCACAAATTAGTAAGGATCCACATTGAATTTATTTATCTTACTGCCTTTTCTCTTTCAAGATAGAACTTCTCAGAATTCTGAGGGTAACAAGGAATGAAGAAAAGGCCTAAACTACATCATTACAACAACAATGAATCGCAACAATAAATGCTGCGATGTACCCTACTGCATGCTGTAACAGCAGAAGCAGGAATATCAGAAGAGCTCAAACATCCCTTCTCTGCCTCATATGACCCCTCTAGCACAGGGCCACTGTTCTGGTGCTCAGCATTCAACTGTACCCTATTCTATTCTATTCTATTCTAACAACCAATGTATCAGTGAAGTGTAGCACTCTGCAAATAAAGAATACAGAATTAACCAGGTTGGAAAAGACCTTCGAGATCAAGTCCAACCTATCACCCAACACCATCTAATCAACTAAACCATGGCACTAAGTGCCTCATCCAGTCTTATTTTAAACACTTCCAGTGATGGTGACTCCACCACCTCCCTGGGCATCCCATTCCAATGGGCAGTCACTCTTTCTATGAAGAATTTCTTCCTAATATCCAGCCTAAACCTCCCCTGGCACAGCCTGAAACTGTGTCCTCTCATTCAATCACAGGTGACCTGGGAGAAGAGACCGACCCCCACCTGGCTACAACCACCCTTCAGGTAGTTGTAGACAGCAGTAAGGTCTCCCCTGAGCCTCCTCTTCTCCAGGCTAAACAATCCCAGCTCCCTCAGCCTCTCCCCAGCCTCATTGCCCTTCTCTGGACACGTTCAAGAGTCTCAATGTCCTTCTTAAAGTGAGGGGCCCAGAACTGGATACATTACTCAAGGTGTGGCCTAACCAATGCAGAGTACAGGGGCACAATGACTTCCCTGCTCCTGCTGGCCACACTATTCTTGATGCAGGCCAGGATGCCATTGGATTTCTTGGCCACCTGGGCACACTGATGGCTCATGTTCAGCTGGCTGTCAATCAGTACCCCTAGGTCCCTTTCTTTTTGGCAGCTCTCCAGCCACTCTGACCCCAGCCTGTAGCTCTACATGGGGTTGTTGTGGCCAAAGTGCAGCACCCAGCACTTGGACTTGTTGAATGCCATCATGTTGGACTCTGCCCAGCTGGTCAAGATCCCTCTGGAAATTGTTTCATTATTAAAGACTACCAGATACCAAAGTATCCTCAAAGATTTGAGAATTAAGAATAAAGGACCCTTCAAGACATGGTAGACAATCATGCTAATACATCATGTATATTCCTATTACAATAGATGTGGTGAGTAAATTTTGAAGTTGGGACACTGGAATAAAATAATACAGAATAAAATAATACAGAATAAAATAATACAAATTTCAAGTTCTTTTGTTACAAACTACAACAGAATTCAGAACTAAGTAATATTTTCTTTTTTTTTTTTTCAATTAGGAAGCAATAAAAATCATTGTAGGAAGAAAGAAAAAAAGTAAGACATGAATATGTTCTCCTTTATGGTTTTTGCTGTTTTGGATAGTATTTAATAAGTATTTAATAAGATTTTTAAGAAGTCAAGAAGGTTGGAAAGAGATAAATTATTCCCTGTTTAATGTGGTTATTCATGCCATGTGTGAAGGATGTGACTTGCAGTGATCAAGCTTTGGAACCATTTTAGCATGACAGAGCATAATTTGAATTAAACAATTCTGTCTTTTGAACTATGAGTTGTATAATGGTCCCTCTCACAGTGAAAGTGTTTAATCTGTTGAAATTCATTTTAAGAGAAAAATTATCCCAGTTCCCTGTTTTTTTTGCATTCTCCCAAGATATTCAGAAGGTCCATTCAGGAAGTGGGAGAAAAAATGTGATCACACTTAAAATACAGTCCCCAGCCAGCTTTGCACTGCTGTTATTACTACTGTGTTAACTTCTTTGTTTCCTACTGACAGTTCAGTAGAGCATTCCATGCAGCTATGACAAGGCACAGATTTTCAATATAAAGTTTTACATTTCAGTCATGGAGAAGGAAGAAGTAGACAACGCTGTGCATCATATAGGATGAGACCAGAAGCGCCGAAGAATCAGGAAGCTGCTATATCCTTGGCTGGAGATATGCATCAAAAGTTGACCAAGCAAAATCCTGAGTTAAGTAAATATGAATTAAAATTTATATATCTGTGTGTTCCTACCCAATTTAGGTGGTTTGAGCCATCATTTCAAAAGAAGAAGTATCATTATTTTGGAAACTTTGCAACGCCTCAGTGAGATTTTAGGCTGAAGATCATAGCATAGAGTCTCAGATGACAACACAGTGCTTGCCTGATTTGATCTTTCAAGAGGCAGTGCGCTTCGCCTAGGCCAGAACGACAGTTCTTCACTTGTCACTTTACAAGATGCATCTCACAAATCGATATGAAAAGGATTTGAGGGAGAAGAGCTATGGCTATCACACAGGGAGAGGGTTCTGTTCTTAGTCTTTCATCATGTATTTAAAAGCTTTGCAGGATTCAGCAGGCAAACTGGATTTCATATAGAAAATGCTGATTCACCTCAAACCTGGCACCAGCTTTCAGCTGGTGAGTTATCACAGGTGGCCCTGCAGAGCTTTGTGCTGCAGTGCTACACCACTGACAACAGAATGCAAATAGCAAATAGTCACCCAGGAAAGAGTAAGTGTTGTGGGCATTCCATCCCACCACCAAAACATCCCCACTCCACCCCCCTGAAAAATAAACCCTAGAAAAGCCCAAACAACTCCAAGATCAATAGTTTGCCCCTAAAAGGCAAATTTAAAAGATTACTATTGAAAACAGGAAAATAATATTCACTGTGTAGTGAAGAAGAGTGCATTTTGGCCTCATGGGACGGAATTCTAGACAGATTATAAATCACAACCATCCCATTAAAATAGGAACAGGAACGGTATGTCTCATTTCTCCTCCTTTAATGTTTCTGATTGGTAACTTCAGCATTTCCTTATTTTCTAGAGCTGAAGGCTACAGAATCTTGATTATTATTTTTTTCCTGACTTTCTCCTGGTGCACAACTTTGATTTTCAGAGTTTGCACTGTGCCTGTTTGAAACCGTCCTTCTTCAGTCTGTCTCATCAGTATTGTCAGGACTGAAGAGATAGCTTTGGTAGCAATCTTAATAAGCAAGACAGAAAAGACATCACAGGGCTTTGCCATTAATTGGACTCCTTTTAAAAGCTGCCAGGAAATGTTGCCCTGTACTGGATTTACTCTTGAGGCTTGCAGTATACCACATTACAAAGTAAATACAATATGTAAGGTGACAGGTCCGAGACAGAATCTTACATGGATCATGTGGGTGTTCAGATTTTATTATGTTTGTAAAGTGCATTTTAAGTGCTGATCTGGAACAGGTTGTCTTTTATTCAGACAAATGCTTCATCTGGAAAACTGTACAAAGCTCCACAGTTATGGTCACAAGATTCAACAAAACCCAACTTTGGCCACCCCTGCCTCCCACCTCTGTCACAAAGGAACAGGCACATTTTACAGGTCACAGAGAAACAAAACCAAGACCTCAGACAAGAAACAGAGCAAAATAATGCATTGTGCCCCCAAGCCTACTCATTGGCAAAGTAGTGCAAGATTCTGAAAAGTCCTTGACTTAGTATACACTAACACTGAACAACTGAACAACCAGGTTGTTTTCAATATTATTCTCATCCTAAATCCAAAACACAGCACTGAACCAACCACTAGGAATGAAATTAACTATCCCAACAAAAACCAAAACAGTGTCAAAAAGGAATATTGCACATAGCAGGTATAAATAAGAACTGGTACTCTAGGAGCTTGTGCCACAACACGAAGGGACTGCTTAACACTGAAAATGACACATTAAGACTACGATGGAATCAAAACTGTTTCTGTGACTCAGACCAATGTCAAAACAGTCTACAACAAGTAATCAACAAACTTCATTAGTGCGTTGTTCTGTTCTTCCTAGTGACTCCAAGTGTTCCAGCACTGTGGTGATCAGTGCAAAGGTATTAAACTCTTTTTGATTCTCAACTTTGCCTTTCTTCACTTGGGAGACAGGCAGAGCCCCAAGGGCTTTGGAATACAAGCAGCTATACTTCACTTCACAACCTAACATACACGAAGTCGGGCAAGACTTCAGGCCTCAGAGTTCAGGAAACAAGGACCTTCTCTGTAATATTCTCCCAGATAATTCTAAATGTGCAAAAATCATTGTCAACTGTCAATAGAGACCAAATCACAATTTCAGTTTGTGCA
Source organism: Dryobates pubescens (assembly GCF_014839835.1). NCBI lineage: Eukaryota > Metazoa > Chordata > Aves > Piciformes > Picidae > Dryobates > Dryobates pubescens. The sequence goes on along the minus strand of NC_071657.1, from coordinate 128,205,982 downwards.
CCCTTAGCTTTTCTCTGCTTCCTTGCCACTCTTGCCTCTGAACCAATTTCTGGGAAGAATAAGATGTGACTGATGTTTCAATAGCTGTCTTTCACTAGAAAAGTTCCCCAGGGAGGTTACAGAAATTATAGTGTTTGGTGCAAACTGATAAAGGCCACAACACAAGCTTCTGACTTCATCTGGGGAAGCTGAAAAATATAAATTTTATTCTCACTGGTGCTAAGAGATTAACTTTCCTATAGCACTGTGTAGAAAAAGTCTAAGACTTACTACTGCCAAATCCTTCAAGTGAAGTGTGAAAAAAACCAAGTAGATAATGGACAACTTCTGTCCTAAAGCAAATGGCAAATGTCAGCTGCAATGAGGTTTTACACAGCTAGGCCAACAGAGAGGGAGTATTTTTTACTATAATTTAACGACTGCCTGATATGTCTGTGGCTTCCAAGATCTTTCTACTTCTATTCTCCAAGGTTCAAATCACATCCAGCTCCAGATCTGGTAAACATTTATGAGAATAAGTGTGGAGGACACAAGCAAAGTCTCTGGGATTTTCAAGTCTTGTTGATTCCAGTGGCATGTATACCCTGCTTAAGGGGGCTTCTGCCTTTTTTGCTTAAATGTTTCATCTCCTTTACAGGAGATTGTAAGAGTCTACTCCTGGTGTGACTCAACAAAGATAAAATCACTTGCTGCTTGCCCAGACAGTACCAATCCTGGATGCAAATCACCTTGCGATTGCTTCGTGATAACACTGGACTGCAGCTGGCCTATAACAATGACCCAAGGACCCAGCCATCACGCCTTCAAGACAGCTATCAGATACCCCCAGGAAGGGAGGGTGATGAGTCAGTGCACTCTCCACCTGTCTCCTGATGTGTGATAAGTGGGTAGGCAGGGAGATGGAGAGGAAGGAGGCGGAGGCCCCCCCCCACTCCATCCAGACCACTGTCCAAACTCACATGAATACACAGAAAGACTTCCTGGGGAACGATATCTGGATACTTATGATTTCCTGGCTCCTGAATTCCTGAGGGACAATGCTTGGACACATACCTAAGGACTAAAAACTGTATAAAAGACTTGACCACTACTGGCTCAGGGGGAAAGAAAACCACAGAGGAAGAAAACCGCAATGGAGGGAAGAAAAACGCAGAGAGAAAAACGCTGAAGGAGGACCATGCCGCTGAGAAGGAAGGAAGCAGACTGAACCCTCTCTCCATGTCCTCTACTCATGGAGCTGACCCATGCTGCCCAGAGGGACCTCATCTGTTCTCCGGCCAAAGCCTCAGCACCCTTTCTCTACAGACCCAGGCTGCCCAGAGGGATCACATCGCATCTCCAGCCAAAGCCTCAGCACAAACCCAGCACCTCATGCAGCACCTCTCCTCCACAGACTCAAACTGTCTTGGGGTGGGTGAGGGGTGTGGTAATATGATTCCTTTCCTCTTCTCTCTCTCTCTTCTCTCTTTCCCTCTCTATCTTCTCCCTCTCCCCTTCTTATTTCCATTTTCTCTATGTAATAAATAGTCTAGCTGTTGATATTTTGGCTTCGCTTATGCCTTTAATTTCACAACACGGGAATATTCAAAAGAACTAGTCTCCTTCCCTCTCCGGACCGAGACAGAGATGAGACAAAGATTTCCTTTATTCTGCCTTATTTTATCATGTCTATGATTCTTGTGTGCTTTGTAATTAGCAATAAGTTGCAACAATCATAGCGTTGGATGGATCTTCCCAGTACTTTGCAATGCACAGATTTTTATGAATGACTGTCCTCAAACTATCTCACTTCAAATCCTTAACTACTCAGATAATAGGAAAGACTGAATGAAGTAATTTATTAGAAATATTTAAGATCCACTGCACTTTCTGACAAACTTGAGGAAGCAAACCAGTGACACAGCTCCATAAATAGTTCTTGTGATTACAATTTCTTTTCCCCTGCCCATTATATTTTGTGTTTACTGTAATTATTATAGAAGATCTTTGCCAAAAATGTATGTATTTTTAATTATAATTTTTACACTAAGTATTTCTACATCACTTCAGTCATGCTGGAGGCTTAATGCCTTTCTGAACAACCATAACCAGAGTTGCACAGTAGTGGTTTATGATGTGATTGATAGTGCATGGCTGTGAAGAGAAAAGAAAAGAAAAGAAAAGAAAAGAAAAGAAAAGAAAAGAAAAGAAAAGAAAAGAAAAGAAAAGAAAAGAAAAGAAAAGAAAAGAAAAGAAAAGAAAAGAAAAGAAAAGAAAAGAAAAGAAAAGAAAAGAAAAGAAAAGAAAAGAGAAGAGAAGAGAAGAGAAGAGAAGAGAAGAGAAGAGCTCCATACTCCCCATTACAAGGGAGAACCTTAATTCAGTGCTATAGGAAGTAATGAAACTTCTCAAATATGAAGTCTTTAGAAGCTTATTAACATATTCTACATTTTTAATGAAATACTAATTCCTTAAAGTGAGGGAAGAGCCCACTGAAAACACCGGCGCTGTCCAAAATCACTAGAGTGGTAATCTGCCCTAGCCCAGCAACAAACAGTATTCATAGGCAGAAGAGAGTGAAAACACAGGAAAGCAGAGGCTACACTGCAGCAGCACCAGCAGCTCCAGCAGCTCCAGCAGCTCCAGCACCCTGGGAGGAGTGAACTGGATGTGGGAGGTGAGGAAAAGCCTCCATGTTGGATCTGCAGAGTGCCAGAAGTTTGAGGGTAGTGGTGAAGAGGTGGCCCTGCTGTGCTGCATGGGAATGTGGTAACAGAAGGCAGTAGGATAAGCTGTGTCTCCAAAAGAACAAAGTGTTTATGTATGTAGATGTCAAACACAAAAATAAATTTAAACCACAGTTTGGGGATGCTCCAAGATGAAAAAGTTGACTTTAACACTTGGAGAGGGACTAAATCACAGTGATAAAATCCTCAGACTCAAAAAAAAAAAATAACATCTGGACTTGTCAAAAAATTCTTATTTGCAGTCCAAAAGAACATAAAAATAGTCCCAAGGAAAAAAAAATAAAATAAAAAAGTCTCAAATTCAAATTCAGAGTCCACAGGAACAGATGTTCCACAATAAATTCTGCAAGTCGAGACAAAGAGACATCAGAGGATGCTGCAAGAATTATCAGCTTTGCAAGAGATTTCAGATATCATTTCTACATGCAGATTATGGCCAAGAAGAAGGGAACAAGAAGACTGCTGAAGTCTCCCTAAGATCAGAGTCTAATGAACAAGAGCTGAGAGCAGAAATACCAGAGGAATGTGTCAATGCACTGAAAGCAAATGAGCCATGTATTTGTTTAACATGTCCAAGGTGGCACAGCACAAGACGCAGTCATTTTAACACCAAAAGATCAGTGAGACATTCAAATCTCAAGAAGTGTAATTCATTGGAATGCCACAGCAAATGAACAACTTGTAATTGGCTTAGAATGGATCAGAAGGTTTCATTTCCACCAAAGGCAAGAGAAAATGACAGGCCAAAATAGGCTAAAAAAGATTTTATAGACTAGACTAGACTAAACTAGACTACAATACAATACAATAAACCAAGTGGAAGAGACCGTCAAGATCATCACGTCCAACCCATCATCCAACACCATCTAATCAACTAAACCATGGCACCAAGCACCCCATCAAGTCTCCTAAACACCCCCCAGTGATGGTGACTCCACCACCTCCCCGGGCAGCACATTCCAATGGGCAATCACTCTCTCTATGAAGAATTTCATCCTAACATCCAGTCTAAACCTATCCTAGCGCAGCTTGAGACTGTGTCCCACCTAACCCATTCTTGAGAATTTCTTTTGATGACTTTGAGAACTGCAGCAAGACTGAGAATGTCAAAAAAAAGAGGCTCCTGACTAGACATCAAATTGTTCAGACTTTTCAGGAAGGTGATTCTGAAATAGGCAAAGATATTATTCTATGCTGCCCAGATAAAATGCAAGGTGTTTTTGACAGTTCCTCACCCCAGGAAATGAGGTAATATCTGTGCACTGTTATCACACATGTTGGGAAAAAAAAAAACCACCTAAATTCTGCCTAGTCAATTACTGGAACAAGGACTGATCAAATATAAAAAAAGAAATATTTTCACTTCTCAACAAAGATAGAAGTGTTGGAACAGATGATCAACATCCGTGGTTTTCAGCATGGGGCTGATGGGTGGTTTAAGAAAATAATAGATCATACTTCTTTTCAGTCAGCACTCATTTGGGAGACACTGTCTGCATCTTAAATAGAAAATGCAGTCTGTGTAAATTCCTGAGCCCTGTATCTATTTCCCTGCTCTCAAGCCTGGAGCCCCGTGATAAAACTGGTATGGAAGATGAAGAGGAAAATGCTGACTTTCTTGTCCTCAATTTAATATAAGGTCAGAACAATACTGGAATGTGCACTCAAACCAAAGGTTTTCAAATATCTCCCACATTCAACTAATTCAACATATTCACTGTCTGTGTCTCAAATCATGGTCTGAGTTGATTTAACTCCAAGTGCTTCACCCAAACCCACAAGATTTCTCTGGATTCATATTTTAAGCAGCTCAATGTGCTAAAGTTTACACAGATGACATTTTGATCTGACTATGCATTTATATAGCAGGAAGCGTGACAGATGGCTAAGAACAACTTTGCCCAGACTGATGAATTAATGCTAAATCAACAAGGCAAGAAGTTAAGTTTAGCTAGATGAAAGAGGGGAGAGAAAATTAATGCAGGAAGATATACAAAGAGGGGTTGCCTGTCCCAGGACCACTGGAAAGGAAAAAAGTTTCCTTGGAATAGGAAAGTACACCAGGAAAACACATCCAGTTGTGCTGCCTTAGTCAAAAACCTCTAAGTGCAATAGGACAGAAATATCTGAAGAGGAATGGGGTAGAAGTGATGGACAAGCACTTGAGACTCATAACTGACACTATTGAAAGCTGTTCATCAATGCATTCACATAGAAAACATGGGCCTGCCTGAATCAGGCCTGTAAAGGTCTTGTGTGTTATTGGAAGAGTAACCACAAGACAGGCTCAGGATAATGATAACAAGTCATGCAGATTTTAGGCTGGAGCTGGCTCATGGTGTGCTGGTCCAGAACTTGAGAACAGTGTGTTGGCAGCACCCTGCAATACAGCACTTTGATATCTAAGGTAATGCCAGTGTTTCTTTTTAAGCAGAACAGACCTTAAGTGCATAATGGTATGACATTAGTAAAACATTATCCTCATTTTAAAGGTGGACTGTAGATGTCACTGTGCTATAGGAAGACATGCATTAGCAGGAATCACCCAACCCAGTAACATTAGCACAGTAGTTTATACAACTCATCCATCTGAATTTCCAAACTGGATTTTCCAGGCTAGACTGCAGAGGGGTTCTCTCCATTCCTCCCCTGGAAACTGGGCCACTGCCCAGCTGAGACTGCAAAAGCAGCAGGCAGCAGGAGAGACAACCAGACAGAAGCTACATGGACTGGGGGACCAGCTGTTTAGGGACAGGACAGGACAGGACAGGACAGGACAGAGTAGAGTAGAGTAGAGTAGAGTAGAGTAGAGTAGAGTAGAGTAGAGTAGAATAGAATAGAATAGAATAGAATAGAATAGAATAGAATAGAATAGAATAGAATAGAATAGAATAGAATAGAATAGAATAGAATAGAATAGAATAATTAACCAAGTTGGAAAAGATCTTCAAAATCATCGAGTCCAACCTATCACCCAACTATCTAGTCAATTAAACCATGGCACCAAGCACCCCATCCAGTCTCTTCCTAAACACATCTAGTGATGGTGACTCCACCATCTCCCTGGGCAATGCTGGATGCTGTTTAATATCTAAATCTTTCAACTAAAACAGATTGCTGCTATGTACTTTATGAGCATATATACTATAAACACTGTATACTACTGAGTGCCTCAAAGAATTTATTGTCCAAGTAACCTGATTTTCCTGACTCTGACACACACACAAAAAAAGATGCATTTGAGATCTGGAGCACAGGCAAATTTAAGATAAGTTTTCCATTCAGTCTGATATGTGACTGTGGCATAAACAGACCTTCCTCATGCCTTCTGGTTCCAGTAAGAATGCCAGGTTTGGTGTTATGTTGTGCATAGAGCAAGCCACATGATTTAAAGTCTGGCCTGAAGCTTATGGCCCAACACATTAATTGCTTTCAGTACCAAAACAAAACCTGTCCCAGGTCTGCCTACAAGCCCTGCAATGGAGGCCCTGCCTTTCTGTGGAGACAGCCATGTTGACTCATTTGAAACTGCATACTGAGTCTTATTTGGAATATTTGATACAGGTAGGCCTGAGTGATGAAAAGCAGCTTATTCAGTAGAACATTAGCTACCAGCAGGGATTGTCTGCCTGTACCAAAACCTATTCATTTTACCCCTACACTGTCTTCTCACAGCCCTTCATAATAGTTAGTTGTCTTCTCTGAAGTCCACTTTGTTGTCAATATTAACATGTGGAAACAGCACTGCTATTGGGTAGCATCTCCAGCCAATTGATGGAAACTGTGCTGGTAGAAACCACATAGAACAAAGTAACCCAACAAACAATGCAAGTAAAAATATGGTGCAATGTGAAATATGGTGCACTGTGGTCTCGTATAGCAAGCAAGCAAGCAAGCAAGAGAGTACTTGGACAACACAGGGTGACCAGCCCTTGTCTGAGTAATTTGGCATGTTTTTTTTTGCTCCATGCTGGTACATGAACCTCACCCTCATTTTCCACTGGAGTTGTGCTGTGTTGGGAAAATGCAATGCTGTGGAAATTCTCTTATCATAGATCATTTTAATAACCTTTGCTTCTTCCTCATCTGTGTGGACTACAGATGCTTTTTTCCCTACAGTCCTTAGTGTCATCCAAGGCAACACCCATAACAGCTGGACCCTTTCTATTGCTTTCCAGTTCCCGGTAACAGCTGAGATTGGCTGAGTCTGTCTATATTTACTTCATGACAAAAAAGTATGTACATTAGGATGGAGAGTGAAACTTAACTGGACATGGTGAGTAGTGGAGCTGTGTCAGATGTATAATGCACAGAGGATCCTTGGGCTGAGCTATGAAGATGTGAAAAGATAAGATGGAGCAATGGTAGCTGATGCTGGTCTTGATTTCCACTGGAAACTGGTTCAGCTGTGTTCTTCTCTTGTGGATGCTATTTTGGATTAAAATCTTAATTCCACTTGTAGCAGTGTGACAAGACAGTGAGATTTAGGAGTCAGAATCTCACTTGCTTTAGATCAGCATTGCTATGTCAATCTTGACCCACACTGGCTTTTACCCACCAAGCTGCTGGTCATGGTGCCAGCCCAGTTGCAGCAGATCAAAACACCACAACCTATAATGACTAAACAAGTCTGCTACTGCTATTCAACCTGGTTCAGACTAGTATTATAACTATGGTAGGGTACTGCAATCATTCCTGCAACTGCTGTTTAGATGTAGTGGTAGGCAATCTGAAGGCAACAATCACATTAGGCTTGGTATCAACCTCCTTTTAAGGTCATTGAGTTTGGTGCTGGAGTTAAATATGGAGATGCAGACATTTGTAGCATAGATTTTGTTTGGGCCATGGGGGAAAGGAGTGAAAAGGCAGCTTTCTATCATAATAGAGCCTTCTGGACAATATTTCTCAGACAATTCTACACGTAGTTCTACACCCATTTTTCAATGGTGCTGCAGTGACTAGCGGTAATTGTGGATCATTCATTAATCGCAAGTTTCTGTCCTGCTGTTGACCTGCTGTAGTGTAATTGCACTGGTGCATGCGTGGTCTTCAGAGACCCTCTGTGAGGAAAAAAAAATCACAGAAGTTTCTGCTGTTCGTCTTCATTGTAATTGTGAGCAGAAGGCTGTGCAATGTCACACCATCTAGATTTGTTTTCACTGACTCATGTCTGCCTCTGGGAACTCCGAGTAAATGCAGCTGCTAAGCAGTCTTTTAAGCTGTTTGGTCACAGGTTGATCATAATTGCTATCAGAGAGCCAAGGCTAACAGAGCTTTTATGCTGAGTTCATATGCAATATGTTCAGTAGCCCAAGGGGCAGATTTCTGCCCCATGATTTTCTCTGCACATCTGTTCACTTACCTCCTTTTTCTGCATGCTTATTCCTATTATCAAGTCTTATTTCTCCTGAAAAATGAAATGAGATCACTCTGGCACTGTGTCGTTCAAGAAGGGAGGAAAAAGAAGAATCAAAGTTCCCGTCTTTGTTTCTTTGCTGAGTTGTACCTTCAAGAATCAAAAGCAGAGCAATTGATGATTCCAAATGCAGCAGTGCTGTGAAAACAGATAGCTCCACACTGAAAACACTGTTAAGTAGGTTAGTGCTATTACCTTTCTTCTGAAGCCTCACATGGTGTCAAACACAGCTCCATCCTCCTGGAACAGATCACAGAACTAAGGGGTCATTCCTCTGGTATCTGTGTCTTTGCCACTGGTAAAATATTTGTTATGAAACAACAATGTAAACCAAAACACAAAGGGATGTCACAGTATCACAGTACATTAGAGATTGGAAGGGACCTCAGGAGATCATTGAGTCCAACCCCAATGTCAGGAGGGAGAATCCTTGGAAGTGTCATTTTTGTTCCTTATAACAAAGTACATTCATTTTCCTTAATTTTTACTAATTGCATATTAAACATTATGGATATAAAGGAATAACATATGTTCCCTATGCTATTCCACTCTTGGCTTCATTTTTGAAAGAAAATTTGTCTCTGTGACCCTGAAATCACTGTGCAATTCAATTGACCTGTAACAAAAGTACTGCTTCTTGGACACATATTGTCATTACACAAAAATCATGAACTCAACTACGGGGACGCTTTTACTACATTAACCAATCCAATAGGGAATGCAGTCTAAAATTCAAATACCAAAATTTGAAGGTGAGTAATTCAAGAAAATAGGAAGCAGAAAGAGCATAAAGAAGGATTCTTTTAGTCCTAGAAGTATTGTAGTTCTTTCTGCATTTTCAGAAGGACAGGAAAACCCTGGCCCAGAAAACCCTGTAGTAGAGAAGCAGTTCTGCATGCTCAAAAATGTAGGATGGAGACTTAGCATTCCTAGCTGCAATGCAGTCCAAGCAAGACCATGCAATAGGGTACCAGAGCACAGCACACAGCAAAAGCAGTGTTTCTACCTGCAATACTTTAACCAGAATATGAGCATTAACCTGTTTGCATCAAGTCACTATGGAGCACCTCAGCTCACAAGTGGCAGAAATTAGATGGGATTGTCAGTAGGTTTTCCAGTTTCAGCCATTGATATAAGAGGATTCAGGGCTTCCCACTGCATCACTGGCAAAATAAATTTAAGACATGTGAAGGGCTTGGATTAGCCCAAAAACATCACCCTGGTCTTACGCAGAGTGAACAGGGCTTGACAGAGCTGCTTGCCAGGTCAGACCCAAGCCACCTGCTCTATGATGTTGCAGCCAGCCAGGTAAAATGAGACAGAAAACTATGACTATGATACCATATCTGAAGTATAATGAAAAACTAAAAGAAATTAACTTAGACTAAAGAATACTGCATCACTCAGATATTAGTCTTTTTGGGCACAGTTTTACATACATTACTGTGTAAGTTATACATTCTTGTGAGCCACCTGGAAACCAGCTTGTGAGCCAGTCACAAGTGCTTGTCTGTGAAGTGCATCTCAATGATCTTTTCTGAACTGCAGTACCACCAAAGGTTGTATACATCTGTCTGACCAGATTTATAAACAGCTGAGCACTTCTCTCTAGTAAAACGGTCTTAGAGGCACCAGGATAAGCCTGACCTCTTCTTTCACATACTAATAACTAAAGACATGATCTTCAGAGGACTCTTTTCTAACACTTGTCTTTTTAAGCTCTGTAATATGTAAGTTTGTTGTAGGCATAAAGAAATCAAAGTGCAGTTTATGCTATTTTCCACCAGTCTTCAGTAATAGTGCCAAGAAACTTAGCAGTTCTTTTCTCAACCCAGAGCCTGAAAAATAAGACTCTAAATTTGCCTACTGGCCTGCACTCTAAGTGCTTAGCACTAGAAGATAAGTGCCTATAAAATGACATCCAGCTGTCAGTTCCTTACATTTTCCTTCAGAAACCCTAATTCTCCAAAGTCACATTAGGTGGGGATTTTGTTCCTTAAATATCAGCTGCACCATCTCACAATCTAGTCAAGCCTATTCAGAATATGAGGCACATGAGATTTGAATGATGTAGTTAATGCATGATGCTTCACCAAAGGGTGCAGCAGTACCAGCTCATTACAAGATCATTCATCTTCAACACACATTTTATAAAAGCACATCATGACATGAAACTCATGACAATTATTTCTGGCTTCACAGCAAAAAAAAAGTATGAATAGGCAAACCACAACCTCTGAATACCTGTAGAATACAAAGTCCTAATAACCAAAAAGTGCCAGGTTATTTAAAGATTCAGTAAAGTTCATTAATGATTAGACATAGATTAGTGATTCCACCTTTAGTAATTTTTCTCGTTGGCTCTTCTATTGCAGACATTAGAGCCTATTCCCATAAAATGCTGAAAACCTTCATCTTCTCAGGGCTAGAAAGGCTTTGTTCTATAACCACAAAAGAGGACACAGGTCCTGGCAGAATACACATTATGGTGATCACAGTGCTGTCCTGGTGACACTCAACCTCACAGGGAAGCTCTGGATGCAGCCAGTCAGAGAAGCGAGGTACCTCTGCATGCAGAAGTTTCAAAGAGCCATCTCCTGGGGCAGCAAGAGAAATCAAGCAGCAAATCCACCTTGCGGTCACCTAGGAAGCAGACTGAAGTCAAGGGAAACAGTTGATGCATCTTATTCAGACTGCTAGACATAAACTGTCTTTGTATATCACCTCTTTAAGAAGGAAAAGTGGTAGTGGGGAGCCAGCAGGCCTGGGGTCCTTGCTATGGAGGTTGGGGCTCCCGGCACAGCACTGCTGGAGTACCCAGCACATGGCAGAGGAACTGACCACATGACAGGTCATGACAGAAATAGGTTATATCAGGCTGTGGTCAGGCACAGGTTGGAATTTCAGCTGGTCTTAACTGAAGTATTTCAATCTGGTGTTGACTGAAAGCAGGAACTATGACACTTCTTTCCAAAACTGAGCAAATGTCACCACTGCTTCTCCTATTTGTACAAGAATTCAGTAGTTAAGACTGTTCATCTAAGACGTAAGAGACTTCATTTAATTGACTTCTGTCCTCTAGAGGCTTTTAGTCCCCTCTGTGCCACTTTCACAGAGGCTGCAAAACATGAAGGCTTAGGTGTATAGGCTGTCATTGCTTTTAAAAGGAGAATGCATCACAGACAGGATAAGGGATGATTTTACTTGCATCCAATATATGTCAGCATTCCCAATCACAGGACCTTTCAATCTGTCAGCCAATCCTAGTCTCTGGAAGGAAAGCAGCTAAAAGGGAAATTATGTTGCTTCAGGAAAGCAGTTTTTATTTTAATAGTTTAAAAGAAATTAACAAATTTTAAACACACTCTTTATGGCCTTCACAATTCATTATCAGCTGAGTAACCAGAAGATAACCCACAATTCAGCTATGTAGAAATCACTTCTGTTATAATTAGCCAATAAAGCTGCATAATGTGAACATGGGCTCAGGTGAAACATTTCTCCACTTGTACATGGTCATCCTTGCCTCAAAGTGCAAGTGCTCCTTCAGGCTCCTCCAGTGATCTCAGTCCAACTTATTCAGGTTATTTTTGTGCTGGGTCAGGGCAAGTAAGAACTGGAAGCAGTATTCTGGATGTAATCTGATAACTCACATCCCTCAATCTACTGGCCATGCCCCTGTTTGTGTAGACCAGGAGGCCACTGGCTATCCTTGCTGCCAGGTCACATGGCTGCCTCATACTCTGCTCCCCAGACAGCTCCCAGAGAGTTGCTCCACAGACAACCCCACCCAGCCTGGGCTGCTGCAAGTGTGCTTCCTTCCCAAGGACAGTGCTGGGATTTGAAACACACAACCATAAATGATAGGACTGAATTGAAAGTTTTGTCTGAATGACTTTACAGTGACATCCTTTTTCCCTACGTTGTTTGTGAATAACAAGTTTATTAGTTATAACTTACAGGAATCTATTTCTATGTCTATAAACACTGATTAATTTATCTATACATACACACACACACACACACACCCCTTCATAACAGCCCTCAGTTTTGCTGAGGCAGCACATGGGCAAAGCAACTGGTGTGCCAGAGAGTGTCACTTTTCCCTTTACAGAATTACAGAATCAAACAGGTTGGAAAAGACCTCAGAGCTCATCAAGTCCAACCTATTACCTAATACCTAATACCTCATGACAACTAAACCATGGCCTCAAGTGCCACATCCAATCCTTTTTTTAACACCTCCAGGGACAGTGACTCCACCACCTTCCTGGGCAGCACATTCCACTGGCCAATTACTCTTTCTGTGAAGAACCTTCTCACCTTGAGCCTAAACTTCCCCTAGCGCAGCTAGAGACTTTGTTATACCTAACAAGTGCATTAGTAGTGGAAGAAACTCCCAAATGTGGTGCTGGAAGAGCCCCTCTCCAGGAACTTGTCATTACAGTCTTATTTTCCAAGTAAGAGCATAATATAGGTGTAGAGGAATTTAATTCCCATTGTCACTTTTTTGGTAAGTCCATTTTTCACTGTCTTCTACTAACCCCTGTGAGATTGTCTCAAATCCCAGTTATCACATGAGGGGAAGGTCAGATATCTAAAATTTTACTCGGAGTGACTCTCCAACTAGTTTGATATCTGGTATCATAGATGTCAGCTTAAGAAAAGCCAATTAAAACCAAAGCTATTATGCAGTGCTTCTTTCACAAGAACACCTCCTTTTCCAGCAGTTTTGACTTTAGGAACATGCTTAGTTGGAGTTTATATGTGGATTGGCAAGGTAGAAGATGATGAGCCTCTTGGTCATGAATTTGTCCTTAAGTTATTTATATTTGTGTTTTCTGTAACTTCCTATAGGAATGAGTTCCACAGTCTAATTATGCTGTACATCTCTGGAAAAAATATTTATCCATAACATTATTACAGAAACCAAAACTTCTACTTGAAAAAAAAAAGAAGCAAAAAAGAAGCAAAAGAAACTTAAGCTGCAATGACCTTGTTGATGTTTTCTTCCTGTTTATGATGTAGATGTCTGTGCTTCATACTGTCAAAAAATGAAAAAGGAGGCAGTGAGTGCATAGTTTCCATTAGGTTTATGCTTGATCCAACAGAGCAGTGTGTTTGTGTCACTCTATTTGGAAAGTATCCACTGTGAGAAGCGTCCAGATGGAAGAAGGGATTACAGTCAATTTACTGGTGGCTGTGGGCAGCCAATGGCCAAGCAGAAGAGTAACATGCTGCAAAAGCATCCAAGACCCTGGCAGGTCATCACCCACTGCAGACACAGCCCCCTGCTGAAGCTGCTAAATTGTTCCTATAAATGCAGCACCATGCAAAAAGCGCCTGACTTGTTTCCATATCTGGCTGAGCTTGGAAAGCAATTTGGCTGCTTTTATGCACCACAGACTCTGATAAACATCCTGCAGAAGCTCAGCCAGATTCCACTTCCTCACCCCATGAGCTTATTAGTGAACTCTCACCACTTCCTTGTCTTTTCCTCACTGAGCAGCTGATCAGCTTCACAGGAATGCTCAGGGCTAGAACACTCCAGCCCCAGGTGATTCAGGGCAGGGTGTCCATATCTGCATGATCCCATCCCATCTGCATGACACCCAGGAGCCAGGGAGGTCTACAGTAGTGACCCCTTGTAGTCCATCGCTGTGCAGGGACACTCCACAGCTCTGACCAAGCTGCTGCTGCCTGCTGTGGGCTAATGTCTGCCATGCCCCATCTGGGCTGGCTCCTCAGGAGACACCCAAGCACACACAGGCTGGATTATTTTGTTTCCACTAAGCAGTAGATCTTAATTTCCTATAAAACAAGCAGCTGGCTGTATATGCTTCTGTCAGAAAGGTCATGCTCAAACAACTTGAAAAGAGCTGGAGACAGAAACTTTAATTTAAGTGCTTGGGCCTTCTGCCATTGACTTCTGCTGTGGGCTTTGGCTTGTTCTGTAGACCTCAACTGGACCTGAAAAATGAAGGCAGATCTGAAGACAATATGTTTCAGAAATGGTAAGACAGTAAAATGGCCATTTGTGGCAGTTTTTTGCATTGTTCACAGAAGATTGTAACATTTAGCATATTGCTAAGATGTGACAATGAACAACCTGTCTTTGAAAGACCTGTAATTTTCTCGGAGTATGCAAAATGCTCATTTGTAAGATAAGATGATGAAACAGAGCAGCCAGTTTTTAGTTCAGGCATTGACTCAAGCATAGTCTTCTGAAAATTTCCCAATCTCATTCAATCTAGGTTACAGACAGAACTTCTCCTACTTTGCTGAGCCCTGCTCTTTTCTGGTTTTGCAGCACGTGTGGTTTCTTTCAGACTTTGTGGCTGTTTTGTTGTTTGCTTTTTTTTAATATTGAGAATACTGAGGCAGAATTTTCTTCCCACTGCCACATGCCACATAGAGGTTAAAATCTGCTAAAAACAACGTGTACATATTGTGATGGATCAAAACAAGGTGGCAGAAGTAGGGGTGAGTGTGCAAAATGCATACTCAGAAAGATAATGAACAGCTATGCTAATTAAACTATTGTACTAATTAGAACGAAAAGCAAACCAAGAACTGATCAGAAGAATCAGTGGCTGGTTAATATTGTTGTTTTCTAAAGTCCTTCTGCTAAATGCTCACATGAAAAGAAAGTGATCGTAACTCAAGTTCAGCAACCATTCTTGTATGAGGCCACAAATTTCTGTGACAGTTAGAGAAGACAAGTTAATTTTTCTCATGGGTGGATCGAAGGAGCCAAGTGCACCAAGGATCTGGGCATATTGCTGTGTTCATCAGTTTATATGCATATCTCGTTGTCCTCATATTGACAGTCTCCATAGGTAGCACAAGTCTGTGCCATGCATGCTAAAGTGTTTAAATACCTGACATAGGTCTGGAAGATGGCTCAGCACTTTACCTGGGGACTCAGCAGAGGCAGGCATAAGAGCTGGGTACACTGACCAGCTCACTGTCAGCTTTCTATAGAATCATAGAATCAAAAAGGTTGGAAAAGACCTCAAAGATCAAGTCCAACCTGTCACCCAACACCTCATGGCTACTAGACCATGGCACCTAGTGCCACATCCAATCCCCTCTTGAATACCTCCAGGGACGGTAACTCTACCACCCCCCTGGGCAGCACGTTCCAATGCCTAACAACTCTCTCTGTGAAGAACTTTCTCCTCACCTTGAGCCTAAACTTCCCCTGGTGTAATTTGAGATTGTGTCCTCTTGTTCTGGGGCTGGTTGCCTGGGAGAAGAGACCAACCCCCTCCTGGCTAGAACCACCCTTCAGGTAGTTGTAAACATCAATAAGGTCTCCCCTGAGCCTCCTCTTCTCCAGGCTAAACAATCCCAGCTCCGTCAGCCTCTCCTCATAGGGCTTGTGCTTGAGGCCTGTGTACATCATGATGTTTCATGCTCTTTACATAATAAAAGCTTCAGAGCCTATTCTTGACATAGATGAATATTACAGTGGTTTCAGAAGTAAGGCATAGAAGAAAGTGATGGGTTTTGTTTGAGAGGAAGAAGGTGGCTGAGATAGCATCAGAATCAATGCAGGATTGATAACCTTTTTCACTGTTTTGGAAATGCTTTCAGCATTGAGGGCAACTCTGTGTTTGACCTGCCAGGCTGTTCTTCTTCCCTCTACTATTTGGGTCAAACATCACTGTTTGAGCCTATTATTAAAATTGTAATGTCAGAAGGAATTTTTTTAAGATAATCTTCTGGATTTTCATAATATTTATGACATTGGATGGGAGGAAAGACAATGGAAGTACCAGACACAGATGTATTATTCAGCAAAGTGACTGTTACATCACAGAGGGTCATGCCAGGGTTTGTGAACCTCAGTGGAAATAAGTGGATGTAGATCCACTTAGGCTGTGTTTCCTCAGCATTCTTGGTCGCCATCCCAGACCACTACCATTCCACAGGACATAGCAAGGATAGTTGTCCTACAAGTGTACCTACCTGTAAGTAATACAAAGTTTTGTTTTAAAGATTACAGGATTGATGCAATGGAAACCACAAGCCTATTTGGTTTCTCTCTTAAACAGTATCAGAGAGCAGGAAGGAATTGAGGATACCACAGTAGGAAACTAGAAGTCCAACTTATCTCTGCTGACCAAGCATAGCTTGTTTCTAGACAAAACAGGATTTCCTCCTGAGATCACTGGGAGTTTGTGAAAACTCTAGCAATAAATGTGCATACTTTTTTAGAGAAGAGCAAGTAGGGCAGAAACACCACTAGTTGCCTGGTAAAATAACACCACTAGTTGCCTTGTAAAATAACACCACTAGTTGCCTGGTAAAATAACACCACTAGTTGCCTGGTAAAATAATAGCAATACCACCTTCTTTTTCTCTTTCCTTCAGTAAAGAGCATGAAATTTCAAGACCAGTTTTATCAATAAAGCTTTCTTCTGCATTTGGTGCAGCGATTTATTACATTCCATTACAACATGAGCCTTTTACTCTTGGCTCATGTGCAGTATGTTTTAATTTTAATGAGTGTTTAGGCAAATCTGAAATTCCCCATTCTGATGGTAGTAATTAAAAAAAATTATATAAATAAATGAAGACCCCGCCCAAGCAACCCAAGCAAAAAAATCCTTGTCATCTTTTGCAAATAATGTTCTTGAGAATGTTGCCTGTGCTCAGGTAACAGCTCATCTTTTAATGGCCATGTCTCACTCTGAAGACATAGGATAACTGATAGTTTTCAAATAGCTGATCATTGTGGTCACAGTTCTATTACCATCCCAGAAGTAATCAGATTGTTCTTCACATCCTTATGTATGGTAACAATACTGTTGGTGTAAACAAGTTCCTGAACAATAGAAAAGTATATGTTGTGCCTATGTCTTTGCACTGAACTTAGATGATTAGGACATTGCTAGCACAACAGTTTACAAAGTTACCCCACTGTGTGGCCAAAGGAATTCTATTAGAAGCTGTGAGTGTACCAGTGATTTAGCCAATCACAAGTTATTTTTAGTTTGATGCTAAATGTGGAAGTTATAACCCATTTAGTGTTCCAGGCTGAACAGGCAAAATAGTTAACTGTTTTATTATCCAAACCATTTAGCACCATTTGCATTTGGTATTTCAGTGTGAAAAGGAAACAATCTTAATTTCCAGAAGATTCAGAGCAGTTTGGTTGTTTCATTTTCTATGTGACATGTAGATTGGAATTGATCACAGCATAAATATAGGCATCTAATATCCTTTTCTCAAGTTTACAAGACTACTTACCTCTTTAGGTTTTAATGTAGTCAGTTGCATCGTTTGTCTTTTTGCTTGTAGTCATTCGTTATGTAAGATTAACCTTTGTAAAGAGATCATTTGCAATTGAAGTGGCATGACAGAAACCAAGTGCAAAAAAATACTTGGAAAAGTGCCCATTTTAGTATATTAATTCTGCCAAGTGAGTTGATAATAAGATTGAACTGGATTTGAAAGATTAGAGAGACTTGGCTTAGAAGGATATAAAGGTTAGTTCAGTGCATTTTATTCATCTGTTAAAAGGGAGCCAGCATTAGAATTGCTGTCTATACTTTCATGATGAACTCATTCTCTAATCTTCTGTGGGGAAAAGGGTGCCAAAATGTTAAAATAAACAAATAAATAAATAAATCTGATAAGTTATTTCCATTAGCTTTGGGTGCTGAAATTGATACACACAGGCCCAAGGATTATTAACTCAGCACCTTATGTGTCAGGGCCTGCCCTGTGTTAGGCGACCTATGTGCAGTGAGAGCATATTCCCACTACTCAACTTTAAATGTTTGTAGTTTATGCTGGAGACTATTGATAGGTTGGACATGATGATCTTGAAGGTCTCTTCCAACCTGGTTTATTCTATTCTATTCTATTCTATTCCATTCCATTCTATTCTATTCTATTCTATTCTATTCTATTCTATAGACAAAGGAACCCGGCAGAATTAAAACAGAAGGGTCAGTGAGAGCCACCTTGTTGGTCCTTTTACAAATTTTGCAGAAACTCCTTCTGCCTGTTTTAGCTGCAAGACAGACTGCACAAATTTTTGAAAGTTGAAGTGACTGACCACAAAAAAACAAACTGAGAGAAGCAGGCAGACACAACCCTGATGCAATTAGCAGCTTCTCAGTCCATCAGATTTGTCTGTTTGATGGATAATCAAGCCCTGTTTGCAGTTTCTAATGCCTGTTTCATATTTATCATCCACAAAGCAAAAAATCTTAGCAAATTCACATGTATCTCAATGTTGCTAAGACAGAAGAAAATCACCTTTTGTGTTTGCTTGTTTAGAGTCACACAATTATAAGGCCTGTACCCTGTTAAAAATGTCTTGCTGTTATTCCATTATTAAGCCTTTATATTCCTGCAGTTTTTCTCTGCACCTATGGCACACAGGTTAAACATTTCTGTAATAAACCCAAAGCAATGCGTGAAAGCAAAGAATTAGAGCAATCAATCCACTACTTCCAGATGTATAGCTGAGATGGATCAGACCTTTTTAGTCAAAGGGTTGGGAATAAAATGCCATTTAGTCATGGCATTTGCTGTCCAGATACTTCCTAAGGTGAAAATGTTGTTTGAATCTTCTAACAACTGAGCCAGGTAAATGAGCCTGGACATTCATATTCTGGGGGGACATTCTGAGGGCAGATGGCTGGAAGGACATCTCCAGTACAGGTTGGATGACATTCCATGAAGGCTTCTTGCTCTACACGATATGAAATAAAACTGTTACTTTCTTTTAGCAATCAAAATCCTCATTGAATGGAATGAATCAGCTTTGTCTTGAAACTAGGATTTAGTTACTATAAGTGCTTTTAAGACATTGTCTTGTGGAAAGAGGACTAGGTTCTTTCCCTTTCACTTTCTCCCAACCTTCCTTGACTCTAATTAGAGCAATAATTTAAGCAGGTATCATCTAGCTGTAACATTTCTTTCTAATGTGACTGGCAGTTCAGTAAATCTGAATGTCAAGAGCAGAAAAGAGTCAGGAGCTTTAGGAGATGCAGATCAATCTCTTCCCCCTTTCAGATGCTGCATAATGCTCCTGCCCCATTCCTCTTTCAGAGAGATTAGCCAAGTGTGCATGGAAAGGGGAAGAAACCTGAACTACAGCCAACTGCCTGAGGTGTGAGGTGTGGAACAGAGCCCACGCAGCAGCTGCATTTTCCCTCCAGGAGCCTCAGAAAGCCCTGGCCCTTTCTGATAGTCCCATGTCCTGGCATGACTCTGCTGAGGACTCATTGTCATTGCACAGCCTGTTTCCTACCAGGAAAACAGGGCAAGCTTAGCATAACAGCTACCTTCTCTCTGTTCAGCTGACCAGATCAAAAGCCAAGCAGACTGCACACCTAGGTGTGAGCTGCACTGGGGAACATGAATCAGTTGCTCTTTCTATCAAGTGTGGCAAAGGGGCTGTAGACTCCCACAAGAGAGACAAAAATGTGGCCAGTGGAGCAGGAATGTTGAAAAGGTCTTTTGCCAGATCTGTCAGAGCCATAAACATTGTTTTATCACTAGCTTTCTTGTCTCCAGAAAACATATTCAGTAACCAAGAGTTATGTTCCAGCTGTGGCCTTGATCATGTGTCACCTCTGCACAGACCTCGTTGAGGTATCCTTAGGTGAGACATGACTAAACTTCTGGATGGGACAAATTACTCAACTACTGTAGTATGAGGGACAGAATAAGGTCAAAGGATCAGGCAATAGGTCTTTCTGTTTCCTTCAAGTTTCTAGCAAGCAGAAGGCGCAAGGTCAATGTGTTTCACACCTTCCTCTAATACGTACTGAATTTAAAAAGGAAGGCCATAAAAGGTGACTTACAGATAGAGTTTAATGACCTTCATTTTGCTCAGAGACTGATTTTGCAATCATAATAAATCTTAGATCAATATATCTGCTGTTCAAGGTGGAGCACAGTTGTAGAAAAAGGTACAAAATATTTTATTCATAAGTCAGGCAAGACTGGGAACTCAATCTGATTGACTGCACTGACCTACTTTTCATAAATACCTCATCTCACCCAGCTGTGCTGGCTGTCTCAAAACTGATAGTACAACAGGTGAGCATGCCTTCCTGGCCACTTCAGAGCAGTGAACTAAACCATGGGTTTCAGTTCCAGAGTTTCCCTCTTTGTGTTTGATTTTAATTTATTGCAATGATAGAATGATTCCTGTCCCCGCCCCCCCCCCCTCCCCCCCTTTGTTTTTAGTATCTGGCTTTGATCAGGTTTGCTGTCTGAGTACTTGCTAAATGTCAAAAACCTTTAGCATGAAGCACTATAATAACATTGCTGTCTTTCTTGCAGCCTGTAATCGTAGCTAGATTGGCATCTCTACACGTAATTTACAAAATACCTGTGCTGCTTCTCTGTATTATTAAAACCATGTCCTATCCATTATATACTATTTCTGTGGTGGATTTCACCTGTGGCAACTCAATATCCTGACGTGGAAATTTCCAATCAGCTAAGTCTTTTCAATATTAACTTACAGATGCTCCAATTACTGCTACTGATTTGAAACCTCTTACAAAACGGACTTTGATGATATCTGAATCTCTGCACCAAAGCTGAGACTGAGTTCGTCTCCATTTTTATTTTTCTTCTTCTAAGTAATAGCTTTTTTTCCCCCTGTGTGTTTATTCCTCACCAAAACACAGCACTCTCTCCCCCTTCCCCCCTCCCCCCCCTTTTTTTTAAGAGCAGCATGCTCATGTTACTTGTGCTAATGAATTGGCATTTCTAAAGCAGAATGTATACCGTAGCTAAGACGACTGCTGTGAAAATGCCTGAGTTGCTGCACTCTCTAAATAGAGCACAATTATGGCATACGGTTGGAGTGCTTTTATCTGTACTGCCACTGCTGGAAATTTAACTGTGTATGTGACCTGAATATTTAGAGCTCAATGGAAAATTCCATAAATGTAGCGTAGCTTCAGAGCACCTAACAGCTGTTACAAATATTATACCCATTATACATCATTGAGAAATTATACATATGAAGCCCCTCTCCCATCCTGGCTGTATTCTGTCACTCTTAACTATGCAGCATTTTAAAGTCCCTTTGAAAAGTGCAATGAGTCTAGGTGCTAAGTAGCTTGTGTAATAATTCAGTGGTCGTTTTTCCTGTCTGGGCTGCCCAGGGAGGTGGTGGAGTCACCGTCCCTGGAGGTGTTCAAGAGGGGATTGGACGTGGCACTTGGTGCCATGGTATAGTCATGAGGTCTTTGGTGACAGGTTGGACTTGATGATCTTTGAGGTCTCTTCCAACCTTGGTGATTCTGTGATTCATACTCCTTCGTGGCTGTGTGCAGTTAAATGTTTGGAGCTGAAAAGGCAGGAAGAAACTGTATCACGTGTAGACCACACTTATTGGGTACTTTTGTTTGCTTAGTTTGATATGCATGCTAAAAGCCACTACCTAGCTGAGCAAACACAAAAAGAGACGGAGCAGCTCTTGACACTCTTAGAATCACAGAATCATGGAATTGTCAGGGTTGGAAGGGACTTCAAAGATCACCCAGTTCCAACCCCCCTTCCACGGGCAGGGACACTTCAGACTAGATTAGGTTGCTGAGAGCCCCATCCAGCCTGTCCTTAAAAATTTCCAGGGATGAGGCTTCCACCACCTCCCTGTTTCATATTATAGTGGAATGGAGCTGAGATGTAATATATTCATAGATGCTCCCTTTGACTTTTATTTACTATGGGAGTACACTAACATCCTAGGGCAGTGCTGTAGTATGAACTGCAGAAACAACCAAGAGAGTTTATAAGAGCAAAAGAGAGTTTGGAAAGCTTATTTATTTATTTGAAATACTCAGTAGTTTAACTAAGATTACATTAATTGCAGACTGGTTTCCTAACTAATGATTCTTCCTGCCCCTTACTTAGAGTTCAGTTCCTACTACTTTTATGCTTTTGGAAGATATTTAAAGACATTGTAAAGAAGAGAAATATACTAAATGTGGTGCACCCAGCTGCCATTGACAACCCACTGCTATAGCACTGCCAACCAGCTGTATGAGAGGAAGAGTTAGTTAACATCCACCTGGGTGTTCATGAGTGCCGGGCCCAAACTCAGTAACACCGAAGTATCAAAGTTCATGGGGATGTAATGGCAGTTTACTACCTACCTAAAACCAAGCTCTGTGTGGCAAAATGATTTCTTTATGAAGGGAAGCAAGAAAGGTTGCAATTTCCAACTCTTTGCCTGCAGCTGAGCAGAGCAAATTCTGCCCACATCAGTCCAAACAGTGTTTGTCTATCATAGTTTCATGGTCATCCATGGGTACCCCATGTCTCAAGGCCATTTGTTCCAGCACTCCTCTGTCCTTGTCCTTAAAAAGTGCTGTTTGTATGCCTAATGTCTAACTTTTATCTCCCTGCTGCAATGCATGCACATCTCTACTTGTCCTAAGGGAGTAGAAACAGAACAAATTGTTCTAGTCCTCACTGCAAGGCTGCCTTCTCACATTACTCCCCACGGTAAAACATTGTTGGCATTAATAAGAATTGTTGCCTCAGTCTACACAATAGCAAGAAGGTTGCATGTGAGGCTCTGTCAGTAAAAAGGGAAGACAGAGAGAGCTAA
The DNA here is from genome assembly GCF_014839835.1 of Dryobates pubescens. Lineage (NCBI taxonomy): Eukaryota > Metazoa > Chordata > Aves > Piciformes > Picidae > Dryobates > Dryobates pubescens. The sequence continues at coordinate 128,183,238 of NC_071657.1, read as the reverse complement.
CCTATCTAAATTAGGTTAATCTGCCTTCAATTACACAGCACTCAGCACACTGGGATATGTAGAAGCAGAGCTAAGATTAATCCTTGCTCCCATGAGGATGGTGCAACCCGTGTGGATTCCCACAAGTAAGTAGCTCTTGAGCACTCTTCAGGATCTTACAGGAGATACTTCTGAGGTTCAGCCTTAGGGATAGCATTTATGGAGCCCAGATTTGTCACAAGCACCTGCAAGTGAACACTTTCAGGAAGATCTTTTTCATTCAAATCCAGTTCAACTAACTGGAGTTTAAGGCAAACTAATGTTGAAAATAAATGATGGAAATTATTTTATGTATTGGATCACAGTTTAGCTGTGTGGCCTCAAACTACAATATGATTGCATCAGACAACCACATCACTGAAGCTTCTACTGTGCTTTCATTATCCCTGGCTTCTTTTGAATAATGCAGAGGCATCAGAGCAGGTTAATGTCATTGATCATCTCTGCTTTGTAATGGTTTGCATCTTCTCCAAGTCTCCACCCAGTTCACTAACCGACCACAAATGCCACATCCCATTTCAAGGATCAGAGTCATTACACAAGTAGCACTTAGAGAGCACCATATCCCACACCTATGACAAAATGATGTAGTCATATCCACGCACCTTGTGGAGAACTGGTAACTCAGACAAAGGTAAATTTGAGCTCAAAAACTTTAATGGGCATAAGATATACAATTTTTTTTGAGTGTTAAATAAGAAAAATATTTGGGGATATGCCAGGAGATTTTCACCCAAAAGGATTCTGAAAACCAAAAAATCAAAATCACTGGGTTTAAAATAGATTCTGTAGCACTGAAGAACAAAAATATTCCTGACCTCCTAAGTATAACTTGTAATTGCTCTCATGATCTCAGCAGCTTTCTCAGTTCTGTGAATTACACAGCGTCATTAAAACTAAAACAACTCATGCAACTTGCTTAAAGCTGCACAAAACTACAATGCAATGGAAATGTCATCATGCAGGAAGCTACTTATTGTCATCCCCACTTCATGAGAGAACAGCATGTTCATGTATTGACAGAGAGAAGAAATCACCTCCTGCACACCAAGAGAGCTGCTGGTGGAGCAGGGACTGAGAGCAGGGCAGGGATCTACTTCTTCCCATTATTCACAGCAGCCCTGGGATGCCATGGGGAAGGAGCCCAAGTGCACTGCAGTCTTGTGCACCAACAGAGACCTTCAGCTGCATCAGCCACGCTGGTAAATCCATGCCCTGCAGCACATCGTGCGCATACAAACCTCTCTATGAGGCTCGTGGGCATCTGGAAATCTGTCAGCACTCCCATGGTCTCAAGGGTGCAGAGAGCATGGTCCAGGTCTCAGCATGGGCCTGGGAAGGAGGCACTGTGCCAGCGCTAGCTTTGGTTACTGAAAATTTCACTGACTTCTGAGACATTGCATGTAACTCACTGACTGCAATTTAAAGGCACAGATTTTCTCTCCCAGTTCCAAACTATTAGCATCCTCTCTCACCTACTTACTTCATTTTTACAGCAGTAAAGTCACCTCTCATGGAATGTACCTGAGTTTCCTCAATTTCACTATTACTTCTTTTGCATGATAATGACAACAATTATGAGACTTAATTAAATGCACAAAAAAATAAAGTTACATATTTTCAGTGTCTGGATTATTATTGTCTTTGTATCACACTAAGTTAAAGGCTACACTTCCTTCAGAAATTGGCTACAAATGCTACTTTTGTAGTGCAAAGCATGGAAACATTCACAAGTTTTCCTAGGGTTGAGACTTTGGCTTTACCTTGCATTTATGACTGTTTTTTCAATGTTGTACCCTGCTGGAATTCTTTCTTCTGAAGGAGCTCTGCTGACTTTACCCAGAGTCACCGGAAGTCATTGAGGAATCATAGACTTGTAGAATGGATTGGAAGGAACCTTTAAAGGTTATCTAGTGCAACTGCCCTGCCACAGGCAGGGACATTTTGCACTAGACCAGGTTGCTAAAAACCCCATCCAAGCTGACCTTGAACACTTCCAGGGATGGGATATTCACAACTTCTCTCAGCATTCTGTTCCATGTCTCATCACTCTCACAGTGAAGTATTCCTTCCTCATATCTAATACAAATCTGCTCTCTTAGGATTGTCCAAATTTCTTAAAGTCTGAATCCTGGAATCCTGGGACTGGGAATTTTACAGTGAAGAAAAAAAATATAAAGACAGGATTAGTGGTTGCGAAGAAAAGCACAGAAAAGGGAAATTGTAGTGGACTGAAATACCACAACACAGGTGAACATTCTTTAAATTTTCTTTTAAAGCCTTTCTGATTTAAAAACCAACCTGAAGATTTTGCATATCTCTGACTCATGATACTTAGCAGAGGGTACAGATCCTAAAACTGTGAATATTTGTGTACTTAATTCCAATGTCTTGCAAAGAGAATGGAATTGACAGCTGCTGCAGTTGTGTTTGAATCATTACATGTGGTCACTTCATTGAAGTGGAGGATTTGCTTTCATTTGAGAGTCAAAACAAAGTGCTGTCATGTGCTGTGCTAACAGGATAAATCCAGGATTTCTACAGAACCTCCCATGCTTATCTTTTCCCTGGTGTCTGTTATCATGATGACCTCATCACAAAGAAAATCTGTTTAGCTGAAACTGGTTTATCCCACACAATTATTTTGGGTGGTGTTAGACAGAAGGGCCACTGGTAAGAGCACTACACTGTTGATCCAGCCCAGCAATGACCACATGGTCCTGACAGTCATTCAATAACCTATATGAAAAGAGTTAGTGTCTTCCAGCAGGTTTTTTTTTTGCATGTCCCAGTGACATTGAGCGGTGACACCTGCTCAGGTGACTCAGAGCCATTCTTGTGGCCAGGCTGGCAGCTGACATTGCTTGAACTGGTACTGCAGGGTACAACTCAGAGCAGACAAGGAGGATGAGGACATGGTGTTCTTGTACTGTTACCAGAACCCCTCCACCTAATGCTAGCAGCCAGCTATGCCTGATGTGAATTAGGACACCAACATTTTAGGAGCTCCTGTAGAAATTAATACCAGAAAAGTGATCCCTACACTAGGGAGCTTCCACACTAAATATCTACCCTGTGCATAGACAGCTTCATTCGTTAGGCTACCTATCCCAAGCCCTTTCTCCACATAGATGCACCAACAATCATTTGAAAGGATAAAAATTCACTTTCATCTTTGCTGTCAGTTCCTTACTTCATGTCTCACTTATTAACCTGTATATCTTGTGATTTCTACTCATGTTTCTTTGTGTGAAATAAAATATAGAATGTAGACAGCTAAAAACAGACAGGCAGCAATTTCCTGCCTTGTGTTTCCTGTATATGGTAAGAATAAACAGCAGATGTCAGCACTAATCCAGAACTTGAATTGTTCCTGTGAAATTTAGTCAGACCTCACTCTACTGTCCTCAAAAATGCATATGCTCAGACTGTGATGAAACTTATCAAAATCTCTGGCTGGAAACATAAATATAATGCTATTTAAAGAATCTCAGCAAATTTTAAGTATCACTTCTACACGAGTACTGCTAGCGAGAAAAGGAGCACATCTATATGGAGAGGGCTTTGCCTTATCCTTGCACTAAAACATCACTAGATCTGTACACTTCCCTAAAAATGAAAATTATTCTCAAAGAATGGCTTCAGAAGAGGTAGAGGTTTGGAAAAGTGCAAGCACAAAAGTTCAGAGAGACCCACTGAGTAGACATGAAACTGAAGGACAGAGAACCCGAGGATTCTTGCTGCAGTTGGCCAGTAGGGGATGGAGGTCAACCTTGCTATGGAGGAGGTTGAGATGGGGCAAGTGAGTGAAATGGGTGTACGATTATGGCTTCTTCATCTAGGGGGAGAAGTAGACTCCATATCTGTTGATCAAGGTGCCCAAATCACTGAAGATCTTCCTGAAAATAAGGCATGATTTAGCAGTACAAGTCCACACAAACCACATGCAACTGCATACATGAAGATGTAGGAATAGAACAGTATCCTCCCTGCCTGGTCGCAACCACTTCGAGGTCAAGGGATGCTAGATTCCTTCTGGAGGACTTGTAGCATATATTAACATGCTGCCTCCCAAACCCTGAAAACTTTTTCAGCTCTTGAAAAAGAAGACTAAAAGGAAAATCTTGAACTGTGCCACAGATTGCATGGCCATTTCCTGCCAGGACAAAGCACAGCAAAATTCACAGTATCACAGTATCACAGTATCACAGTAACTAAGGTTGGAAGAGACCCCAAGGATCATCAAGTCCAACCTGTTCCAACAGACCTCACAACTAGATCATAGCACCAAGCGCCACGTCCAATCTCCCCTTGAACACCTCCAGGGACGGCGACTCCACCACCTCCCTGGGCAGCCCATTCCAATGACGAATGACTCGCTCAGTGAAGAACTTTTTCCTCACCTCGAGTCTAAACCTCCCCTGACACAACTTGAGACTGTGTCCCCTTGTTCTGGTGCTGGTTGCCTGGGAGAAGAGACCAACCCCCACCTGGCTACAACCACCCTTCAGGTAGTTGTAGAGGGCAATGAGGTCGCCTCTGATCCTTCTCTTCTCCAGGCTAAACAATCCCAGCTCCCTCAGCCTCTCCTCATAGGGCTTGTGCTCAAGGCCTCTCACCAGCCTTGTTGCCCTTCTCTGGACACGTTCAAGTGTCTCGATGTCCTTCCTAAACTGAGGGGCCCAGAACTGGACACAGTACTCAAGTTGTGGCCTAACCAATGCAGAGTACAGGGGCACAATGACCTCCCTGCTCCTGCTGGCCACACTATTCCTAATACAGGCCAGGATGCCATTGGCCTTCTTGGCCACCTGGGCACACTGCTGGCTCATGTTTAGGCGGGTGTCAATCAGCACCCCCAGGTCCCTCTCCGTTTGGCAGCTCTCCAGCCACTCTGACCCCAGCCTGTAGCTCTGCATGGGGTTGCCGTGGCCAAAGTGCAGCACCCGGCACTTAGACTTATTAAAAGCCATCCCATTGGACTCTGCCCATCTGTCCAGTCGGTCAAGGTCCCTCTGCAGAGCCTTTCCACCCTCTAACTGACTAACATCTGTTCCCAACTTGGTGTCATCTGCAAACTTGCTGATGACTGACTCAACCCCCTCATCCAGATCATCAATGAAGATGTTAAAGAGGATGGGGCCCAGCACTGATCCCTGGGGGACGCCACTGGTGACTGGCCGCCAGCCGGATGTGGCACCATTCACCACCACTCTCTGGGCTCGGCCCTCCAGCCAGTTCCTAACCCAGCACAGAGTGTTGTGGTCCAAACCACGAGCTGACAGCTTAGCCAGCAGTTTACTGTGGGGGACGGTGTCAAAGGCCTTGCTGAAGTCCAGATAGACTACATCCACAGGCCTCCCCACATCCACCAGACGGGTCACCTGATCATAGAAGGAGATCAGGTTGGAGAGGCAGGACCTGCCCTTCCTAAATCCATGTTGGCTGGACCTGAGCCCTTGGCCATCCTTCAGGTGCGCAGTTATTGCCGCCAGGATAATCTGTTCCATCACTTTCCCTGGCACTGAGGTCAGGCTGACTGGTCTGTAGTTTCCAGGTTCCTCCATCCGTCCCTTCTTGTGGATGGGGACCACATTGGCCAGTTTCCAGTCACCTGGGACCTCCCCAGTGAGCCAGGACTGGAGGAAAATGATGGAGAGCGGCTTGGCCAGCTCTCACAGTTTTGACCACTGTTACAGCCACTAGAGACACAAGAACATACTACTTATGACAGAGCCCAGGACTGCTCTTTCCAACATCTATGGTGGGATATCTCAAACCTGGCAGCAAGCTAATGTCTGCAGCAAACCACCCCTGATAATACCACTCCAAACAGGAATCTCTGATCAGTGTTTCTCTCAAAACAGGAGCAAGTTTTTTAGCAGTCCATAGAAATAGATGGGTTTACTCTGCTGGTTGGGATTCTTTTCCTGAAGCGTTTTCCATCAAAACCAAAAAATGGCAGACTTAATGGCTTTATATCTACAACTCTAGTTTGGTCTTGAAGGATCACTGACACTGAATGGAAGAGGGCAAGAAGCACACCCAGGGTCAATTATAAAAGTAAAAATAGCTTGGGTATTTAAAATCATATTAGTTCTGGTTACAAAACCAAACCAACATCCGTTTACATTATGAATGTACCAGACTCAGATAGTTCCTCCTGAGCTGATAGCTAAGTCTCAGCCTGGACAAACTGGCAAAGTGCCCAGAGCCACCTTCAGCTTACAGCAAACACCACCACCAGATCACATCCAACTGCCTCCCCTGTATTCCACAATCTTTGCTCCCAGAACACTTTTGCTCTTTGCTATTAAAATAAAATAAATTAAAAATAAAAAAAGAAAGAAAAAAAAGGAGGCTGTTTTCATTAACTAGTAAAACAATTTAATTCATCTTCTCTGACCAGAAGAACAGAAGTCATCAATCTTAAATTCTCTGTCAGCACATAGATGTCAAACCAGAATTAACTGCTGGAAAAATTGTTGAGAGAGAAAGTGGAAAAACCCAAGATAAACACAAAGAAAGATAGTGACTCTCCTTTCTCAAAAGAAGATAGAAGAAATGCTGCTAGCCTTCCTTGCTGCTACTAGCTGGCACTCTGTCAGGTTAGAAACTTCATTTTTCACACAGAATCAGAGATACCTGAGAAGGGCTGTAGGCTTACATAAATTCAGAGAAAAATTAGAAAAGTAAACCAATTTCCCTGTGAATTAACAGGGCTATCTCCACTTTTTACAACATCAAAGAAAATTATCATTTACACCATACACCAGAAATTAGTTGCATCATCTTTTTTTTGCAGGATACTCCAATTAGAATTAGAATTAAATTAGAATTAGAATTAGAATTAGAATTAGAATTAGAATTAGAATTAGAATTAACCAGGCTGAAAAAGACCTTTGAGATCACCAAGTCCAACCTATCTCCCAACACCATCTAATCAACTAAACCATGGCACTAAGTGCACCATCCAGTCTCTTTGTAAACACTTCCAGTGATGGTGACTCTATCACTTCCCTGGGCAGCCCATTCCAATGGCCAATCTCTCTGTGAACAATTTCTTCCTAACATCCAGCCTGAACCTACCCTGGCACAGCTTGAGACTGTGTCCTCTTGTTCCAGTGAGGGATTAAAGCCCTTGCTTACCTTCACCTCAGAACTGCTCACACTGAGGTTCATCCTAAACAATGATTATTTTCCAAGCAGAAGCACAGAAGACTGATTTTGCTACCCATTTCACCACTTTCATCATGCACACCAGATGCTGTTGTGCATAACCCTGAGAGATAGCTCTATATTACACTCAGAAGATGAAGACATTCTGGTGACTCCACAAGTGAAATCACACAATGTCTACCATAAATATCCCACATCTAGACTTTTGATATAAAAAGTATTAACAAAAACACTTTAGATGCTCTGTGATTGGACATGGCACTTGAAGCCATGGTTTAGTAGTCATGAGGTCTTGGGTGACAGGTTGGACTTGATGATTTTTGAGGTCTTTTCCAACCTTATTGATTCTATGATTCTATGATTCCTGGGGAACCAGTGCCTAAAGAGACTTTGAAATGAAGAGGCACCAAAGTCTATCTGACAGCAGACAGATGCTGACAGTTCACAAAGAATAAATATAAATGGCTATGTCAGTGGAAACATTAACCTACTGAAATATAACAAGGGAATCACCTAATTTATTGACTGCAAAAATTTATTCAGTCCCAGCTTACTGCTTGCTTACTGAAATTATTTTGGGCTGCTAAACAGTACTTATTGCTATACAGTAAACACAGATATACACAAGTGTTGTGGGTAACATCTAAAGAGAACTTTTTAAAAACCACAGTTTATGAATGTAGAGCTGTAATTTGTGTGCAAACAAATGAGACTGGTCAAAAAATTTTCACTTGTATAAGCAAGGCCATTCATGAAACACTGAGCAAATTGGGCGTGGGCAGTTGTTTCAGCAATGTTGTCATACCCTTTCTTACAAGGAGCCTCTGACCATTCAGTAGCTCCTTTGTGTGCCTTTTATTCTTATCTGTGATCTCATCTGTCACAAGACCCTCCACATCTTTAAATATTACTTCTTATCTGACCACTGTAGTCTAAAAGCAGATAAAATATTTATGTGTCACATAAATATATGCTACATAGCAGAGTGAGAGCGAATATGAGAACGCAGGCACGTGCAGTCACATAAAGACATGACTTCATACTGAAAAGGATACAACCTCCATCCATTTGCAGGGATACTATAATTTCTTGCTTGTTGCTCTATGTGAGTACTTTATCAGAAAAATACATTGACATGATAGGCCATTTTTGGATATGAATACAGATGTATTTTTGGATTTTCAGACATCTGTCTGAAATATCAATAGCAGAACATATTCTAACAGAGGAGTCTATAAGCTCTCCTCTAAAAATAAAAAGAAATTAAATGAAAAAAAAAAATAAAATGAAAGAGGAAAAAAAAGAGAGGAGAGGAGAGGAGAGGAGAGGAGAGGAGAGGAGAGGAGAGGAGAGGAGAGGAGAGGAGAGGAGAGGAGAGGAGAGGAGAGGAGAGGAGAGGAGAGGAGAGGAGAGGAGAGGAGAGGAGAGGAGAGGAGAGGAGAGGAGAGGAGAGGAGAGGAGAGGAGAGGAGAGGAGAGGAGAGGAGAGGAGAGGAGAGGAGAGGAGAGGAGAGGAGAGGAGAGGAGAGGAGAGGAGAGGAGAGGAGAGGAGAGGAGAGGAGAGGAGAGGAGAGGAGAGGAGAGGAGAGGAGAGGAGAGGAGAGGAGAGGAGAGGAGAGGAGAGGAGAGGAGAGGAGAGGAGAGGAGAGGAGAGGAGAGGAGAGGAGAGGAGAGGAGAGGAGAGGAGAGGAGAGGAGAGGAGAGGAGAGGAGAGGAGAGGAGAGGAGAGGAGAGGAGAGGAGAGGAGAGGAGAGGAGAGGAGAGGAGAGGAGAGGAGAGGAGAGGAGAGGAGAGGAGAGGAGAGGAGAGGAGAGGAGAGGAGAGGAGAGGAGAGGAGAGGAGAGGAGAGGAGAGGAGAGGAGAGGAGAGGAGAGGAGAGGAGAGGAGAGGAGAGGAGAGGAGAGGAGAGGAGAGGAGAGGAGAGGAGAGGAGAGGAGAGGAGAGGAGAGGAGAGGAGAGGAGAGGAGAGGAGAGGAGAGGAGAGGAGAGGAGAGGAGAGGAGAGGAGAGGAGAGGAGAGGAGAGGAGAGGAGAGGAGAGGAGAGGAGAGGAGAGGAGAGGAGAGGAGAGGAGAGGAGAGGAGAGGAGAGGAGAGGAGAGGAGAGGAGAGGAGAGGAGAGGAGAGGAGAGGAGAGGAGAGGAGAGGAGAGGAGAGGAGAGGAGAGGAGAGGAGAGGAGAGGAGAGGAGAGGAGAGGAGAGGAGAGGAGAGGAGAGGAGAGGAGAGGAGAGGAGAGGAGAGGAGAGGAGAGGAGAGGAGAGGAGAGGAGAGGAGAGGAGAGGAGAGGAGAGGAGAGGAGAGGAGAGGAGAGGAGAGGAGAGGAGAGGAGAGGAGAGGAGAGGAGAGGAGAGGAGAGGAGAGGAGAGGAGAGGAGAGGAGAGGAGAGGAGAGGAGAGGAGAGGAGAGGAGAGGAGAGGAGAAATTTAGCTCATTTATCCATTCAGAGAAAAAGAGTGATGAAGAGAATACTTGGGAGAGGGACCCAGGAAAGCAGGTTAATATTCAAGGATTACCTCCTCCAAGCACAGGAGTGATGTGTCCCATCAAAGAGGAAGGCAACCAAAAATGCTAGGTGGCCTGCATGGGTAAAAAAGTTCCTCCTGGACACTCTGACATAAGAAGGAAGAAGCAGAAGGTGAAAGCAAGGACAAGTATCCTGAGTGGAGTACAGAGAATTTGTCCAAGCAGCCAGGGACCAGGCCAGGAAAGTAGAAGTCCAGACAGAATTACATCTGGGCAGGGATGTCTTGGAAAACAAGAAAAGCTTCTATGTGTATGTCAATGATAAAAGAAAGACTAGGGAAAAGGTGGGTCCTCTCCCGAAGGAGATAGTGGACCTGGTCACCCAGGATAAGGAGAAGGCTGAGGTACTCAATTAGTTTTTTGCCTCAGTCTTCACCAGCAAGGGCTCTAACCACGTTGCCCAAGTTACAGAAGGTAAAAGCAGGAACTGGGAAAATGGTATTGCGTGAACCCTCAGTAAGTTTACCACCAGCACTAAGCTGTGTGATGCACTCAACGTGCTGGGGGAAGGGACCTTGACAGGTTTGAGAGGTGAGGCAATGGCAGCCTCGTGCAGTTCAACAAATCTAAGTACAAGGTCCTACACCTGGGTCAGGGCATCCCAAGCACAAATAGATGCTGGCTGAAGAATTAATAGAAAGCAGTCCTGAGGAGAAGGACTTGGGGGTACTGCTTGATGAGCTGACAATGTACGCTTGCAGCCCAGATAGCCACTCATCCTGGGTTACATCAAATGAAGGATGGCCAGCAGCTTGACAAGGTGATTCTGCCTTTCTACTGTGCTCTTGTGAGACCCCACCTGAAGTACTGCAGTTAGTTCTGGAGCCCCCAACACAAGACGGACATGGAACTCTAAAACTGGGTCCAAAGAAGGGCCACAAAGATGATCAGAGAGCTGAAGCACCTCTCCCGTGAAGACAGGCTGAGAGAGTTGAGGTTGTTTAGCCTGGAGAAAAGGATTGGGGGAGATCTTATAGCAGCCTTTCAGTATTTGAAGAGCACCTACAGGAGACAGACTTTTTTCAAAGGCATATAGTTATAAGATATGGGGTAATGGCTTCAAATTGAATGAAACTAGATTTAAATTAGACATTAGGAAGAAATTATTCACCACAGGGATGGTGAGGCACTGAGACAGGTTGGCCAGAGAAGTTCCTGGAAGTGTTCAAAGCCAGGCTAGATGGGGCCTTGAGCAACCTGGCCTAGTAGGAAACTTCACTGGCCATGGCAGAGCAATTGGAATTAGATGATCTTTAAGATCTTTTCCAAGCCGAACCATTCTATGATACTATATGGTAAAGATTTTCATCACGTCACACTCTGCCACAGGATTATCACTTGTACTTCTTTTTAATAACAGACTGCTTCAAAGCCATGAAAAGCTTTTCAATGCTTTGTTTTATCCTTACTAGCTGCCCACTTATTCAAAGTCTTATCCAAAGACAGATTGATTAATTTCCTCTCAAATATCTCTGTGGAAAAATTCACAGTTGTACCTGAGAGCTTCATACACATTCAAGAAATTATTTTCACATCATCTCTGTGAGATGGCAGCTAATACTGTTCCTATCTTAGTACACAAAGAATTAATGCATTGGAGGACTGAAATCAGATTTACTCTAAATGCCTATTTAGGTAACTATTTTAAGAAAATGAGGGTGTGAACATTCAGCTCCTGATAGAAGCACTGCTTTTGTAATAATCCCAAATTAAGTACTTGGAATACAGATTGCAGGTACCTCTTTTGTCCCTTCTCTTTCTGCCTCTCCTCCCAGGCCAGTGAAAACCCATCCTTTGCTACAAGATGTCACTACTTCAGCAAATCTTGTAGAATCAGAATCACTTAAGGTTGGGCCTTTAAAATCATCAGTTTCAAAGACCTTAAAGATCTTATTCAGATTCTCTCTGTTCTTCCACTTCTTTTACAGTTATTTATATACAGTCATCACAACAGCCTTTGGGCAGCAGAGGGTGGGATTTGGACTGATAACAGCTCAGTAGACAGCCAGATAAAGAGGGATCTGAGCTCAACTACACAGGAAAAGGACTACGGACACCCACAGATCCAAACCACAGAGGAGGCTCCTACTGAACTTGAATGCCCCTAGGGCTGGGTGACGAATCTAAACCATGTTCTGCATGTAGATAAAGTCCCAATTTCCTTTCTTACATCATTGACTGAACTTTATCATACAGCATGGGGCACATTCACAGAGCTTTTAATTCTGTTCCCCCTAAATCTGGAAACGTTTATTTGTCTTTTTAAGGTATCTGAAAGCACTTAAGGTATCTTTCTTGTGATTAATTTATTAAATTATACCTTGAACTTTAATATCATCTTCAATGCAAGTGTAATGTGAATGGAAAATACAGAATTTGCTTTATGGGAATAGAATAGAATAGAATAGAATAGAATAGAATAGAATAGAATAGAATAGAATAGAATAGAATAGAATAGAATAGAATAGAATAGAATAGAATAGAATAGAATAAAGACAGGTTGGAAAAGACCTTCAAGATCGTCAACTCTGACTTATTATCCAACACTATCTAATCAAATAAACCATGGCACCAAGTGCCTCATCCAGTCTCTTCCTAAACAGCTCCAGTGATGGTGACTACACCACCTCCCCAGGCAGCCCATTCCAATGGCAAATCACTCTTTCTGTGAAGAACTTCTTCCTGACATCCAGCCTAAACCTCCCCTGGCACATCTTGAGACCGTGTCCTCTTGTTATGGTGCTGGTTGCCTGGGAGAAGAGACCAGCCCCAGCTTGTCTACAACCTCCCTTCAGGTAGTTGTAGACAGGGAAGTTCCAGATTATTTTTTTTCCAAAGGAAAATGAGTTTTTACAGCTACAAAAATGAGCATTAATTCAGTTCAGAATCAGAAATTATTTTGTCAAACTGACTCAGAAATAAATCACAGAACAAAAACCTACAACCTTGGAAATCATAGTTTGACAACCTGACGTTTCACTTTCCTGCCTAGTCCATATGTTTTGCAGTTCTGCTGCAGCCATGTGACTACTGTGGTGCTCTATGTAGCTTGGTCAGAGCAGAGCTTGCAGGAATCTGAGCTGCAGCTGCCACACACCATTAAAACCATCAAAGAAAACTCACAGCCCTAGTGTAACAGAGAGAAATATTCTGCCTCAGGTTTCTCAGTGCAAACTCCTAAAGTTACTTTTCCCTTTAGTGAGAAAAAAACTCCGAGGAAAAAGAAAACATTTTGCTAGGAAATCATTCTGATTAAAACAATTTACAGACACTTCTAATCATGAGCATTGATAAATGCCTCATAAATCAAAAATTTTCTGATCAGAAGAGACTTCTGATCATCTTGACCTCTGACAAATCAACAAATTACACAGTAACTCTTGTCCTGAGTCCAGAAATTCATAGGTAGCTGGAGTGAGTGGTTTTAGGAAGCTTACAGCACTGTTCTGAGTGTGCGATGTCCTTCATTTGACCCAGATTGCATGAGTCAACCACCTCAAGCTCCTGCCTTGTGAACAAAGGTGGCCTATGGTACTCTCGCCAAGTAGGGGAACCTTAGACCTGAAATATCAAATGGAAACATCCATCTTCTTGACCATAGAAGCCTCCTTTGGCCACCAGTTTACATACCTCAGCTGTGCAATCAGTCAGGATTAGTAAATCTGAGTGCAAGTGAATGTATCACACAATTGGTAACCCGCTAACAATTTGCTATGGTCTCAGTAACTATTTTACAAACACCTACTTTCTATTTTTTTACATTTTCCATTCAGAGAAGTTAAGGAGTGGGACTCTTAGGAGTACTCATATAATAAACCAGGGTTAGATCAGAGTACCTTGCTACAGAGATTAGCTGTCTTCCTTTTTTAAAAGTGTTTCTTCCTACCCTGTGCATTTTAATGTGCTTATTATTTACCTATTTTCCTGCTGACTTCTCTGTTCTCTAATCTTCCTCCTTCAATTGTATTTTGGTCCTCTCAGCTGCATTTCTACCCCACTGCTGCATATTTTACATTGTACTTACTTTACATTATTATTATTATTATTATTATTTTCTTTTAATAATCCTCTCCTTGGATGTCTCATTCTCAATACATCACAATGCTCTCCTCCTCCTAGCACCTCATTTTCCCCTGCATCTTACTCTTCCCTGGCTAACTACACATATTCATGCACATTCTATCATACAGACCATCTTCCAGGCCTTTTGGACCTTTCAAGCAGAACAAGGTTAGCTGACATGGTCTCAGCAGCATCAGGACTAGCCCCCACACACATCACAGACAGGAGCTGGTTTACTCCCAGGAGCTGTCAGAAGATTCTTTTTTCACACAGACATGATGTGACCCCTGTAAAATCCAATTTGAAGCCACAAGTGGTGTTCTGACAGCAGGTCTCAGAGGCAATTAGTTGCAATAGCTGCAGCCTTGGATACTTGAGCACTCCTGAAGGATGCTGCTGATCTGCTCCTTTTTATGCCCAGAGCTTTCTGCAGGGAGCCTGGTTATGGTATCCTCCTCCCACAGCACTTACAGGACATTGTCTCTAATTTTCTGCATGAGCAGCAAAGCCAGCAAATCATGGTACACCCTTTAGCTTATCAGGTGGACATACCACATGCCAGTAGTAAATATGTCCAAGTTTTCCTTCCTACTTCTTACACATGCATACTTCTGTTTCTAATACGAATATAATACTTTCCTTTGCAGAAGACCAATAATCTATACAATGTCTGCTTCTGGTCCAGCACACCCATACTCTGCTAAATTTAAGACACCAGGCCATCACTGCTGAAGAATGTAGGTGAAAATCCAGCCTTGCTTTGCCAGAAACCCTGCTCATCTCTGCTATCTCCTACTCCTGTACAAACACATATAGCAAGAGACCAACCAACAGCCCATGAGCCCAACGTCCCCAGCACTGCATACTATCCCTGTGTTTTTAATGACAGGTAGTCAATGCCACTGTTTGTCCTAAAAGTGTGAAACAAACCATGAGGGGGGTGTTACTTTCAGGTCTCCTCTATCTACTGACCAAGCTGGGCAATAGTCTGTGGCCAAGAGCATTCCCCTGCTCATTTCTGGCAGCCAGATGAGGCCATGGGGCTGACGTACATACCATGTGTCCATGTCCCTGAATGTGTTTGGAGCAGACCCTCACAAGGGTGGAGATGGGCTCACAACTCTGAATGACATCTCAGTGCCATTTGCCTGCCTCAGGGTGAGAGACACAGCCACAGTGCCACAAGTGATCTCTTATGATTAACAGCACGTTGGCTTACTGCTTTCCTATTCTTTTACACATGATGGCTATAGAATTGATCCATAGCCTCAGAAATGCTATTAGATGTTATAACTTAGCTATTATGTTACTTCTGATTCTTCCATCACATTCTGCCAAAACAGCCCAAACTACCCCCTAGCTGCTGCTGCAGCAGAAATCTGCCCCGTGACAATACTGTAGCTGGTGCTTTAAGCTGTAGCTAATGCTTTAATCCATAGCTATAGTGGAAATTAAACACTATAGAAAAGAAAAGAAAAACAGATCATAAGTACTCAGAAAAAAAGAAGAATATTTAGCATATCTGCATCCCCAGATATAATGGCAACATGTATATTTTAAATATAGCTAGGATATAAGCAAAATCTCACGGGGACACTGTTTCCAGCTGTGCTCATGATTTGCATGACTGATGATTTTAATATTTTGATGCTTTTCATTTTTACAACTCCTTTGTTTGGGGGCATTCAGGAGGGAGGATTTGTACCCATTTAAAAACACTTGAAAAACCAACAGCACTAGCCTAGAAATTCTTGGAAAGAACTCAGCTGTGCCATGTAGAAAGGAACAGTTTTGATTTATTCGAGGAAGTGTTCCTTCTGAGCTGGCATTTTACAGTCTATTTCTGTCCAAACCAAACTACTTGAACTGATTCATTAGCAAAGGAAACATCTATTCTTTGCCAGATCACTCTTCTCTGTGCCAGTCTAGTTTAGACAGGCTTCTGTACATAACCTCTTCAACATGGTCACTTAATAATGCTAGTGGCCAAGAAATACCAGGAATGACTTTGCCTTTAAAAAGGATGACCTGAATGTATGGAAGCATTTGCTAGGAGTTGTACCCAATTCCAAAAATGCTCAGTAACAAAAGCTTCAGTTTGCATGGTAAACATGTAGCAAAATCTGTTTGATTCAGCAGCGTAAAAATATGCAACAAGCGATAAGACAAGAGGGAACAACCTCAAGTTGTGCCAGAGAGGATGTTTGGGTTGGATATTAGGAAAAATTACTTCACAGAAAGGGTTATCTAGCATTGGAAAAAGCTGCTCAGGGAAGTGGTGGAGTCACCATCCCCAAAGGTACTTAAAAGTTGTGGTGCTTAGGGACGTGGTTTAATGGTAGTGGCTTACAGTAGTAATGGGATCATGAACTCTAACCAAGCAGTTGATTTGATAAACTGTGGTGGGTTGAAACCTAAAACTACCACATAAACTCAAAGCACTCTTCCAACCTCAACAGTTCTATGATTCTATGAAATATTTATTGCCACATCTAACATGCAGTGTGTGTTTTATTCAGATGTAAAGCTGTCTTTGTACTAAACGAAGCCTATTTCTAATGTGAAGCTCCTGGCTCCTTTTCCATTGCCTTGTGACACTCCTGACTACCATCCTCTCTCTTCAGTATGTTCATGAGCATGCACCTGCCTGCTGTTTACAAGATTTTCCTACCTTGTAAAACATTATCCTTGTACTGTAGGCTGGAAACATGAAAAACAGCCTCTCTAACTAGCAACTGTGTTTCTTCAAAACTCACCATGAGTGTTTAGATTTCCTGCTAGCTGCCCTGCTGGCTGCATATGAGATTTCTTTTCTTACTGCCTTTCCAGTCCAATGCTTTTTATTTTATTTTATTTTTTTATGAGATGCAAGCATGTCTATAAAAGGAACTATTCACTCTGAGACTATCACTGATGTTACAGAACTACAAGATACCTTGGTTTGAAAAGTGAGAGTAGGATCACCAGTTAGAGTGATGGGGAGCTTACAGAGAGACGCAGCATCCCCTCCAAGTGAGGCAGACCCTCAGAGCTGCAGTGGGCTGCTGTTTGCAGCAAGGGGTTGCTTTCCCACTGCAGTAACTGTTCATTAGTATCAATTTATCCTCTTTTTTTCTGCCTTTGGTTGCCTTTGAACTGTTTAAGCTAACACTTTTCAGTTCATCATTGGAGTGGGATAACGACATTTTAGAGGAAAAATATTGAGTACTGAATATTGTTTGATGGTTTAAACTAGGAAATGTTAGAACCCTTTTGGTATGAAAATATGATTTGAACACTGGCCATCCATGTTGACCTACACCATTACACCAAAATGACTTTCAGCTTATTACATGGTTTTCCCAGGAGGGTCTCATTAAATCACCTGAGTTCACTACATGTCTTTTTTGCATCTCCAACATTATGATTGTTCCTTCATAAGCAAGCTGGATGAGACTGCATATGAAAGGGTGTAGGTAAAAGTCCATGTTCAGTTTCTTCCTAGATGACTGAAATAAGCCATTGGAATAAACCAGGCACATATCAAATTAATTTTCTGTTTGATCTCCCAAGACTAATTAGCTTTTCTTGGTCTAGTGTTTGTTTGCAAAATTATGTTAAATTATCCTTTTTAATGCGTGCATAAGATAGGTGCATGCGTTAGTATCTTGGTGATACAGGACTGCTTGACGCACGGGCAAGGTGCTATTTAGCCAAGCATTAGAGACATGTGAAGAACTCATGCCTGCCTCTAAGCCTGTCATTTAACCATGGCAAACAAGGGGCAAAAAGGACACGTTGACGGTGTGGTTCATTCTCTCACTCGCAGCACAGTTTCTGCATTGTGAATTAAACAGTTATGAGCTAACTATGACAAGAAAGTTGGTGAGGGGTTTGGAACACAAGCCCTATGAGGAGAGGCTGAGGGAGCTGGGGTTGCTTAGCCTGCAGAAGAGGAGGCTCAGGGGACACCTCATTGCTCTCTATGACTACCTGAAGGGAGGTTGTAGACAGGCGGTGGCTGGTCTCTTCTCCCAGGCAACCGGCACCAGAACAAGAGGACACAGTCTCAAGATGTGCCAGGGAGGATTAGGCTGGATGTTAGGAAGAAATTCTACACAGAAAGAGTGACTGGTCATTGGAATGGGCTGCCTGGTGAGATGGTGGAGTCACCATCACTGGAGGTGTTTAGGAAGAGACTGGATGGGGTGCTTGGTGCCATGGTTTAGTTGATTAGGTAGGGTTCGATGATAGGTTGGACTTGATGATCTGAAAGGTCTTTTCCAACCTGGTTAATTCTATTCTGTTCTATTTAGACATACATTCACATTTATTGCTATGACTGTGGAGAAGTCATTGACTTCATAACTTACATTAAGAGACATTTGAAAAAAGTATCCTTTATATGAACAATGGAAGCTCTATAAGGTCGTCTGGCCCAAGGGCTAAACATACTTACTGAATTCTCATTTTCTCCATGGGATTATAGAGATTTTCTAAAAATGGGTCCATTGCAAATTCTGGAAGTTTAAGAATGTATTTGAGCCAGAAAACATAGTGGATTTAACTAAACAGATAAATAAGTAGGATAATGAAAGACTGCTTTTCCAAAGAGAAAGTAATATTTTGAGGAATACAAACAGAAAATTTGATGTAGCTGATAGCTATATCAAATGTGTCCCCTGATGGGACACAAATCTTTAAACTCATATTTTACTCTTTTTACCACATGGTTGCAAGAGGCTGCATAACTGAACAAATAGAAGACAGATAAAGTAATAAGAAGCATTTCCACTTGCTCTTTCCTTTTATACATGTATGCAAGCATACATACAGAGAGAGAGAAAGAGAGATAATCCACTGATGAGCCTCTTAGTCAAGAATTTGTGTTCTGGTTTAATGTCAGCCAGCAACCTAGCACCACACAGCCTTTCTCTCATTCCTCCCCTCCCCCCACATTAGCACTGGGCAAAGAATCAAAACCCAAGAAAAACTCATGGGTTGAAATAAGAACTGTTGAATAATTGAAATAAAAATGAAATATAACAATAGTAGTAATTAAAAGGAAGATTACAAAAGAGAGTGAATTAAAACCCAAAAAAGGCAAGTGATGCACAATGCAACTGCCCACCAGCTGCTGACAAATGTCCACTCAGTCCCTGAGCAGCAAATCACCCCTCCTGGGAAACTACCTTCAGTTTATATACCCTTTGTGATGTCATGTGGTATGGAATATTCATTTGGCTAATCTGAGTCACCTGTCCTGGTTATGTCCCCTCCCAACTTCTTGTTCCCCATCAGTTTTCTTGCTGTCAGGGGACAAGAAGCTGAAAAAAAATGGATTTAATATAAATACTACTCTTGGCAACAACTAAAACATCAGTGTGATATCAACATTATTCTATGCTAAATCCAAAACAGAACACTGTACCGCCTACTAGGAAGAAAATTAACCCTACCTCAACTGAAACCAGGAATGAAATTTGAATTAAAGGATTGCCAAGCATTTGCTCTTCTGTTTTAATAAGTCAGCCCTGGTTTGTCCCTTGACACATCAAGAAACTTTGGTTAACCTTAAATTAAATAGAAGTTAAGGATGAGTGATGATTTTGGTGCCATGGGTTAGTTGTTTAGGTGGTGTTGGATTGGTTGATGGGTTGGACGCAATGATCTTGAAGGTCTCTTCCAACCTGGTTTATTCTATGTATTCTATGTATTCTAATACTTGCTTCTTAAACACTAACTGGATACAAAGTAGGATCTAGATTAGACATTAAGTAATTTCAAGTACTTTAAATACAAGGAATATAACATAGTGCCTGTGTCAGGAGCAGTGTGGCAAGCAGGAGCAGGGAGGTCATTCTGCCCCTATACACTGCACTGGTTAGGCCACACCTTGAGTTCTGGGCCTCTCAGTTTAGGAAGGATGTTGACTTGCTGGAACATGTCCAGAGAAGGGGAACAAAGTTGGTGAGGGGTTTGGAACACAAGCCCTATGAGGAGAGGCTGAGGGAGTCACCATCATTGGAGGTGTTTAGGAGGAGACTTGACAGGGTGCTTGGTTGCATGGTTTAGTTGATTAGGTGGTGTTGGATGATAGGTTGGACACGATGATCTTGAAGGTCTCTTCCAACCTGGTTTATTCTATTCTATTTTATTCTATTCTATTCTATTCTATTAATAGTAAGTTATAGAAAACTCATAAACTGCAAATAAATTAATTTCACCAAATACATTGCAAACAGCAAAGACTTTTAATAACTCTAACAATGAAGTCTATTATGCAAATGTAGAGCTGAGTTTTAGGTAACATGTTCTTAGGGAACTTATAATCTAACACCTTAGCAGAACGAGAAATTGGAACATCCTTGAAATATCCTCAGTTCCTTTCATGTCAGTTTGTAATTTCCTTTACATATAGAGTACATTCTTAATGCTGCTGTAGTATCCTTTTGAAGTTTATATTATTTGTGCAGTACCTTGCCCCTGATTGAACCAAATGGTGTTTACATGCTTGCCCAAAAGATTCTTTTTTTCAACTGCAAACAAAAATCTGAATTCTACATTTGATGTTTATTTTTTTTCAGACTCAGAATGAGCTTTTTCAGCTCCAAAACATCTGCAGATTCCCTTAACTGCAATAATTAAGAATATTTATGATTTAACTATGTCTTCAATTTTTTTTTTTCTCCCCACCCTGAACATCATTAGTAAAATGGGTCAGCTTACATTTCACAAGAATAAACCAGCACTAGAAGCCCAAATAACCATAGTGATGGTAACTGTAGCTGTTTAATTTAACAGATGTTTCTCTGGATTTTAAAATCCAGTGTCAGTCATTAACTGCAACAAAACTTTTATGATCCCTTTGGTCAACAGCTATGAGTTAATGACAACAAGGCAGGGCAGCTATTCAAGTCCATGAAGTCATGTCCTTCACTTGTGATGTGTTCTTTAACAAGTCAAGGCAGATTGATTACAATGAGATGTTGTATCAGGCTGAATGCAGAGAAAGCTTAATTAGAAAGTGTTAAATTATCACTAAATAGGTGTGGTTTTTTTCCCTTCCTCACCGACATGAGATTTAGCTGGTTAATACTTTCTGCATACAGGCCCCACGCACTCTGGCAATTCAGCCAGACTACATGTTCAAATTTGATTGCATCATTTCATTCTGAGGTCATTTAACCATTCCTTGACACTTTCCACTATTGTTCTGCAATGCAAGTGCCTTATAAACTCATCTAGTTTTATTTGGGCTCAATTGTTCCATGATGGATAACAATCTAAGGCAAACAGTTTATGTGCCTATATATAATTGCCATTCTTCAGCTGCTAAATGAGTAATCAATATTAAGATATGACTTCTGGTAAATGTGGTCAGATTCTGAAATAAAATCTTAAGCTTTGACAGTAGCCTTTTTGAGGTGAAGGAACTACCTTTCAGAGTTAGACAAGTAAAAATCTCTGAAGAAATACAGAATTAACCAGGTTGGAAAAGACCTTTGAGGTCATCACGTCCAACTTATCACCCAACACCATCTACTAAACCATGGCATTAAGTGCCCCATCCAGTCTCTTTTTAACAATTCTTGTGATGGTGACTCCACCACCTCCCTGGGCAGCCCATTCCAATTGCAAATCACTCTTTCTGTGAAGAATTTCTTCCTAGCATCCAGCCTAAACCTCCCCTGGTGCAGATTGAGACTGTGTCCTCTTGTTCTGTCACAGGTTGCCTGGGAGAAGAGACCAACCCCCTCCTGGCTTCAACCTCCTTTCAGGTAGTTGTAGACAGCAATAAGGTCTCCTCTGAGTCTCCTCTTCTCCAGACTAAGCAACCCCAGCTCCCTCAGCCTCTCCTCATAGGGCTTGTGCCCCAAACCCCTCCCCAGCTTTGTTGCCCTTCTCTGGACACATTCCAGCATCTCAACATATTTCTTAAACTGAGGGGCCCAGAACTGGACAGAGCAGCAAAGAAAGGGGAAAGACTGTGCATACCTGTAAATGCAACGTGACCTGAGAATTCACTGGCAGTCATCAGTCTTTCATTCCTGTATTCTTTGAGTGCTTGAACTTTTAGCCTTAAACTTCTGCTAGGAGAAGCCTGCGTAAGTTGTCATGCATACCTCAGTGCAAATTAGAAAATCATTTTTTAAAAGATCAAGACTATAAGGCTGCAACAGGAACTCATGAAATATCAGCAGTAAGTTGATTTTTAACAGATTAATATTTTCCAGACTGTCATCCTTAAGAGGATGAGACCAGCCTCTTTTCAGTGGTGCCCAGCCACAGGGCAGTGGGCAACAAGCACAAATTAGAACGCAGGAAGTTCCACCTAAATATAAAGAAAAACACTTTAATTTGAGGGTGCTGGAGCACTGGAACAGGCTCCTGAGGGAGGCTGTGGGTCTCCTGCTCTGAAGAGATTCACTACCCAACTGGACATGATACTGGGCAACCTGCTCTGGCTGACCCTGCTTTAGCAAGGTGGTTGGACTTGATTATCTCCATAGCTCCCTTACAACCCCTGCCATTCTGTGATTCTATGACTATAATTGCCCTTCCTTAATTTGTAACACCAATAACCTTGTCATTTGTCTTATGTTTTTTGTCTATTTCAAGCAAACATTAATGATAGATTTTAAAGGAGAGATTTTAACAGAGGCAGGATAAACCTGCCTCCCCATCATCAGCTCACTCACAAGCTAGCACATCTCCTGTGAACATGAGAGTTTATTGCAGGGACCTCAAAACGTGTCTTTAAATGGTAAAAAACTTCTCTGACCACTTTAGGTGCTTGATCCAGCCTTCCAGTGATATATGAAGGAGAGTTTGCTGGCTATGGACCTTTGGCAAGGCCTGCCTGAGATATTCAGGCATTTGAGTGTTGACATAGCGTGGGTTTCTTGCTATTCTATTTGCATTTCTGTCGTTTTATAACATTTCATATTATTCTCAAATAAGTCTCAAGTTCAAAACAGGTCACATCTTGTTTGGTACACACTGAAACTAGAATAAATTAACACAGAGACTTCTTACTCTGTTCTAGACTAAGATTAAGATCTTCTGATTTTAAAACAGTCATCAGTCTTTTGGTATGATATTGTTCCAGACCATTTAATCTGTATAGTCCCTTCAGAAAACAATATTTGTTAGTGCTTAACAAAGCATTCCTGGAGCACAAAGTCATTCTGCATTTCACCCTTCCAGCCTCAGAAGTCAACTGTGCTTGTTGCATGTGTGCCATATTTTATTTGGCTCAATGTTTCCCTTAGTTTAGAGATCAAAATGTGAATCTGTACTGTAAAAATAAGCCCTCTATGTGTTGAAAAGAAGCAGAGAGGATGTAGAACATTTCATCATATATTGGTTGCATCTAACACCTTTATTAACAGTGTGCTTCAGATGCTTTGCATTAAAACTTAATATAAAGAATGCTGTATGAGTGCCAAAATCAACAGCATTGTTGAATAAATGGTATTACTGTGCCCTGGTTGTGATTTATTCTCACATAAAATTGCTTGCATGCAATTAAAGGTTTATTATTCTACCCTAAGACATAAGTGAACATTGATCATAAGGACTTATCATAACGTGTGTAAGTTCTGTGATCAATTTTCTATTCTCCTAGCTGTATGCTTCTAACAACCATTACACAGTCATATCAATATTGATAATTGCCACAGATGTATATTAAATACTCTATTTTTCTCTCATCCCAGTATCAGCCTGAACTTGCATACAACCTGTCTTCCACAATCTGCTCCACCATTTTCTTACTGCACTTTTTTTTGTTCCTTTTGTACCTACTCATCTCCCTTCCTTTGTCCACTAAGTCATGCTACCATCTCACTTTTCCTGTAGCTAATTTATTTTTGCAGAGAAAAACACAAGTGAGCTGAAAGGAAAGACTGAGGAAGTAAAGAAGTGGGAGCTAAGAGACTCCTAAAAAGATGACACACTGGTTTTCCAAGTGCAAGGGTAATGACATAGGTTCTGGAACACAGTGGCTCTGAGATTTGCAACTTATCTACTTCTGCTGGAAGGGCAACAAAGTTGGTGAAGGTTTTCGAACACAAGCCCTATGATGAGAGGCTGAGGGAGCTGGGGTTGCTTAGCTTGGAGAAGAGGAGACTCAGAGGAGACCTTATTGCTCTCAACAACTACCTCAAGGGAGGTTGTAGACAGGCTGGGGCTGGTCTCTTCTCCCAGGCAACCAGCACCAGAACAAGAGGACACAGTCTCAAGCTGCACCAGGGGAGGTTCAGACTGGATGTTAGGAGGAAATTCTACACAGAGAGAGTGATTGCCCCTTGGAATGGGCTGCCCAGGGAGGCAGTGGAGTCACCATCATTGGAGGTGTTTAGGAGGAGACTGGATGGGGTGCTTAGTTGCATGGTTTAGTTGATTAGGTGGAGTTGGATAATAGGTTGGACGCGATGATCTTGAAGGTCTCTTCCAACCTGGTTTATTCTATGTATTCTATGTATTCTATGTATTCTATGTCTCTTCCAACCTGGTTCATTCTGTTCTATTCTATTCTATTCTGTTCTATTCTATTCTATTCTATTCTATTCTATTCTATTCTATCACCACATATCAGTAACCTCAAAAATTCTTCATCTTTCTAAAAATTTCCATTTGGGCTCTGACTGAAGGTGGAATGTTCTGGGAGGTCTGAGCAAAACAAAGTGTTAGCTTTTTATATGGACCAAGTATAAAGCAACCATGCTTTCCCAAAGATAAATTTTGAACTGCCAAAAGACTTGAACTCTTCCTTATGACTCATTTTTCTGTGATTTTTTGTTTTAAAGACAGAAATAAACACAAAAGCACACCTGGAAAGACTATTTAATCATCCAGTCAAAGTGTAATAGATATTTACCCATTAAGAAATCATGAGGCAGGCCATGCCAAAGGTTGCAGTTGAATTAATCTTTTTTCCAGTCGTAGTTCTTGGTTATTTGGTCAAAATAAATGATGTTGTTCCCTTCTCCATGTTTACTGAACTAACTGCACAGCTCAAGCAGAAGCCACATGGGACAACTGTTCAAAGAAGTTGCAACTGCCTGGAGTGATGCCCAGCTTTATTCATGGGACAGGTGAACATTTTTGTATTAACATGCCAGTGTCTTACTGAATCAATAGAATAAAGGACTTATAGAATGGAGTTTATATATATATATACATATTTATCTAAAATATATAGACTATAGAATGTGTGACTTTACCTCCTCCACTCTTAACCTTCACAATGTGATTGGTGGTAGGGACTGTCACAATGTCCACCCATGCGCATGCAATCCTTGCTAAATCTGTTCTTCAGTGTGAACAGATCACTCCACAAATCTCAGTACTTGTTTGGTGCAGTTTTCTGATTGTAGTGTGTATTCATACTGATTAAAAGCACTTGTGTCCTCTAGCTTACATGTATCCACAAAATAAACAGCAGTAACTGACTGTGTGGCAGATGTAGCATTTTAATTGCCAGCTCAAAAGCTCAGAAGTCAAGAAGTGCTGTAGTTCATTTGTCCACGTGTCCTTTAATCTGTTCCCCTGCATATTCCCATGTATGTAGTAGTATGCATTATTTAATTAGATGAGCATACATTCATTTGTCCTCAGGAAAAGTGTTCATTTGCAAGTGATGAATGCAAAATATTTAACTCTTATGCAGAATCTAATTAATGTTTGAATGCAATTTGTCTGCATAATTGTGTAGGGTTGTTTTTTTGAAGTTGACCTAGTTAATTATGGTAATCTAGTAGTATTACTCTGTCTTCACTATGATATTGGTTAGGCCGCACCTTGAGTACTGTGTCCAGTTCTGGGCCCCTCAGTTTAAGAAGGACATCGAGACACTTGAACGTGTCCAGAGAAGGGCAACAAGGCTGGTGAGAGGCCTTGAGCACAAGCCCTATGAGGAGAGGCTGAGGGAGCTGGGATTGTTTAGCCTGGAGAAGAGAAGGCTCGGAGAAGAGAAGGATCAGGGGTGACCTAATTGCCCTCTACAACTACCTGAAAGGTGGCTGTAGCCAGGAAGGGTTGGTCTCTTCTCCCAGGCAACCAGCACCAGAACAAGGGGACACAGTCTCAAGCTGCACCAGGGGAGGTTTAGACTCGAAGTGAGGAGAAAGTTCTTCACTGAGCGAGTCGTTCATCATTGGAATGTGCTGCCCAGGGAGGTGGTGGAGTCACCGTCCCTAGAGGTGTTTAAGAGGAGATTGGACGTGGCACTTGGTGCCATGGTCTAGTCATGAGGTCTGTGGAGACAGGTTGGACTCGATGATCCTTGGGGTCTCTTCCAACTTTAGTTATACTGTGATACTGTGATATTTAAAGCAACAAGCTCTTCATGTTAAAAGAAACTTCCCATTTTATTCTTCTCCTTGGTGATGTATCTGGTTTGTACAAGATCATAACTGGATATTTGTGAGTCTCAGTTAATTTGTCTTGTCAGTGGCCTTAGGGAAAAAAAGGAAATTAATTAAATGGTTTAACACTATCTAAGAAAGAATAAAGTAACCATGCTCATAGCATTCTTATGAGCACTTCGGTTGACCCCAGCAAGACTTCTCATCTGAATTGAATGAACAGGATTAAGCTAACAAGTTTGTGTGATGTCAAAATGGATGTCCATACAAGTTTAAACATTAAAAATTGAGCTAAGGACAGAATTTTTATTCTGAGGATCAATCCTCTAATTTAAAAGACTGACAACGTATAAAAACACAGAGATTGCTGCTCCTAATTATGTAATCCAGCAGTTCACCTAATTCAAAAGATGATTTGTCTGTTAACTGGCATGTGAATTTTAGCTCTTTGACCCAAGGAATGTGCTTTGATTAGATTTGTACAGCACCTTGCACACGGGGTTGCAACCTTACAGCACCCAGTGGCAGTACTTTTGCCATTAATCATAGAAAAGAGATAATTTGCAATTGAAACGACTGGAGCAGTAAGACCTGGGACAGGGTTACAGCAGAATTCACTAAACCCTGAAAAGTCAAAACTAACCTGAGACTTTGTCCTTTATTCATCAGATATCACAGGTTCTTGCAACAGATTTTACATAACCTACAGAAGATGCTGTAATACATAAACAAATTGTACTGAGCTACAAGGGGAAAAGAGTTGTTGCCATAACTGTGAATTTCTTCTGTGCATTTGGTTTTGCTCATAAAAAAACTATTTATTTGCTTGTTTATTGTGATGTCCAGTGGGAAAGCAAAGCTTTTAAAGAGGTTCAGTGTCACAGGCACACTCTCTGCAACGTGCAGATGTATACCCTCAGGCAGAAGCAGGTGCATATTCAAATTGCTGTGATTATTAAAATTAAGTCTCAACCACATATTTTCAGAAGTAATCTACCAAAAAAAAAATAATCAAGTGTATCATACCAGCCAAAGCATAACTCTGGTTGTTTTGGAAGCTATTTTAATCTGCTCTTTTAATTATCTTGCTTTTCTCTTAGTCTATACGCCTGTGCATATCCAGAGGGTTGAACTACATAAAAGATCAAAAATTGTGCTTCACTAAGTTTCTATTTCCTTAAACCCAGGGAGACAGTGCAGAGAATCACTTTTCAGGGGGGACATGTCAGCAGAATGGACTGTAAATGCCAGCATACATCTCCCATGGCTCAGTGTTTCTTCTCCTGTTAAATCTGTCCTGTTAGGAAGTGCAAATTGTTCAGTTTTGTTTCTCAATGCTCATTAGACTCTCCAGAAAGATTGCTGCAGCTCTGGACAATGAGCTCAGTGCTTTTGAAAGTGACACACGGGCTTTCGGGGAACAGCCACAGGGAGCGGAGGGCAGTGCTGGACAGCTGGCACTCCAGGTACCAGCAGCTCACCATGATTTTCACATGGTCATTTTCCTATCTTCTACACATTTCCCTAAGAACCATCAGAATCTTTGCCAAATATTTCCCAGAGTTTCAATTTGGGGTTGTGTGGTCCATAGCCTGAAAGTCCTCCAGGAACAGCAGTCTTTGTGATGCTTCATTACCTTTTTTCCCATACTCCTTAATTAATGTGAAATAAAGCTCAGTGAATTACTGGATTAAGCAGCTAAACACAGCTTCTGCCAAGAGTGCTGAGGTGTAGTGCAGTCCAGGAAGGGGTGTTTGCATCTGCCTTTTCCTGGCCTCACCTGTTAATGTTTTCCTCAGAGAGTACCTCTCTATCCTCCTGGTTGGCAGCAGGAGTAATTAAAGATTCTGAAAACTACCAGAGCAGTTGCCGTCTTTTTTGAGTGCTGTCAGGCACTGCACCCTCTCAATCTTGTTCGCATTCTTCTGCCCTGTGTGAACTTTTGCTGTTGCAATGAGGGAGACCTTCTCCCTTGATGTGGCCCTTTGCAGAAGAGCAGCACTAGATCACTGTGCCTGGGCCTCACGGAGACACCCAGTTCCCAAAGAAAGCTGGACACCCCAGAGTTAAGTCTTCATGATTTGTCCCAAAGGTTTTAATATCCTTAAGACACTCATTACAAAGATATGCTTGGCAACTATGACACTGAAGATTGACTTTCAAAACCCCACCTCTCTGAAGGTTTTACACCTATGCACAGTGTTCAGCTTTGACCAGGACAGGGAAAAATAAGTGGGAAACTAACTTCCCTTGATTTCATCTGAAGCCCCACAAATGCAGATGCAGAGGAATGAGCAACTGCTTGCAGAGATGCTTTGGGATCTGGTGCCAGAGATTAGCCTGCAGACCCCCACAAAAATGAGCTCCACCCAATGTACAGAGCAGCCCTAGTAGGGGCACAAGAGTGGCAGGCAGACAATTAGGACTTCAGCCAGGGTAAAAAGCTGTGCAACCACAACCACAAGCACCTCAGATTGATTCATCTACAAGTTGGACTGGAAAGACCAACAGGGAGAAGTGAAGGAAGGCTGCAGAGGAACATCAAGCAATGAGATGTTCCACCCTGGCTCTTCCATGAACATTTGTCCCATTGTTTCATACAGCTGTTTTCTATAATGCTGCTTTGAAAATTGGTACCTTCCTACTTCTGAGAGAATTTGTTCACTTCATCTTTTTACTGGCAAGAGCACTGTTATTGCTTTTCATTCCTGCCAGCCCTGCAGAGTCACCTCAACACTGAGGAGGTGAACCAGAGTCTATTTTGGCACAAAGCAGAAAGAACACAGCTTGATCTCAGATCCCAGGGTGAAGTTTCAGTGCTGGCAGTTAAGTCATGATTTTATTTGTAAATTAAAAGAGGTCAACATGAAAGTCATTTGGGGAAAAAGAGAACAAAAAGCAAATATGGAACCCTACCATGCCATTTATAGCCTCTTTATAGGTGAGGGCACAGTTTATGTAATGCAATTTGAGTTATAAATACTATGTTTGTTTGTTTCAGCCCAAAAGCTGTAGCTCATTTAATTAAGAGAATGGATGTGTTTGTTTAGCTTATTGCAAAATTTATCTGTAATGATAATGCATGGAAAAGTCACAACAGTGGCAGGGGAAAAAAATAGTAAAGAAATAAAGCAAAGTATTTCCAGTAAGAAAAAAAAAATCTGAGGAAAAATGTGAATTTGACTTTGGAGTGCAATGTTAAAAAGGAACCATTTGCACCAAGAAGTCTGGGAGAGAGGCTTAGTCATTTTCTACATCTGCTCAACACTCAGGGTATCCCATTCCCGTAGCTGATGTGCAATGCATACTCAGCAGTAAGCCATACAATAATATATTAATCTTTAATCCTCACTTATTTCAGGCACCATTGAGGAGGAATAACTATGTGATTTCAAATAGAAGTGTTCACTGCAAAAAAAAAAAAACCAAAAAGAAGAGAGAGCCATTCTTTTTCAAACATTGTAATTCAAAACACCACGTAAAATATAGAAGAAAAAAACATGCGTCATGCTGTCCAGAAATCTGAGGTGGCTTCACTGGAAGATTTGTGGTGCTTTCCTGAGTCAGGTAAATGCTGTTATTTATTTTTTACGAAGCTGATGTGAAATATTTTTTCCCCCCCTAGGGAAAAAAAATGTTTTAAGAAAAAGAAAACATTAAACATGATAAAAAAATCATTCATAATGTCAAGCTGTAACACAGGTAACAGACCATTTACACCAGGAGTATGGAAGGTGCAGGAAAAGGAAAGGAGAAATGCACTTCTGTGAGGTAAGGTTAATGAGGCAAGGGGATGTGATGTGATTTTTAAAGAATGGATCCTCCCAGGGAATATCTCTAGTAACATGTATAGCAGGATGTCATGAGCTATTTCCACGGCTCCCTAGTGTGGCTGCTGTTTCGTACCGTAGAGAAGCAGGAGGTGGGAGAGTAACAGGGCTCTGCCCCTCAGATCCAGAGATCAAGGTCCAAGCTCTGATCTGTACCAGTGCCAAAGGCCACTTTCAACAAATGCAGTTATAAATAGAAACTTGTCTCTTAAAGCCAGGGACTCAAAGGCAGATGAATGTGATGCTGGTCACCTCACACCCAACTGTCACTAGTTACAGAAAATTATATACTTCAGTCATGTTTTCTTGGAGACCCACATGTGCAGACCTTTGACTCATTTAGCCACTGACTGTGGAGAGTTTACTGACCTAGTTTTACATCAGCAGGGACAAGTGATGTTGCAGATAAATGCCTATGATAGTAAATCACAGAAGTCTCAAGCTAATATAGAAAAAAATCAAAGCCAAGGTAGCTAGGCTACCTCCATAGCTTAAACTAAACTTCAACTGCTTAAACTAAAGTAAATGTACAAACCTGGATCTAGATTGTTACTGGTTTATAATAAGTTTTGGGAATATCATTATCACTATGCTCTGAGGACACAACCAGCATTTCCTAGTTCGGCCATCTGGCAGATTTGTGATGGATGTACAATAGATTTATCAGCCAAGTGAAAACCAAGTCCAACTGGTACTGAAACTGAAATGGAAACAAAGGGCACTCTCTCCACAGAGGAAAAAAGAAAGGGAAAAAATAAGAACAATAAACATGGAGGCAAAAAAACCAGCTACAGAGATTACAGAGGTGTTTAGCAAGGAGGGCTAGAGATTTCTAGTAGCCACAGTACAGCTTGAGTATACCAAGATAACTGTGCCTCCACAGGATTACAATTACATTATCCCTATGCTGAACGTAGAAGCAGTCCAAACTAAGCACACTAAGCAGCTTAAAGAAACCTTTGAATGATTATAAAGGTGTAAATTGTCCTGCAGCTTCTGAGACAGGCACTGTTCAGCAGGGCATCACCAGTGTCAGCTGAACCATCCCTTCTCACTGGAGCAGGAGCATGTTTTGCACCAATGGGCAGTCACAGCAAGAGAATAAAAATCAGAGTTTGCATACAACTCCTGGTGCCCCACATCTGGGAGGGAGATGACCCATCCTAGTAGTAGTCTGGGTTGAATACCCCCTAGCCCCAGGGGAACAGAGCCTTGGCTGCCACCAGAAAGAGTGCACACATTCTGGGAGATACAGAGCCAGACTAGGTGCTCCACTCAGCAGTACTCAGACTGCAAGGCAGAGAAATGTGTGCCCACAAAACACACCACAGCCAGGCTTACCTCGGACCAGGGTATATCAACAATTCACAGCAACACCAGGCACCATCCATTCTGTTGCTGTGCATCATTCCTCACCCCAAATATAAATAACCTTCTGTGAAAGGAAAAAAATAGAAAACCAGCAGGGAAACAGTGCTGAAATAAAAATAAACTACATCTGAGGTGGATGCACTTCATCAGCAGATTTCTAGATAAGCTTTTTAAACATTTTCAGTGAAGAAATATGTTAGTTTGCAAGAAAACACCTATTTTGTTCTGATGAAATGGAGACACGCTGATTGACTATGAGGGTTTGGGGCTTGTTAAAATGCTTTGAGGCTTTAACTGCACCTCTGCCTCTGCTACCAAAACTATTCAGAATATATTTGAGGATTTTGTATTTTGGTACCACAGAGAGAAGACCCTTCTGAACCTTCTAATTTTGGTGTAGCATGAATTCTCAGAACCGATGAAGGGAGCATGCCAAGGTAAAAAAAAACTCATTCCCTGCTTAACAAAGAGGAAGAATCTGGGGACTCCAGCACAACATCAGAGACTTTATAGAACACAGCAGGATTTTTAAGATTGTAACTTGAGTGGAGTTGGCAATTTCTGTGAGCCCATGAGAGGTATCTAAGAAAAATAAGGCCTTTGTCTGTAGGATCAAATTCACTGCAGAGAATATTTACTCATTCAAAATTCATTAGAAATCTGTAAATTTGAAATTAAAGCTGTTGGTACGATAAGCCAGTAATAAATGTGAACAAATGAGGTAAAGCAGAAGAAACAACACTCATTAGTGTAACTTCTAGAAGAAAAAGCACAGTTTAAAACCAGTTAAGTCAAAGCATAACATAAAGATTATGAGAGTAGTAGGGATGATAAACACTACATAGGGAGAGGTGGGAAGATCATAGCCCTGGAGCTGTGCACAATTTCCAAGTGGCTCACATGATGCTCCTGTGTTCAAGCTATGGTTCATAAGCAACAGATTAAAGGCTTTGGCAGGTGACTTCCAGGCAAATTGGTCAGCATTGAAGAAAGAAACTATGGGGAAAACTTCAGGTGGCAAACCCATAATACTGGTTGTTTTCTTTAACAGTCTCTTCAGCTAATGCAAGAAAATGAGTGTTCACCTTCTACAGCTGAGACCTGGAAAGAGGCAATACTGTGGCTTAGTACCAAGTAAAGACCAAAACAGTTGTGAAAACTTCTCCTTCCAGGAGTAAATTCTGCAATGAATGGCTGGGTAAAGTATAAGACAGATACATCAGTACAAGTTTGATGGCAGAAGGCTTAGGAACCCACCAAATACCATCGGAAGCTGCTTTAGGCACTGCATAAGTGATTTAAAGTTGATGCATATGAATAGGCAATGCCAAGGATTTTAGTTAAGCTGAAGGCAATGGTACATCAACCCCAAAGCTTTTAATTGAGATATTGAGTGATATTTCATAAATTAAGGATCAGGCCTTCAAACTAAAAATACAAAAATTAATTCAATGGAGAAAATACTTATATGAATCATAGGAAAAGGACTGAAAGGATGGAAACACTTAAGGTTTTTTTAAAAAAAAAGACGCAGTAACATTGTAAATAGAATAGACTAGACTAGACTAGTCTAGACTAGACTAGACTAGACTAGACTAGACTAGACTAGACTAGAATAGAATAGAATAGAATAGAATAGAATAAACCAGGTTGGACGAGACCTTCAAGATCATCACATCCAACCCATTATCCAACACCATCTAATCAACTAAACCATGGCACCAAGCACCCCATCCAGTCTCCTCCCAAACACCTCCAATGACATTCTGTTGAAGCAAAAGAAAGAAAGCTATCTTGAATAAAAATAAATTGAAAGGACACATATTAGCTAGTTAAATTTAGAATAAAAGTAGGAGTAGAGTGGTAATGAAGAGGAAACAGTCATACATCTAAGAGTGGGCTGCAAGACAGTTCAGACAAAAACCTATTTCCAAACTTGACTGTGTTCATGTTAGACTGGACATTAGTTTAAAGAAAAAAATCACAGAAAGAGTGGTGAGGAATGGGAATGTGTGTGTTGAATCACCAACCTTGGCTGTGTTTAAAGGTCATTCAGATGTGGTGTTTGGGGATATGGTTTAGGGGTGAACCTTGTAGTGTAGGGTTCTGGGTTGGCCTTGGTGATCCTGAGGGTCTTTTCCGACCTGACTGTTTCTGTGATTCTATAATATCTTATGGTGAAGAGTAGTATTTTGCAAGATCTCAGGCTATCAGAAGGAAGAGGCCTGAAAATTATACATAATTCTCCCAGATTAGTAGGGACTGCAAGGATTCCCAGTGACATTTCAGAGGAGCTTCATTAATATGTTTCACCACTGGTTTTGTCATTGTGAGTTGAAGAGTCATTTAAACTCACACTTTGAAGCCAAAATCATGAAAACAAAATTCAGTAATAAATTACTCATTTGCATACCATCAAGTTATGTGGCTTTTTTTTTTTTTTTTGTTCTACTTTGTGGAAAAGCATTTTTTAAACTCAATTTGGAGTTGTTAGCTGTTTACCTGATATTCAGCTGTGTTTCTTCAGAAATGTTTGCCGTATCTTAGAAGCAGCATATCTGCAATGTGATGCAGGGGTTGCTATGGTGAGTTCACATCTCCTGTTTAATACTGTACCTGAGTAAATACACATTGTAACAATCTCTGTTAGAGGTGCTATTAGTAATGTCAGCATTTCTATCGAAAATACTTGTTTTCCTGTTGCACCTTGGCCAAAAGGCAAAGAAAACTGCCCCTAGATCAAATCCGTAGAAGTCTTTGCACTCTTCTGGTGTATTTTTGTTCACAACTTCAATCACACAAAAATCAAATAAAAATCAGTTTGCTTGCTTCTTTTCTTTAGTAGGTAGTGATTTTGGTGACAGTTTTGAGGCTTTTGATTTAAAAAAATCTTCAGAAAAAATTTGGAGTTAGTTTTCTTTTCGTTGCTCTGGTTGGTGCCAATGGGCATTCAGTCAGGCATTAACTGCTTTTCTTCTTTCACAGCCCTTCTACAGTGTCAGACTGGCATAAAGAATCTTTTGTGTAAAGGAGAACCAGGTCTTATCTTTTGTATTTAATGACTCAATTTAGCTAAATGGCAGTCGCCACTGCATTCTTCTTGAGCAATTATCTGAGTCACTCTCCAGCGTAAGACATAAGAAAGGAGTGCATTGCTGGAAGTAATCAAATGCATTTATCTTTTTGGCACATATTTATTTTTCTAATTATCTACTTTGAAAAGGAATAAGTAACTTTTGGAGAATATTTTTCTCTATTAGCTCCCTTGTGTGTGTCAGGATAGCCGTTGCGCTATGTGTTTTTATAAATGTCTAGGCTGACCTAATTAAATGTTTTCCTTTCCTGATTATGTTGGGGTTTTTTTTTAATGACAACAATTTTTGGAGGAAATGTCTATATGTGACAAAATCCCTTATATGAGATAATAATATTTTGGAAACAAAGCTGCTACAAAAGTATTTCTAAATCCATCTATTTTTATTCAAAATTGCATATTAGTCCAGTTCTGGGCTCCCCAGCTCAAGAGGGACAGGGATCTACTTGAGAGAGTCCAATAGAGGGCTACAGGGATGATTAAGGGACTGGAGCACTGCCTTATGAAGAAAGGCTGAGAAACCTGGGGTTTTTTAGTCTGGAGAAGTGAGGACTGAGAGGGGATTTAATAAGTGTTTATAAATATCTGAGGGATAGGTGTCATGGGGGAAGGGACAACCTCTTCTCATTTGTGCCCTGTGATAGGACAAGGGGCAATGGATGTAAACTACAGCACAAGAAGTTCCATCTCAACATGAGGAAGAACTTCTTTAAGGGTCATGGAGCTCTGAAACAGGCTCCTCTGAGAGGTTGTGGAGCCTCCTTCTCTGCAGACTTTCAAGAACTGTCTGGATGCACTCCTGCACAAGCTGTGCTAGATTCTATGGTCCTGCTCTGGCAGGGGGGTTGGACTCAAAGATCTCCAGAGGTCCCTTCCAACCCTAATATCCTGTGATCCTGTGATGCTGTATTTTAAAGACCTAAGTGGAAAAGTCAAAATGGTAAACTAAAGAAACACAACCTTTTCCAATTTGCCTGTGAGGTCTGATTATTGCACTGGAATTTGTATATGTGATTGCCCGTGGAGCTTGTGAAGACTCTTTTTAAGTGAAACAGTTTCTTCTGTGCTTCTTCTGTGTCAACTGGTAAGAGTGGATACTCATTACTGAACTGGCTGAACAGTGTGGCTGAACAAATACATATTTTTTGTAAGTCAGGAAGAACACAGTTGGGTGGAGAAACTCAAAGAGATCACAAATGCACATCATTAGCTGGTAATGAGAAAGGAAGGCTATTTTTTGATAATTTACTCCCATAGTCAGAAAAAGAGAGATGTGATGTGTTTCAGATGTTGCTCTGACATAAACTATAGGGGCTGGGGTTTTGTGCAGGGGTAAATCAAGGCCCTTCATGATAGACAAAGTCATACAGATCTTTGAAATAATGTTGATGGAGTTTTGGGGATGACTTCAGTTTGTAAATGCTCCAATATTTCGACATTACTGAATAGCTTGTTTCTCAGTTTCTGCAGTACCTTATGATAAAATAGATCTCAAGCTCCACTTAATCATGTATTACAGCACTAGGGGATGGAAACTAGAATCAACATTTTCATCTTTCTGCTCTAAGGCTTTCTTTCCAACCACAAGCCAGTATCTAACACTGCAGTATTAGAGTCAAAATCTTGCAACACTAAAAATTGAGAAAACACTTTCCACTAATATAAACAAAACAACTGAATGTGAAGAAAACTACATGTCTTATGGCACCTGCCTCTGAGCAGAATATGAACAAAGCATGAATCTATCCACTTTTCAAAAGAATTATCACCGTGATGCCCTAGTAATTGATCTTGTTTAATTCATTAATGTCCTATATGTATATTTTCCATGCCAGATCAGTCACATTCATTGATGTGCAAAGAACTTCTTTTAAGGCAGCCAGTCAGTATATTCTTTCTTATTCTATCTCTTTTCTTCTGCATTAAAAAAACTGCAGCAAAGAATACTGAAAGGAGAGGGCTAAGTTATATTACATATATGACCAGAAAAAGACAAAGGTCTTAAGTTTAGCTATAAAGCCAGGGGAAGTTTAGGCTTGAAGTAAGGAGAAGGTTCTCCACAGAAAGAGTTGTTAGGCATTGGAATGTGCTGCCCAGGGGCATGGCGGACTCACCATCCCTGGAGGTGTTCAAGAGGGGATTGGATGTGGCACTTGTTGCCATAGCTTAGTTAGTCATGAGGTCTGTGGTGACAGGTTGGACTTGATGATCTCTGAGGTCTATTCCAACCTCATTGCTTCTATGATTCTATGATTCTATATACATACATACGTGTGTGTGTGTGTGTGTGTATAAAAGTTATATATTTAAGGGTCTTCATCAGAAAACAGTTTTTAGACCCCAAGGGTGAATACTCATGTAGTATCATGAGAGTAAAGCATGGCAGCTCTGGCAGTTTCATTCATGATAAGACAGAAATGAGATTTTCAAAGAAGTGGATCTCAGAAAGCAGCATCTCAGGTATCTTGACAAAAAGCACCACCAAACGGTGTGATACACCAGGGCAATATGCTAAGTGCAACCTCCCACTTTAGGAGATCAGTGTCTAAGCATTGAAACAGTTGATACTTCTCTGGTTTCCTTACAGACCATACCAACCAGAACACATTTGAAGTATAACCCTGAAATGATAAATGCATGGATGGAAAGACCTACAAAAGAATACAGAATACAGAATTAACCAGGTTGGAAAAGACCTTTGAGATCAATTCCAACCTATCACCCAACACCACCTGTTCAACTAAACCATGGAACTAAGTGCCTCATCCAGTCTCTTCTTAAACACCTCCAGCGATGGTGACTCCACCACCTCATAATCTTGGTCTCTGCTTTAAAAGTAATACATGCAATGAGGCACAATGGGTTAATAATTTTAAGTTCACCATATATTTTCATTGTTTCTGTGATAGCTCTAGCACTTTGTGGCAAAATTCACTGGTGTCTTAAGATTTACATTGTTACCTTCTTCATTCTCATATGGAAAATTTATCAGGTAAATCTGTAAATGTGATCATGTGTTACATCTTTACCAAAAATCTAGTAGAACACTAGTGAGCCACAAATTCCAGATCTGGAAAACCATGCAACAGACACCTTTGGTACATAATCTGATATAATTTTAGTCTGTTTCTTCAAACTATTAACACAAGAAAGATTCCAAACCACAATATGATAATTTTCATCACTAAAACAAATAGACTTGAATTGACTCAAATAGACTCGAATGGAATGGAATGGAATGGAATGGAATGGAATGGAATGGAATGGAATGGAATGGAATGGAATGGAATAGAATAGAATAGAATAGAATAGAATAGAATAGAATAGAATAGACCAGACCAGACCAGGTTGGAGGAGACCTTTGAGATCATCGTGTCCAACCTATCATCCAACACCATCTAATCAACTAAACCATGGCACCAAGCACCACATCAAGTCTCCCCCTAAACACCTCCAGTGACGGTGACTCCACCACCTCCCTGGGCAACCCATTCCAATGGCCAATCACTCTTTCTATGAAGAACTTCTTCCTAACATCCAGTCTGAACCTCCCCTGGCACAGCTTGAGACTGTGTCCTCTTGTTCTGGTGCTGGTTGCCTGGGAGAAAAGACCAGCCCCAGCTTGTCTACAACCTCCCTTCAGGGAGTTGTAGAGAGCAATAAGGTCTCCTCTGAGTCTCCTCTGCTCCAGGCTAAGCAACCCCAGCCACCTCAGCTACTCCTTATAGGGCCTGTGTTTCAAAGCCCTCACCAACTTTGTTGCCCTTCTCTGGACACGTTCCAGCGAGTCAAAATCTTTCCTGAACTGAGGGGCCCAGAACTGGACATCAATAGTATTATCCAAGTGTGTAAAGCTCAGAGAAGGGAAAGATTCACCATCTTGTCAATATTTTTAATTTCACTTTCACACAGCCTTGTGTGAAATATCAGATCCTAGATTATATCCTAGAGAGTTCAAAGTTTGAAGGAAGTTATAAACATAATTAACAGTTATATTAAGAAATGCATTAAAAATATTTAGGAGCTCACATGCAGCTTTTTAGCCAATTAAAACATTCTACAAGCACTAATGGATTTTCATAAAATCATTGTGAAATAGGGAGGAAGTTATTATCACTGAAATGAGTATTAGGCCTTGTAAAGCATGTTACATGTCACTAGCCCTGGAGAGTTCTGCAGGTATTAGTAGTGAAGATTACCATCTAGTCTTAATAATTCATTTGATGATTTACATTTCATTGTCATCATGGACAGTTTCTCTGTACACTATTAAAGATGGTAGAGTTAGACCATTTTGCTTCAAGGTTATCTTTTCTTCACAGTAGAACCAACATTTTGTAACATTGTAAGAAAAAAAAGATAACATCTCTCCTCTTTCCTAACAACTCATGACCTTAATTTGCAGAACACTTTTGAGTCCTAATGTAGCTCATTTTCTCCTTTATTTTTTTTTTCCTGATTAATTTATTCAGCAATTTGAAAGTCATATTTCAGAAATTAGTGTTAAAGGCATTGCAGAGGAGGTGAAAAGACAAGCTAAGTTAAAAAGAACCAGAAAATTTGCTTATGAAATGAAAAATTGAAATTTAAGGAACAAACCTTTGCTCCTCAAGCCCACCCCAAGTCATGTTAGGAAGATGTTTTTACCATTCTGCCTTTAAACCCGATCAGAAACGGAGAGGTGCAAAATGGCTAGATGACACAGGAATGTGATTTTTTTAGCAGTTTTCCTTTATAGAGGGAAAAAAAATCAGTACATGATAAGGTTACTCAGACAGATCTTACTTTGCCATTAGTAAGAGCTTAGCCTGAATGAGTATCTCAGGATTCAGTCCATGTTTCTTCTCTCTGTTTTATTGCCTACAGACACCAATGCAAGTGAAGACTCAAAGAAAACAAAAAAGTGGCTGATGGACAGTTTCAGTTTTGTTTGAAATAGGTATCGCAGAACTTGCACACATCTTAACATAGTGACTCACCTCGTACTTTTTTGTTTCCATTTTACTATGGAAAACATCATTTCTGCTTTGAGAAAGTTTGGTTTTGTGGCATTAAGCATAGCATTAAATTAGCTCAGACCTTCCTCAGTGCAAGGGTGAATTTGATCACATGTATAAATACTGCCCACAGTATAAATACTGCCCACAGGAGTAGAAAGAACACTGGATCAATTCCTTTTTGACAGTCTACATTGCTGACCATTGGTGGAATAGAAGGCAAGTGACAATACCCCAGCCATGGTTGCAGAAACAGTTCCAAGAGAAAAGTAGCACTATGAGAACTTTTTTCAGATTGCTGAAATGTTGAATGACTGAAAGAATTCCCTTCCAGACATTGGCAGGAAAGAGGCTAAACAAAACCCAGAGTGGAAGTGGGACTGGCTCAGAAGACAAACTGCCCTCTAGATCAAAGCGCTGAACTTAGCCCGGCACCTGCATGACTGAAAAAAATCTGTTAACACTTGCTCTTCAGGATGCTGTGTGAAATCAGTGATAGACAGTTCAGCTGCACACATCAGAAAACTCTTGTTGTCATTCTCAGTTGTTTACAGTTTTAATGTAAATCTGAACAAAGATCTGAAACAAGTCATATATCTTGAACCGGACTAATATTCTCTATACAATAATTCTTGTCTCCCTCTTACCAAACCAGTGAACCTAGAGTAGCCAGCTCTTTAACATCAAGCCAAATATGGACAAGAAGGAATTCCATATACCAACACTTCTAGAAATAGAAGTCTATTCATTTCCAAACAGAAATGTCAGTGAGCAGTACACACAGGCATTGCATTTGTACAGGAGTATGGAAGTTTCCCACCTTCCTATTTAAACAGGGCTATAGAAAGTGAATTTCTCACTTACCACATAACTCTAGTTGCAATAACAAAACAAATTTTACATTCTGGGTCTCCTTGTTTCGCTGGAATGAAGGTGGGGAGAAATCTAGCTCAGTTCATCAACATGTTTAAATAGAGCCTTTGAGGAAGGATTCAGAAGCAAATATGTACCGTTGCACTGGGCAGCTGCTCTTGCAGATTTCCAGTTAAACAAACATCTATTGCGAGGTATGTCTCGTAATGAGGTTGTTTTCTCTAGGCTTTTTCTAGGGTCATGGTCAGCACCTGGGAATCGTGGTTTTCAGATTTACGAAATTGCTAATCGATATTTGTGCAAAATTGGGCAATAGTATAATAAGCAATGATGGTCTGTGAATGTTAAGGCCTGCAAAAGTAAAGTGTTGCTCTCCTGTCAACTTCTGAATGCCAGATTTTGCTTCAAACTGTACTTAGAGTCAAGCAGAGTATGTTAAAAGACTTCCAACATGTTAAATAGTTTTTTACATTTTGGGGAAAAATTATATAGAAACAAAATATAAATACAGCTCTGTTTTTGCAGTGTATGTAGAGGTATTGTGTGTGTATGTACTACTTGTATACATCATTTCTGATTACTTTCAATAGGCAAGAGCAAAGTAAAGACACAAGTCTCTGCAGGAATGGTGGCTGCTCATTGCACTGTGCTCACAGCCTTCTCTGGCATGTTCATTCAGTCTGCAAAGTCAGGAAAAGAGATTTTTCTCATTTAGTACCTTTTTTAACCCGTGTGTTTGTCTTCAGAAAGGCAAAACTCTCTAATTTGGACTTCTTTTCTGAATGCTTTGGCAACCATACAAAGTGACAACAGAATCTCAGCTACTTCTGAGCCTCTGTACTCATTTCTGAATTAGGTGTTCAAACTTTAGGGCATGTCTGGCTTCATTTATCGCTGATATTTAGCAGCTGTGTTTGAATTGAGAGCTTGGTTGACTGTTATCTCACCTTGACAGAAGCTTGGTTACTTGGACTATGAGAAGATTCTTTATGCTATTTTGTGATAAAGTTACATTTCTGGCATTAACTCTCACTTATTCCTGGACAGCTACAACTACATTTTTTTAATTAAGCCAGCCACATGAGGTGGTTGAGATTGCCATGACACTTTAGTGTCTAGTCATGTTACTCCTTGGATTTGCCTACATCAATGAAGTTTTAGCATGGATAGAATTCAAAATCAATTTTTCTCCATGTGTTGTACTGAGGAAGGATTGTGATAAACTCCTTTAATTTAGGATTAAAAAGAGGATGAAAAGCCAGCCCTTTGGTAGCAGTGGGGGATGAGTAGTGGAAAATGTTCTTGCTGCGGACTAATCAGAGTGTAATTGCTAAAGGAACCAATCTTTCATTAACTGGAAAGGCAATAAACTCAATTAGTCACAGCGCCAAAATATTGCAGTTCAGTTGAAGAATTTTATTGAACTAATTGATTTAATTGTTTTAAGTAATGCTGTTGTAAGAGTCATTATTAAGAAACATTATTCTCCATGTAATTTTCTGAAACATAAAAACTTTTTATGAGGCAAGAGATTTTCAGTAAAAAGAAAAATAAATATGAGGAAACAGTTTTGATTTAAAAGAGCAACTTGACTGGGTTAGGTTTCATTAGAAATTATTAGGTCTTGATTTTGGGTGTCATCATGGATAATGTGAAGCACTTCATAAGTGAAGAGTACTTCTTTAGCTAGGCTAGAACTAGCTTGAACATTTCTGATGGCATTTTCTCAAAGGCAGAAAATTGGCTTCATCTTATCTGCCTAATGCAGATATAATTATGGATGAGGAAAGTCTGCTTCCCACTTTTGCACACCCACCCTCCACTCCTCTTTAGCCCTGAGGGAATGTTGTACAAGTGCCGCAGGTTACTCAGTAGCTCCACAATCAGTTTAAACTGGAATAAGCAGTCCTCGCTTACCTTCCAGTCCTCTGCCTGATTACTGCCAATTGCATCTCCCTCTCCTTTCTGCCAGATGTTCATCCAACCACATGGTGAGTGGAAACAGGGCAGTGCTCTGGGTTGAAACCAGACTGGCTTTTTTTTTTTCCTCCCATATGTATTTATGACTATTTGCAGTCACTGGGGAAGCAAGGAGAGTGAAGACAGTGATTGGGTCAGTGAGAAGTTGGCACTGCCTCTTTTAGCATCAGCATTTGCTTTTGTTGACTTAAGGGAGTTGTGGGACTACAGTGTTCACATCACTGCTCTGGGCTTCAAACACTGATGGGGTCCATGGAGCAAGAAGCAGGAATCCAGGTACACCAGTCACTTGTTCCCTTGCTTTCCCAACAGTGTTTAGACTGATTGTCTCATTGGCACCGGTACTGATGTAATACCTAGCAAATTTAAAAGTGGAGGGAGAGTGCTGTACGTAACCTTCCGTGGACTGCACCCGTCCTGGTCATGTCTGTGTAATCTTTCTGGATCTGTGACAGTGACCATAAATATTGACATCACTGCAAAGCCAAGCAACCTCTCTGGGAGGTTTTCATGCCAGAATGGACCTTCAGTGTGTTTCTAACAACCCATAAGTTATCGAATCACAGATGATCCTGACAGGGCAAGATTTGTAGGGGAAGGTAATACAATTCATTAGATCCAGTTGCAGGATTCAGGTGTGAATATTCACATTTCCAGATGCCAAGTCCAAAAGGTAGATCTTATTAGTCTTTCCTATATAGTCCATGATCAAGGAGCTATCAGCAGTGACTGAGTTCCCACAGGGTGAGTTTGATTGCTATTTGTGTTTGGAAAGTCACTTCACAGTCTTCTTGCCATTAAGTCTTGGCAGTATGGCTCAGGGGTCCAAGAGGCTGAGTTAGTGCCTGGGAAACCTCTAGGCCAAGGTTCTGCACAAATGCATTTCAGCTGCCATTTGAAAATAGGGTTGTCATTACTCTTGCTTTATCTTTGCTGTTTTCAGCTATTAAATATATCTCCTGATGCTTGTCCTCTTGATAAAATGCTGTTATGCTAACAACCATACTACAGACAGTACATGACCATTCCTAAATTGCATGTTTTTAGAAATAATAGGCATTAAAACTCAGCAAATCTCACAAATTAGGATTGAAATTCATGATGGCATCATCCTTATGGAGTGCCTCTCAGGATTAGGTGTGGCATTGAGTGCACTGAGAGGTGCAGAACAATCTGCTGGTTCAGGTGCTAGCTACTATCACATGAGGCTGCTGAACTTGGTGGATCAATGGCTTGATCTGAGAGTGCAAAACCTTGCAGAATTTGCATAGCTTAGTCAGAGCAAAAGTATGCTTTGCACAAGGTAGCAGGAGAGATGTAATAGCGTGACAGTGTAATAAACATGTTTCAGCTAGCATAATAAACAGAATTCAGAGCCTTCAGATCTGAGACAGATTACTCTCTTTCAAAAGAGGAAAAATGCACAACCAGGCATTGTCTCATATGACAAACGATACTAATGAGCAATAGCAATATTATGAATCATTGTTATAAGTCATCTGGTGGGGTTTTTTATTTAATTAATTTTTTTTTAGAAACTAATGAAGCATTACAAAAGTCACTACCATGGGTATAGAAAGCTATCAGGAGAAGTATGTAGAACTGACAAAGACAAAGCTTTTCTAGAGATGAAGTTTCAACACAAAATTAATAAGGACAAGAATGTTCCACATAGAGTATGGTTTTGATCTTTTTGCATTTTGTCTTCTTTTATGTCACTTTTCTACAGCCTTCATTCATTAAATAGTTGATAAACGGCAGACAGTCTTCTTTGACCACCCACATGTTCTTTTGCTGCCTACCCTTAAATGTACTTATCCCTGTGATGTCCAAGTGGAATAAGCATGTACTGCATTCATAGCTTTGCAGATGGAGGACTGGGGAGCAGAGAGTGGATTAAATCCACTAAGGACTTTGA
Source organism: Dryobates pubescens (assembly GCF_014839835.1). Classification (NCBI taxonomy): domain Eukaryota; kingdom Metazoa; phylum Chordata; class Aves; order Piciformes; family Picidae; genus Dryobates; species Dryobates pubescens. The sequence continues at coordinate 128,139,022 of NC_071657.1, read as the reverse complement.
GATATCTTTCTCTGAGCTTTGGTGAATTTGCCTGCAAAGGCTGTTTAGGGCAGACATGCAATGACACTGCCCGCACTCACTGTACAATACACAAAATACTTAGAAGCACAGTAGAGGAGAATGGTAGGTATATGCTTGGTGTACTTTGAACAGATTGGACAGACTGAACAGTGAAGAGACTGACTTTGTAGAGCATAGAACCTACATCCTGAACTGCCAGATGGTGGCCATGCCAGACAGGGCTCTGTGAAACTTTTGAACCTCCCAGAGAAAGTGTTAAGTGCCCAACACATTGGTGTGAGATCTCACTGCCACTTTGGTGTCTAAGTTTTCCATGAATGTTGTATTAGAGGCATAAACTAGGAATTCACTTTTATGAACTCAGTTATGAATTTATTTCTATATACCTGGGGTGAGCAGGACTAGACATACGACCTGTCCCTCTCACTGGTTTGTACTGGGCCACAAACATATTGATTTAACCTTTTTTCATTCATTTCAATAAGTGGGAAATCCTTGTAAGTTGTCAAAACCCATAGGCCTCTGAAGGCATACTTTTCTCCTTGTGTAAATGTAACTCTCTTTAAGAATGGTAACTCATCCTAATTCTTTCTAAAAGCTGCCTCTTCTCTTGGGGTCTATGTTGTTAAGTGCTGCAAAGTATTATACACTGCTCAGACAGCAGAAATAACCGCGTTGCTCTCCCACAGAGTCTGCTAATGAAAGGGAAATGTGGTTGTTTACACAGGCTGATTTTAATCTCATCTACTTTATATGAATACATTGTTATTTTTGTAAACAAAAATGTAGTCATGAGACCTTAAAGACTACTGGTGAAATTAAGCTATCGGTGCTGGGTTTTGTATGTCTTATAACAATCAAAATACAAATAGTAGGATCATGTTTAACACCAAAGCTGTTGAGGAAAACTAGATAAATGCATGTTAGGAAGAGCTGCCCACTTTTTCTAGCAAGATCAGTGGTCTGATAAATGTGGTGCCCTATCCCATTGCCCACCTCTTTTCCTTCATGTGAGCTACAACTATGCTTGTGTCTCAGTCAGGAAGGATCCAGGTATTGATAACCGTACTTTGGGTCAGTTGTGTTCAATACCTCTATTCCTCGAAAGAGTGCCTGGCTCTCTCTTCTCCATAGTTCCATTAAAATGCTGTAGATAGTGATGTTGTCCCTTTTTAGCCACCTTTTCTGCAGATTTACTAAGCCCAGCTCCGCAATGTTTCTTTGTATACCTTGCATTCCATCACCATCTTGCTGTAGTCTTTTTCAGGGAGGGGGGCAAAACTCAAAAATGCCTGATGAAAGGAAATAGTCTCTTCCCTGTCTCTGGCCTGCTGGCTTCACTCTAGCTAATGCAATCCAGATGTTTTCATGAGACCACTTTCAGTTGTTTACTTTGTGAGCCAAAAGTGAGGAGCAGTGGTGTTCAGCTCTTCTATTCCAACATGTTACATTGGTACATAAGGAGGTATTTGAGAGCTATACTCTACTATACAAATAGGCTTCTCTGGCTGACTAGACATGAACAAAAATGTATGCATATCTTTCTTTGTTAAATGATGAATGGTGAGATCTCCCCAGTCAGCGTTACTGGATGTGTATTTATCTCATGGTAGACAACCATGGACACATGCCATGGCATACACACTTCTGGTGATGCAATGGAACAGGCAACGGGCCTCAGACAAGAGAGATTCACAATCAAGCTAGCCTGGCAAATAATACTGCTGGAAACCTTTCTTTATTCCCATCTGAAGGGACGCCATGAGAGGTGGCAGAAGAGGTAGGGATCACCTGGATTAAATGTTTTGATAAATTCAATCCAAGATGGGCTGTTTCTGATTAATTGTCCAGGATGCAGGGGTCATTATAGATGCTGCAAAAATTAGCACCATCAAATGAGGATGGAGACCAAAATATCAAACTAGGTTTAATTCCTTTTCACCCAGCAGATCTGGACATGTAAGTTTTCCATATCTTAAAAGAAGCAAAGGTCTCAAAAATATGCCTTATGTGCAGCTCTGGATCCTGGCCTCTGAGTCTCAGCACCACTCATTGTCCAACTCATAGGCGTCAACTGGTTTGACATTCAAGAGCCTGAAATCACTTGCTCACATCTGGGCTGAACATGGCAACAGCTATGAGAAATCACAGAGAATAGAATAGAATAGAATAGAATAGAATAGAATAGAATAGAATAGAATAGAATAGAATAGAATAGAATAGAATAGAATAATTAAACAGGTTGGAAAAGACCTTTGAGATCATCAAGTCCAACCTATCATCCAACACTATCTAATCAACTAAACCATGGCACCAAGAACCCCATCCAGTCTCTTCCTAAACACCTCCAGTGATGGTGACTCCACCACCTCCCTGGGCAGCTCATTCCAATGGCCAATCACTCTTTCTATGAAGAATTTCTTCTTAACATCCAGCCTAAACTTCCCCTGGTGCAGCTTGAGACTGTGTTCTCTTGTTCTGGTGCTGGTTGCCTGGGAGAAGAGACCAACCCTCACCTGACTACAACATCCATTCAGGTAGTTGTAGTTGCAAGAAGGTCACCTCTGAGCCTCCTCTTCTTCAGGCTAAGCAACCCCAGTTCCCTCAGCCTCTCCTCATAGGGCTTGTGTTCCAAACCCCTCCCCAGCTTTCTTGCCCTTCTCTGGACACATTCCAGCAGTCAACATCTTTCCTAAACTGAGGGGCCCAGAACTGGACACAGGATTCAAGGTGTGGTCTAACCAGTGCTGAGTACAGGGGCAGGTCCCTTTCTGCCTGGCCACTTTCCAGCCACTCTGACCCCAGCCTGTAGCACTGCATGGGGTTGTTGTGGCCAATGTGCAGAACCCGGCACGTAGATGTGTTAAATCTCATGCCGTTGGACTCTGCCCATCTGTCCAGCCTGTCAAGGTCCCTCTGCAGAGCTCTCCTACCCTCTAACAGATCAATACGGGCCCCCAGCTTGGTATCCTCTGCAATCTCACTGATGATGGACTCAATTCCCTCATCCAGATCATCAACAAAGATATTAAAGGGCATGGGGCCCAGCACTGATCCCTGTGGGACACCACTAGTTACCTGAAAGGGCAGTTCCCTACACTTGACAAGTAGCACAATGCAAAGTTTGGTTAAATTGTAATATATAGCTCCAAACAATCAGGAATGTCAAGACTTCTTCTATCTATCTATCTATCTATCTGTCTATCTATCTATCTATCTATCTATCTATCTATCTATCTTTCTATCAGTATAGAAAGTGGCTAGGCTAAAGTGCTCCAACACCTCAATATTCCTCAAGCATATAAATCCATGGTATTATATTGCATACTACCCAGCAGTGGCTATTCACTATCTAGTGAATTCATCATTTCTCTGCTCTTCAGCTTTGTTTGCTGAGTCTTGTTCCATGTAGAGCATGGACAGTATGTTCCTTCTAGCACATGTGGCACTTTTACAGCAAATAATAGACACAGCCTTGCAATGGAAATCTCCAGGTAGCCCCCTGCATTTGCTCAGGCAAGGCTTGAAGCTAGGAATAATTGTCCTGACAGTGCAAGATGTTTCCACGTGTGTTCTGAAACTAATGGAAGGGGATTGGCAGCACTGATGTAGTCATTTCTATGTAGGATGTGGAACAACAGAATGCCTGGGTAAAGTATCTAGAGAGGATAATTTTGTCTGCTTGTGATGTCATTCAAATAGAAAGAAAGAAAAACAAACTTTGCAGGGTAAGTCCTTCTGAATAACATAAATAACATATACACTCTACCCAAAGCCCAGACTCATGCCATCAACCTGCAAGTGCTTGACTGAAGAGTTTTAAAGAAGCTGGTTGGTGAGAAGTCCCTTCTAGGTGGGCTGAATCATTTTGTGAGATGATCCTGTCTCCCTCCACTGAGACTGTACAGACCATAAGGCAAGTTGTCTCCTTTCTCAGCCATGGCAGTACAGTGCCTTTTGTTAGGTGTCATGAACCTGAACCTCTCTGTCTTTCCCTTCTTCTTAAAAGCATTGGGGAACAGTACATACTGTCAGGAATCTTTAAGATATGGAGAAGCGGCAATGTCACAAAGAAAATAACCTGTGCCATCTGAAGTCACACTAATCATTATAAGCACACTAAGTCAAAAAGCACAGTAGCAAATCATTATAGCTATGATTCTGAAATTTGTGTTTATTACAAGGAATTGTGTTTCTTAATATGAATCACTTGAGTTTTATTTAATATTCTATTTTAGCTCTTCCACAATTCCCTATAGCCGGTTGTAAATGTAACTTTTCAGGCTTGACCTGTGAAGCTCATTATTGCCAGAGAGATTGGACTTAAACCCAGAGGTAAGAAGAAATTATGGGTTTTGAAAGGAATAACAGGATGCTGCAGCGTTTTTCAGATCATGCCAGTTATTCTGCTACAGACAATTTAATGCACTTACCAGCAACCCATAGTTCTGTTTTGCAAAACTTGTGACTATTAATATTTTAACAGAGTCCTTTGAGCTCTCTTGTGGGTAGTTATGTATTTATAGTGTATGTGTGGGGATAAAAAAATTTTCTTAAGCCAAACCCTGATGCTCCTTCTCCAGCAAATCTCCTGAGGAAATCAATGGACTATTGAATTCCTCACTAAGCCTTGTTTTTAACTTGCTTCTGATGCATGCAGAGAAGTCTGGCTCTGTCATATTTCTGACTACCCTTCATATGGCTATGGCTTGCTCCCCTGCTTCCCCTTAGCTTCCCCTCTGTCAGCTTTAACAAGCCCTGCTTTCCCAACCTTTTCTGTTGTGAAAAATTCAAACATTTTAGTCCAGAACACCCTGGATTTGTAGGACCTGGGTGAGAGAGTAGGTTTAAACTAGATCTTAGGAAGAAGTTCTTCAGCTCAAAGGTGGTGTGACCCTGGAATAGGTTGCTCAGAGAGGTTGTGGATGCCCCTTCCCTGAAGGTCTTCAAGGCCAGGTTGGATGAGGCCTTGAGCAACCCAGTCTAGTTGAGAGGCATCCGTGCCCATGGCAGGGAGGTTGGAATGGATGATCTCTAAGTTCCATTCCAACTGAAACCATTCTCTGATTCTATACTCTAAGATGTAGGAGATTACATTACCCCTCTTGGCCTTAAACTTAAAAAAACCCTGTGAAATAAATCGTCATTTTTACCATCTGTGCTTGTAAGGATAAAGCATAGCAAAAGCCAGCTAATGCTTACATAGTCCCTGTAATAAATGTTCTGACCTTTTTAAAGTGTGGATTTGGCCCTGTTTGTAGGGTCAGGTGCTTTGAATGTAGCTGGTTTGCCATCACCAGAATTACTTTGATTCAAGCAATTCAAGTGATGGATTCAAGTGACTCAAATGAAGAGCAGATAACCACAACACGACAGCAAACCACACTTTGCTTTCCTCAACAGACTGGCTGCCTGAATGACAATGGTGATGAGTACAAAGTAAAAGTTAAACTCAGCTCTGACAAAATCTCCTTCAACCTTGGGAGCTTGAGCATGGTGCAAAAACAGACAGAAATAAGGCTCTTGTACCAGAAGAGGAAGGTAGCATAAGTCAGAGAGCAGCACTTACATTAAAACAGGCATATTAGCTTTTTTTTTTTTTAGATGGTGGGGTGTTGTTTTAGTTTATAGGTGAGAGAGGTATTTCCTGTTTGTAGGAAAATGTTAAGGAGACATTTAACGCACTGTTCTAGTAAACAAAGCCAAAATGCAGAAAGGTGTGCTTAATATTTTGGTACACCTTCATTACTAATCTTGTTTTACCCTTTAAATCCTTTTTGCCAGCCCAGGCTCCAAGCATAGCAAAGTGAGAATTTACAGGGACAACAGCACAGCCCTGACGTGCTTTAGCTAAATCCACGTACTAGAGGCTGAGCAATACAGCCCAAGTGTCTGGGTCAGCAGCTGGCAGCAGAGTGCACTGGACTTCCTCCATCAGTGTCCCAGTGCTTTTCATGTTTGGGGACCTGAATTAGCAAGCTCTAGGTCAGCACCTCCAGTTCACATAACCAGACCAGCCATTACAGAGGGACCTTGACAGGCTGGACAGATGGGCAGAGTCCAACGGCATGAGATTTAACACATCTAAGTGCTGGGTTCTACATATTGGCCACAGCAACCCCATGCAGTGCTACAGGCTGGGGTCAGAGTGGCTGGAGAGTGGCCAGGCAGAAAAGGACCTGCCCCTGTACTCAGCACTAGTTAGGCCACACCTTGAATCCTGTGTCCAGTTCTGGGCCCCTCAGTTTAGGAAAGATGTTGACTTGCTGGAATGTGTCCAGAGAAGGGCAACAAAGCTGGGGAGGGGTTTGGAGCACAAGCCCTATGAGGAGAGGCTGAGGGAGCTGGGGTTGCTTAGCCTAGAGAAGAGGAGGCTCAGGGGTGACCTTCTTGCTCTCTACAACTACCTGAAGGGAGGTTGTAGTCAGGTGGGGGTTGCTCTCTTCTCCCAGGCAACCAGCACCAGAACAAGAGGACACAGTCTCAGGCTGCACCAGGGGAAGTTTAGACTGGATGTTTCATAGAAAGAGTGATTGGCCATTGGAATGGGCTGCCCAGGGAGGTGGTGGAGTCACCATCACTGGAGGTGTTTAGGAAGAGACTGGATGGGGTGCTTGGTGCCATGGTTTAGTTGATTAGTGTTGGGTGATAGGTTGGACTCGATGATCTCAAAAGTCTCTTCCAACCTGGTTTATTCTATTCTGTTCTATTCTATTCTATTCTATTCTACTCTTTGACTCAGACAAGGACCTTGAGCAATGGCTGGTAGGTTTTGCTCCTTAAAGAGCATTGTAGTGTTCAGAAAACTGGGCCTGCTGTTATGGTGAATGTGGGAATTTATGCCGGAAGTGAAAGGACCATCAAACCCTTTCTAATGGCACTACCACTACCACTACCACCCAAAACCTCTGCTCTAACATTTAGAGAAGACGAGCCTGTAGGAAATGGGCCCCCAGTCCTCAGACCTGCCACATCTGGAAATATCACCTGTAAGGATGCAGGTTTTAGCGCATCATGTGCTGTCTCTAGGAGATGGTAGCTAGCCAAAAGGCATCAGAAGGTGAAAGTATAATATAATGTCTACCAAATATCGTAGTTGTAGGTGCAGTTGAGCAGGCTTCCTCAGAGGAAGGGTAAACAAGGGTCTGAGCACTGCAGGGGAAATATTCCCTGGTGAGACACAGGGTGCTCCATAGGCACAAAGGTAACTATCAGAGCTTATAGCACTCTTCCACAAATTAATAGAGAAAGAACAGATTTATTTTAGCAGCTTTTGGGGAGGAGGTTGTTGATCAAAAGCAGTACACTTGGCCCATCTTCGAATGTAAGAGAAGATACACTGGCTGCAGAGTGTCTGCTGCAGAGACATGTCAAGCAAAAAGATAGTGCCAGCTAAAAACAGACATGGGTGTGACTAATATCACAAGGTTGTTCTTTCTTTTGTTCAGTGGTTCCAACATTATAATGAAGAATTTATTCCTAATCTTTGCCAGAAAACAAGAAAATCTGTATTCCCCTTTATGCTCTTGGCCAGTCTCTAGGAATCCTAGCAAATACATTTTCTTTAGAAAGGGTGAAATCAAACACAGCAGTGCTAAAGAAAAGATAGAAAGGGCTATGCAGTCTAGTGTTATGATATGTCTTCCTTCAGTCTAAAGACTGGATGCCAACATTTGCTTTGCTGAGAGAAGTCTTTCCTGGTGAAAATTAAACTGCTTTTCTAGTTAGGGCTAGCCAGAAAGAACTGGCAGTGTCCAAAAAAACCATGTTAATACAGCTGGCTTCTTTTCTGCCAACACAGTCAACTACAAGCACGTGGACAGCTTCTGCCAGACCCACCTACTCGTGTATCTTTGGGGCATCAGGTACTGGGGCAGGGGCACTGCTGAGCACCATCAGTCCTGATGACTCCATCCCACCCAAGTACTCTGCTGTGGCTACAGAGAGAACTGTGCCATGCTGCTTAGGCTCAGTGGGTATCACATTGATATCTGCGATATTTGAAAAGGAAATGAACTCTAATCTTGATTATTATTTTTTTTCATGAGGTTTAAAAAATGTACCAGAAATAATTTTCACAGCTGTTGTTGATTTGTTAGTACATGTGTCCCCAAATCTCCCTGCTGTTTGCTTTATGGTTTACAATCTTATTTTCTTTTTTCTAAAGAAATGTTTTTCTCTCCCCTGTTGTTACATGAGACATCCTCATGAACAACAGTACAATGAGGAAACTGTCTCTAACCACAGTCCTGTCAAGTGTGGAAAGCAAACAGGCACAAACAGAGCAGGACTGCGTTCCCCAGCCCCTCCTGCAGCTCTGCTCCCTCTCACCCCAGCAATGGCAAACACCAACTGAGAACTGTTTTGACACATGAAGGACACCTCCTCTTTGTCATATGCCAGTTTCCTTCATCTGAGCAGCTGATACAATGGAAAATCAGGGCAGCTTTCAGATTCTAAGTCCCTTCAATTGGTTTAAGCCCAGAAAGTTGATCTTTTTACCACTATGCGAGATCAGTTTAAATCAAGATAGGACCTCCAGCTCTGAACCTTGCACCTCTTAATCTTTGGATTGTACTACTTTCTGCATCATATGGAATGGTGAGCTTTACAATCAGCTGCATTTTAATGGCAATACAGAACTGAGGGAGACCATGCTTATTTTTGTTAAACTATTTGTCTGAGTCTATACTGGAGCTGGGATTTTTGGGGGGAGGGGAGGAACCACAACCAGTGCTGGCAGCAAGCAGGCAGAAGCTCTTCTCAGGACAGAGTGGGGTTGGGTTCCCACAGGTTGTCACCCAGCCTGAGCTAAATCAATCTGAAGTGCTCCACAGGAAACCCTAAGAATTAAAAATTACATCCCCTCACTCACCTTCCTGCTTTCACAGTCAGGCCACTCTGAGGGCTTTAATCACACAGTCTACACGGGCGGGGGAGCTGGGGGATTGTTTAGGGTTTTTTAATTGTGGCAATTATGTAATTGGATAAAAGGCTACAAATTCTACAGTGTTACAGGAACATCACAGGTAATGAAATATTTCTCCACAGGTCTAAAATGCCATTGAATGAATAACATTTGTCACTTGATGTATGCCTCCACAATTGCAATTACAGTCAACTGGGAAACTGAAGCGCAGGTCAACCAGCCTATTTGAAAGCATATGCTGCATGTCCTGCCACGTACACCTCACTGCAATTGCAAGCTGCAGCTCTGTAACACAAAGATAAGAGAAATTTGGAAGCCCTTAGCCCTTTCTCCCAGATCCTGTTTTCCAGACTTATTGTACCGCTGCACATTTAACGTGTAGGCATCATTCACAAATCAAGACTGTCGAAAGCACGATGAAGCCCGGGTGAAGCATTCTGTGGAAGTGCATTTTGTAACAGGGCTATGCTCAGAGAGCAAATAGCTCTGGTAACTGAGATGTTTGCCCTCAGTGTGCTCCAATAGACTGATTTACCTTTCTTCTCTTTTTTTTTTTTTTTTCCTTTTTTTTCCCCTCTTTTTAAAAAAGAGCTGACGCAAGTTTGTCAAAGGGAGTTGTTGGGTGTAGCAGCTGTTGATTGGTTCATCTGATACACTCCCATTTGTCTTTAAATCACTGTCCAACTGCTCTAGGTTGCACATGAGCAAACTTTTCATTACAGGTGCAATTCCTAAAAGGTGCAACCTGCTCAGCAGGCGAGCAAGAGAACCCATTCGACTCAGAGGTAAATCTAAAACTCTTTTTCTTCACAAGGTTTGATCAGTGTACTTTAGACGTTGGCCATGTGTCTAAAACTGAGAATTAGAAATCTAATTTAACTGTAAATATAAGTGCAGTGTGAAGAACTGGTTCCTTAAGATTTACTGACATGGTATGCCAGTGTGTTGTCAAATGTCTTTGGTCTTACTTGAGGAATTAAATTCAGCCTTTTCTTTTTTTTTTTCCTTCTTTCTTCTTTCTTTCTTCTGACTTTCTATTTTCTGTCTTTTTTTCTGTCTTTCTTTTTTCCTTCAGTTTTCTTTCTTCTTTTTCTGTCTTTTTTCTTTCTTTTTCTTTCTTTTCTTTCCTTTCTTTTGTCTTTCTTTTTTCTTTCTTTTCTTTCCTTTCTTTTTTCTTCTTTCTTTCTTCTTTCTTTTCTTTCCTTTCTTTTTTCTTCTTTTTTTCTTTCTTTTCTTTCTTTTTTTCTTCTTTCTTTCTTCTTTCTTTTCTTTCCTTTCTTTTTTCTTCTTTCTTTCTTCTTTCTTTTCTTTCCTTTCTTTTTTCTTCTTTCTTTTTTCTTTCTTTTCTTTCCTTTCTTTTTTCTTCTTTCTTTCTTCTTTCTTTTCTTTCCTTTCTTTTTTCTTCTTTCTTTCTTCTTTCTTCTTTCTTTTTTCTCTTCTTTTGTGTTAGTTTTTTTTTTTCTAGAGCAAATCAAAACCTAGCAAACCAGAGAAGCAGCAAAAGGTGTTTAAAATTGACCAGACACTTAAGAAATGAATGTTTGCTTTCCTTTGCAAGCCTTGACTAACTTCTGAGAATTTTTTTTCAAAGCTCTTGATTTACTTGGCTGATATGTCTTTAAATAACTGAATTTGTGATCGCAGGCTTGGCATGTTAAGTGTTTATTTCACAGTGACAACACTTATTTCATATTGAAATAGTTGCACAGATACTAGTCTTACAAAGGCATTGTTGTGAATATGAGAAATCTGGCAAAGTCTGTTAGAGGTGCCATGGCAGAGCTGAGAAATCTTGATACTGTAAAATCTATTAAAATGTTAGTCATAGCTGTGACCTGGCATTGTTTGCCCAATGGGTGTCCATTCTTTCAGTGTCCTAACTGCACTGGACAGAAATCAATAACATTGTGAAATCAGATGCCAAAAATTTTGTAATTTCCTGAATCATTGCTGAAAACTGTTAAATTATGCAGAGGAGCACTTGAAGATCAAAATAGTTTTATAGGGCTAAATAACTTCCCACTAATTATTGGTGAATCTTTTTTGCACCAAGTGTTTACATTTCAATGCCATAATTTCAGAAATACCTCTTCTGTTCAGTAAAATGCCACAAGAAAGCAAAACTACCATTACACTGAAGTCAAGTTGTAGAGCTAAGAGATTTTTCTTATATGCAAACATAAGTGGAAAATACTCTGATTTTAACTAAAGGGAAGGGAAAAGAAGTGTAGAGGGTTTTGGTTATTTCCAAACATACACATTTCCTCTGTAGTGAAAGGAAGTCATGATTGATTTGGATGCCTAAAATAGGGCTTAGGCATCAAATTCTGATCCCCCTCTACTCTGCTCTGGTGAGACCCCACCTAGAGTACTGTGTCCAGTTGTGGAGCCCCTATTACAGGAAGGATCTGGATGTGCTGGAACGTGTCCAGAGAAGGGCCACAAGGATGATTAGCGAGCTGGAGCACCTCTCCTATGTGGACAGACTGAGGGAGTAGGGGCTCTTCAGCCAGGAGAAGAGAAGGCTCTGAGGAGACCTAATTGTGGCCTTCCAGTATCTGACAAGAAAGCAGATGAGGGACTCTTAGAGTGTCAGGTAGTGATAGGACTGGGGGGAATGGAACAAAAATAGAAATGGGTAGATTCAGATTGGATGTTAGGAAGAATTCCTTCACCATGAGTGTCATGAGACACTGGAACAAGTTGCCCAGGGAGGTGGTAGAAGCCCCATCCCCGGAGGTTTCTATGGCCAGGCTGGATGCGGCTCTGAGCAACCTGATCTAGTGTGAGGTGTCCCTGCCCATGGAAAGAGGGCTGGAACTAGATGATCCTTGGGGTCCCTTCCAGCCCTAACAATCCAATGATTCTATGATACAGAAAGCATTAAATCTCAGGGAAGATAATGCAGATTAACTTTGGGATTTCTTCTCCAATATCATGTGCTAAGCTTCTAGCAGGACCCAGTCCTGCCTGACTTTGGTGGCTGTGACCCATCATGCCATCACCTCCTTTCTGCCTGGTCATTACCCAGAAGCAGAAGGTCAGTCAGCACAAACCCTTGCAGGAGTGCAACCAAGCACCCATCTACCAGTGCTGGCAGTGAGCTTGGGCATGGTACAGTGTGTAGTTGTAGCCAACATTTTATTTTAAATAAAGGCAGCTTGGCATCCCCAGCTACTGCATCCCTGTGTTTCTAAATAACATTTTGCAGGTTGAGCAGTGAACTGAGAGGCATCAGGGGTGGCAGCTCTACCCCTTCTATATTCCTCATGGGGAGTATGCACTACTGATACCTTGGTGTCCTGCCAAACCCTTCCGTCCTTGCAGCATTAGGAACATGAAGATATGGATTTCTACCAACTAAGGAACAGCTCTCCCAACTTCTGCTCACATTTAAAGGCACCATTGGTTGTAACTACAGTTATTAGGATGTTCAGGATTCAAATCTAGTATCAAGCCTGTTTTGTAGTTCTCACTCAGCTCAAATTTATGCCAGTGGCTTTCAGGTCATGGTTACAGACCCCTTGAGGTTTATCAAAAGAGTGACAACTGCAAGAAACCTGATTCTCAACAGATTTCATTTTGTCACCTGACTCTTTGCACCTTCACTACATGACTTGTATAAGGGTTTGAAAGGAAAATTATATTTGCTGTAAGGGATTTCCAGTCAGGTTTTTTTGCTCCTTTTTTGAAACTCTGTTTGCCATGCTGCACAGAATTTCCTCCTCAGTCGAATCTCTCTGTAACTTAAGTCCTGGCAATTTTTCTGCTTAGTTTTCTTCTGTTTCCCAGATCTTTGAGGCTCTGTTTATTTTTGGATTGCCACTTCTTGAAAAGATACTTTTCCAACACACATTAGGCAGTTCTCACAGGGGAGATTTTACTCTTTGCTAGAACAGGGCAAAGCAAAGTCAGATTTGTCTGCTTTTTACACCACTCATTAAAATTAGCATCAGGAATAGGAAGGACTTTGTTTACCAGACAGGGCAGTGTCTCCATTTCAAGACATTTCTGTGAATTAAACCACAATTGGGAAGGCTCCATTTGAGGGTTGTTATTATTTTTTCTCCTGGAGTTATTCCAGAAACCCCCAGCCAGATAGTGCTGGCAGCTTTTCCCTGATGCCCAAGTCACTCACCCTCTCATACACAGAAGAAAGGAGTAAACACAGCCACTCTCTCTGGTAGGAAATCTCCTAATGCACAGTGATACTGTTTTCCTTTTCAGCTGTCTGGTCTAGCAGAATGTTCTTAGTAAGAAGCAAGGAATTTGGCTTTAATTTCTGGCCTGAGGTCAGTTTTAGCCTCCAGAATTGGTATTTAAAGTTTACATTTACACTTAAAGCCCAAGCACTCTAACATTTTGCCACTACAAATGCATTTGTAGATGTTCTTGAGAACACCATGTGATCAGTAGCAGAGAATGGTGAAGGTCTGGTCATCAAGCAAGGACCTGTAAATGCAAAACTAGCAAAAAAAGGCTATAAAATAATTGCAGGTTTAGTGTTACAAAGAGACAGACACACAAATTATTTCTTGCAGTGTTTTCTGATATTGTCATTATGTGGTGCTGGATTGCACTTAGCATGTGATAGTTACGAAAAATGCAGTGGGTCAGAGATTGCAAGATAGCAGGTAGGGTGCCAGGAGCCTGCAGCTGTGCCCAGGTGTGCCAGCAGTGTGTTCTCTGGTCTGTGCCTGCTCCTTTCACCAGTGTGCTCTTTGGTCTCCTCAGCTGTGAAATAGAAATATAAAATGCGTCAAGGAGTACCTTTGGGAAGGGAAAAGTATTGTACAACTGCAATGGTTCCTGTAGTGTTTTCCCCTTGAATCTGGCAATGAACAAATTAATCTAAATGTGTATCTGCAAATGAGACTGTAACATGAAACTCTGAAATCCCAGAGGTGAAGCCCACTTTGTAACTTCATCTTGTACAGCTTCCTTTTGTCCATATAGAAACAAAGTGGAGCATTTATTCATATGATTCTTTAAAGGCAGAAATTTTTCTGACAAGGGTAGAGATAGTCAGTCTTCTATTCAGTCTTCTATCTCACCTTGTGTGAGACAGACCTTCTAGTCATGGGACAAGTAAGAATTACAGACAGACATACTGAGAACCAGAAACTGCTGTATCAGAATTGTATCTCCTAATTATCAAAGAAGTGACCAGAGATGCACACCTCTGTCAGATCCCAGTGAAAGGGGCAAAGTTTCAAAACGTTTAAACCTGTGACAACATTAATCTCACAACAAGTGATTTAAGGCACTGAGCATTTCCCTTGAGTATGTACGTCTTGAAGCAGTAGTAGGAAAACACCAATAACACTCCTTTAATTTCCAACGGTGAACACTTCTGCATCACCGTTGCCTAGAAATTCAAAAGCAACAGTTCAAGAGATTATTTTCTGTTGACTTTATAATTTTACTAGGTGCTGCATATCCACTGTTCATCCATTGAGCCCTGCACCCTACCATTTCAAGGGAGACAAAGTACCAAGTTCTGGCACATAAATGGACATTATGACTGACCAGAACGTTCCTGGTCTACAACGGTTTCTCCTCTTAATGCTATTACAAAGAACAAACACAAACCAAATGATTCACACTGGTTTGTCTAATTTGAGGAAAACTCTAATGAGTTCTTCTGTGTTTTGTTTGCAGAACAGAGTGTTCTGGCAGTCCCCACATGGTAGAGAGGACTAGCAAGCAGACAGCACGGTGCTGTTTACCCTGAAGGAGCTAGTGTGTGTGTGTGTTGGAAAGCGATGACCACTCTAATGGATCGCATGGAGCTGCAAAAAGTCAACATCGAACTTGATGAGCAGAGCAACAGTGGAGAAAGCTTTGAAGACAACTACACAGAGATGGTCGATTCAGAAAAGGCTGCAATGAGGAGGTAAGCATCTAAATGGGAAGGCTCTTCTGTTAAGGCTAGGAAGCAGTAATCGGAAAGCAACCTTTAGTAACAGCATCTGGGGTTAAAAACACTTCCTAAGTATTTAGTGTGATTGTTGAGCTAGTGGTTTCCCACACCTCTGACATTCCTTGCCCTTTGTCCTGGAGGATGGTGTACCCAACACAGCAGGGGCAGCCTCAGTCCTCCCTTGCCTCTGCAGGCTCCTAACCCCCAATGTGGCAACTTCCAGCCACTCCAGTCAGCTAGGACATGTGAATTAATGCACTCTCAGGTGCAAACTGAGTATGCTGAGAGAAGGAATGGTTTTCAGGGTAAGGCATGGAGGGCAGCAGCTCAGTGCTCCCACAGGGACAGCCCCCCCTCAAGCAGTACCCACAATAGCACCTGCACCTGGTGCACCCCTGAGAAAGTGGCCTGAGAAAGATATCTCAAAACTATCCATAAGCCTCCAGATTGCAACTTGCCAAACCCCGCTGCACATGTCTCCAATAGGCTCTTTGTTCCTCAGGCATCATCAGGTACATGCTCAGCTTTAGCACATTGCCAGCAGGAAGGAATTGTTACTTTCCAACATCTGCAATCAGATAGAATTTGAAGTTTACTGGGTTTAAAACTAAATTCCAAAGCAAAGCAAAGATCTATTGGACATGCCATTGGACATGAGAATCTTACAGGAGAAAAGAGGGGGAGTTTTGGAAGGGTTTTTAAATATTCATTACAATATCACAGGAAAGATTTCATTAATGACAAAAGGCACTACTTGAGCATAATGTGTGTCATAAACCTTACCTTTTTTTCTTTTTTTCCCTGTGTTCAGTCCATTTGATAATGATGATGCAGAAAGTCAGAAGTTCCTTACAAATGGTTATCTGGGTAAAAAGAAATTGGAAGAATATAAGGAAGAATATGTAAGTTGTATTCATTTTTAAAGGTAATTACAAAGTAAATCTTATTGACCTGAATATTTTTACAAAAACATAAGTGGGGGAAAAAAAAGTCATCTGAATTAGAACAAAAATCATTTAAGGGGGGGGGGGGGATTAATAATCTGGGAATGTATTAGATAACAACACATATTTCTGTAGAGGCTGCTGACGTAGTCAGTTGTCTCCACATCACCTCAGTCACCTGTTGGGAATGTAGTCCTCCTCCCTACTGAGACATGGGGAGAGTGGGAAGTGGCAAACATCTACCGGCACAGTTGCCTTTGAGGGTAAAAGACACTTCTTATGATGGCAGGAGCCTGTGGACTCAGCAACCTGGACAAAATTCTACCTCTAAGTATCAAAAGACCAACACAGAGAAAACTGGTGATGAGGATAGTCAGTTTTGCTCAATGAAATGCAAATCAATTAGCATTTTCTGTTCTTGCTCCCAACAGCACCGGGGCAGAGCTTCCTTTGGAATGTCCTCTTTCAACCTCAGCAATGCCATTATGGGCAGCGGCATCTTAGGGCTCTCCTATGCAATGGCCAACACAGGAATTATCCTTTTTGTGTAAGTACATAGGAAAGACAGGAAATAAAATAAAAGCAATGAGCAGGAGCTAAAGTTTTTTGTGGTTAGAGAGGTACATTAAGCATGTTTTATTAGCTTAAAAGTTTTGTAAGGTAATCTGTAATGAAAACATTTTAGCTGCACTGGAAGGAGCCATCCACTGCTGACAAATCCATTTATTTATTTATTTATTTATTTAGAGTCCTGTTTTGTATCAGGAACAAAACTGAGTTGATAGTGTGCAGTCAAACTCAGAGGGGAAGAACAGTATAGCAGTCCTAAAATAACACCAGCATTCTTGCTGGTTCAGTATGGGAATTCAACAAGGGAAGTCAATCACCCATAAAGCATATATTTACATCATCCCAACTACCTAATCACTATGTGGAAATAATGTCTGAAACAGCAGCATGCTTTGCATGCAAAACAACTCACAAATTTATTCAGACTTCATGTTACTCCCTCAAGTCTATTTGTACTCTATGTGCACAGACAACAACTATGGTATGTGGCTGACATACAGTATCTATACAAAGTGGTTTGATAGACAGTAACAGGTAGCCATGAGAAGGTTTTTAATCTATGGCTAATCCTGTAAAATGAGACAAACTGTACCATATATATATATATATAAAAAATCAGTTGGTTTTCTTGTTGTAGTAACTGGGTTTAATTTTAACAGAAGCCTTAATTTTAATCCCCATTGATGCTGGAATAAGGTATGACAGGACTGTATGATAACAGGGCATTGATTTTTAGTACTGAAATCAAAGAAGCCTTTAAATCAGGTTGCATGGCTATCTTTATACAACTTCTTTCTTTTGGAGATTGTGTAAGTATGACAGTAACAACATTTTACATGCTATATGTAGCCTCCAGTTGCTAGGAAACACTGCTTGTTAAGCCAGGAGAATTTTTAGCTGAAAATTAATTGTAGATGCAAAAGATGTCCTGGATAAGTGTTTCCCAGCTCCTGCACTCAAAAGGTTTAGATATAGGTTTTGCTGATACAAAAATGGAAGGCAGTTCTAAAATTGACTGCATTAGAGTCAGAAAAATCTAGAATATTTTTTCTTCCAGCTGTCTCTGATCACTTATACTAAGTAGTATGGCCATAAGTTATCATTGGAAATAAAACTATGTTACATCAAACCTCACTAGAGGGGAAAAATAGCCTTTGTCATATCTTTATTTTTAAGGCTCTATAGATTCACAGGTGGCTAAACAAAATCTGATGTGATTCTAATGATATTAGCTCTTTTGGCAATGCTAAAGGAAGGACTAATGATAAAGCAACACTATGGATTCTTAAAAAGCAGAAACAAAGGATCTCTCCACCTATAGCTTGCTTTGTTATGCATCCTGTTTCCATACTTTCTGCATGACAACATTCTCCCTTCGGGTAGAGGAAGGAATGCATCCACTTGCTGGAGGTTCCTCTGTTTACATAGGTCATGACTTCAGTTTTAGTGGGACAGAAAAATCCTATCTACTAAATGGAAATTACTGGACACTAATTCTAATTAAATTATGCTGGCAGCATTGTCTACGTTTTTCTAATTTACTGATCTCATGTTCCTCAAGTGTCTTCACACTGGAAAGTGGTCTAAAAGTTGAAGGCAAAAGGAGGGCTCTTAAAACTGAGAAGCTCTACAGAAGTTCCCATTACATCATCCTCTCCCAAAGGGGAGGTTTGCAATGGCATGGAGCATGCACTGAAACATCAGTTCTGCTGCCTGGCATGAATGCGCAACCAGGATAGTTTCAGTTTACCACAACTCATGTGTCAGGACATAGGGATATTGTCTGAATGTCATCTGCACAGGTGGCCCTGATCAAGAAGGATGACAATCTTGGCAGGATATATTGAGACCTCAGATATGATTCCCCCTTACCATATTGCATGAGCTCACAGCATGAGAGATGATCTTGATCTCACAAAGCCTGTAGCACTGTCTGTCTCTCTTAGAGAAAGAAACTTCACAGAAAATTGTGATGGTTTGGTAGCCACCATCTGGCCCCAGGGCTGGTGTCTCCTCTCAGACTGTAACTCATTTTTGAACTTGGCTGTCAGTGCATCCTGTATCTAAACCAAACTGCATGTCCAGTGGAGTGGAAGGGGTGGGAACAACCTTCTACACTTCCACGAAGTAAGGCAAATCTGGATTTGCAACTCTCTCATGTTATCATTACATCCCCTTCTGCACCAGCACTTGTTCAGGTTGATGCCAAGATGGTTACGGTAATAAGATATGCTGCCCATGGTGTTGCGCCCTGAAAACATCACACAACGCTACATTTTTCACCAGCAGTTCACAAGAGGCAGATAGTTGAAATCACATAGGATGCAAATGTGTGGAAGGAACTGATTAATTCAGGCACCAGTACCCTCAAGCAGATTAAGCTAGAAGAGTATGCTGCAAGTGCTCCAAGAGCAGATTTTCCAGTGTCATGGGGTGCTTTAGCATTATGCAAGATTTCTAATGTGCTTTGCAAAGCAGTCATCTCAACCTAAACTCCAAAACTTCATGATACATAGAATACATAGAATACATAGAATAAACCAGGTTGGAAGAGACCTTCAAGATCATCGCGTCCAACCCATCAACCAATCCAACATCACCTAAACAACTAACCCATGGCACCAAGCACCCCATGATGGCAAGGCAGAAATGAAAAGTAGTGATTAACCAGGAACCGTCACAGTCATGGTTTGGAGGTGGGGTGGGAGGGAGCAGTTAACAGCTCTGGGTAAGGAGAGAGATTTGAATGAGGGATCAGTGAGGCCATAAGAGGCCAAAGACCTGACACACAGAGAAATCTCTTTAATTTAGTCCAGTCTTATGAAGATATAAGAGTCTATCCTTGTGGAATTACACAGAATTGGCATTTACCTGGACTCGAGGGGCTTTTGGATTGTGTAAGTGCAACTGCACTCACATGTAAGCTAGAGCTGACACTTATCTCTGTGTTTAGCACTGGGAGTCCAAAGCACAAACTTGCTGAAAACTGTTCACACCTTGAACTTCATGAGAATGAGCAAGCGCACATTCAAATCAACTGAGTGTCTCTGATGTCCTGCTTGGGATTCTTATTTCTGCTTTGCCTTGCAGGATTTTGCTGCTCAGCGTAGCAATACTGTCACTCTACTCTGTTCACCTCTTACTGAAGACAGCAAAAGAAGGAGGTATGATGACCAGGCTGTGATTAACTTAGAGTCCCTAATGCATGCATGAATTTTACCTTGGAATGCAGCTCAAGTGTGCCAATATTTCTGGTTTGGTTTGGTTGTATTTGTTTCAGGATCACTAATATATGAAAAACTGGGAGAAAAGGCATTTGGCTGGCCTGGGAAGTGTGGTGTTTTCATTTCAGTTACAATGCAGAACATTGGAGGTGAGCAACAAAGGTTTTCTAATTTCAATGCCTTTCTACAAAGCACAAGTGCATTCTTTCTTCTGTCAGGCTAAAACGGATCAGCCAGGTACAGTATGCACTCTATTGCAATAAGGAAGGACAGGAGCTATCTGGCACTTCAGTGGCTGGTGAAAGCTAGTTGGTTGGGATCTCTCCATGACCAGTGAAGAGCCTTCAATGATGGCTAAAATGTCTTGGCTGACTGTCCTCAAGGAGCTGACCAGTTCTCTTCACTGAAGACTGAAACATCTGTTTCAGTTTAGAAAACATTACTCTCACTTAGAAGGAACAACACATGATTCCGAGTTCTCCATAAAAGAAAGATTCTTCAGTAGTTCATTTTCCAGCCAAACTCTATCCTTGAAATGAAAGTTGGGTTACAATCTCTCTAAAATGCTGAGGTGTATGAGACTGACATTGCTGTGAAATGTCTATGAAACAACCTCCATTCTCTCAGATCAGGTGACTACTTACCAATGTGAGTAGTAGTGGCAGAATGGTGCATTCATGCCACAAACCTTATTTCCTTTTACTGCCCTGGGAAAGCTTTTGAGGAGACTGGAGAACACCATATCTGAAAACTCAAAGGAGTTGGTAATTTTTTCCAGATTTCATAAGGAGAGGTAGTTGAAATATACTTCATCAATTAAATGTATGTAGATTATTTTTTTGGTGACCTCTCTCTTGGAACTTGGCACGTTTTGCAACTCTCCATCGGGAAATCATTGCTTTTCCTTTAGAGCAGCTTTGCTTCCCAGGCATTTCTCCACTGAAAGAGACTTTTTGATTTTGTTCATAAAAGATCCTATTCCTTTCTCTCCCTCCCTCAAGCCTGGATATCAATTGTGGATGATCTCAGAAAGTAAGCACGCTCCCCTTTTGAAGAGGAGAAGCTGTTCCTCTGTTCCTCTAGTTCTCTTGTCTAGACTGATCCATATGTCTCTAAAGACTTCTTTGTGGCCAATGTAAAATCATGCCCTCTGGCAGTACATTTAAATGAGATGTATAGGAGTCTACCCTTCCATCAGGAATCTTGACAGATAGATGGGGTTATATCACAGTATAACTAAGTATCACAGTATAACTAAGTTATATATATTTATATATATATATTTATATATATATATATATATATATATAAATGGAGTAGAGAACTGGAAGAAAAAAGGAGCTGTGAATAGGAGGAGAAACGTAGATGAGGAGACGTAGAGGCACTGACAACTAAAGTCATTGCAGAATCTGGATAAACATGGTCCACTGGGGCGGGGGGGGGAACAAAAAAACCCACAAACCTCATCTACAACAGAAAAGCAAACAGGAAAGTTAAGAGTATAAATTTGATCTGAACAGTGATTTGAGTACTGTGTCCAGTTCTGAGCCCCTCAGTTTGGGAAAGATGTTGACTTGCTGGAACGTGTCCAGGGAAGGGCAACAAAGCTGGGGAGGGTTTGGAGCACAAGCCCTATGAGGAGAGGCTGAGGGAGCTGGGGTTGCTTCACCTGGAGAAGAGGAGGCTCAGAGGAGACCTTCTTGCTGTCTACAACTACCTGAAGGGAGGTTGTAGACAGGCGGTGGCTGGTCTCTTCTCCCAGGCAACCAGCACCAGAACAAGAGGATACAGTCTCAAGCTGTGCCAGGGAAGGTTCAGACTGGATGTTAGGAAGTTCTTCATAGAAAGAGTGATTGGCCATTGGAATGCTCTGCCCAGGGAGGTGGTGGAGTCACCATCACTGGAGGTGTTTAGGAAGAGACTGGATGGGGTGCTTGGTGCAGGTTTTTAGGGTTTTTTAAACAGACTATTTTTGTTGGAATTCTCTCTGACAATGTTTGGTTGGGGTTTTTTTTCAGCAATGTCAAGCTACCTCTTTATTATTAAGTATGAACTACCTGAAGTGATCAGAGCATTTATGAAACTTGAGGAGACTTCTGGGTAGGTATCTTTGCCCAGCCCAAACCTCAGATGAATTTTTTTATTTGTTGTTAATTCTAGTGATTGTGAAGGTTTATTCTTCCCCTTTAGAGAGTGGTACCTAAATGGGAACTACCTCATCATACTCGTAACAGTTGGGATTATTCTTCCTCTCTCCCTTTTAAAGACCTTGGGTAAGCTTTATGCCCCACTTAATATAGTGTCTTTTTTTTTGTTTAGGATTGTGAATTTATATACAGCTGAACTGTTGTTTGGGTTTTTTTCTTGCCACACAGGTTATCTTGGTTATACAAGTGGGTTTTCGCTGACCTGTATGGTTTTCTTCGTCAGTGCGGTAGGTGACTGCCTGGGTATTGCCTCTAAGCAAACAGAGAGCCTACTGTAAACTGTGCAACACTTTCATTTCTTAACATGATAATTCAATAGGGATATTAGAATAGCAAGTGAATCAGATCAACAAGCTTATTGATGAATGAAGCCACAGTAAAAAGAATCAGCCTAAAAAGCAACATTTGAGAATAAAAACTAAAGAAGGACAACAGCATAGACAGAGTAACAACAAATTCTTGCAAGAGAAACAGAAGTGCTAGTACTGGGTTTCTTGATCCCCTTCTTTCCTGTCTCTCTTCTGTGTGGCTGCTTATACTTATGTGGGCACGCCCTGGATCTAAGTGCAATCCTCTATGATTGTACTCTTCTGATGACAGTGTCTACTCTTTTGTAGGTAATCTTCAAGAAATCCCAAATACCCTGTCCTCTTCCCATGGTGAACCACGGGATTGAAAACTGGACCTCCACCAACAGCACAGTGCCAATGCATCTTATCATGCTACCAAATGAGTCTCTCAGTTCTGGTGTGAATTTCATGATGGACAACACAGCTGGGCACTTGCCAGGACTTGAGGAGCCAAAAGATACCTCCCCCCAGAGTGGTGTGGAATATGAAGCGCACAGCGACAGTA
Organism: Dryobates pubescens; assembly: GCF_014839835.1. NCBI lineage: Eukaryota > Metazoa > Chordata > Aves > Piciformes > Picidae > Dryobates > Dryobates pubescens. The sequence goes on along the minus strand of NC_071657.1, from coordinate 128,116,349 downwards.
GTGACCTGTGTCAGCCAAAATATTTTGTGTTCAACTCACGGGTAAGGGAAATTCCGTAGAACTTATTTTTAGCCATCTGTACCACAGCTAAACTGCCAAAAGTCAGAGATACAGCAGTGACCATTCTTACTAATGGGAGCTTTATTTTACAGACTGCCTATGCAATACCCATCCTGGCATTTGCATTCGTATGCCACCCTGAGGTGCTACCAATATACAGTGAACTGAAAGAGTAAGGTTCTTGAATTTTGTCCCATACTTGCAGTTAACCATAGCTAGAGATCACTTTCTACATGTTCTGCATCTGTTGCAGGTGTGTAGACACCCACCTGCTAATGAACTATTGCTTTTCATAGTAATAAAATACTGGCTTTGCTGTGACCTAATAGTCAGATATTGATGACAGGGAACCACTGTTCAGACAGCCACAATGACCAATGTTTACTTAGGAAAGAAGGAATCTGGACAGTCCTTTGAATGGTGTGAAATATGCTGGGGAACTTGGTTGCACTGGAACAGATAATTCTGGTTTCTCAAAATAATGAGTTCCGTGTCTAGGTCAGATGCTGCTTACTTTTAAGGTTTCTTAGGATGCAATTAGTTTGGGTGTCTTACATAGACCTTCACCCAGCCTTGTTTTCCTTATCAAATACCAAAAATTAACTACAGTTGGTTAAATCAGCACAGAGCTGACTGTTGGGAAGGGCTAAGAAAATACATTTGTTCAGCAGCAAGAATTACATTACAGGAGGCCATGTGCAAAACTCAAATAGGCTAAGACCCATTACCTCCTATTAAAGCAGGTTTAACCTCAGAGGAAATAAACAGTCTTAACTGACTTGGGAACATGGTTCCAGGTTCTATAAGCTGAATATTTCTTACACCAGATCTTTAACTAAACTACTTTTTTTTGGGGGGGAAGACCAAAAAGCCTCCCAGTTTGACCTGCAGGAGTTTCTTTAACTGCAGAACAGCCCTATGTAGATATGAGGGTGTGTTCATACAGAGCTTACTGAAAGCTCATGCTTACTACTATTACCAGCCCTGCAATTTTAGATACTCCATTTTTTTAATTTAAGACATACCAGTCAAGATGAATAGTATGTGCATAATTATATCCAAAATAATATAGCACATTTATGTGTTGCCACTAAGTGTGCACTAGAAATGGAGTTGCAACACTGTTTTGCAAGTCTGCACAGAGCTGCAACACTTTGAGAGCTCCCTAAACCCAGTCTACTTTCTGTGAGCTTACTAGCTAGTGTCAGCAGAGCTATGACTTGTCAGAGTACTTCTTGTACAAATAGAGGCTTTGTAATAACAACACTGCTATTCTGTTACTCTCTTTCTCTCCTCCTTCAGTCGCTCTCGAAAGCGGATGCAGAATGTCTCGAACATCTCCATCACTGGAATGCTTATCATGTATCTTCTGGCTGCCCTCTTTGGATACCTCACCTTCTATGGTAGGTCAAATCCCCACTCTCCACAGAATTTTCCCTCCCATTTTAAAGCAGATAAGATGCTTCTATCACACAGAGACTCAAGTGTTCATGTATTTTCTGTATGCCTTAATCCATGTGTAAGCATTATTCAAACATAACACACAGTGTGTAACCTCCTGATTAAGCAATAAAATCTATGCAGCTGTCAGGCCATAGGTTCTTCACTCATGGGATACTCAGAGACACCTACCAGGGGGACTAGTTGTGCATCTCTTGATTTTGTAAACTCAGAGAACAAGCTGCTGTCAACTTGGCTCTTGGCAAAGGCCAAGAGTGACCACACTAAAAATATTCTACTGCTCAACTGTTTTACACGACATTGCTACGTTCTACCCACCCTAGATCTGAAGCCATTTATTCAGCTTCATCTATGCTGAAAAACAGGTGCAAATCATTCTAGTGTAAAAAAAAATATGGATGAGCTAAACTAACAGTAGGTAAACAGAGTAGCCCCTGTATTAGCACACCATTTTATGCAAACAGCACCTCTTTTTACCTCATTAGATTCCCCATTACTGCAGGGAAGTAAATGACACAGCACAATCTGCTCTCTATCACTGAGGCAAGAGCTGGGATGTCTGGGCAGAGGTCAAAGAGAGCTATTCCCAGTTCAGTGAGTTGTTTCCTATTTTTTAGAGATACAGGAATACAAAGCATCACCTCAGACCTGCATTACTCTCATCATCCCTGAACAGTGGGCTTGTACTGGTCATGTTAGGAAAATTCCTCTTTCGTGCCTAACCCATAGCATGTATCTGATGACAGCAGCTGGGCCGAAGTTGATCTTATCTGGCTGCAGTATAAAGACCTTTCTGCAGGTGCAGATGTTGTTTAAGTGATTTAACTTCTTTCTGCTCCCTTTTCATAGGAGAAGTTGAAGATGAGCTACTTCACACATACACCAGAGTTTACACTTTTGACAGCCTCTTGCTGTCAGTTCGCCTGGCAGTGCTGGTGGCTGTAACCCTGACTGTGCCCCTCGTCCTTTTTCCTGTAAGTAACACAGCTGCCAAAGCTGAAACTGGGGCTTGCCCATGCACACTGACAATAAGTACTCAGCACAGACTTTAACTGAAGACAAATAAGGCTCAGTTTTTATTTGTGGGAGTCTGTTTTCTTATATGCAGTTTGACCAGAGCAAGAAGCTTAGGTAGCTAGATTTGCAATCTGAAAGACTGAAATAAATCAGTTTTTATATATAAATCAGAAATAAAGCAGGAACAACTGTTCTGTCTCCCTCTGGCTTTCCCTGTGCTATATTTATCAGAGTGGCAATGTAAGTACCAAAGACTTAGGGATATACTGAAACCACTTATGAGATTCCCTAATACAGACATAGCCACCTACTGTAGCATCCAAACTCCAGGCATGTGCAGCTCAGTCCACGTGCTGTGCAAGACTGCCAGACCTGACAGCCAAAGAAGAGGGGCAGAGACCCTGTGCACATCTTGCATGCTAGAGCCTATGGACAGGGGAGGAAGCCAAGTGCCAGAAAACACAGGCAATTAAGACTCAGACACATAGTCAAATGTCTGAGCAAAGTTCGGAACTTCTTGGTACTGTTCACAGGAAAAATTGCACTATCCAGGGACAGAAAGGAACAGCTGAACAAACCATTTTGCAGAGGTACTGACCCTCCTTGAGGATCAATCCCCACTTGAAAAGCAGATCTCCAGGCTTCTGAATGAACAGGACTGTCCCTTATGCCTTCCCTGAATTATTCAGCAAGGGAGAAAACAGTTGAGTCTGGTCATTAAGCTTTGGAAGGTGGTGTGCCATTGGTATGGCATGTATAAGCCCAGCATCATGCTGCTGGCAGGCTCCCAGGAATCCATGTCACAGTGTAACGCTCCCATCTGATAAGACTACTGACCCTGGCATCCTGCTGCTCTGTTGTCCTGGATGCAAACATGAGCTCTATGTAGGTACTGTTTCCAGGCTTGCTGACAAATACCTAAGAGCAGTGATAACCGCTCCAGGTTGTCTACCAAAACAAAAAAAAAAGACCTGGTGTAAAGCACTCAGAGTGATCCATTCATCTACCTTAGAGCATTCCAGTGCTTTGCCTTGAATGTTTAAACCAGTGACTATATGCTTCAATTGGACTTAAGTAACTGATTGGTCTTCATGGGAAAACAAAACAAGGGCATTGTAAAAGCTAGGTGGAGCATTTTCACAGATTCACAGGTTTCATCAAGTTGGAAGGGACCCTCAAAGGTCATCTTGTCCCCCTTGAAGAGATCAGGGACACCTCCAACTAGATCAGGCTGCCCAGAGCCACATCAAGTTTGATCTTGAATGTCACCAGGGACAGGGCCTCAATCATATCCCTGGGCAACCTGTTCCAGTACTTTACCATTCACATTGTAAAGAACTTCTTCCTATGTCCAACCTAAATCTACCCTGTTCCAGTTTAAAACCGTTGCCCCTTGTCCTATCACTGCAAGCCCTTCTAAACAGTCCCTCCCCAGCCTTCCTCTAGGTTCCTTTCATATACTGAAATGTAGCTATAAGGTCTCCCAGGATTCTTCTCTTCTCCAGGCTGAACAGCCCCATTTCTTTCAGCCTGTCTTAGTAGGAGAGGTGCTCCAGCTTCGTGGTTATCTGTTCCCTGATCTTCCAAGGCATAGAGGTGAGGCTGACAGGTTGCTAATTTCTAGAGTCCCCTTTTTTACCCTTCGGGCACAATGTTTCCCTTCTTCCAGTCGCCAGGGTCTTTATGGAGAGTGGCTTTCCATCAACATCAGCTAATTCCTGCAGAACTCCGGGATTCCTTCAGAACATCAGGTCTCATAAATTTATGTATATTCAGGTTCCTGAATTTGATCTTCCATTACAGTGGGAGGGGTTTTATCCCATTGGTCCACATGTAGTGGTCCTTCAACTCGGGATGGGGATGGAGCAAGATTGCCAGTGAAGACTGAGGCAAAAAAGTTATTGAGCACCTCAGCCATGTCCTCATCTGTTGACACCAGCTCTCCATTCTCACTCCTCAGAGGGTGAGGATCATAACTTCACTTTCTCTGCTGATTGATACACCTGTAGAAGCCCTTTTTGTTATTCTTTGAATCTCTTGCCAGACCTCTAGCCATTCCTTGGCCTTTCTGACCTCATCTCTCCATAACCAGGCATTTAGCTTTCTGTATAAGCATTTTTATACCTGAATAATGTGTAATGGCTAAGCAGATACACACCACATCAATAACTGACCTATTAAAAGAACTGACAAGAAAATAATCATTTGCTTGTAAACCATCATATCAAACAAAGCTGGCATATCAGGACAGGCAGCTCAGCAGATTTAATTACTCCAAATAAGCAGTATAGTTGTATCAACTACTTTTTTTTTATCAACTGCCATATTTGCACTTTATCATAGTCAGAGTTTATTCTTGGGGGGGAAAAAAATAAATAAACTATTGCACTGCTATGTACCATTAGTCACTGTAAAACCTCAGTTAGACAGCTTCATTTTAAGGACCATATCACAGGAGAAACTATACGCAAGATGCTGACAATAAGTGAGCAGGAATGCAGGCAGCAGTTCTTTGGTGGAATAAAATTTGTTTACACCAGTTCAGGGGCGGAATGAAATTTTTGCAGTCTGCCTCCCTCTGAAAAGCACAAAGTGCAAAATTCATGCTGTGTCTTCAAATGATGGGCTCCAAGTCTGCCAGAACCCCATACATTTATTGAATTGCCAAGCTCATCAGGAAGCAGTTCTCTGTTTGTTGAAAACAACCAAACAGAAATGAGTTCTGAGCTTCTTTCAGTGTACAAATATTTTTGTTCAGCTTCCACATTTCAAGTCTTTTAAGTTAATCCTGGTACTTCAGAGAAACACTATCTCCAGCCACTAAAGGGATTTGCTCTTAACCTTTTTCCTACTTGCCATCTTTGCTGATGAAAATACAAAAAAACCTGCCTCTGTGTTGTGTGAGAAAGCACAGGGGGAAAAAGGATCCTCTGCAAATAGCTTTTAGGTTTATCATTTCCAAGTGGCACTGAAAAAAATGTGCTCTTATTTTGAGAGACAGAGATATGTATATGTACATATTTAATGAAAATAAAACAGAAGTATGCTCTTTCTTTCATAAAAATAAATGACAGTACTCCTGTGGGATTTTCAGAGGGATCAGGTTCAGGAATACAGTAACTCATATTTCACCCATGCATTTTTGGCCTGCTGATTAGTGTTCATTGTGGGGGCTTCTTTGGGGATGGGGTTTTTTTGCTGGTATTAGCATCTCAGTTGAAGAGATTTTATGTCCCTGATTTCACACCCTACTCTCTTTCACATGGCAAATATTTGAGTTTCTGCATTAAAATGTGAACCTAGTTCTCAAGGAACCTACATCAGAGCGAGATTAACATTAAGGGAGTGGAAGACTGCAAACAGATTTCTGCAGCCAGAATTTCCCACAGCAAAAGTAACTACCACAGATCATTTTTTAAAAGTGAAAAGCACAGATAAATTAATTACTGTTTTGCTTTCCCTGCTGGTTTTTCTCTTACAGATCCGGTCATCTATCAGCGCATTGCTGTTTCCCAAAAGGCCATTCAGCTGGATAAGACATTTCCTGATTGCAGCAGTAATTCTTGCTTTTAACAACCTCCTTGTAATTTTTGTCCCAACTATTAAAGACATCTTTGGATTCATTGGTAGGCTTCATAAATACTTTTTTGCTTACTCTCTTAATCCTTTCCACAACGTATTTACATTCATGGAGTGAATGACTGTCTCAGTTTGAGTCTTGCTGCAGAATAATATAAACACCAAATAAAATGAAGGGGGGAAATTCCAAAAAACAGCTGACAGTCACAGCTCAGTGTTACCCAATTTCTTTGCAAATTTGCATGAAGCACAAGAAATCAAACAATCACAATAGAAAAAATGGTAAGGGCATCTATAACCTGCACCCAATGTATTAACTTCCAAACAGCAATGTTAGAAAAAGGAGGAAAGTGACACACTTCATATTCACAGCTCTCTCTCTTTCTGCCTTTCTTTTGGTTAGTTTTGGTCTCTGACCATGCTCTGAGCTGCTGAGTATTCAGGGATGCAGATGCCCTTGAGAAAGACACTTGTATGGGCTTTCTGCCTTTTTCATATTTTGTACTCAACACAGGCAGCTGGTTTGCTCTTCCCTGCTTTTCACACCTGGGTCACAACACAGAGAGGAGAGCAGTAGGCACTTCCAGGGCACAGAGGGCACAGATTATGCCTCTTTTCAATACCTGCTTTCCAGGATCATAACTTCCTGGGAGCACCTGTTTGTCCTTGCTTCACCAGCTCACATGCAGATATCCATATCACAGGCAGCTATACCAGTAAGAACAAGTCCTCTTGGTAAGAAATGTCTCTTTGGGCATAAGTGCCTGTTTGGACACCTACCTCTCTTCACAAATGCTGTCTACAGACAGAGCTCTTTGTACAGCTAGGCTTGAAAGAGCAACTACCTCCCCACATGCTGTCTTTTGCAGGTGGACCACATTGCTTACATGTCCAAGCACAGCACTCAACTCTTCTTTCCATTACAGGTGCCTCTTCTGCTACAATGCTGATTTTCATCCTCCCTGCTGCCTTCTACCTGAGGCTTGTTGAGAAGGAGCCCATGAAGTCTCCCCAGAAGATTGGGGTAAGGGAACTGGCAGCAACTGCAAAAGGAAGGGTGGGTGGGTGCATTCCACAGGTCACAAATACTCAGACCTTTGACTTGCAACATCCAGCAGGTGCTCACAAATGGTAGTTTCTCACTCAAAATACAGGTCCAGCAGTGTGAGTCACCGTAGCATGAAAAGCCAGGCTTCACAAGCCAAAACCTTTAGTGCCCTACTGATACACAGCATAGTCTAGGTTAAGTCACTAGGAAAAGGTTTTTAATTAATCCAATCTAAGCTCTAGTTAATGCCTGCATTTGCATAAATAATACCAAAACAGTACATAAGGAGCTGCTGGTTCATGCTAGGAGGCCATCTGCAGATTAACAGAAAGATCTGAGGTCAAGGTTAAGAAGGAAGTTGTACTGCAGAAATAATTAAGTAATAGAGAACTGCTCACTGAGATAGTTCCATACACCTACAGGACACATATCTGAAGGTCTATCATTTACACACAGCATGCGTTTATATGTTATGTTGGACTGCCACATTTTCACCTTTCATCCTGGACATCAATAGCTATCTGCACATTTAACAATATTGCCCAGGAGATGTCCTTTGAAAATTCAATCAGAAGAGTCACTGATAAAATGCATCTGCAGGCACATGATGTAAACAGATGAAGCAGCTGTACATAGATATCTCTCTATACACACGTTCATAAAAATCATGCTGCCAAGTGTGAAAAAGAAAGGTTGTTATCATAGAATTATTTCTGATGATGACTTTTGGAGCTGCTATTAGAGACACAGTGAATATTTTTGGATGTCTCTTTGTTAGTTCTTCACGTTGCTGTGTTTAGCACGTCTAGAATTTCACACCCTGCACTGAGATCACATGCAGCATTCATCTTTGTGTTGCAAAGCACAATATTGTTAAGCGTGTGGGCCGATTATGATAAAACTAAAGCCCTGCTAAAGTGAAGAGTACTATAAGCATCTCAATCACTTGAATGTATACAGAAAAGCCTTCAGAAAAGAGAGATGGGCTTACCTGCTTGTCTAATAAGGATTTCAAGGATTAACTCTGAAGCTTTTCTTGATTCAGAGACAATGATGATTCATTGGAAATTGGTCAGTTTTTAAAGAAAAACTGTTCCCCTGTAATGTTCATTTGTTTATAGTTTGTAGTTTTAAAAGTGTGGTCTTTTTTTTATGTTGTGGGTTTTGGTTTGTTGGGGTTTTTTTTCCCAGAACTAGTCTTGTAAAGCCTGGGTTTCTTGGGCTAACTTTGATTCACGTATTTCACATAGCCCTGTATGACATTAGTTGGGCTTCAGTCACAGGGAATTACCCAAACTCATGCCCTGGGTGTTGCATAAATGTGGATGCAACAGGACATCCTCTGAACTACAGTCTGCTCAGTCACTTGCTTTATTAACAAAACTTTATTTTCCAATTTCAGGCTCTAGTTTTTCTCATAGTTGGCATAATCTTCATGATTGTGAGTATGACTCTTATTGTAATGGACTGGATTTACACTTCCCCAAGTTCCAGACATCACTAACGTGCAGAGACAACCAAGTGGTTTTTTTATACCATAAATGATTGTATTGTGGGCTCAGAAGGACACCAAAATGGGACTCTTATTCCTAGCTATTAACTGCAATATTTGGAAGACAGTGTCTGGTAAGGTCATTGGAGTCTACATCATTATTTATGCATTAGGAACCTGAGCTTAATATTTTGTGCCAGGTGAAATGAAATGTGTGGTATGGATGCTTACTATTTTCAAAACCAAAATAACTGTGTACATAGTCCTCAAAAATATCGTGGTCTCACCCTTTTCAACCTGTCCCATCATGCTAGTAACCACAGTTCTTAGAGCCTTGGGAAGCTCATGGCCAGAAAACCATCTATTGCCTTGTTTTCTGTCTGTAGCTCATGGGATTGGCTGCCAAGCTTCAAGAGAAAGGGCACAGTTTCTATGGGGATCTGAAAAAAACCTGACTTATCCCTACCAGCTTGTCTATCAGAAAAATGATGGCTTTGACAAGCCAGTGGACAAAGATGAGCATCACATTCGTTGCCCAGATTCATCGCCCCTGGCAGGTGATGGCTGTTGCGTAGAATAAATCTTTCTGGCACAGACACTGTGCTGGGGCTTGTGCTTGAGGAAAAGTTGAGGATCTGTGGTTTGTTGTTAAAAATGCCTGTGCTGGAAATGCCAGGCATTTCTGCTGTGGGTTTGTTGTTGTTGCATTTCTTTTTTTAATCCTTGTGTGAGCTTGCATCACTGAACAAGTTGTGTCCTCCGTAGAAACTTGTCTTCCATGCTTGTTCGAATCTGAGGAGACCACAAGGTGTGGCAAAAGCACCCTACCCAGTATTTTTCAATACTTGTGTATTTGATAAAGGTTCAGTGCAGGAAACTGTAATTTGCTATATATAAATATATATATATATATTTATGTACATAATTTTTTTTTGTTGTTTTCCTCTAGTTATGAAAATGTTACCCTGAGGGAAATAATTTGTTTGAAATTTTTTTATGTGTCACTCTGTTTTCATAGCCTCACAGTTAAAACTGTTTTAAAGAAAAAAAAAATAATACTGAATTTGTGGGTTTATATAAGGTTCAGCAGTGTTTGAAAGAGACCTGCAGCAAGCCCTAACTCTTACCTGTGTAAAAATACACACTCAGATGTTTACTACTTATGTTACAATAAATTGCAAGATGTTTTCTTCTTGAGATCTTTTAATATCGGCCTCAAAGTTCTGTGTTACCACTGTGCACCACAAATTTGGGTGTGTTGTAGGTTAAGGGAAATCAAGAGTTAGTTGGTATAACCAGAAAGAAACGTCCTCCAGAGGGCTACAGAGTCCCAGGGGCACGGGTAGTTCATCCCAGGATATTGTAATTTGTTATTCTATTCCATTTTCCTTTATTTCTCTATTTAAGGGAAGGTGCAGCAAATTCTCTCTCCTCTCTGTCTCAGGATGTGCGTGCTATTATCTTGTGGTTTGTGGAGGAGAAGCTTTCTCCTGGTCTTGGCTGGCAGTGAATTTCCATCTATGCCACTGAGCCTGTTGAAGCCTGTGGTAGGCCTGGGTCTAGTGGGGGGCAGGAGGCAGTTTGGCTGCTCTTGAGCCTGCTGAGGCTGAGTGGGGTGGAGGTTTTTGGAAGGCTCTGGAAGGTTTTGGCCTGATAGGCCCAGGTGAAGAACTGAGCCTAATTCATTAATGTTTTCCTTTCACCTGGATACCTTTTGTATATATTTATAAATAGAATTTCCATTTAAACTTCCAATCCACTGTGGAACATTTTTATTTTGCTCCTTGGGAAGGGGTAAAACATCTTTTTTGTCCTTTGGCACTGGGCAGCTTGTGGCTCAAAACTAGGACAGGGTGGCTTGATCAGTTGATGTACCTTAGCTTGTTTATGCATATGCTAGCATTCAGCAGCATATGGAATTAAGGTATTAGAAGGAGATGACAGTCTCAAGCTGCACCAGGGGAAGTTTAGGCTCGAGGTGAGGAGAAAGTTCTTCACTGAGAGAGTCATCAGCCAGTGGAATGGGCTGGCCAGGGAGGTGGTGGAGTCACCATCCCTGAAGGTGTTCAAGAGGGGATTGGACGTGGCACTTGGTGCCATGGCTTAGTCATGAGGTCTGTGGTGACAGGTTGGACTTGATGATCTTTGAGGTCTCTTCCAACCTTTGTCATTCTGTGATTCTGTGACATGACTGACAATCTCAAATGTCTCATGCTATGCAGCTGTGCAAGAAGGGGAAATAAAACAAAAAAAGATTAAAAAAAAAAAAAAAAAAGGAAAAAAATTAAAAAGGGGGTGTGGGGATGTTCTGTGTTACATGGATGCTTAATTAACACTTAGTATCCTCCAGACTGTGACTTCAGCTGTGCTGTGGAGCGCCTACTACAGATGGTCTCTGTACACACCAGGGAAAAACAGTCTGAGAAGTCACGTTAACTCCACAGCAGAGGGAATGAGTGGGAAGGTGCAACTGCTGGTTTTAACACATACAAATCCAGGCTCATGTGATTGGAGTGTTCATTTTCCAACTTATAAATCTGTTGTACGCACCTGTGAACTCAGAAAGCCATAAAGCACACAAAAGTAGTCTCTGCTCACTCCACAGCTTTGCACAAAACTCTGTGTGTATATAACTGTGTGTATACTTACAGGTTAACCAGAAAAGCATAGCAAATATGTATTCCATGCCAGCTGATGCCTTTGTGAGCTATTTTCTATGATCACTTGAGTACGGTATCCTTAATATACTGGAGCATGCTTCCTCGTGAATATGAAGTACGGCTTTGCAATTTCTGAGGAAAAAAAGCACCTATAATTTTTTGCCCTATTTAAAGCAGACAATACAAATAATGCTGCATTATTGATGGAGAGACCTTTGACATGGACTAGTAGTAAGACACTCACACACCTCTCTTCCTGCTACCACTATTAACAGTTATATGGATGCAAGAAATGACCTTTAACTGCATCCTTGCTTCAGAGCAAAAGGACATACAGTGACTGCAGCTGCATGCAGAGACTTAGAAATTCATGACATAACTCAGTGCTTTTCCATGGCACAAAACTGTTGGTGTGCAAAATGGAGGTAGAGAGTCTATAAAATATTAATTTTTCAAGTTAAAATATGTTGGCCACAACAGCATGCAGCTGTAAGGGCAGGATTGCATGCTAGCACTGCTTGAGAATGGTAAATGTTGGAGTTTCTTGTTTGTTTTGTAATGTTGACCCTAGGCCTTCTCAGGATTTTTATTACAAAACCATCCATGGATGTACAATAAATAAGTTTTTTTCAAAGACTGGAAGCCTTTTTTGATTCTTAGGCTGGCAGGTGAAGGAATTTGTTTGAAAAGCAAGCAGAGTCAAACAGCTAGCCTCAACACAAGAGCCACTAAAACTCCCTTCTGTTTTAAGGGAGTGATTTGTGTATCCCTACATCTGCAGATAAGCAAGATGGCAGCCCCTTCATATAACAATCCTTTTGCATGCTCTGTTTAGTATCTAATCATGGAACTGTGCAGACATCACTGGCTAGAGACTGGCTGGCATTAAAAGCAGAGTTATCTGTGCGATACTGAATGCCTCATTCTATGGAGCATGGGATTAGCTGGGATACACAGTATAGCAGCTAAGTATAGTCACTCTTAGGAGCATGCACCAGATGGTACTGCTCTGTATAAATACTTACTATCATTGCAGCTGTAGGTTTTCCTGCTGTTACATATTTGTCTGGTGTATAATCATAGCCCAAAATATACTAGGCTGTGTGCCGCTCCAGCACCGATGAGCTCATGTGAGAGCCATGCTCCCAGACCCAGCCAGCATTTGCAACCTACCCACTAATGAGGGAGGCACTGCAGACTCAGATGCTTGTTCTACACCTGTGACACAAACATCGACCCTGGCTTTCTCTTTCCCTGGTGATTAGGTACCCTTAATTCCTTGTAGCATCTCCTTAGCTCCATCTTGATGGCTCTTGAGATATAAATCTCCTTTGCATAGAGTTTGTTTTTAATTAAACTGTTAAAATTATGCCAAGTGAATGCGAGGAGCTAAAGAAAGGAAATGATATGTCAAGGACAAAAAAGAATGCAATGAAAATGTATTAGAAATTTTAGCATTCATAGAGTCTGTCATTAAATGGACATGACAGGAATACCAGAAGTGATATAGGGGGAAAAAAAATCAGGAGTAATGCATAAATATTTCAGCTCTGGATTTGGGAAGAGGTAAAATAAGGGACACTCAGAGAGGGCAAAGTCCTTTCTAGTCCATAAATAATCAAAGATGATGTTAAACAACATCTATCTGAGAGAAGGGCAAAAGAACTAGATAAGCCACAAACCAGCTGGCTCTGGTGTTAATTTTCAGTAAACCCTTACATGCTTGGCTAGATCTCAATGGCTGACATAACAGTAATCAGAGCTAGTCAGCAATTACTCACTAAGAGGTCTATTTGGTGTCATAGGTGGAAAATTTCCATTCATTTGGATTAAAATTCAATAGAAATTTTACTGAAAGTGTGGTATTGCAACAAAATTCTGGCAGACCCAAGTGGAAACCTGCCTGCTTTTCCATTAAACTGCCTGTTTCCAGAGGTTACAGCTCCTGGCCTCCAACTCCCCTGGCAACCTACTGTATGTCCAGCCACTAACACCCAGCCCAGGCAGCCAAGGTGCTTTGTCTTAGGGTCCAGGGTGAGCTCTAGGTTGCAGAGTTTCCTCTGATGGAATTTGGCTTCAGTGCTGCAGTGACAACTGTCAGTACTGTACTGTACTGCCCAGTAGCATCCTGAAAACAAAGAAACAAACTAAAACCAAACAAAACCAAAGCAAAAAAAAACCTTGCAAATGTTTTTAGTGAATTAAATCATTTCTTACTGCAAACAAGCTTGTGCTGAACTCAGGTGTTAAAGACTCTTTTCATAGAGCATGTGAGATACCAAGCTAGAAGGGATATCAGGTAACCTCATATTCCACATCTGGGTTAGATAACAGTCTTAGGTTAGTGTTTGAAGACAACATTGGCTCCAGCTGCTCATTTCAGATATTTAGTAAAGTTTGGGGTGGGGGGAAGCTAACTGGTATCACAACCACTAAATGCTGCAAAGTGTTGCTGTTTCCAGCCATGCAGGAGACACTGTTCATATTTCAGTACACTCTGGATGCTGAGGTGCTGGGGGGCATTTGCAGTGCTGCAGAGCTTCTGCCTTCATCAACAAAGTGTAACACTGAATGAGGTTATGTCATGTGGAGCCTAAATCCCCCTGCCCAGCTGGTGAGACAAGTTCTATACCCAATGCATTGTATAATGATAAATAGCTTTGGAAATCATATGCTGTCCTAATTTTGCTACATAAAATGAAATTGAGACCTTGTTCTGTTACTAACAATGAAATAGAAGTTGTTCAACACCCAGCAGAAGCAAAACTAAACATAAAAGGATGCTGGCTCTCCAGGACACATTGAAGTGGATGTTTCAGGTTCCACAAGCTCAAATGGAAAGTCATCACAGCATTCCTCCATCCTACACGCAATGTGTGCCTTTCCTGGCATATTTATCTTAAGGCTTGGGAAAGTTACCCTGTCTTCAGTAAAAGACTGTCTAAATTATTGCCTGGCTGTTTATTCCCTAAAGGAGGGTCCATACCTCTTCTCAGGGGGAAGCTGGTTGATGGCAGGAAGTGATGGCTCAACATCAGCCTCCTTTTCCCTCTGTGACCAAGGTGAAACTTTTGTCTTTTACACCACAGAACATCCAACCCTTCCCACCCTTTCTTGCTTGGCTGCCTAGGCTTAGCTTTAGCACAAGCAGCTCAAGCAATTGACTCAGTCTTCAGTCTGCCATGATCAAACTACCACAACAAACAACTTCATGTGCATGAGTTAATACATGTGCTCACAAGAAGATTGGCACTTCTATAACTTGGTCTATCCTGAGCAAACTTAGAGGGCTTAGATAAAAAAGTTTCTGAACTTCCTCAGGAAGAAACAGCTGCTGAGGCAGACACCTTTTCACATAGGCCACCTTATTTACCATTTCCTACAGATCACTTGCTGGTTTCCCCTTGGCTTGCAACAACCCTACCTCACCGTTCAGAGGCACTTCAGCCTAATATATCACTAGTGGACAGAAATAGGTGCCCTACTTACATCCTCAGAGCCCTATTGCAGGGGTCAGGAGCACCTGTTTCCTTCCTTCAGCTACAAAGTGATATGTTATGTATATCTTGAACCTGCAGACATGTCACTGGAGACATTCAAGATCAGACTCAACTTGGCCCTGGGCAGCCTGATCTAGTTGGAAGTATCCCAGACCACTGCAGGCAGTTGGACAAGATGACCTTTGAGGGTCCCTTCCAGCTCGATCCAACCTGTGAATCTGTGAACTGATATAAATTTTCTTATGGAGTCTGGGCTGTTTTAATATACCCCTTTGCTCTTAATAATGTTTTTGAACTCTACAATTTGTTTTACAAACCTCCTGCAAAATGCCATTCGGACATTGTTTTAATCCAGCCTCAAGAATTTGAATTACTCCCTGCTTTTACACCTGTGAGTAACTGGGCAGATGCAGGCCCAATAGAGAATTGTGCTCCCTATTATTTTCTCCAGGAAATCTTATGTCAAACCCTAGGTTGTTGAAGGGAATGTGGTTCATTATGTTGCTCATTAAGAGCCTGCAAGACACTGAATACTGTTACTAACCTCACCCATAAGGCTGCTAAAGCAACGGTAGGTAATCAAAGCAACTAAGTTCCTAGAAGTTGTTGGGAAATCAAAGACAAGATTAGTCATAAGGTAAGTTTCCCTAAAATTATCTCCAGTGCCCAAGATTTCATAGTAGTATGTGAAACATTTGCATTCTTTCTAACAGCATTCATGGTGGAGTGTCAGACAACCCAGTCAGAGATAACTCATTTTATTATATGCACTCATACACACTACTAGAGCTATGAATAGACATTTTGGATAAATGGGAATATTTTACATGGCTTTATGTACAAAAGAAAGATAAAGACAAACTCAATATTTCTGATTTAAAAAAAAAAAAAAAAGGGGGGGGGGTTTCACCAGCATCCTCTGAATGGGACCTGACCTGTTTCTTTCCCATAGACACTGCCACCACAGAATCATAGAATTATAGAATCAATAAGGTTGGAAAAGACCTCAGAGATTGTCAAGTCCAACCTGTCACCCAACACCTCATGAATAACTAAGCCGTGGTTTCAAGTGCCATGTCCAGTCCCTTCTTGAACACCTCCAAGGATGGTGATTTCACCACCTCCCTGGGCAGGACATTCCAATGTCCAACAACTCTTTCTGTGAAGAACTTTCTCCTCACCTCAAGCCTAAACTTCCCCTAAACTTCCCTCCCCCCCAAACTTCCCAACAGCAAAGGGATCTCATTCTTCACCTCAGAAGCTGGGAACATGCCATTAATACCAGTTCATTATGTACTCCAACACCTTTGAAGCACAACAGCTACCATAAGGGCACAGTTACTTAGTAGAGGTGAAGTTCTGAAACACTGGAGTCAACTAAGTGCAAAAGTCATTAGCCAGCATCTTTCAAGCTCAGTACCAAAACAGAGAAAGACCTCACAATTGTGTGCATGTGTGAATGAGAAAAAGAAATCACAACGCTTAGTAAAGCCTGATAGAATATTTTGATTGGTTATCATGGTAAACACAAAACAGTAAACTGCTAGAACAAGAAAATAAGAAGAAGAAAGAAGAAGAAAGAAGAAAGAAGAAAGAAGAAGGAAGAAGAAAGAAGAAAGAAGAAGAAAGAAGAAAGAAGAAAGAAGAAAGAAGAAAGAAGAAAGAAGAAAGAAGAAAGAAGAAAGAAGAAAGAAGAAAGAAGAAAGAAGAAAGAAGAAAGAAGAAGAAAGAAGAAAGAAGAAGAAAGAAGAAGAATGAAAGTCTTCCACAGTCAAATTAGATTGTTTCCATGCCAAAGGAGATTTTCTTCAGTTTCACTTTCAGTTTTTCCCTTAACCGTATGCCCCGTAACGAGTGATTAAAATTAACAGTGTATGGGTACTGGCAATAAAATGTGAATATCAGGAGAAGGGAATCTGCAGGGTATGCTGAGCATTGCTTTCTGGCACCATGGAGCCAGACACAGTATTTTCTCTTATTTAACCAGCAGCCAGTAAGGCAGGCAACTCTTTTGTCCTATTGGACACAATATATGCTTGCATGAGCAAGAATTTGAAACCAGTAGCAGGTCATCTCAAATGCCCAAGCCCACCCAGCCAGAGCCTGAAGGCTATGCCAAATGTCCCAGCCTCAGTGGCAGCTCCCTGGAACAGTTTTCTCTGGCACCTCCAAACAGAAATTGCTTGTTGTAGTCTTGATTCCCCTCAAGAAAGATAAAAATAGTTTTCCTGAAAACCAGCAAAGAACAGTGAAACAAAGAGAACTTCAGACTTTTTAAACACTATTACTGAGTAACTGAGGAGGAGAGAGAAGACAGGCACTTTTACCCTCTGCAATACAGCATTCTGCACATGTGAAGATAACCTGTGGTGGCTGTGTTCCCAGTATCCATGTTCTGAGATTTCATCTGAGCACTAGAAATTACACCATCATCTTCTTTGATTCTTATATTGTGTCTGTCTGTACCTTTTTATAATTGCTAGTGTTCCCATTGGAGGTCTATGCTAGTTACTACAGCTATCTAAATATTACATTGTAGAATCTATTGTTAAAATCACCAAGGGTTTTAAAATTACAGGTTATGTCTATCCCCTTAAGGAATAATGAGAAAATAAAAACTTTTCTATTTACTCTGTTAAATTCACCAGTACATTCACATTGGTATACAGCCATTTTGACAGTGGTGAACAGAAATGACAGTGTATTCCACCTGACCCTCACTTTATATGGGCGATATTAAAATCTTTCTTTCAGATGGAGCACAGAAGGTGAGGGACTACAAAAATACTAATTTTTTTTCTTCACCATCTGCTGTGCACTCCTCATTCCTGAAGAAAAAAGTATTTCACTCGTGGCAGTTCTCCTGCAAGGAGATTGCAGAATCACAGAATTATTGAGGCTGGAATAGACCTCTGAGATCATCAAGTCCAGCATATGACCTAACACCACCACATTGGCTAGACCTTGTCACTAAGTGCCATATCCAGTCTTGCCTTAAACACCTCCAGGGACAGCAACTTCACCACCTCCCTGGGCAGTCCAGTCCAGTGTCTACTTACCCTTTCCATGAGGAAGTGCTTCCTAACATCCAACCTAAACCTCCCCTGGCACAGCTTCAGGCCATGCCTTCTCACCTTATCACAAGTTGCCTGGGAAAAGAGCCTGACCCACACCTTACTACAACTTCCCTTCAGGTATTTGTAGAGTGTGATAAGGTCCCCACTGAGTCTCCCCTGGGCTAAACACCCCTAGCTCCCTCAGCCTCTCCTCATCAGACTTTCCCTCCAGTCCCATCACCAGTCTCGTCGCTCTCCTCTGGACCTCAATCTCTTTCTTGAAGTGAGGGGTCCAGAGCTGCACACAGTACTTGAGATGACCCAGAGAGCACCAATGTGCAAATGAATTCACCAGAACGATTGCTGCCCCTTTGGGAAGACATACAATCTGTGATGGCTAATGCAAAAACACACACTGCTATAGCAACACTCACACTAATATATTTTTTCACTAACATCCAATCCCCAAGGGACTCATTCAAGCCTTCATGAAAAGTTTTAGCTCTCCAATGAGAGAGCAGGCACAATCCCATGAGATGGAGACAGCCAATACACCATCTACTGTGCAAATTACTGGTCACTTGGGGCTGAGACAAGTAATGGGAAATAGTTTGTCAGAAACCCAACATCTGACTAAACCCACCCAGAGCTAACTAAATAATGAACATGTTCATAACAGCCCAGGTCTTCTGTGACAATGCACAGAAATCAGTAAATGTGGAGTTAACTGCTTTCCCTGGTGAGTTAGATCATCTCTGCTGAGGCTGACTTGCCATATATCTAGAATGGACTGGCAGGAAGTTATTCCAGTAAAAGCAAGTCAAAAAAATCTACATGCACCTACAGTGGCAACCAGATCACAAGAAGGAACATATTAAATATGTTCCTGAAATAGTTTCCCTTCTACTGTTTTGAAGATTCCCCATACCCATATAGTATCTTTTAATTGAAAAAAAGTCATGCAAGCACTAATTCAAAGCATCTGCTTTATTCCATCACATTGTCACCCCTGTATAAAATCAGTTACAGCATAATCCTCTGGCCTTTTTTTCTGGTGTGTCTTTGTCTCCCATATTCATTGAGATCAGGGACACGAAATACAATGTGTCAAACACCTGACATACTGAACAAAATGTGCAGCACTGCTAACTTCTGAGTTTAAATCTCTGCACACAGAGAACTGAGTTGAATGTTAAATGTTTCTACTGATAATATTATGCATCCTTTGAAAGCTGAGTAGTAGTACTAGAAGCAGTACTAGTAGCTGTCACTGAAATTTTGATCAGTCTTCAGAAAGTGTTTGGCAGCTACTGTTTGTTATAACTGTCCATAGTTATACCCTTACCAGAGATTAGGCAGAAGGAAGGCAGGGGCATAACCTGACAGCAGAAAGCTCATGCATCCAGTCCTGGGATTTATGCAATATAAGGAATTGCATTTCCCATTTTCGTTTTCAGTGCCTCTCATCACACTGATGAGCCTTACCCTGGAACACAGTCATTTTTTAAGACAATTGGCCTGTGTGGGTAGCTATTTAAAACATGGTTGGACAAAGCTACAGATGGTAGACGTCACAGGGTTGGAGAAAAGTTGTAGTCATGTGGACAGTGTATTGTTTACACAAGGCAAGACGTCTTTGTTTATTAGACACTGATCAGGGTTTTTTTGTTTGGTTTGGTTTCTTTTGGTTGTGGGGTTTTTTGGTTTGGGTTGGGTTTTGTGCTTTTGGTTTTTTGTTGTTGTTGGGTTTTGTTTGGTTTGAGTTTTGTGTGGTTTGGTTGGTTGGTTGGTTGGTTGGGTTGGGGTTTTTTGTGTATTAAATACTCTTTCCTCATTGGCAATGTTCACACCATGTCTCCATGTGAACTGTTAGCCTCAGCAACAGCCTTTAGACATAAGAATCAGAAACAGACAGAAATTGCCCCAGCCAATGCCTGTGGACAGTCTCACTGGTACTTATGCCTGGAGAAAGCATCCAGCCATATGTATCTGGCAAAAGTTTTTAGCATTAGCAAAACAATATAAACTGCTAGCAGTCAGACATTACATCTTTCCACAAAAGAAGTGAGTCTAGCCACAGCAGATACAGCTGCTTGCTGGCTGTCAGGAGCACCCACCCTGGCATTTCACCCAGCACTGCCCAGACATACCTCCCAGAGCTCACGGGAGTGGCTTGAACCCAGCAGGATGACTGTGCTCTGAGCAAGTGCTCACAGGGTCTCTGCTGTGGGGACTAAAGTTCCAACAAAGGGCAGTAACATCGCAGAGAGCAAGTGATATTTTAAGCACTGAAGTCCTTTCTCCAGTGAACACATGCCTGTCCATCATCACACGCAGGGTCACTGAAGGCCAATGCTTGATCCCTTTTAACTTTCAGGTTATGAGTAAAGTCGATACCAAAACAATTCAGCTGATAAGCTCTTCTCTGATATAATCTATCTGTTGTAACTACATTGCTCTTTCCTGATTGCTCATGCCTGTGAGTGTAACAACTACCACAAACGAGCTGAGGAATAATTTCTGCCATACCCAGGCCTGTTGCTTAAAGCATCACCTTCAAACTGATTGCATAAGAGCCTGATAGATGACAGGTCATACAGAGGCCACTGCTCCTCTATAGGACCTTGCAGAGAGCAGTGGGTGCTGTCTGTCCAACCCGTTGAGGAAGATGTCATGAGCTGCTGCATCAGAATAATTCCTGAACTGAGATGGAACAAATGTGTCTTTCTTGACTCTATGAGGAGAAGACATCTTTTGTTTGACTGTTTTAAAGAAAACAAACAAAAAACCCAACACACTTTATGTGGGATTTAGATGTAGAAAAAAACCCCATGGTTCATAGTGCTGGTGGTTCATAATTTCAACACTTCTATCATTATAATTTTTATTACTACTGCCATGAGTGGCAAAGAAAGATTACAGAGCATGAAACAATTATGTTTCAAGTGCACTGAGATCCTGCCTTTGCCTTCTCTGGGAAAATGGCAGCAATGAATTGTCTGGGGAAACAAAAAATGTTGCAAACAGCACTGAATTGATAAAGGAACTGAAGCTAAGCTCATCACAATAACCATAATACCGCTAGAAATAATTCAAAACCAAAACAGGATCACCTCATTTGTCCCACAGGAGAGAAGATTCACTCAGACACCACTGAGAACTTCCATAAGCTGTGTCCTAGAGTAAGTTTGAAGGACATACCAACAGCCATGAAGATGGGGCAGCAGAAGAAAAGACCCCTGAGCAGTTCATTCCCTGCATACTTACCCTGGGCACCTGGAACTTGTGCTGCTGGAGTTCACACCAATACCAGCGCCTGAAAGGCAAAGCCGTGAAAGGTGTGGTCATGCTATGGAGCAGAGTGTCACTGCAATGAGGCTTACCCTTACCAGCGCTACCCTTTCAGTCTGCTCTCCATTCCCAGTCAGCAGATTACCTTCTCTGCAGGTAACACATTCCAGTACAGAAACACCAGAGCTGGCTTTACTGATCTCAGCACAGCAATGGCTGCATTGGCACAGAAAATCTGCTGAACAGTACCTTATAGCTTGTTTCCACTTGCACAAATTTGCTTCCAGACCCAAATGAGATGTCTGTGTCCATTCTGCCTCCAGCCCATGCTCTCCAAACTGTCCCTGTCCACCTTGATCTGCAGGAGAGTTAATTGCCATAGGGGGAAAACGTACCAACACACGTGTGAACTGTCTATACTCTGACCTTAATATTTTTAGTATGTCTAAGTTACCCAAATCAGGTTCTTTCAGGTCAGGAACAGCTCTGCTCCTGCTGAGCCAGCTGGAATCAGCACATATGCAGCCCCAAAGCACAGCACTAGGAGATGATAAACCTGAGCTGGCTCTCTAACTCCTTACCCACCTCCCTCCTGCTCCCTGCTCCAGAAGCTCAGGACCAATGTCTCTGATCACACCTGAGCTGGATTCTAGCACCCACACAACAGCACATGTGCAGGGAAGCCCTCCCCCAAAGTGTGCACCTGACAGCATGATGCAGAAATTCAAGCTGGCTTTATGTGAACCCACCTTAGGAAGCCATGGTACCCATATTACTCAGGACTTCCAGACCCACTTTCCCTTGGATAACAGAAAAATGGCAGGGTATAACAGCAATAAAGAAACAAGCAAAAGCTTAGGCTATAGACTGTTATACAGGAAATCTCTTACAATAGCACAAATAAAGCTTCAGTTTACACTTTGAGCTTCCATTGTAGAACCTTTGTTTGGTACAGTTTCTTCGTCCTTCACACGCATATTGAATTATGTAGGGCCTGACCCTGAAGCTTTCATGTGTTCGCTTATTTTGAGTATCTGCTCCTGCAAGAGAGTGTGGCATACATGTACCTGCAGGGCTAAGGTCTAAGAGACCCTTTCCATCTTCTTGTTTGTATGATATTGATCATCTCTTTGTGGTTGTGCATCATTTGACTGGCCAAACATTTTAAAGCCAAAGGAAATGAAACAATACTTCCCTCTACTGGAAGATCCAGGAATTCTGGAAATTAATGTGAAGTGTTCAGTTTTCCTGAGCTACTTTTGCTAGATTGGGAAAGCATAGCAGCAGGAGATGAAGAGGAAAAAGGGGAGTTAGAATTTTTTGTTTGTTTAGTTCCTAGCCCTGGATTAAAGCATTGGGGAGCTCCTTTTTCCTCCAAGTTTTACATAGTGGGCCCGGTTTATTATTTTAATCACCAATGGACCTCTGAAAACCCTAATGCCACTCAGACTATATGCTGAGATTTTTAACATTTCACTGTACATGTAATTTTCTGCACCTACTGCATGGTTATTGGGTAGATTTTTCTCAAGCTGCAATCACATGGCTTATTCCAGGACTCAGAGGAAAGTTTGGGAACAAAAAATCAGCTACCGCTAATGAACATCTTTGAAACTCCCACTGGGGGTATGAATCAATGGCTAGCCAGGGGAAAGCTCCAGGGGACATGGAAAAATTCACTTGTGGCTTATAGATCTTGTTGAGAAGGTTGTTCCACACGGCTGGAAAGGGTGATTCCCACTGGAGTCATGGGAGCTCTGAGTTTTCCAGCTTTTTTTATAAATCAGTATCATGTAAAGCAAGGCTAAGCACCAGCTGTCCCATTCCTGATTTCCAGGCATCATCTACTGGCAGCTGTCCATAAGCATTTCTATAGATAGATTTCTACTGGTTGTGGAGGACACAGGGAAATCTGATAATATGGGAAGTTTATGCCAGCTCATTCTCAGATTCCCAGTTTTGTATTTGTCAGGTTTTCTCCCAGTCCCTCATGGGATTCTGCACAATAATGACATTACTTTCCATACCTTCTGATCATTCATAACCAGGCCCACAAAATGAAGTCTGATCCAAAGGCTTAGCATCAACAAATATATCTTCATAAGAAACCCAAAATGTCCTTAACTGCTCTTCAACTGATGAAGTATTGTTATCTAACACTTCTTTATCTGATGAGGTAACAGGTGAAGTATTTCAGCCACTAGTAAACATTACCATTTCTGGACCGAGACACAGAACTACACAACAAACTACAGGCAGGAAAACAGCCACAAAGCATATTTTTCAACTGAACCCAAAAAGAATTATAGGTAAGATCCTCATGATCAGATCCTGAGACTGCCTTTAGTATGCATCCAGTTATAACTGAAGGAAAGCTTTTACCTATTCAGTAGTAGTTGCCAAGGCCAGCGAATCTAATCCAGGGCTCACACTTTGCCAGGGCCCTGGAATTAACACCTGCTGCTTTGGAAGAATTCCTGCGGCATCCCTTGGGGGCTAAAAGAGGTCAGACTGCCCTTCCCCACCTCCTAATCACTTGAATCACCAGGTTCACAAGCTGGCTGAAACAAAAAGAAAAGGAAAAAAAAAGGAAAAAAAATGTAATAAGACAACCTGATTCATGGGTTTGATAGGCTCAGTTGAGGACAGTTTCCCACCTTCTTGTCGAGTTAGTCAGTTCCTCTGTTGTACAAGGGATCTAGGATACTGTGTTTCTTTCCTGTGTCCAGGAACATACTTGCCTGAAGTCTGAAAAGGAAGGGAAATGTACTGTTGCTAAAAATGACCGTGTCGTCACTTCAGGCAGGTCGTGAGCTCTTTACGCCAGCAGCTAAGCCGTCATGCTCAGCTAGCCTCATTCAATGAAAACAGGTTGCATGTATGAGTAACTACTTACTCAACCTCATACAGGATTCAAAATCTGGCCACTTAAAGTCAGAACCAGAAATGATGAGATTACAGCAGATCACAAGGCATAAACCACATCGTAGGAAAGGATTTTGTGTTCTTAATTATTCAGAGCATTGGGACCTCAGGCATCTTGCAGGAAGCATTGAAAGAGGGCCTCTTTTTTTTTGGTAGAAAAACGGCACACCAACCTCCAAGAAACCACATAGTTGGAAAGATTTCCTTTTAGGGCAAATCTCTCAGCCATTCACTGATTTATTATTAACATTTGTACTGCTGCTGTGCTAAAAGGCTCCAGCTAGCTTGACCTCCCCTCAGCTAAGTACCACCCTGATGATTTTATCTACAGCCAAAGGCTCAGGTTCAGACTGTAGCCCTAAGCCCAAAATCATTTCACCCAGCAAAAAGGTGATCCTTTGAAAGGTGATTCTTTGGTTCTTTAGCTAGGAAACTGCAGCAACAAAGGAGATTTCCAGGTGAGGGATGGCCTTATAGGTAGAGTTGTCACTGCTTGCTCAATACCTTTCATTCTGAAATTTGAGCCAAATTTGAGAAAACTAAGTGAAAGCCTCATTCTCTACAGTCTTTCACATCTGATTCTTCAGAACTAAACACTGCAGTCTGTCACTCTGTATATCTAAACAGGCATTTGCAGAACTGGGGGAAATCTCAACCAGCTTCATGAGATACTCTTGAGTGCACCAGCAACTGCTGTTAAGAAGCTGAACAGCCCAGTGTATCTGTGGCATTGGTCTCATAGAATCATAGAATGGTCTGGGCTGGAAGGGACCTCCCAAGGTCATCTAGTCCAACCCCTCTGCAGTCAGCAGGGGCATCCTTAACTAGATCAGGCTGCCCAGAGCCCTGTCAAACCTCACTTCTAATATCTCCAGGGATGGAGCCCCAACCACCTCCCCGGGCTACCTGTTCCAGTGTTCCCCCACCCTCATAGTAAAGAACCTGCTCCTAACATCCAATCTGAATCTGCTCTTCTCTAGTTTGAAGTCATTGCCCTCATCTTGTCACCGCAGTCTCTCTCCATCCTTCTTGTAGGCCCCCTTCAGGTACTGGAAGACTGCTATTATGTCTCCCCAGAGCCTCCTCTTCTCCAGCTTGAGCAAGCCCAGCTCCCTCAGCCTGTCCTCTTAGCAGAGGTGCTCCAAACCCCTGATCACTTTTGTGGCCCCCCTCTGGACCCATTCCATTAGGTCCATGTCCTTCCTATACTGAGGGCTCCAGTCCTGTACACAGTACTCCAGGTGAGGTCACACTGGCTTTACTGAGGGTGTAATATATGGAATAAATTTGTACATTCAACCATTGCAACACATGTGGCTTTTTTTTTTCTTTTATCTTCATTTGGTTACTCTTGCCCCCATTCTGATCTTGTTCAGTCATGTTCCCTAGATGCTTGGACTTATATATCTCCAGTGTAATTGGAAAGAAGTTGTGCATCCTCTCCACAGTACTGTCTATGACTAACCTGTCTGGATTGGCCATGTTTGACCCCACAGAAGGCACAGTCTGAAGTAATAAAGTCATGGAGTGTACTTTGCTTGGCCACTTGGCCTGTCTGACCAC
The DNA here is from genome assembly GCF_014839835.1 of Dryobates pubescens. Lineage (NCBI taxonomy): Eukaryota > Metazoa > Chordata > Aves > Piciformes > Picidae > Dryobates > Dryobates pubescens. The sequence continues at coordinate 128,090,697 of NC_071657.1, read as the reverse complement.
AAACACCTGGCAGAGACCTGAAGGGAAGCATGTTCATGCTGCCCCATGACTCCTATTGCCTCTGCTATATCCTGCAGTTGTGCTGCATCTTGGCAACAGCCATCTGAGCTTGCACTGTCACCCACTGCATTTTTATTTGGCTATACAACTTGGGTTTATTCTTTGTGGTTGAAAGAGCAGTGGTTTACAGCAGCCTTGAGCTGCTAAAATCATCCTTTTCCTGGTTTGCTTAAAATAAAGGATGTAGGGTGCCAGGACTTCAAGGAGAGGCTGCAGCTCCTGGGGATTAGTTAGCAGTACGTGTAAGGGGTGCCCAGATTCAGCCCTATAGATGATGCAGGGTAACATGGAATAGTCATGGAAAGACTAATCCTAGATGGCTTAATTTTGTAGTTCTGCCTCTGGATAACTGCAGTGAATGAATTTGCTGTAAGAAAGGGATGTTGCAGATATGCACAAACAATAAGATTGGTTTGAGTTGAAGAAAACAAAAATCAAGCAAACAACATGTGTTATGCTCATAATATCCATGAAATCACCAACTGAGCATTTTAAGAGCCATTGCCCTTTAGTGCCACCCATTTTCCCTGTTTCCTGGATCCCATGAAAGGTTTGCCACTCCAGAGCAAGCTAAACAGTCCTCAAGCAGCATGTGATTGCCAAGATAACCCCTTCGGATTTTACATGTCCTTGTGAATTATTCAACCTCACTGCACAAAGAAGCCTAAGAAGAATCTTTGAAGAGAATCCCACATAGATTAGTCTCTCTTTGCCAAGTCTCTTTTGACATTGACTTTGTTGGGTGGAGCCCCTTGCTAAAGAGCTATTGCTATTTACTGCTATTGCTATTCCTATTGATGCAGCAATATGCCACAACACTATGAAATCCACCTTTATCTCCTTGTCCTGGACACTAGATGCCACATGCTGCCAGAGACCACAGGACCTGCCTTGCCCTGTCCAATGTCCCACAACCCCACTTAGAACCTCAGGGCAGTTCTCTGGAAGGAAGTACAATGGTCACGTCATCAACAGCAGCAGAGCTGTCCTCCCTCACAGATTCTATGGTAGGCCCTTCTGAAACACATGACTTAGACATCCCCATGACATCAAGCATGAAGCAGGTTTTGTAACAAGAAATTCTGGGGCATGTGCTACCTAAGCTAAATATTCAACATTACTCATCAAAATGCTCACCCTCTGTTTTACTTTTTTTCCTCTTTCAGCTGTCTTAAACAGAACAATTCAGCCCAAAGAATCATGCATTCTCCCCAGCCTTTTTCATAGGGTCTGTTTTCTAAACATTCTTTTGCCTATCTCTGGTTTCCTTCTAATTTGTCTGCATTTTCTGTTCCAGATCCTGCACATATGCTCCAGAATCACATGTGAGCTTTAAAATGGCAGAAAGACCACAGAATGGGAGAATAGGTAAGCAGTCAGTCTCAATGCTCAAGTTAGTTTACAGCTTGCAGAGGGGAAGGGCAATGCTTTACCATGCTTCTTACTCTGTCTCTGCATAGAACTGACAGCTATTTAGTTTGTGTTCCATTATAACCCCCAGATTCCTGGTTTTGCTTTGCTACTGCATAAACACTTGCACCTTATTGGTAATTCTGTGTTGGATTTTGCCACACTAGACATAGAATATTTTACTTGTCATTAAATCAATCAGATAAAGATTAATAATGGCATTTCCTCAGCTGGTTTAATTTGGAATTCTCCTGCTCTCCACAGTTATCCCCATCCCTCTTAGATTACTTAGGCCTTGCATTCCTCCACTACCTCATGATAAAGTTCATATCCTCATGATAAAGTTCATCAGTCTCTGTTAAGGCAATTAATTGACAAAAATATTTGCTGTTCTAGACCATGGTCTGAGCCTGTCATGGGTAAAATTGTGTCAGAACCACAAGTCTGGAAAAGCACACAAAATAATGAATATTTCAGTCTCTTCTTCTCCTTTACAGACTGGTCAAAGGAAAAAACAAATCAGGTGTTGCTTTGGCAGACAGAATGTGTTTCATTCTAGCGCAAGGAAAAGTTGTCAGACATGATCAAAAGATTTTCAGCTTGGGGACTTAAATCTGGGTGATCCAACCTTCTAAGTGTGGATGAACTAGCAACACAGGCAGAGGTAAAAATTTCTAGTGCTGGAGTATCTACCACTGCCATAATTAAACAATTCCAATTCCATCTTTATGCAGATATGTAAAAGGTGTCTTGATAGAAGTGTCCCACAATTAAACAGCAGTATCACAGAATCACAGAATCACCAAGGTTGGAAGAGACCTCAAAGATCATCAAGTCCAACCTGTCACCACAGACCTCATGACTAAACCATGGCACCAAGTGCCACGTCCAATCCCCTCTTGAACACCTCCAGGGATAGTGACTCTACCACCTCCCTGGGCAGCCCATTGCAATGGCTAACAACTCTCTCAATGAAGAACTTTCTCCTCACCTTGAGCCTAAACTTTCCCTAGTGCAGCTTGAGACTGTGTCCTCTATTCAGTATCAGTATCAGGAGGAGAGCCCATCCATGCCACAGCCCCAGCGTCCACCTCTCTCTTCAACATCACCACCTCTAGTCCTTTCCACTCTGCTTCATTAGCTGTACTTCTGCATTTGAAACTGATTGCAACCTACCAAAGCTCATCAATTGAAACACTGTGTTATCATATTACTTTCAATAGCACTCTACTTCAAACCAAAATAGCATTTGCCTTTGATCTGCCGTACCAGATGTTTTCACTGATCTATCCACAATGACATCTGATTTCCTGAGTGACTACAAGTAATTTCCAACTCAAATTACTCTTCCCACATGCATATACAGTATTTAATATGCTGTTGTATCATTGTATTGGGTGGCTCAGTTTGGTCCCTCTGACTAGTGAGCCACTCAGTCTGATAAACAATTCTCTGCAAGATTTGTCTCATTTTCTTCACTCTTTTCTCCACCATCATAAGGAGAACACATATATTTTAGAACATCAGTCAAGACACATCCATGTGTAATCAAGTCAGCTCCTGTTTCCTTAATCAGTTACATAATCAGGCTTGACTTTTATCCACATACTTACTGCACAGCTAATTGTGGAGTCTTTTGCCAAAACTCCTATGGATAGGAATGCATTATCACTACACCACCATCACTACACCACAGTAGTGTATCAAATTGTTGTCCATCTCCTCTACATTACAGAAAATAAAAGAGGTGATTGAGAGGATAAGACAAGAGAGTATTACTTAAGTTGTCTTACATAACTATGTAGAGCATAAACATAAACTTTTTGGATAGCCTGAAGTAAAAGATCATGTCAAATGAAAACCATGGTCCATCACTACTGTTCATGTAAGGGTGCATCAAGTCAGTGAGAATTGACTATATACCCCTAGAACAAGGGGTAATGGTTTTAAACTTTAAGAGGGTAGTTTTAGATTAGTTATTAGAAATAAATTCTTCACTGTGAGTATGGTGAGACACTGGAATATGTTGCCCAGAAAAGCTGTAGATGCCCCCTCCTAGAAAGTGTTCAAGGCCAGGTTGGATGGGGTTTGGAGCAACCTGGTCTAGCAGAAGGTGTCCGTGACTATAGATGGGGAGTTGGAGATGATCTTCAAGGTCCCTTCTAACCCAAACCATTTTATAATTCTCTGAATTTCTCATACAGGATCCACTGGACAGTTTCTCAGCAGATTTTGTCTAATTTCAATGTGATTTGGTGCAACAACAAAAGAATTTGGGCATATAAAATAAAATCTAGACACTCACAGTCACATTGCATGTTTCTTCACATCTCTCTTGAGTTTCCACCTATCCTGCAGTACACACAGTAATCTGGCCAAAGAACTACTCCTCTGCAGGCTTGGTCCCCTGTGAGACCATGAGGACAGCTTTGCTGGCATGGGGTAAGGGTCAGATGGGATGGTAACAAGCAGCAGATGATGGAGAAGCATGAGGGCATAAGGACCTTCAGAAAGTCACGGCCTGCAGTTCCACAAATCATATTATCTTTATATATTCTCACTGCTGAGAGTGGACTGATAGGATAAGGATTTTCATGTTAGCTTGGGTTCCCATGGAAATGAAGATTATGCATATTTTCTTTGTCTCTCTTTCTGTCAGCACACCCTACTGTTTTCTGGACCAATTTTTGGCCAGTTTTGGTGCAGTCTGACAAACTCAAAAAATTAATGTTTCTAGGAGTTGCATAAAGATCAGAAGAGATCCAAATCATGGCCTTTGCCAGTGGAAAGGATGCAGACTGAACCTTCTTCCACTGGCCTGTTTGGCCATCTGGCCATATCTTCAGAGAGACAAAAAATGTCTTGCCTCTTGCCCAACCAGCAGTTAGGGGAAAGGGCAGAGTGCTATAGAGAGTTTTAAGGAGGTGGGGAGAGGAGGGGGGAAGCTACCAAAAGCTACAAGGAACATTATTTCTGCAGACACAGCTCAGTTAGCTCTGAGGCATCTGCTACCAACTTTTCTGGGCTTTTCAGGTCCAGCAGGAACTAAGAACATCTGAGACAAACTATTTCCAGTCAGATAAAACCCCCACTAAGCCCTAAACCAACCTCACTGCCTTCTGCCAGTGTGAGTCCTGCCGTTACCATCCATTCCTTGAGCATGAGTAATGCAGTGCATGCCATCTGAATCAGCTCCATGCTTTTAGTCACAAGGGCAAAGCTGGGTTTTGGCACACTGCATTTGAGAGGTTAGGAAGTAGCTGTTCCTGCCATGAGAGGAAGAGGAAGGGATTAAATGGGGCAGAAGAGCCAGGTTGTCTGCTTCTACAGCCCACTGACAAGGCAGTGATGGGGTAATTGCTCCACTGGCAATGCCATTATGAGTTCAGCATCCACTCAAATGCATCCCTAGGTGGCAGAAAGCAGCAAACCTGGCTTTCCAGGGCTGTGCCTTGATCCAAGCAAGTGGTAAGAACAGAGGTATTTTACCATCCCAGGGATATGCCACCCTCAGCCGGTGCCAGCCTCACCTGCATGTAGAGCTACGCCTGGGTTTCTCCCAGAAGACAACAGCTGCTGCTTCCATTCTAGTTGTATCTTGAGAGCATCCTTTAACTCTTTAAGCCTGTTTCCTGAAGTGGTTCTGCTTCCCAAGGAAACTCCACCGAGACCACAGCAGGAGAAGGTCCTCACAAACTTTGTAACTTCTGAACACAAAGCAAGGTAGGGAGAAGGTCTGGACTTCTATATGACCTCAAGTACCAGCTGTGCATTTTATGCAAATAGTGTAGATTGGCGAGAAAATTTGTTGGAGATAAGCAAAAAGAGATGCAAAATGTTGAGCAACCAGAAGATGAAATAATCTTGCAGTCCCAGTGCAGTGAATAAAGCCAACAGACCACTGTCATCTGAAAAACCTCAGACATTTTGAAGAGATTTCTTTGCCTCCTTCAGGGACAGAAAAAGGGGGGGGGGGGGGGGGGGGGGGGGTGTCAAAAAAGTAAAATAATTTTAAAAATACATCTGTTTTAGGAAAGTACTTGATTTCCATTTGTGGGAAAATTATTACAGCCAAAGATTTTAAGTATGGTTTTGCAACTCAAAAAGATTCTGTGGGGTGTTTCAGCCACAAAAACAATGTGTTCTTGTGTGGATAAACATTCCATTATTTGAGAAGCTGAATCATTATTCCTCAATGATCCTGTTATAGCATATTTTTAATTGGGAGCTCGTGTTGATAACAAGACTAAAAGTGCATCATCTTTTCCAGGAAGCCAGCCTAATGCAGAGATCCATTTGATCTTCTGATCTCTCTATCGACTTTGTGCTGCATGCCAAAATAACAAGTCATGCCTTCGTGTCACCGCTAGAAATGAGCTTAGCCAGAGTTCATCTCCAGACAGAAAACAGTGAAGCTGAAGGGATTTGAAATCACTAAATCATAGGTCAGGAAACAGCATCCAAGAGCAGAGTTCAGAAGAATTTGGAAGGATGAGGATAGAAGTAGGGGGAGGAGCAAGAAAATGCAACAGGGTTTAGAAAAGGAGATCAATTAAAACACTTTAAATGCAGTCTGGTTTCAATACTTGAAGTAATGCAAGTCTATGGGATATGACAAGAAGTTGTGCCAATATGCTGAAAACATCAAAAATGAGTGGGCTACTCCCAGTGCTGATGGGAGAGAGATTTTTAGGGCCAGCCCATTAGTCCTCCTGAGCACTGCTGCTGTTGCTGCTGCGCAATGCACCTGGCTCCCAGCCAGCTGCAGGGATGGAGAGAACTTCACCTCACTACTACATCTTAGCTTTTTTAACTTTCACCTAAATGAAGCTGCAGATTTTACTCTTAGGAAATGATCTGTCATTCACAGTGAGCAACTCTGAAAAATTCTGGACTGTTTGGTCACTTGTAAGAATATCTTGAAGTATTGCAATGGCAGCACCCTCCAGAAGCCCCTTTGATTTGTCTAACACCAAAAGCCAAAGCAGATGGCAATGACATTACAACTTGGCTAACACGTATAGGTGTTACACATTACACCAATTACTTGGATGACACTTAGTCCTCTTTCCCCCAAGTTACTTACTCCAAGGCCACATTCCTCTGATTATCCTGATGCCAGGCAGAAAGGGGTCTGCTTTTCCAGCTGTTACTGAGCCTGTGCCATGGGTTTGCCACTAGAGGACACTGAATCAACGTGAGACCTTGCTGGAGGGTTGGACCGGAGGGGCTGCTGAGGGGGGGTCTGCCCACTCCCACTTATGAAAACCCTGGGAAAGCTAGAAACTAGACGGGGGTTCTCAGCTGCACCGCTAGTGGTTTGCCACTTGAGTCTATGACTCTTAGATGTTTTCCTGTCCCTTTGGGATTCTTTCATTTTATATATGGGGTACATTTTTTATGCTGTGGGGAGGAAAAATGGGAAATCAATGTTATTTCGCATTGTGCAAAGTTCTGTGTATTTGTTTATGATGAGCTCTTTACTAGGGAGCCCATTGAAAAGGAATTGTGAAAGAAACCAAACAGGAAAGGGTGGAACAATGATCTCGATAAGAAGCATCACAGGCAATGCTCAAACACAATGGTTAGATTTACAGCCTGGAAGATGTGATGGCTCTGCCCCAACCCCAGCGAAACTGTTGTTTTTCTAAGGCTGTAGATCCGGAGATCAAAGGGTAAAGATCAAGCCTACAGAAGGAGCAGGAGAGAAAGGGCTGCAGAAGTTCTTGTAAGCTCAGGAGGCTGAGAAAGGCATGAAGTCTGCCCTAGACAAGCTGTGACTTAGTCTTAAAAGGAACAAAGCCTTATCGACTAGTACAAAGTCTCATCTACCCACGGGTATGAAGGGAGTGCTGAGAACAGGATGGTGGCATGTACATGTATTTCTACTATTTATATCAATGTCTCAAAATTCCAAATACTTTGGACACACAAGTCACTCTTCAATATGAAAAAGCTCTTTAATAGTGGGCAGCAACTCATAACTGTCCACTCATGCTCTCAGGAGATACGAGTGACCTCACCACAACTGATGGGCTGTGACACCCTTCATGAATGAGGAGCTGAATCCAGGGAAATTCTTGGGGGTAGCTACATGAAAGAGGCTACACCAAATGCCAGCACCAGCACTAGGGTGTATCAGAAGTAGGGCTGGTTCCTGGTATAAGCAGAACAGGTAGCAGAATACCTTAGGAAGGCAAAATGAACAGGGCTTCCTTGTTACTTGGCCTCTCTCAAGATGGCTAAGTGAAGCGAGCCATGACTCTCCTGCAGAAAAGACCCTGCTTTCCCTCACTTCAATTCTCACAGATCCCCTTGCAAGGAAGGACTTTCCAAGATCTTCCTCATGAAGCTGCCACAGTTCTGCACCCTTCGAATAGCCCTCATTTCCAAATCCAGACACAACCTATCTCTGGTCTGCAAGCAATGTGTGCCCTCAAGGAAGGCCTGAAGAATGAAAGCCTTAGCAAGGTACCTGAGGAGGAACCTGCCAAGACCCATCACCATAGGAGTGACACCAAGGCTCAACTACCACCTCTGGGAGAGGAGAATAAAAAGATTTGTCATCAAGAGCATGACAACAGGCCCTGTGCCAGTGGAGAGCAACAAATATGTGTGCCTGTAGGACAGGACAACCACTGCACCATGGTGCAGCTATGCTGGCAGTGTAACCAATGGGAGGGAGAATTGTCCCCTAGGCATCTTACATGCCCCAGCATGAGGAAACCCATGCTGAGCTGGTTGGAGGATTTATAGCACTGTGGTGGTCACAGAGTGCTTCAGAGCTGATTTTGGAAATAGAAGGTCTTTTATGACACTCCTGTGCTTTTTCTTTCCTGTTCTCCACCATTAAGCATAGTACAGCAATCTTTGCCCCAGATATTGCTAGAAGTAAATATCAATAGCCAATAAAACCTGCAGCAGGGAAGAGAAGGGCAATCAGAGCACAGGAGCAGGACTGTTCTTCCAAGCAGTTAGCCCCAGCCTCTCTCATGATGGGCAGGAGTTGAGGTACAGTGAGAGCATAACTATGTAAGAACAAATTAATTAAAAATATGTTTGGGTGGGTTTTCTAAATTATCACAAATATTAACTTTTACACAGTTCCTGTGTTTTCCATATCACTAGGCAACACACTGTCACTGCAGAAGCTGAAGGAAACCTTCATCTCAATTCCATATTTCCTGGCAGGTAGGACAAGCTCAGGGAGGGAGAAGAGGTCCAGTTCAGAGGAAGGCTGCAAACCACCATCTCAGGAAGCATCCCATCCAGGATACTATAGGATATTTGATGGAAGAGGGACAAAAAAAGTTTTACTCCATAAGTTAACTGCTAAGCCCTTTGCTTCTAAGCCCTTTGCTTCTTTTTCAAATCTTTCAATGTAGCAGATTTGAGTTATTTCTGAAACACTCAGACAATTCTGAGACATTCTTCCCTCTTCTGTGCATCCATTCTTTTAGCAAGCTTGTCCCCGGTTCATAGGCACCCACTGTTAACCCAGAACTGCATTTGCAGAGCACAAACTCTTTGATGAGACCAAAAAAGAACAACAACAACAACAACAAAAATCCTGTTTTAGAAGCAGCACTGATTTATTATTTCAAATGCAGACAAAGAGGGAAACTTTTGCAAATAAGTTTCTGGAAAACTTGCCCACATGAAAATCCTGACAGCCCACCAACATCACAGCTCTAAATCACAGCATGAGACCAGAGGGGCTGCATGTCCTTGACATGCACAGCCAAAATCAAGAGCCTGGAATGAGTCTAGATAAATCCCATATTGATGTAACTCATACTTTCTTTCACCTCTCCAACCCCATCCCTCAGGATCATATCAAGATAGACTTTAGCTAGGTTATCCAAACTCTGCATTGCTTAACTCTGTGTGGGTGTATCCCCTGCCTCACCCACTCCTTACCTCTGCTCTCTGGCCCCAGCATTCAGGGAAGCTCAAGGTGGAGCCTCTCACATACCTCAAGTCTCACTCCAGCAACTGTAATGACAACATCTAATGCTTTTTTAACTTCTAGGATTGCTCAAAAGAGCTATATTTAGGAGAAAAATCTAAAATGTTGCCCCTTTGACTTGTGCTCTCAGGAAGTTCCTGGCTCCTGCAAGTCTCCTTGTACCAAAGCTAACTATTAAGCTCTTGTTATTGCAGCCCATTTCAGTAACAGCAGTTGCCCAGTAAGCATTGCACTCAAACTGCACAAACATTCTGGAAGTTGCATTAACATATAAAGGACATTCTGCTCTATCAAAACACTTCACTTAATTTGCTGCTGTTATACACGTACCTGAAACAGGGATAACAGGCAGCTAAAAGTAAGTTTCACAGTTTCTGGAAGGTAATAGTTGCATCAAATTTATTAGATATCTTCCTAGAAGCACATCTGTATACACGAGGGGGAGTGGTAATTATTCATTCAGGGCACTTGAGCATCTCCCCCATGAAGAAAGACTGAGAGCCCTGGCGCTGTTTAGTTTTGAGATGACTGAAAGGGGGTCTGATCAATGTCTATAAATATCTGAGGTGTAGGTGTCTAGTGGAGAGGGCCAAGCTCTTTTTGCTGGTGCACAGTAATAAGACAAGGAACAATGGATACAAACTTGAACATAGAGTTTTACCTCAACATGAGGAGAAACTTATTTACAGTGAGGATGATGGAGCACTGGAACAGGCTGCCCAGAGAGGCTGTGGATTCTCCTTCTCTGGAGACTTTCCAAACCCACCTGGATACATTCCTGTGTGGCCTACCCTCGGTGACCCTGCTTTGGGCAGGGGGCTTGATGATCTCTGGAGGTCCCTTCCAACCTCTAACATTCTGTGATTCTGTGATTTATGGATTATTTTAAAAAGAAAAAAGAAAAGAAAAAGAAAAGAAAAGAAAAGAAATTAGGACACCTGCTGGTATTCATCCTGTACTGATTTCGGTTATTGAAAGTGCATAACAGAAAAGCAAACACAGGCAGTTTCAAATAGCACTAGCATTTGCTATCCTGTTCCTGCTCTTGTTTAAAAATCTGCTCTCTGGAATAGGCTATTTTGATGGGGAAAAAAAATTAATTGTATGTTCTGATTTCATTTTTTTTGTTGCAGAAGATGGAGATGTACAAGACTTCAAAGCCTCCCAAATTGAACAACACTACAGCACAATTACAATCTCAGTTACATGCATATTCAGAAGCAACAAGATTTTAAGACATACTCAGAAGTACACAGTTATGGAATGAGCTTTTGTAATAAAAAACACCAGCATGAAGTTATGAAGAGTATTTGTTCACTGCTTGTCCCAGAATTCATGTTGATGGTGTGCAGGTCCCTGTCCTAGCTGATTTATAGTCAAGTTTTCAGGTAGTATAAAAGTCTCAAATAATGTTTTATTACTATCATTACTTTTTGTTGAAGAGAACAGCTATGAACAGTAGTTCTGGTTACAAGTAAGTAATCCAATTTTTTAGGTATGAGCTCTTTGCAGTGGGCTAGCTTTCTAACTAGACTGCACCATTTAGAAATATCAGTAGGCTGGAACATAACAAGCTGATGCTGCTTGTCATAGCTCCAAAAGCAAAGAACCAGGGAAAACCTGGAAGAGCTTAGCATTCAGTGTTTAATACCTTCTCAAACATGCCAAAAGATTTAAATAAGCATAGCTTTTTTCTTTTATTGCAAGGGAAACTTGCATGTAGGAATATAATCATAGAATTGTCAGGGATGGAAAGGACCTCAAAGATCATCCTGTATCCACCCCCCTGCTACGGGCAGGGACACCTCACACTAGAGCAGGTTACTCAGAGCCACATCCAGCCTGGCCTTAAAAACCTCCAGAGAAGGGGCTTCCACCACCTCCCTGGGCAACCTCTTCCAGTGTCTGACTACCCTCATGTGGAAGAACTTCTTCCTAACATCCAATCTGTATCTACCCATTTCTACTTTTTTTCCATTCCCCCTAGTCCTGTCATTCCCTGACACCCTAAAAAGTCCCTCCCCAGCTTTCTTGTAGGCTCCCTTCAGATACTGGAAGGCCACAATAAAGTCTCCTTGGAGCCTTCCCTTCTCCAGACTGAACAGCCCCAAATCTCTCAATCTGTTGTCATAGGAGAGATGCTCCAGCCCTCTGATCATCCTCATGGCCCCAATAAAATCTGTCTATGACTGCCATTGTGCTATTGGCTGCACCATGAACTCAGTCACCAGCCATGCTTTCCTTCTGCTTTCTCAAACCATTGTGCCTTTTTTTTTTCTGACAAGGATAAATAACTCCATGGTTACAGCCCTTCTGATACCCAGAGTAGCCTCATTTACCTGGAGACAGATTCCTTCCTAGCAGTATCTATTAAGAGTGTCCACAGGTTTGTACCAGCTCAGTGTAGCTTTGAGAGTACAAGACTGAAGCCTAAGTTACTACAGAATAGCAGAGTATGTGTGATCTGGTATGTATAAAGAACTGAGCAGATTCTACCTCTCCTAACCTTATGCTGACCAGTGTGCACTAGTAATATGGTACAGGCCATGTACATTCAAAATCCTGCTTTTGTGGTCTCTGCCACAGGTTTTTTTACTTTGGGAAGTAAGTTCAGGGGTGGCTGCAGAGAGCAGGGCCTCCTGGTGCTGATTTTCTGCAGATCATCTACAGCAGGACACAAGCCCACCCTCCAGCACTGAACTTTGAGACTGGTAGCAGCTGTGCAGAGAGAGCCTAGACCAAATGGAGCTGGGTCTGACTGAAGGCAAAAGAGGGAGCAGTGACTCATTAGCTAAGGAGCTAACAACAAATGAGCACAGAGGACAGGCTGGCAGCCCGTGTGCCATGTGAATGAAAGGCAGAAAGCAGGTGAGGATGGAAGAAAAAATAGCCTGGCTACCTCTAAACCCAACAGTGTGGCTCACCAGCCTCAATTTTTTTGAAATCACCTCGCATTGAATGGGGAACTGGATTAGAGGTGTTTCAAATCCAGACATACATTTTCTTGTTTAGCAGCTATTTTTATCTCCATCTGAGGCACGGCTGTTTAAAGGCATGTTAAGTAAGCGCAGCTTTAAGTGACTACCTTTAACTTTGTAACAGCACGTGCGTCTCCAGCTCTCTGATTGCTGTGAAACATCTTTCACCAAATGCTCAGTAAAACTGTGCTGTATCTTGAGGTCAATGTTTGTGGTGTAAGCAAGTTTGCCATCCTAACATTAGCAGACAACAGAGCAGCTAACAGACATGTCTGCACTGAAGGATCTCTTCGAGATTTATTGCAGCCCTAATGAGATTTTGGGCTTGAGAGGGCTTAAACCCTCTGCAGCAGCCAGAAATCATAATTCAGAGGCAGGTAAAAAAGTGGGTTTCTAACTCTGTGCTGTTTATATTTTCCCTAAATCAGCAAAACTAAGGTTTATAAGACGCAGTGGAAAGGGTCAGCTGCAGATGCACATTGGGAGGTTCCAGGGTTAAGGCATGCATCACCTTTCCAAATAAAACTGTGGTTCAAAGTACATCTCCAGTGAGACAGGCAGTCTATCAAAAACTGCCTGGGATTGAAGCCTAAATAGACAAAATGGGCAGAGAAATCCCTAAGGCCTCTTAAACTATTTTGAAAAATTACAGATTAAACAGAGGAAATAATTTTAAGCAGACTTTTAAACTATTTATTTAAACAGTATAAACCTTCTGCATGTAACAATCATGAAGATGCAGAGCCTGTGAGCAACTTTAAAAGGTGATGGCATAGGGAATGACTGTGAAAGAAATAATAAATAAATAAATAAATAATAAAATAAAATAAAGTAAAATAAGAAAATAGGGAAGGGAAGGGAAGGGAAGGGAAGGGAAGGGAAGGGAAGGGAAGGGAAGGGAAGGGAAGGGAAGGGAAGGGAAGGGAAGGGAAGGGAAGGGAAGGGAAGGGAAGGGAAGGGAAGGGAAGGGAAGGGAAGGGAAGGGAAGGGAAGGGAAGGGAAGGGAAGGGAAGGGAAGGGAAGGGAAGGGAAGGGAAGGGAAGGGAAGGGAAGGGAAGGGAAGGGAAGGGAAGGGAAGGGAAGGGAAGGGAAGGGAAGGGAAGGGAAGGGAAGGGAAGGGAAGGGAAGGGAAGGGAAGGGAAGGGAAGGGAAGGGAAGGGAAGGGAAGGGAAGGGAAGGGAAGGGAAGGGAAGGGAAGGGAAGGGAAGGGAAGGGAAGGGAAGGGAAGGGAAGGGAAGAACTCTAACTTAATGTTGAAAAAGGTAATGGCAAATGGGATAAACATTTGCAGTGCTGATAAAGCTCCTACTGAGGATGGAAGGAGATGGATCTGGAGTATCTCAACTCCCGGCTCACAGGGCCTGTGCTGACTGGAGGATGACCTTGTGAAATATCTCCTTCTAGGAATCAGCAGCTAGACAGCAGCAAGACATGACTGCCCACTGCATCCCACCTTCCCAGCCCTCTGCCACTTCTCTTTCCTGGAGGTTGCCATCTCACAGGTCACAGGCTTGTCACAAGCTGCTACATGACTGATCAGAGAGAAGGACTGCAGGAGATTTGATGGCCATTCATGAGCACTAATTTTGTGAGAAGTATTTGGAAGTCTGTATTTGGAAGAAGACATATGCAAACAGCAGTTTCCCACACAAATGCCTGTTTAGAAAGATGGGCATGAGGAACAAACCTGTATTGGACACATGGCAGCCACCAAAGAAAAATATCCAAAAATTACGTGGGGGAATATTTGCTCAGTGTCTTCACAAGCAATGTTTTTAGCAATGCTTTCAGCTTTAATCATTGGCTCTGAGCAGCTGGTAAGTGGGTTATTGCAGTTTTTACAAACAGTCCTTGGAGCTTGGTATCATTTCAGTAGCTCCTGACAATGAATTCTGCAACCATCAGGTCACTGGTTAGGACCAGGAACCCAAGCATGGCAGTATGTTTTCCAAGAGCTTTATTTTCAGCACTGTCAAAAATGTGTGGAGAAATCTGACAATATTCAAGAGAGGAGACAGAGAAGAGGCATCCTGCTTCATTAGGTACAAAATATAACACCATCTAGCTCATGTGTCATCAACAGACCCTTCTCCTATGACGCCTAATCCTGTGAGAACAATCAAAACCTTTGGAGAGCCAGTCCACTTTAAAACCAGGGTTTTCAAGATCTTCTGCAGTGTTTATAAATGTGGTCATGAGATATGTTTGTCACAAGCTAGCTCTCTAAGTCAGCTCTATTTTGATGGCAGTATGGGGATATTCATCTGCTTTGCTGTAGTTATGATCCCACATTGGTCTCATTACAGAGTTCCCTTTCCTGAAAAATATCTGGTAACAGCAATACCAAATACTTTTCAGTGGGACTGTCCACCCCTTTTACACAGCTAAGCTCACAGGAATGGCATCCTACACATCCAAAGGTTTTGGGTTTATCAACAGCTGTATAGTCATTTACAAAGTGGCATCACTCTTGAAACTCCAGCCTAAGAGCCTGGAGTACTGCTGGCCCTCCTCAGGTCTGCAAACCTCTGAGCCAGGGCTGAACAACACAAGGTCTGCTTAAAGCCTTGCATCTTTCTATGTATTTCACCCCCCTCACCTGTGAATTCCTCTTCTTCCTTTCCAACTCATATTAGTGAATAATATTTGCATCACTGTTATGTGTGCTTTAAACTAAACTATGCTATGCTGGTCTCATAGTCTAATGCACTTTCTCAGCCTTAAGTGCTCACTAGACATGATACATTTCTTCATGTATGGAGAACACAGCCTTTGTTATCAAATTATTTTACAAAGAGAATCAACATCCATTCACAAACAGTCAAGGAAATCATTTCTACCCCAGGTCACAGGTTCTCAGTTACCTGAAAACTGCACATATCATGACAACACTCACACTCTTACACAGTCTTGGCTCAAACAGGACTGTCACTGAAAATGGCATCTTTTTTTCAGTGCTCTAGTAATTAAACACATCAGAATAAAAGGCTCATTATTGAGAGCACTGTGAATATTCACAGGCAAATAAATTATTCAAGGGCACCTGCCCAAGACAGCTAGTTTGCTATAGCTGCACATTCCTCCTTATCAGTAAATACTATCCCAATAGCCGCCTCCAAGCCACAGTAACATAGCTGACCTTTCCCTCAAGAAACCTCTTAATTTCTTTGAGACATCTCCCACCCTACCTAGGAAGATATCAGGCACTTTTCATTGGATTCCCAGAAAACCCAACTGATTGATCAGTTCTCAGCCATACCATCAGATCACTACATGCAAAAGCTGTTTTTCTGTTTTTCACTAATGTAAATAAATCAGTCACTCTCCTTATACAGTTTTAAGGATATCAGAGATCACACCTCTAAGATACCATTTCTTTTGACCACAACAACTTCAGCTTGCCAGTCTCCTCAAGGTGAGGAGAAGTTCTTCACTGAGAGAGTTGTTAGCCATTGGAATGGGCTGCCCAGGGAGATGGTAGAGTTGCCATCCCTGAAGGTGTTCAAGAGGGGATTGGATGTGGCACTTGGTACCATGGTCTAGTAGGCTAGGGTGACAGGTCGGACTTGATGATCTTTGAGGTCTTCTCCAACCTTGTTGATTCTATGATTCTTGTTGCAGAGTTGCTCTCCTGCTCTTGTGTTTCTTTGAGTTCAGAAACCTACACCACTTTATGATATTCCCTTTGAACAGATTTGATTCTGCAATGTAAATAATTTCTCCATAGAGTTATTTGCTTCCTTAAGACAGTTTTCACAAGAACCACTTATGCAACCTGCACATAATGTAAATGTTCCCGAAAGGTTAAACATTTTTAACAGCAGTACCAACACCACATTTCATTGCTCCATAAGGCATACAAGACATCTAAATTTTTGCTGCAAGACAGGACTTTTCTCCAATGGTAGACTTCAGCTACTGTAGTTTTCCTTGTCCTAATGCTTCGGAGCTGTAAATCATTTCCTTTCAGGTTCCATTTTTGAGGTCATCCTGTTGTGTTGACTCTGAAGAACTGAGACACATTTTCTTTAAGGAAAGCAAATACACTCAGCTTTTCCAGGCTTAGTGGGTCACAGGAGAATTCGCACTCCCTCACGCCTTGAAGTACTGCCTGTGATCTCAGAGGCAAGAGCTCTGGATTTGGCAGCCCTACTAACAGACTTGTAAAGCTGTGTTGAAGTCTTCATAAGGACTCCTTTCCCTTAATTAAGAAAACTGAGTTGTTCTGGCTTGATATCAAACATCACCTTCTAGATTTCTTGAACGGCTGAACTTGCACCAAAACACGAAGAGATTCACTTGGCGGTGTTTGCTTGTTTTTTTACCAGGAAGAATCTGTGAGTAATGAAGCCTGGCAAGCCACTGATGAACAATCAGAATGTATGCTATTTGTTACTAATGATAATTTCAGTAATTATTAATTGCCTGCCATTCTGCAGAGCCAGAGAATTTCCTTTTTCTGACAGTCTCTTCCCATCTGATCTTGTTAATGACTCTTGCCAAAGCACCTCTCCTGTTTTATCCCTGCTCTGTATGAGATTTCCTTTATATCAAGCACTTCTTGAAAATTTCTTTAATAACTCCTATAATTACTTAGGAGAAAGGCTTCAGACTACATAAAAAGCTTTCCAAAAACATGCTTCAGTCGATAAATTCACAGTGACCACATTCACAGGTACAAAATCCTCACTGATCCTAACCCAGGAGCTTTCATCCTTTTCCTGAACCCAACATAGAGGGGAAACCTCTGCCTTATTTTATATGCATGTAGCTCTGCACACGAGTGGCATCAAGCTCCACATCCAGTTCGAAAACAAGGCAAGCAAAGTAAAGGGTCTCTCAATCCCAGTGTTATGTTCTCCACAGGGCCCATAGGCCTCAGACAGATAGGCAGGTTTGCAGGCTGCTGCCCCCCTGCAGTTCCCACACTAGGTCCTCTATTCTCAGGCAGAGAGGTTTTGATAGTCATAAATAGGGAGACATGTCTAGGAAGGCAAAACCACCTCATCCCAACAAGCCACAAAAATGATTAAGGGAGTGGAACCTCTTCCTTACAAGGGAAGAGTGAGGGAGCTGGGTCTCTTTAGTTTGGAGAAGAGGAGACTGAGGGGTGACCTCACTGATATTTCTATGTATGTGCAAATATGTGTCAATATGTAAAGGGTGAGTGCCAAGACAGGCTCATCTTGGTGATGTCCAATGACAGAACAAGGGGCAATGGGTTGAGGCACAGTAAGTTCCATAGAAACATGAGGAAAAATGAACAGCCTGCCCAAGGGGGATTGTGGAGTCTTCCCCTCTGGAGATATTCAAAAGCTGCCTGGATGCCTTCCTGTGTGATCTGTTCTAGGTGATCCTGCTCTGGCAGGGGGGCTGGACTTGATGATCTTTCAACATTCCTTCCAACACCTAACAATCTGTGATTCTGTGAAGCTGTAGTTAGAGCACACACACAGATATTTTTCTCACACTCATGGCACTCACTTCCAAAATAAAGTCAATAACAAAGGCAATAACACCAGCTTTTTAAAATACACAAAGGCAGTAAACACAAACGAGCACAGTTTCCAAGTGTGATTTAAAACAAACCAAAACAAAATCTCTGTCCTGGGATGAAGACAAGTTAGAATTTGACTTTTTTTTCTGTTTTCACCCTCTTGTGCTCAAAAGCTTTGGCTTAACTAACCATAATAATAGCAGTAATGAGCATTGCTTCCTAACCACTAAGTTTGCTACAATTACCTAAACAAAAATAGGCATGTTTTAAAATGTGACTCTAACTGTATTAAACAAATGCATGCTTAAATGTAATACTACATTAATTTGACAAATGCCATTGGGAAATTGTCCCATCCTGGGGAAACCCTGCCATAGAAACAATAGTTATTGTTTGGAAAACATGGGGGGGTGGGGGGGGAGGAGAGAGAGAGGAAAAAATAAAAAGAAGAAGAAAACCTAACAGCAGTGACTGAGAAGTGAGTCATGAAAGAAGCACATATGTGTTTTGCAACCCATCAATAGTTCTGCCCAGGATACTATCTGCTGTAAATGCAAAGGGCAGCTTGAAAGCCACTAGCTGTCTCAAGAGGAGCCATTCTTCATCCAGCCATTGCTTCAGTCAAGCTTTAACCATCTGTAGAAGGCACATTTTAAGCATCTTAGAATCATAGAATCAATAAGGTTGGAAGAGACCTCAAAGATCATCAAGTCCAACTTGTCACCCAAGACCTCATGACTACTAAACCATGACTTTACCTAGCACATAACTGACTGGAGGAAATTACATGCTCAGCCCTTCCCATACACAGCTCTCATCTATGAACTAAAAAGGCTATTTTAAGGCAAAAGGCTTTTCAATTTTTATGGAAAAGAGCTTCCAAAGGCCTTCTCACAGAGCCACAATGCCACCCACCCCCCACCCCGCCCAGAACCCCAGGCCAGCTCCACTTCTGAGGAATCAGACCCACTTCAGTGAACTTCAGATCTTAAAATACTTCTTCTGTGGTTAAAATATGCTAAAGTGTAGAAATACAGCCCGTATCACCATTTCTTCCACTGTCACAGTAGTGAGAATCTTAAAACACACCAGAGCTTTTTTTTTTTCCATGCCATATTTTTATTAAGATTTGATCAGCACTGATGCTCTCCAAAACTTGTCAACTCAAAGCCAGGTATTCTTTAAGCAAATTCGCACTTTCTACTGCAATGCAAGCAAGAGCTACGTTTTCCACAATGTGCACATTTGCAGCCTCCCTAAAGTCAGGAAGGCCTCTTCGGTTGGGCAAACAAATTAGTGGACCCCAGGTCGGGTTCAAGGCAGCACCATTATTTCTGGCCACGTGCTGGGGAGAAGCTTTTATCTAGTTTTTGTTTAAAGTGGAAAAGGCTACTTGGCTTTAACTAGCCTACTTAGTTGAGCCTCGTAGTTTCTTTATGTAAAGACTTTCCATCGATTAGACACTCTGGCAGACACTTCAGCTCCTTTGCTCCCTAACAGCCCTCTTTTCTTCAGGGGACAATAGCAGAGCTCCATCAAACTTAATTTATTTAATAGATACATAAAGGACACTTCTCTCCCCTCGACCACCCTTTCTCTTTAAGATCATGAAACCTTGAAACAACAGCACGGCTTGTCACATGCAGCCATCCCCGCCTGAGATTTTATTAGCCTTCTAAGGAAAGGGCTGTCCCCACGTCCCCATGGCTACCGACCGCTGCAGCGCAGCGGAGCTGTTGCTGGCAAGCCCACAGGGGGACCACGATATCTCTCCAGCTAAATCCTGCAGGGACCACGGTGCAGGTTCCCATGGCCTTGCCAGGATCTTGTGCCAGAGCTGTGTTCACAGAAAAAGTCCAGAGAAGTACGGAGCAAACTGATTTGATGAATATATCATACATCATTAGCATATAACTGATTGTCTTTTTAATTCCTGTAATGAAGCAGCAGCAGCGAGCTCTCTGCTGCGGGTTAAAGCAGGGTATTTGGACACCTTTTTGCTATCTGCACAGCAAACCACCCCACACCACAAGGAAGAAGCAGGTCCTTTGGGGAAAAAAAATGAAAAATACTTCAAAAACCAAGCTAACATCCTCTCTGAAGACAGCATTGCTCTTCATGAGGAATACTAATTTTAGCTGGTTCCCAAACATTACAGCTTGTTTCAGTTCTGTTTTCCCCAAACACTAGTAGGGGAGAAGAAGAAAAGAAAATAGAAAATCAGAGGTTGTTCTCAGCTTCCCTTTTGGGGACAAAAATAAACCAAACAAAAAAAAAAAAAAACCCAACACCTAGCATTGGGGCCCTGAGGAGAGGTAAAGGGCAGGGTGATGTACTTGGCAGCTTGGGGCACCATGACCTCCCAGTATACTCCAGTGCTGGCAGCTCCCACAGCTCCAGGGCTGCCATGGGCAGCATAGGGAAGTGGCTTGCAGAAGCACAGCATCTGTTTTCAGTTAGGTCCAAAACGTATAATCTGCAATCTGGCATCTCCTGGGGTAGAAGGGGAAGAGGGGAGGGATGTGATGAAAAAAGCAGCATTGTGGTTTATTAAATATCCTCAATGCTCAGACATGCTTTCAGCCTCCCCATTTGTTGATGCTTTTCCTCAGTCCCATGCTAGGTTTTCATGGTGGTGCACAAGGCAAAGGCACAGGCTGTGTCCTGGGATGAGACACAGTCTGCCTTAGAGAAACCACACCAGGTTCTAGGAGGTCCTTGCTGCCCAGCTTTGCTGCTGGATGAAGGAAGTAGAGCATAGCCACCTCCACCCAAGATTCTCTCTCCCTGGCCCTGGCTCAGTGTGCCTCACTTGTGAAACAAAGGCCATCATCTGCAACCTAGAAAAGAAAAGCATCATAAGGAAAACTTAAGAGTGAATATTATGATCGCAGTAAAATGTGACTCAGGACGTGTTGTTGAAGTTACCACTCTGCCAGCACACTCAAACATACCAGGGAATACTGGGCCCTGGAGCCAAGTAGGTAAGCACCGCACTGCCTCAACACATCACCTGTAGCACCAGGCAGCCTCATCCACAGCATGGCCAGGGGCAACCACCCATAGATATTTCACATGGACACAAGAAAATTGGAAAGTTCAGTCACTGCCTTTCACTGTTTCCAATGCTAGTATCAGCCAAGGCAATATCTCCAGAGGAGCAAGCTGCTCACAAGGTGAAGCCTGAAACAGCTCTGGGCAGCATTTCAGAGAGATCCCTTGCAGGACCAGGCACTGCCTCAAGACTCATAGGGGTCCATCACACAGCAGGGTGCCCAGCCCCAGGGAAGAGGTGCCCCACTGCACAGTGCAGGCATAGAGGGTGCAGGAGTCACAGAAGCACTGGCCTAAGAAAAATGCCTAAATCTTGTGCCTTTTAAATAAGCCTGTATCCACTGCAAGACAAGAAGTTGTTGCTGTGAAACCTCTCCTGCAGCCAAATCTTCCCCCAGGAAGAAGAGGAACAGGGCCCTATCAGTTCTTGGCAGATTAAAGGATTCACTCAAGACTGGGAAGATACCTCCTGTTGTAAAGGAGGCAGAATGGTGCTCCACCCTCTGCAGCAGTCCCTCTGCAGCAGTCCCTCATGCTGTGATGCCAAAAGCCCCCTGGGGCTCACAGATGCTGCCAGTGCCTCCAGGGACACACATTCAGCTGCCCATCACAAGCTGTCAGCCAGGGCATCGCCTTCATGGCCAGGGGATATGCCAACCACTCCCTTGTGCCTGCATCCAAATTCAGTTTTGCACATTCCTCGCAGCCTGCTCTGGTTCCCAGAAGCTCGGCTGTCATGCTGTACCATGCCTGCCACAGGTTGTCACTTCCAGGTGCCTCTCTTAACACACAGCTGCACTGAGCAGCTCAGGTTTGACTCAGCTGCTCAGGCACTTGCCTCACAATTAAAATGCAGGTGGAGGATGGAGCTGCACTCCAGTCTTTCACATAATAGCCCAGGAGGTTAGAGCACTGATTTCCTCAGATGGTGGGGAACTTCTGCCTGAAGCCATGTCTTTCAATTATAACCAATTTTATTCAGAGATAAGTGCTTTTAGAGGAGAGGCATGCCACTCCTCACATTACTGTTCCTCAGTTTTGCACAAGTTTTGAAAGGCAGTGGTCTTCTCATCCACCCAGTCTCTTGGGTGAAGGATGATGCTTCATAGAATCACAGAATCATATAATTGTTTCAGTTGGAAAACACATTTAAGATCATTGAGTCCAGCCAACAACCCAACACCACCAAGCCACCAAAATGCATTCTAAAGTGCCACGTCTACAAGTTTATTCAATATCTCCAGGGATGGTGACTCCACCACTTCCCTAAGCAGCTTGCTCTAATGCTTGACCATTCTTTCGGTAAAGAAATTATTCCTAAAATCCAATCTAGACCTCCCCTGGCACAATCTGAGATAATTTCCTCTCATCCTATCACTAGTTAGTTGGGAGATGGTCCTGCTCCAGCAGGGGGGTTTATAGCCCAGTGATTTGGGACTCACAAGAAGAAGTTGGCTTGACGATCCTTCCAGAGAGAGGAGACCCAAATCCCTGTCTTACACCACCCAAATAAGTCTCCAGACATGGAGCTACTGGATAAGAATGATGGCAAGCAGCCATTTTAATATAAGACAAACCTCTTTCTACAAACACTCATTTCCCTTCCTGGCCCAGGAGGGGAGCCTGGGATGACTAGCCAAGATGCTGGCCCCCGCAGCTGGGGAGATGTATCTCAGCATTTGATGATGAACCATGCACGCTCTTGGCTGGGAGAAGCACCTTGCAGAGAGCTGTTCCACCAGCACAGCAGTGCCAGCACATGCTGCACTGTTGCCAAACTGGGAAACTGTTCCTAAAAAACTAGAGCACTTCTAGGTAGCAGCTTTCTGTGTAACACACTGTTCAAATAGGGGTTCAGTATCTTTGTGGCTCTGGGTATTATTATCTAGAAATTATTGACTCAAAATGAAGAAACATGAGTGCTGTACTATCATGGTGCTGTGCTTGAGCTCACAACCCTTTCTGAGCAGTGGAGTATATCTGCTCTGGAACGGTACTACAGCAAAGTAACCCCAGCACAAAGCCAGCAGCCAGGCGGCCCAGGGTGCAGCACCTGTCCCAGCTCCTGGCACCCTCCACCACTGGCACAGTGACCACTCCTCATGTTCTTTGCAGCTGTCTGCAATGCTCAGGAGCTTTCTCCATTCCCCAGTTGTCTTCACACCCTATGGAAACATGATTCACAACCTGCTGCAGAGGATCAGACCAACACATATGGGTGGGCAGCCTTTCTCCCTTTCACCTCAGATCACTCCCCAAGATGTGGCTAAGTTCAGCGTTTGCAACATGGGCATGCCACAATCAGCAAGGACTAGGTGTAAGCTGAGGTGAAAAGGTTCTTTCATTTGGGGAAGCAGCATCTCATTGCAATCCCAACTCCTCTGTGCAGCAACCAGCCATCCCTCCCTTTCTTGTCCAAACACAGACAATTTCCTTGCATGACAGCACAAGCCAGAAACAAAAAACTCTCACTATAATAGGTTGCTCTTTCTTGCATACTGTGCCTGCATGGCCCTATCTATCCTGCCATTGCTAGAGGCAACCAGACTTGGACAGAGGACTCTATGACAGAGAAAACACACCAAAGCATCAAGGAGCAGATGAATGGCTACCGCCTACCACTGCTCAGGTTCCCATTTTCACTGGCTTGGCATGCTCTTTAATGTCATGTAAAGCTGAGTTAACTGAGGCATGAGGCTGCTGATACTATTCTGGCTGCTGTTACAAGGGTGCAAGCCAAGAAAGCAACCTTCCCAGAGAAGAACAGCAGGATTGTCATGATAGGAAACAAACTGATGCTTCTGAACCACAAAACCACTATGTTCCTATTTCATTTCTCCAGAAGATCAACAAGCTAAGATAGTTGGTAGCAAACTCAACCCCTTGACTGCTGAAACCATTGTGACACTGTGACTGGGCAGCAGCATTTAAGCCTGCCCTATTAGATACCCTAGGTATCTGTGATTTGTAAGCATCAAGATCTTTTGCTTTAGCTGGGAATGTTTGTTAAATGGCACACTCAGCTGACGTGCAGCTCGAGCACCTCTCTAACTGCCAGTTCAAATGCAGGTCTCACCCTCAGCCTCAGGCCCTCCATAGTGTTCACCCTCACTGTCCTGCATCTCAGGGTCAGCTGCACCTAGGAGCCATCACAAGCTCCCAGCCAGTGTGGCTGAGGTTGGGTGCAGCTAAGCTTTGCCAGGTGGGCAAATGAACTGCTGCACTTGGCTGTATAAAAGCTCCATCATAAACAGGGCTGTACCAAAATGAGCAAGCTGGAGGAGGTGCTCTAGGAGAGACACAGTGCTCTGATTATGTTGACACAGTCAGAGCAACAAACTCCTCCGTGCACTAAGGGCTTATCTAGGAAAGGTGCTTACAGGGATTAGAACTTCATTCCTCATGTTAGACAAGATCTGCCCTTGACTTCAGGGACTTGGGAGGTAATGCTGGGCCAAGGGCAGACTGGGATGGTTTGGACTGTAACCCTTGAATCAAAATCAATGGTGCTCACATGGTTAGTGCACTGTGTCAGTCAGCAGCTTGTGAAACACAGGGACAGGTCTTCTAAAATTAAAAGACCTCATAAAAAGAGATACAGACTCTTCCAGCATGCCTTAAATAATTATTGGAAGTTAACATGCTTTAGAACAGGCATAGAATTTGCAGGCTTGTAAGTACCTGTTAAAAAATGCACTAAGAATCGTGCATAAGTACATTACATACATTGATAGACATATGACTGAGTCAACTGTATCAAGGGGATGCAAAGATTTTCACTCCTGCTGCTGTGGCTATCTCTTGTGGGTTTAAGCCTGGATGTCATAACCATAGAGCTGAAAAGTCCTCCAAGAGGCTAGATAGACACAGGAAATTGTAATCTTTTGTTATTTTATCCCATAAGCCCTGCATCTGCTATATAAACAGGTCGCAGGGTCAATTCATCCCTTTTCTGCCTCTCTCTCGCTTCCCAGAGCAGATCTCTTATCTCTTGTGTTGTGGGGGAGGGGAAGTTTGCAGCCTGGCTCAGCCTTGGCAAAGCTAGTTTGGTACTGGCGCCGTTAGGCTTAGCTTGGGGGGGTAGAGAGGAATGGTGGGAGGCCTGGAGGGGCATTGGAGCCTGGTTTGTAGGAAGGTTTTGGGCTTAATGAGGTAGTTGCAAGCTGAAATGTGAATTTGGGTGGTTTGCATTTGTGTAAATAGTGTAAATATTTGTAAATAGTATTTCCATTTAAATTTCCAATTCTGTGAGGAGTGTTTTTATTTTACTCCTTTGGGGAGGGGTAAAATGCCTTTCTGTCCACTCTACAAACCTAAGCTAAGACACCACCTTTGTGGTTGGCAACTGTTTGGGTTTTAGTAGCTGATAACTTTCAGAGGAGCTGATTCAGAAAGGCAGCCTCACTACAAAGTTTTTGGAGAGAACTTGTGCAAGGAGCTCACTAAAAGGGCAATCAGAATATATATACTCAGTGACAGACACAGATGAATTGCCTGGCAGTGTTTTTTGCTCTGACAAGTGGAAATCAGATCCGTCCACAGCTATTTTTAATAGGTATGGGGCTGCGAAGGACTTGCTATGAAGTTTTTTATATGCTTTCACTTACCAAAACTTAATATTCCCTGTATCAAATTCTGGGGTGAGGTAAACTTCTGCAATTTGTGGAGACAAGCATCATATGCAGACAACTCCCACAAGTAGGAGTTGGCTGTTTCACCAAAGCCAGAGGCCCCAATTAATGTGTTTTGTGTAAAACTAGGAAGCAGCTGGTTTGGGTTTCATGAAGGTTACCACAACAAAGCTGCAATGGAAGGGGCAAGCAGAGACACACATCCAATCTGAGCACCCTTTATCCAAATCAGGGCACACAGTGTTCCCAGGACAGGCCTGTCCAGAAACCAAGCTTGGCAGCTGCTGTGTCAAGTGTCGTGGAAGAAGGAATTGCACACACAACGTAGACTAACTGGAGGCTGAAATAAACTACACAATATTGAAGAATTCACATACAGTGCTGTTAATCTACTTGAAGCACAAGAATCCACTTGTAAAATTGCCAACAAGACCTAAATTCACCTTTCCTGCTCCTTCTCTTCAGTGAAGGAGGATTACACGCCCCAGGAGTCATGTGGCTGTGGCTGCAAGGGGGAGATGGCCCTCAGACGGGTGGAGGGCCATCTGTCTCGTGTGCAACACCCAAGAAATTATGCAGAATCAAGACACCCAGACCAAATTCTACCTTTCTCCCTTTTCAGCTAATCAGCAGTGTCTGTGGAGTAGAATTCCCTTTCCACACCAGCTGGGAATTTCATTATTGCAGCATGAGTGGCCTGTCTGCAGAGATGTGCATCAGTGCCTCATCTACCAACCTCCCTTTGAGCTTTGGATGCAAAGAACTGGACAGGAGCCGAAGAGGTGGGAGGTGATGTGGTCACATCACAGAGGTTTTTAACTGATGCCCACATTGTCCTGATACTTCAAATAAGGATAGTATGCAGGATGATGTGTTATACTGAGTTATAACCAGCTCTTCAAGTATCTGTTAGCAAACAGACTTTGCCTACAGAAAAGAACCTGACCCACTGTGTGCATGGGCTTGCAGAAGATGCAATTAGATTACTACTTTAACTAACACAAATATTAGTCAAGGAGTCTTCAAGATATTTTAAAAACCATGAAGTTGCTACATGTAATTATGCATGTTGTCAGAAGTGGGGTGCATCCATACCAGCCTTAGGTATTAGTACCACTAAAGAATTTCAGATGGTTTTCTTGGATTACAGATGGAGGAACTGCCCTCATGGTATTAGGTCATAGGCAGTCTTTTGCCTGAAGAGCTCAGCAGAAGGTATTATTTACACTAATTCCAAAGTGGAAACTTTAAATTGTTCTGTGTGGAAAAGAAAATGAGTATCTGTATTCTGTGGAATGGAGAACAGACATGCAAACTTAAACAGTGGAAGTCCTGATAACTTAGCAAATTGCAAGGAATGCTTGAACCCCTAGTTATCTGGAGAGGTGCCTGAGCCTCCCCAGTCTGTAAGCCAAGGAGCACACTGGTGCATCTCCTACCCATTCAACTTACAATAGATAAAAAAGGGTTTCATTAGATCAGGGCATGGCTCCATGCTCATTTCCAGCCGTGAACAGGGGCACTGCTGTGGTAGGGCCCTTCCTGGAAGAGCTCAGCTGACGTTCAAAGTGTCACCAAAAAAAAAAAAAGAGTCCTGAATGCCCTGATTGTTACCACTCAGGACCTGATTCACATCAGCCCAGGGGAAGGGGAAAAAAAAAAAAAAAGAAAAAAAAAAGAGAAAGAAAAAAAAAACCAACAGGGGGAAATAAAAAAGGGGGAAAAAAGACACAATTCTGTCTAAACAGAAGAGGCAGCGTCCGAGATGCTGTCCAGGTAGACCCTTGGAGAGGGCTGTAAGAAAGGTCCAGGTTTTGGAGGTCCTTCAACCTGTGTTTCTCTAAGCTGCCAGCAGGCAGGTTCATGCCCTGGGTGGCAGTATCAAGGACCACAGACACCCCATTCTAAAGTGTTAGTGTGGTAATGGCTTTTGAAAACAGTGATTAGGTAAAAGTACTTTTATTTCTCCATTTCTGACAGACAATAGTGTTACAGCTGTCATAGTTGCTTTGCTTCCCCACACCAGCAGTGCACCCTTAGAAAAATAAACTAGAATAAACATTATAAACATTCAGTAATTTTGACCACAGAAAAAAAATCTAAGTTGACAAAAAAAGGACACAAAATCCCAAGTTTTTCTTAACATGGCTTTCCACCCCCTCCTCCTCACCACCTCTCCCACCAACAATGTAAATTACTGGCTCTGACTTGAACATTTTATGATAATCACATAGGCTGTGGCAGCAAACCTATCTTGAGGTTTGCATCACCACCCATGCAAGGCTGGAATGGTTTAGTCCACTTTGCAGAGGACAGGGCCTCAGCCAGCCCCTGCACACACCCTTGGAGGAAATGTAGTCCAAGCCTGGATCCCCATGCCTCTTCCTCAGAGCAGGTTGGTGGCAGCCTGCATGATGAGCTCCCAACCTTTTCCAGCATATCAGGCAGTCCTCTGCTAGGTCTTTCCAACCACAGGAGCCAGAGAAAGATTCAGTTCAGTTATATGTTGAGAGACTTAATTCCAGAGCTGGTCCCTGCGCCGATGTGATGCTATAATTGTGGGGTTTTTTTCTGGATGAGAGACAGATCCTCCATGCACCTCCAATGGTCTGCTTACCTGCAGAGTAAGGGGAAAACAAGAGTTTTTCAGATCAGAGGAATAAGACTTTAGAGAGGAAAAAAAAAAAAAACCAACAACAAAACACACACACAAAAGAAAGAAAGGAAAAAAACCAAACCAACCCAAAACTATGCACACACAAAACAAACAAACAAAAAGTATAAAAAGAACACAAAACAGAAAAATAAAAGGAGGCCTCCAGAGTGAAAGAGAATTCATGACTTCCTTAAATATTCTTCACATCATAATTTTGTTCCTCTAACTTGGAACTACCAAAATGAGACAGCTAAGGATTAATATAAAGCATTGGCTTGCAAATCTATCATTTACTCTTTTGATGGCTCTCTCCAAACTTCAGGGTATAGGAAAGCAGTTCAGCTTTAAAGACGTACTGGTATTATACTGCAATGACACACATTCATTAAGGTGTCTTCCCCTTACTCAACACAAATCAGTCAGGCTTCCCTGAGTGCACCCAGTCAGCTGGCCCCACTCCTCCTTGCGCAAGATGCTGGATGTCAGAGGCAGCCATGGGCCTCACGAACTGGTTGGGAGCATGAATTACATTTCAAAGGCAATGCCAAAAGGGGAGTTATGGGAAAAGCAAATTGGCATAAGTATAAACACACCACTGAGAGAAAGAGTTTCCCCAGGGTCATAGAAACATATTGCAGTGGTTTGGGACATGTAATTTCCTTGCAACATAATATTTAATTGTGTTGCATTAACATTCCTGTGTTGTAGTAAAATATGCTATTGTAGCATGTTTTGACATGAGTTCTAATTTTTGGCCAAGAGCCGGTTTTCAACATTAGTGCCATGGTGTGGATGCTTGCAGTAACTACATTTCATATACTCCTTGCTCAAAAACAGGAATTTCAACCCCTTTTGTTCCAAAACAAATAGCTTCAAAAATGCAGGCTGCAGCCTGGGACCTAGGAAATCCACCTTCCTGGCCGTACAAGGGAGCTGAACTTTTTCCTTCCCCACCCCTGCTGTGTATAAGGTTAAAGTGTTAAATTTGAGCAAGAGGAGATGGCAGTGGCAGGAGGAAGGAGGGGGCCCAGGGAGGTGCCAGACCTGGGAAACCTTTCTGATGAACTACACAGCTGTTGCGTTGGTGCTGGTTTTCCTTTTGTTCTTTTTCCTGCTAGTCAGAATACTTCTTAAGAAACTAATTTATGTAAAAACAAAAGAAATGAGAGTGCTAAGCTAAATCACCGCAGCGATTATACACTCATCCAATTATACGGTCATCCAGCTTCACAGGGCAGACCCAATGAGTCTCGGTGGGGGTCTGGATGCTCTTGTAGAAGTGCAGTAGCAGCAGTAGCAAGAGTGGCTCATCTCTTAAGCACATGGGGAAGAAGGATAAACTGGGGCAGGGAGTGCAGGCACAGCCTTCCCTTTGCTGTCTTTGGGGGCATCTCTCTGTTCCTTGTCAGCCATGGTTACGATCTCATTTCTCTAGGTCAAACTGCTATGTGAATTGGTGCCAGCCCCAGCCTGGCCAACTGTTCTAACAAAAGCCTCATGCAGAACTGCTTTCCTTCAGCTTTGCAAATATTTGTTGTCCTTCAGGTATTCCTTGGAAAGCATCATTCTGAAACGCAGTAAAAACAGTGACTACATGACCAGGCTCTGCTTTACCAGTATGTTCTTGCTTCAATCCTTTTGGCAGCCAGGCCCTGAAGCCTGGCAAACTCCACGGGTGGGGAGATGAGCCTGGTGCAGATGCTGGAAGGAAATAAATCCTGGCCCACTGCAAGGAAGGAGGGACCAAGACACAGGAGCAAGCTCCCCTCTGCACACCTGTATCTCATCTATGATCACACATTTGCCAACACACCATCCATGCAGAACATGGGGAGGAAGTAGAAGATTTCACTCCAAAACCTGGGCAACATCCAAGTTGAGGCAAGGACAAATGTCACTGACCTTTACAGTATTCCAAGAACTAAAATCCCTTGGCTCCCTTCTGGAGAAATGGCTTAAAACCTGTTCCCTTCCAGTCTCACCCCATGGGAAAAAGAGTATCAACTTCTATACAAGTTAATTTATTCTGTGTGTTCCTTATTTTATATTTTACAAACCAATGCCAACTTTCAGTCATTGAATCCAGACACTTGTGTTAACAATGGATGGTTACATTTTCCATCCGAATGTTTTCCCACAAGCACAAGCATTAACTCCATGTTCTCTTTAGACAAGCAGTGGGGTTGTTTAGCCTGGAGAAGAGGAGGCTCAGGGGAGACCTTATTGCTCCCTACACCTACCTGAAAGGAGGTTGGATCCAGGTGGGGGTTGGTCTCTTCTCCCAGGCAACCAGTGGCAGAACAAGAGGACACAGTCACAAGCTGCACCAGGGGAAGTTTAGGCTCAAGGTGAGGAGAAAGTTCTTGACATAAAGAGTGATTGGCCATTGGAATGTGCTGCCCAGGGAGGTGGTGGATTCCCCGTCCCTGGAGGTGTTCAAAAAAGGATTGGATGAGGCACTTGAAGCCATGGTTTAGCTGTCATGAGGTGTTAGGTAATAGGCTGGACTTGATGATCTCTGAGGTCTTTTCCAACCTTATTGATTCTAAGTTTCAATGAACAGTGTCACAACATATAGCAGGATGAAAATTTTAATGGGTGCTGATGAAACTGCTTCTCAGAAACCAACAGAGCCACACCAGTTTACACCACCAGAGGCCTTGGTCCACAGCTGTTTCCTCACCCCTGCGCAGCCAAGATGCTGTGTCTGGGCCAATAGGATTTATGGCCATTTTAAACAGAAGGAACTTTATCATGCGCATCGGTAAACTGCTGTGCTATTGGACTGCAGGCAGCTGAGTACTTTTCCACTCTTTTTAGCCATTGCTATCAGAAATCATGAGTTAGTCGATAACCACATTCCTCCGAGATGAGTTTGCCAGCGCACTGAAGGAGATCTGTTCACACTGGGAGGCATTGTTTCCCAGGCTATTCCAAACAATACAGAAAACACTGTGTTCTCATTCGAGTACTATGAAGAAAGAGCCCAGTGGATGGGCTTTTAAAGAACTAGCATGTGCAATTCTATAAACTATATTATTTAAATTAAAATAATAATAATACATTTTTTTTTTTAATCCTCTCTGTCACGTAAAACTAAATCATGACTTGCTCATGGACTGCATCCAGCATCAGAAATATGGATGAGCTTTGGCTGGGCTTTCTAAGCAACAGAAATAAATATTGTATTCCCAGCAGGGAAAAAAAAAAAATAATAAAAGAAATAAAAATGCAAGCAGAGATTACACTACCATTTGAGGCCACCTCATTCTTGTTAGCAAAACATAATGACAAATTCACTGAAACTGAGCAGGGTGAAGATATTTGGGATAAGACCTTGCCCTGAGCGAACTCTTGCCTCAGAGACCTCGCCCTGGAGACAATGCGGAGCAAAGAGATGTTAATTTGTCTGTACTGCACTGGATCAGTTTTGCCAACCAGGGCAGAGGTAGTATTTCAGACACTAACTCGGGAGTCATGCTTTAAATAGCAGCAGAGTGTATATGCCCCTACATAGCGTTCGCTGTGAGAAGCAACACACATACACACAAGCTTTGAAGTGGCCCTGCAAACCAGCAATGTCCTGGTGGAAAGTGAGGAGGACAGACTCACCTGTTTGTCAATCCAAGCCAGACAGTAAGAAGTGGATAGACTCCTCACTGCCCAAATTAGAAGTGAATGGGGTGCATTTATGTGCTTTTGCCCTCAGTTTATACCATTGCTCCAACAAGGTACCTCAGTGTGTCGATCTCGTGGATCTCTTTCCCATCATTCAGGGTCACTCAGAGCACATATTTGGCTTTCCATCACTTATTCTCACCTCCCCAGTTACCTACTGACTCAAACGGATTTATCTTTAAAGGCAGATGGATCAGACCAGAAAACAAAGAGCAGTAATTTTCCCAGTAAGAGTTCAGCACAGTCTTACAATGAAACAATCTTTTAATGAGGCACAGCAGAAAGAACATGTGAAACAGATAATCATTTTCCATAGTAGAAGCTTGAACTATTTCACCTACATGACTTAAATCCTTGAGAAACAGGAGGATTTAAAACAACAGCTACATTTCTGACCTCTCATCCCTTTCCCTTTCTCCCCCCTGCTTACATTCAAGCAGCCCCAGAGAAGTCCATAGGAGGTGAGTGGGACAGATTGTCTTCACTGTCCTGGAGTGGGATTCACTGCCTGGCATAACTTGGCTTATCATGTTCCTGTTATTCTTGCAGGAATCTCTGTCCGAAAGAGCAATTCCAAACTGAGATTTCTGCATCACAGTCACTGCCAAGGAAAGTCTCCAGGCTGGATCATAGCCAGATTTAATGTTGCAGTTTTAAAGGGGAAATTTCAGTTCAAGAGTGGGTATTGTTTGGTGGGGTTTTTTTTGTTTTCAGATATAGTACATTTTTCATTGCACAACTATAAGAACTCACATTCATGCCACACTAGGATGATGAAAAGAAGGAAAGCAGCAGAAAAAAAACAAAAGAAATCTACCAATAAAATAGTAGGTCTGCTTTAAACAAGACAGAAGTCTCTTGAACATTCCTCTACATACATTTTTTGCACCAGAATCAGGTCTGAGAGCAGACTGTATCAGTAATGCCAGTCAGCATGAGAGCTGCTGGGGCCCAGAGGACACAGGCAGGAGCAAATACTGACTGGCAGTTGCAGCATCACCACTATTAGTCCAAAGCTCAAGTAGGCAAAACAGTCTTGTGCAGTTATTCACAAGTGACAAGAGAAGCAGTTAAGGGAGAGCATATGTCTCAAGAAGAGAAAAACTGAGATGCAGCAGTTATCTGGAGTAAGGAGCATCATAAGTTTTCAAACAGAGGTTATTGCTCTAAACCCACCAAAGACTTCAGTGGGCCTTCAGTGGGGCCCTATGCCAGGGCTTACATGCAGAAATACTCAATTAATTCTTGCAACATGCCAGTCTAGGTTTTATGTAAAGTGATATTTTTTGGTTTTGTTGGGGGTGTTTTTTTTTTTAAGAAAACAAAACCCACAGAAGAGCAAGGTGGAGGGAAGAAATATTCTGCCTAAACTAAAAGGATTTAAATTTTTCTGTTGAGGCTCATTCAAGGTGGATAGACTAGAAATATGTTGGAAAAAGTTCAAAGATATTAGATTGATCAAAGCACTTGGCTAGGACAAAAAACTAAAGGAAAGGAGTTATTACAGCTTGGAGAAGAAATGGCTGCTGGGGAAGAGATAGAATTGGCAAGGGCCGGGGTAGGGAATCCTTGTTGCATTTTGAACCTGAAGAGACCCACTGCATCCATTACAACTCACTCACATTACACTGCTGAGCAAAATCATTATTCTTGATGAAATACAGCAGTTAACCACCTCACTTCAAAGCCAGTGCAGGGTCTTTCCAGGACCATTGGAGCTGCCAGAAGGCAGATGCCAGCAGCAAAGCTGGTACTTACAGGCCAGGCCACTTGGTGCACCATGCAGAGTCCCTGAGCCCTATTACTCGGTATGGGTTTAGAGAAATGAGCACTCACAAATCCAGCCACAACACTGAGAGATGTTTCCCTCTAGCACTACTTGTTCCACCCCACTGTTGCAGGCTATTGCCCAGTAGCAGAGTGGATCATGGCTGCAGCAGTGCCAACCCAAATCATGTTGTCCTGGTCCCAAGTGCAAAGGAGCCAATATGTGCCTGAGGGAGAAGCATACTTTAACCCGATTTAGCTGCTTGTCAAGCAAACATGAGTCAGATCACTAACATACCAACATATTAAATGGCAGCCAGAGCCTGCTAGGGACAGAGACTTCTGCTTCTCATCAGAGTTGAGCCAAGTAGAGCTGAGCAGTTGCCAAAAGTGAAAGTCCCTGTCCTACCTCTTACACTGCCTCAGTTACTTGTATAGCAGTCAAATATGGTGGGGTTAAACCCTAAGAAAATTGAAACAATTTAGGTTTGGTTATCGTGTTTCTGCTAGTTTTCAAAGCACTCTTCTCCCTGAAAATGTCGAAATGAGCAGGGGAAGCAATGGGAACACACAGCCAGGAAAAAAAGATACCTTCTCAATGCATTCTCATGACCATTTTTCTGTTGGTTACTTAACCTAGCACAAGGAAGACTTAGCAATATAGCAGGCTACATAAATAAAAATGTCAGTACAGGTTAGAGTGGGAAAAATTCTAGGTGTGAGCAGGGAACAGAATAGCATTTACACCAGACCATGTGGCTGTGACCACATAGCAATTCCTAAGGTGATCTCAGTCAGTAACTTGGTAGGTGAGGAAATACAGACATCTCCAGAAAGGGCAAAAACAATACCAAAAAACCCTGTGTTTGCTCCTGCTTACACTGGGAAACTATTCCCTACAATACTTCCTTTAGGAACCCAGGAATGTCCAGTTCTGCCAACAGTGCAGCTTTTCACATGTCAGTGGCCACTAAAATTGCAGAGGTGAACCAAGGTGAGGAAACAAGCTGAACTGGGAACCCAGTGGTCAGGCTCAAGGTGACAGCCATGTTCATGATCTGTGCAAGTGCCAGGGGAGCACGCACTCACCAGGGACTCACGTGGTGTGGCAGGTGCCACACAAGCTTTGCAGCATGCAAGAGTAGAGTGAAATCATTGCAGCTCATTTTCAAACAATCTCATGATAGCCTTGCTAGAGTAATGTTGTAGATTAGATTAAAAGTTTAGAAATTTTTCATACTGAAGGTCATAGCAAAAGCTAATCTTAATCAACATCTTTAGGTGATAAGAGACTGTTCAGAGGATCAAAGTCTCTTCATTTCCTCTTTGCACCACTGACAGATTCAGCTGGCACTTTGCAGTTGTACAGGTGGCTTGACAATGATGACGTTTTCATCACAAGCTGAGATAGAGTTGGAATAAGAAAAATATACTGGCAATCACTTCACAATCTAGACTCCTTTATAATGCAAACAAAGATCCTGTTTTCCTTCTTAATCTATATTAAAACTGCAGCTGAGACTAAGGAAGTCTAGCAAGTAATGAATCTAAACCACAGGGGAGGGGAAAAGACTTTAAACAGGATTCATATTTTGAAGTCCGAATGATATGGTATCTCTAAAACACAAACAACTTCTTTTTTCTTTTTTCTTTTTTAATTCTGCTTTGATTTATGTCCAGCGAAACATATTAGGCCCAAGTTTTGGGCCTGGAGAGCTTACAGGAGTCTGAACCAAGAACCTAGAGCACCTCACCAATAGAGAAGTAGCTGAATTGCCCAGGCAGGTCTTGACAGCACCAGTCAAAGAAAGGGAGGGGGCAGGACATCCTTTATTAGCAACCTTGGAAGATGCTAACCTTGTTAACGATCAGTATTGCACCCACTGAACCACAAATGCACATTCCCTGCACACCCACACAGGCTCTCAGAAGTAGCACATGGCTGGGGGCTGGATTGCCATGAGACACAGGCTGGATACATACAAGAGTGGGAGAGAAACCTTCAAGCTAAGCACTTCTGCCCTTCAATACATGTGGCTCCCTCTACGAATCTAAAAAGCAGTCTTTAAGTTCTCACAGTTTATCAGAAAAAGATCCCTTTAGGGCAAGGTAGGTGCTAACTTTAGCTAGAAGTCTTCCCCTTAATCCTGGCTTATGAGCATGGGACCACAGTGGTGACTGGCACCTGCAAGGAATTTCTGCCTGGGAAGAATGGAAAGGTTCTTTTCATGGAGTATATCCCACATTTCAGACTGATCTTGTCAGTAACTTGTTGAATGGCTCTAGGGAGTAAGCTAGATTTTGGAATAAAGTCTTTAAAATTATAAATGTTTGTCTGTTATTAAAAAGACAAGTTAAATATTTTCAACCACCTGTAATGGTTTGGTAGGTCTCCAGGAACTTCCCCCTCATTCCTAGACTGAAAATATAAAACAGACCCAAAAGATAGCTTTTACTGCATACATACATAGCTTTTGTATGTTGAGGGCTCACTTTCCTAGCCCCATTAACCCCACTCCAGAAGGGTGATTTTTCCAATGCCCCTGTATGCAAGGAATCAAAAAAAGTCTCATGCATAGAGACAAAGAAAGGCACTCCCCAGACTATTGGAATATTTGCTCTTTGAATGACAGAACATACCTCTAGAGAGACTAGCACAAGGGAAAAGTATGTTCCTTACTGAGTTGAATTTGATCTTTTTGTATTAGAGTCCTCCAGCACATCAACATTCAGCTTGATGGAAAGCACACTTCAGGTTTCACTCTCCTTGCATCTTGCATCATCACACCTCTGGTTACTCCTACTTCATTTGCTCTTGCATGCTAGTAGGTTTGAGGTGATTATTTTTTTCAATGGTAACTTCGATACGCTGTATCATATGGGGCTAGAACTGACAAGACAGCCCTGGTGCCTCCAGAGGAAAGACAGATGAAAAAGACTCACTAAGACTTTGCTTGTGGTCATTTCTGGTTTTCAGCTAACCACAGCACATGAATACAGACTGGGCCTTGGCAACTATCCATTCATTATTAACAAATTAACAGCTTCATAATTCCCCCTTTTCTTTTGTTCTGTGTGCACAGACACGCACACACACATGTGCCCCTGCTGACTTGGTCTTTTTTCATCTTGTCAAATCCTTCCTCTTGCTCATACCAGTTTTCAACAGCACAATGGGAGGCCAACTAGGAAAGCTTTGCAAGGCCTATCAACAAGATTTGTTTAACTTGTTTCCAGTTCAGTCCAGACCTTCATAAGGAAATGCAAAACAGTCACGGAATACATCTTTCTTCCACAAGACCTTTAGGCCACTATTGTCAAGTGAGAATGCACCCAAAATGTGGGCATTAAGCAGGCATGTGTGCACCAGTCCGGGTGTTCCAGAAAGCACAGCTGCTTTATGGAAAGATCTGCATGTTAAGAGCAGACTCACTCCTCAACTCAACAAAAGTTTCAGCCACTTTTCCTGATCACAGAAGCAGCACTGAGTGCTCTGATATGAGAGTATGGCAAGGACAGGTTCAACCTGGCCACCCAGCACCGTGAGGCTTGGGGCCACTGGCCTGGCTTTTCCTGCCACTTCCCTGGCTGGCGCTGCTTCAGAGGCCACCCGCGGCCATTGTGTGATGCAGACAGGGTCCCGGCAAGACTCCCCCTTCCCTGAGGGAAGGAATTGTTTTATTTATGAGATGGGAGGAAAAAATAAAGCTCCCCTGTTGTTTTTCGTCTGGGATGAAGAGGAGGAAAAGAGTTCTCTTATTTTTGGTGGCTGAAGTACATTCACTGTGCAAAGGGAGAAGAGGAAATGTGGAGACTGGGCATAAGACTTGCCCAAGCTTCAGGCAGAGCCCTCTCTCAGAGGTGGGTGACCATCACCTGAAACAGCTCAGTGGCATGCAGCAGACGTGCAGGGGCTCTTAAGACCCACAGATTGCTGAAACCCCTGGAGAAGAAGGCACAGTGGCAGGAGAGGTCCCACATCCTCCATCTTGTGTATCAGCCCTTCCTTTCTGTGGTGTCTCATGCAATTCAATGAGGCACTTTGTTTCAGGGGAAAACCAAAGTGTTTACTTGACCCAAAATGAACTTCGAGGTTTTAAATTTACCAATAAGCCATGACAAAAAATGGGGGGTTGAGTTAATGCTTCCAATTTATTTTCACATTTATGTGTTGACAGCCAAACAAAAAAATAAGCATTCACACAATGAAGTCCTGTCTTCCACTTGTTTTTGCACATGAATGAGATCACATATTTCTAGTTACTGATCCCAGGGAACTTTCCTAGATTTTATTTTAAAATTAAATAAAAATGCTTGGGAGAAGAGTTAAGATTATACTAAGCATGGATAAGTTTTACTTAGCAACTCAGTCCCTTGGAAAAGGCTTAATACTATTTATTTTATTCATCTGCTACACTTAGCTGGACAGATTCCATATTCCATTACAGTTCAGAAGTGATATATTTTGTCCTGTAATAATAATTCCCAGTTAATTATTACAATCAAATGTGTTTGCTTAAAGTCAAATATATACCAGAAATCACAATGTAGAGTTCATTTCCTTAAGAATCAATGTCAGTTTATTCCAGATTTCCAGATGAGAAAATACTACTTTAAAATGAAAACTTGTAGATACAATGGAAAATGGATTCCATTCAGATGATGCAATTAACCCCCAGTATAAATAATCTGTGGTGTATATTGTAATATGATAATGTGAAAGTCCAAAAGAACTCATTCCCAGACCACATCAGAAAATCTACTGAGTCAACAACTGCAGCAGACAATAACAGCATGAGTTAAAGGAGCAGAGCTTTAAAGCAGGATAGTTCAAACTGTACAGCATTTAAAATGTCACTGACAAGATTAAATACGACCATTCACACTTGGGCACTACTTGAATTCACTCACAAAACGTTTGGCGTGTAAGATCTGCACGTGAAGCAACAACTAGTTCAGCTCGTGAAGTCACGTTACCACACATGGAAGACTCTTCCTACCTCTCTTTGCCTTATCACCACCAGCCTTTAAATAGTTTTAAAGGAAAATTGCTTGCATAACCCATTTGCTTAAAATGTATTTAAATGACATTAAGCAAGCACATCTGAAGCTCACTTTCTTGCCTAGAGATTTTCTATGCGCATAGGACATGGCTATGGAGTAGACGGAAGGAACTGAGAGGAAAAAAAGGCATTGGAATAGCAATAAATATGTTGTTTCAACTGTTCTCTCAGATCACAAAAAACATCCAAAAAACAACAAACCAGCATTTCAGTGGTATATGAGTGACTTAACTACATATGTAGAAACAGTGCGAGACCCATATGGTAATAATTACTGGAAGTGCATAGTTCACTTTTTTTTGACAAAAGCCACATGGCTTTTTTCAATCTATTGTATCACATATATGATGTAACAGTATATCAATGCAAATCAAACAAACACAAAGCAGCTTTCCAGCTGAGGCTCCAGACACACAGAAGTCAGGAAGCTCCAACTTTTGGGTCCCATTCCAAGCTCAGCCCTCAACACTCCCATTTTCTCTTCCTAGCCATGATGTTAAAAATGCATGGTTTAAATAACCAGAGAAAGGAGAGAAACCAACACCACATTTATTATGAATTCCAACACCACAGCAAAACCAAGCACAGGAAAAAATTATCTCCCTCCAGAAGCTGCCTGGAGTGATCACTCTGGGAAGAAGCTACATAGCTGTCCTTAGCAAATAAAGGGACACCTCTCTTCCACAGAGACACCCTCAGCATGCAGCTTGGTTTAATATCAACCTGCCACTTGGCCCACAGCTTAAGGCTACAGCAGGGAAACAAAATGAAATTCAGCAGAATTCTCAGCTACTAAGCAAATGTATATGGTAGTACATGGGAAAAGCATCCAAGATAAAATGGTTGTAGGTCGGTCCTGCCAATAATTTCCCAAGTGACGTGTACTTAAAATTCAGTATGGTATTGCTTTAGAAACTTTACTTCAACATTCTTGGTTTCTTTTTTGAGACATTCAATATCTGAAAGCTGTGAGAAAAGTGTCACAGCCCCAAGACAAAACACATTCATCTGGCATGATTTCTTGACACTGGATCAAAACCACTCCAGGGAAGACCCTGATGGGTAAACTATGTGCCACGGGGTCAGTCTGGACCTCTGAGCAGGGTGCTCAGGTGATCCAAAGCTTTGAACCACAGTATTCCAAAGGGGAATGAAGTGTCTGAGATCTGCCCCAGGCCAGCAGTGGGCACAAGGTCCCACTTCACTCCTACCTGCTCCTGCAATAATCCCAGTATCAGACAATCAAAGGAAAATGCCTGCTTTGCAGACCATTTTCTACTACCAGCGTAGCCTAGTTTTATTTTTCCTTTTGGGATCTTATTTTCTGGGCACACACCTGTATGCTGGGCCCTTTTCCATCCTAACCCCTCCCTGCTGTGCTGTCACTCTGCAAACCACCTTGACACTTTGATTACCAGAGGGCCACACTCTATTCCTCACAGCAGGAATCAGCCACTCCAGGCATGACCCCTGGCCCTGCCACCTCTGCCCCTATCTGCTCCTTCTCCACGTTCACAGCATACTGCTGTACATTGTCCGCTGCAAAGAACAAGCCTGCCCACAGTGTCAAGTGCCTTGGTATAATATGCAGCCACCCATTAGGATGTGACAAGGTGCAGATTCAGGCCTTTGCGCTGCTCAGGGTGAAAGTGAACCACCTCTCCTCTGAGGCAGTTTGGAATACCTTCAAAAGGCTTGTTGACCTGGGTCACATCTGGCTCTGTAAGGAATGGAACTACTGAAAAACCTCTCCATAATGCAGCACTGATCACATCCCACGGTATGTAGCCTCCTTGATGCCATGCATGTCAGCCAGCTATGGTTGTCATGTTAGCTTGCTGTCTTAAAAGTGGCCATTCAAAATTCAATGGCAGACTATATCTGCCTGACTCAAGACTGTACCACCACTTCTATTGCATTGCACAGAACCAGTTTTAATAATCTAAATTAATCCTACTTCATAGGGGAAGCTCTGGCAGCATCATAAAAAGTAACATTTATTCCTCACATTTGAGGTTTGGATTTCACAGAATTCACAGATCTTAATTTCATAACTATACATTAAGCTCAAGCCAGCAAAGGGATTAAGTTAATCTACCTTCTATTTCAATGAAGAGAAAAAAGGCTCCCGTCATTGTCCTGTCAAATCACTTGATTTTGTAAATCACATATAAGTAAAGTGAACATTGGTAAATCCAGAAAAATGAATCAATTCTTTCTCATTCTGTGAAGCCTACAAAGTTTAGATGTGGCAGGAAAGTGGGCTAATTTTAAATTATCGTTTGGGTCAGCATATCTATTTACAGTGTTCAATTACATGATCATATCATTTTCCACAGCCTTCTTTATATTGGCAAGCTATAAAAGAGCTTCTTCAAATGGAGCCATTGTTCTTCTGCGCGCTCCAAGAATAGCATAGACTATATGCAAGGCCTCAGCTCCACGGCAGTGCAGAGGACCGGCCTTGATAAATTCAGAAGTTTCCTATTGCATCAAAGTTCCTTCCTCCTTTCTCATCCCAATCTCTCATGCCCAAATATACCAGATTGTATTTGGGCCAGACAGCTATCCCCACCCGTACCTTGGCTCCCACATAGATTAAGTAGTCATCTTCTGTCTTTGGGATTTTTTTCCTAGGACAGCCAACTGCATCTTATTATTTCCAAATTTGAAAGGCTGTTCTGTTTTCTTTTTTTAAACCATATTTAGCCTTGCCTGTCACACAGTAACAGAACTAGATGTTATATGCAGGTCACTATTTTCACTAGCTTGCTAAGAGATGCTGTCTGAAAACTTCCCAGGGCCTCTACCCAGCTCTGGACCTCTCTTCTGTTTGTCAGTGGGTGATGGTTTATTCGTAACAGAGCAGAGTCACAACAGTCCCAAGGTTATCATCATGAAATCATTGGGAAGTCTACTAGAAAACTCAGTTTAAGATACTTTATACTCTCTCACAGAAGTAAAAATATTGTGGTCAATAGTATGAAGATCTTTAAAGCAGTTACAAAGTTTTATTTCATTTTTAGTTGGGGGGGAATTAAAAATAAAACCTTCTTATTTTCTGTCTAGTTAATGAAACTGGTGATGTCTGATAATGCATATATGGAGAGTGGGTAACAAAAATTATGGGAGAGTAGGTAATACAATACTAATTGACAGGGGAAAAAAATCCTTCATTTAAACCAAGGAGCTAACAGAGAGGGAAACAATTTATGAAAGGAGCAGTAACTCCTTTTTATTCCTGTTCTGATATTTTAAAAATCCTTCCAGATGAGGGTCTCAGTGAAGCAAAAGAGGAAAACATATCTTATCCAGCTCACATAGACTCCCAGGGAGTTCCAAGGGCACGCTGACCTCCAGAGAAAGCTTTAGCAACTCTGCTTTGCTCTCTGCTTGCAAGGACCTGTGCTTGAGCCTGAGCAAAGCAACTGTGGGATAAAAATCACCTTGGTATCTGCAAGGATTTTCTAGTGCTTCTCAAAAGTCTCCTAAGGAAATGAAATGTAAGAGGGAGGGCAGTGCAACTCCCAAATATTACTGGAGGCAGCATCAGATGAGCACTTATCCCCAGGGTGCAGAAGTGCCTGATAGACACTCAGGAAATCAGCCCAGGGAGTCAACCAAGAGGCCAGATTTTATGACAGTGAGTGACCAAGAGTTGCATGAGTGCATTTGTACAAGTTGTACAAGATTTGTACAAGTTGTTGAAACTGTACAGACTGTTTCCCTGCAATTTCTTCTAATCTAATTCGCTCTGCATCCCAAATATGCAGACTGGGGATGCAGGAATCTGGCACAAGCTGCTCATGAGAGGGAATAGGACTTGGTTGTTATTTATGCATGTTATACACTACTATTCACTCTCTCTTAGCAAGTGACCTCAGACTGTGGCATGGACAAATACTCAAAGAACAGAGCCTCACTTCATTTCAGTTTTAGAAATCCCATTAGCATGTGCACTGAAGAAACAGCTCCTAGAAAAGCTACATGTAAGCATATAAAGATAGATTTTCAAACCATGTTAGTTTTGGCCTGTCTGTGGTCCCATTGGAGTTATTTTGGCCACAACTCTCAGTTTCTGAGAATCTCACAGATAGTATTACCACAGAGAGATTCAAGCACACATTCTGATGCACTATGGGAACTAGAGAGGCCATGAAAGATATAGAAAAATACAGGCAGCATAGCCATATTTTAATAGATTCCCCTCCAAGTCCCACCAAGATGCGTGAAGTCTTTACATTTGATCAGAGAGGATCTTCTGAATAAATAAATGGAGAAAAGTTGGCTGATAGAGCACAGATATTTAAAAGTATAAAGTAATAGAATCATAGAATCAATAAGGTTGGAAAAGACCTCAAAGCTCATCAAGTCCAACCTGTCACCCGAGACCTCATGACTACTAAACCATGGCACCAAATGCCACGTCCAATCCCTTCTTGAACACCTCCAGGGACAGTGACTCCACCACCTCCCTGGGCAGCTCATTTGAATGGCTAACAACTCTCTCTGTGAAGAACTTTCTCCTCACCTTGAGCCTAAACTTCCCCTGGTTCAGCTTGAGACGGTGTCCTCTTGTTCTGATGCTGATTGCCTGGGAGAAGAGACCAAACCCCTCCTGGCTACAACCACCCTTCAGGTAGCTGTAGACAGCAATAACGTCACCCCTGAGCCTCCTCTTCTCCAGGCTAAACAACCCCAGCTCCCTCAGCCTCTCCTCATAGGGCTTGTGCTCAAGGCCTCTCAACAGCCTCATTGCCCTTCTCTGGACACATTCAAGTGTCTCAATGTCCTTTTTAAATTGAGGGGCCCAGAACTGGACACAGTACACAAGGTGTGGCCTAACCAGTGCTGAGTACAGGGGCACAATGACTTCCCTGCTCCTGCTGGCCACACTATTCTTGATGCAGGACAGGATGCCATTGGCCTGTTTGGACAATGCTTTCACTAATAGCTAGCGTGCTTATCAGTCTAGCACTTCTCCTTTCATATACTTGAAAATTCTGCATTGGTGATTAACATACTGTCTCTGTCCTCATGCAGTGGCAGTCTTCTGTGTAGCAGACAGTGCTAAGAACCAAAGTTCAAGAACATCTAGAAAGTGGAAAGGCAAAGGCAAAGGGAAAAGAGCACTCAAGATTCTGCTTCAGCTGCAATCTCTGAAACAAGTGATCAAGCATCCAGCAAATGTGAAGGGCAATGCCTGGCCTTCAGAAAGGAGGTCACCCTGGTTTTACAGTGCACTGAAGCATTTGGATTACTTCTCTGAGAAATGTATTTTGGCTTTACTATCAGCAGCATCCCTGGATCATCTGGCCTTTCCATTGACTCCTGTCAGGATATAATTACAGTTGCTATACTCAGCTTTATGCAAAACACTACATGCAAACATGTTACCTGGCAAAACTGAAATACAGGTGAGTAGTATCTGTTCCACTTGGGTGAAAGAGTCACTGGGCAGT
Source organism: Dryobates pubescens (assembly GCF_014839835.1). Classification (NCBI taxonomy): domain Eukaryota; kingdom Metazoa; phylum Chordata; class Aves; order Piciformes; family Picidae; genus Dryobates; species Dryobates pubescens. Next base: position 128,046,472 of record NC_071657.1, on the reverse strand, counting down.
AGGAAGAAACAATTGGCTGAGAATTGCAAGCCAAATCCAGGGCAAAGCCAGACATTCATCATTTCTAAGGAAAAAAGTGTTGGAATGGTGGCAACTTGCTGAATTTGGGAAAAAGAAAATCCTTCCCATTAAAACTAAGTGAAATGTGTGATTTCATTATCTGAAACTACAAAAGCATCGCCAATACAAAACGCATCGAGCAGCTTAGCACACTGAAAGCTAATGAGCAATAAACAGTGATTACACTACACAATAAACATGATTACACTAAGTCATCTGGATAATGTGATAGATCCCATAATTCATTATCATCCCCCAGATAAACTGCAAAGCTGATTTCATTACTTACATGTGTAATATCATCAGTTTGCAAGTGCTTGCTGCTAGTAGAGGGAAGTTACCACTCACTATAAGCATAGCAGCACAAACTGTCCTCCAGATACCTCTACACTGAAATAGAATAGAATAAACCAGGTTGGAAGAGACCTTCAAGATCATCACATCCAACCCATCATCCAACACCATCTAATCAACTAAACCACGGCACCAAGCACACCACCAAGCCTCCTCCCAAACACCTCCAGTGATGGCGATTCCACCAGCTCCCTGGGCAGCCCATTCCAATGGCCAATCATTCCTTCTATGAAGAACCAACCCCCTCCTGGCTACAACTTCCCTTCAGGTAGTTGTAGACAGCAATAAGGTCACCCCTGAGCCTCCTCTTCTCCAGGCTAAGCAACCCCAGCTCCCTCAACCTCTCCCCATAGAGCTTGTGTTCAAGACCCCTCACCATGTGTCTCTGGACATATTCCAGCAAGGCAACATCTTTCCTAAACTGAGGGGCCCAGAACTGGACACAGTACTCAAGGTGTGGCCTAACCAGTGCAGTGTACAGGGGGAGAATGACTTCCCTGCTCCTGCTGGCCACACTATTCCTGATCCAGGCCAGGATGCCATTGGCCTTCTTGGCCACCTGGGCACACTGCTGGCTCATGTTCAGCCTATTGTCAACCAGTACCCCCAGGTCCTTCTCTGCCTGGACCACTCTGCTCCTAGGAGAACCCTACATAAACCCAGGAGACGTCAATCTGTAATCTTAATGTTTCTGGCTAGTTTGCAGTAGCTTAATATTGGTGGCTGAACACTATGGCATCTGCATTTTCTTCACAGTAACAACCCTTAAACAGCAGAGATAATTTTATCTGATAGAGCACTCTATGAAAATGGCTTAGCATTTTGTAGAGAAAAACAAGAAGTGAAGTGCCATTTATTTTTAAAAATCACAATGCTAAAAACAAGGATGAATTTAAGAAAAAATAGGGGAAGAGAAAAAAAAATCAATTTGAAGGATAAAACCTTTACATGAAAGGCTAAAAAAAAAATAAAAATTACAGCACATAAATCATTTTAAAATGTCCAGAAAAGGCCTGAGAACTCAGGTAGTACATCCTTGTGCTTTAAGGACTGACTACACATCATTTCTGACAGATATTTCTCAAACTCATTTTCAAACAATTCAACATCAATCTTCACCATCTTCAGGCAACCACATTTCACTATGCTTTCCCTGACAAAGTATTTCCTAATAGCTTTTTCTGCTGAAACTTTTGGTCTAAACTTTCTGCCTAAACTTTCCTTGCTTTTTTTTAATGCAAACCCATTAATTCTTGTCCTAGTAACAGCAGGTGTATAATGATACTACATTGCCTCTATTGATTCTGCAGGAAACTCTTACTGGTTTGGAGATTACCACCATTTTCCTTCACTCTTCAGATAAAAGAGAATATCCTGGCTTTCCTCATATTTTAAGTATATATCTCTGATCATTCCTGAGAGCTAGGAAAAAGTGACATCCAACTGATCCTGTGTTTCTTTATGTCAAGTGTTGCATAGACTGCTCCAGCAGAGAGTTTAAGGGAAAGGACCATCTCACCTCTGACATATCCACCTCCTTTGCCCTGCTCCCCTTACAATGTCATTTTTCTCCCATCATCTGAGCACAGACTCTTACCAGGCATCTTACTTTTTAACCCACTCAACAAAATAGCCTTTCCAGTGAAAAACACCACCTCCCCCCACTGCTGATCACTCCTTCCAAGAAGGGATTAATGGTTGTGGCCATCATGAGCAAGAGAAGGAGCAGATACCTGAAGGCTTTATGTGGCAGTTTGAGGCTAGGTGGTGCCTTTAAAGAACCACAAAGTACAGACCTTCAGAGGGGTCAGAGTGTCCAGGAGGTGGGCAAGATGTTGCATTTCATACCCATAAGTCCTGCATCCCTATAAAACTGGCTGAAAAATCAGTTTTCTTCCCTTTCCCCTCCCTCTCTCTTCCCAGTAAAGACAGCCAGGCTCTAATCTCTGGCGGAAGAGTGAGGCCTGGTGCTGGCCTTGGCAATGCTGCAAATTAGGCATGGAGCTGCCTAACTGGGGCCTGGAGTTGCCAAGCTGAATTTTTGCTGTGCCACAAATGGTGTGGTATGGAGGGTAGAGAGGCTTGGTAGGGAGGGGGCATGAAAGCCTGAGTTGGTTATCCTAGTTGAAAGGGAGATTTGTGTGAAGCTTTGGCTTAATCAACTTCCATGTTAAACCCAGACTATGGATTTTTGTGTATTTTATATGTTTTGTACTGTTGTATAGACTTGTGAATGGCCTTTCCATTGAAATGTTCCAATCCTATCCAATCCTTTGTGTGAGCATTTTTCTTCTGCCCCTTTTGGAAGAGATAAAAGAGCAGTCTGTCTCACTCTAAACCATGACACTTTACCAGTGCAGTAGCTTATTCACTAACTTCCCTCACACTATCGGTGTTGGAAGCATCATGGGACAGTGACCCAGGCAGGGTCAGGTGCCACACCATGCACAGTCCTCATGCTGAGCTGCCAGCCATGCTGCATAGACCAGGTTGCTCAGCCCTGGCCATGGTACAGCAGGGGTGTAGAGCAGGGGTGTACAGCAGGTTCCACTTCTCTGGGTTTTGTCCATGCAGTTGTCCCTTTTCTGCAGGCCTTTTTGCTGCTGAGTCAACAAAGGAAAAGTATCAATAACATACATGAAAGAAACATCTCTGTCACTGAAATGAAGTGACGAGTTGCATCAAAAAAAAAATAGTAGAAGGTTTTTCATGCAAATGGCAAATACAGAAACCCTCCCTGTAGCACCTCCCTGTAGTGCTGTATCAGCACTCAGTTTATCACCTGAGTGTGGAGAGCTAATCTTTTATGTACATTGAAGTTTTCACATTTTAAAAAGTGGCTAATAGCTCTTTAAGCTGGAGAAGAGCAGATTTAGACTGGATATTAGGAACAAGTTCTTTACTATGAAGGTGGCGGAACACTGGAACAGGTTGCCCAGGGAGGTGGGCCTTGGAGATATTCTAAGTGAGACTCAAAGAGGCCCTGGGCAACCTAGTCTGGTTGGGGGTGCCCCTGCTGACTGTGGGGAGGTTGGATTAGATGACCTTTGGAGATCCCTTCCAGCCTGGACCGTTCTGTGATTCTATGATTCTTTACTGCATGTCTCTCTGCAAGTAGTTGAATTGTGGTTCTGATTTTATTGCAAGCAAAGAAATCAGTTCGGAAAGAATTTCCATTAGATGTCTGACATAATCAGAAGAAATAACTGCTCCCACTGTTGTGCAGTGCAGTAAACCTTGTGAGACTTCAGACATGCAAAGCCTCCAAGGAAGCTGTCTTGTAGAAACAGTAAGGTCTGGATCTCTGCTGCATTCATTGTCTCAGCCTTTACAAAAACGTAACTTCACCACACGACATCTGAGAGCCAAGAGCAAATACATTGACAGTATTCCCTCATCCTTTCATCTAACAATCATCACTGATAAAATGCTTAGCTACTGCCACAGAGTTTTTATTTCTCCAGCCCTTCACAGATATTAGCAGTGGTGTTGAAGACTGTGGTAAGTAAGAAGCACAAAGCAGATCTGCAAAAGTGAGGAGAGCTCCCTCTAAGAAGCCTGTCATCTATCATATGATATTTTCTGGTGAAGTGATCACTCCTGCTTTGTGATATCAGAGCCTCAATCATGTACTTGACATCAAGCAAAGGAACTATCAGCAGTATTAACAGCACTGGGAGTGGAAGTTCCCATTGTTTAATGCAAGAGTTAGGGAGTATTACCACGTGATCCCCTCACTCAGATTCTTGGAATTGTTATGAAAACATTTATAAAGCAATATTTGCCACAGGGTAGTCACCCATTTTATATTTGTCTTACCCCTTCTTTTTTCATCTGTGAGCACCTCATTACCAGCAGTAATACTGATGCTGTAATACGCTTTCCCTTGGGAACAAAACAGTAATCATCTGTGTCATTCGAGAAGGATCTTGCTTGAGTCTTTATGCGCAGGAATGCACAGCTATAAAGCACGCCTGATAAAAACATTTTATTTCACTCTGTTCTCAGTTAAAGAAATACAGATACAACCTGTGATCATCCATTTCCAGTAAGAGGTTGTGAATACACTTCTTTTTTTTCCCCTTTTTTTTGCACATAAAGGCATCTGTCCATTAAGACAGAAAATAAAGATTCCAGTAAAGGCAACAACAGTTCTGCTGCTATTACATATTTCTAATAGTCTGTAGGCTATGGTAAGTATTTACATCATTACATTCATGACTTGGTTCTGTATGTTCTTCTCTCTAGAATCTAACTAAGACTCATGCTGTAATAGGGTTTATCAGAAAATGACCTGTGCAAACCAGTTCAAGAAGTCAAGGGTAGGATGAAAAATGCTGGAAGCTTTGAACACAACATATTTGTCTGTATTTTAGGGGAAGTTTCTTAAGGAAATATTTCAGACTTGGGCTTGTTAGATGTTTCCATTAGTGGAAAGAATGAGATAAAACATGGAAAGATCTACAGAAACAAATTATGACCCCCCCCCCACCCTTTAGGGAGCTTTGATTCTGTTTCCTTTGCCAGAAACAGCTGTCCCTCAAACCCTTCAGACTCATGTACTGCGCTTTTCAACTGTGGAAGATGTGAGTTAAAATCTCCCTGCTCTCCCAAATTATTAGCAAAACACCCACCAAGATTATTTAGGACTTTTTGCAGGCTGCAGGCTTCACAGCAGGACAAAGCATCACTCAGCTCCAAACCACAACAGAGCGCCTCTATTGCTCCACACCTGCTTTTTTAGGAAGGCAATCTCTGCTCCAAATCTTATGTTTGCTCTGATTTTGTTTTGCTTTGCTTTTGACATCAGTGAAGTTCAGGGCGGGGGGAAAATACATATATATGTATGTATAAAGCTTAAGCTTTTATTCAAAATGGGTGTGCTCTTCCACAAATAAAATAAAATAAAATAAAATAAAATAAAATAAAATAAAATAAAATAAAATAAGAAAGGATAATTCAAACTGTCCCTTGTCCCAGCTCCACTTCCCAAACCGCACACAAAACAGCCTCCAAACGACGGTGTCCAGCATGTCCAGACTCTGCCTCCAGACACCAGAGTGAAGATCATCACCCTGAGCCAAGCAAGGGAGAATAATGGCAGAGTGGAATGGTCTGAACTGAAGGTATTTTTAAACTTTATCATCAAGGGACTTAGAAGACTGTACTTAATGATGGTTGTTGTCAAGATTAACTATAGCATCGTGGGAAAAAAGGGCTAATGTCACATAATAATTACATGCACTTTGATGTGTATTAAGAACAGCTACTCTTGTAAAATTATAATGCTGCATTCACAGATTAGAGTTTAAAATCCCTCAGCAATTTTGTTGTAATATTTAGTGAGATTAGTCATTTTTTAATGAAACTCACAATTGGATTATGCTTTTTCAAAAACACTTTTTGAACAGCCTCTTTCACTTACAAGTATCTGAGTGAGTTGCTGCTATGCATAAGCGTTAAATCTCCACACAACAGCTCTCACTCTCATGTACAGGGGTGCCTGTATTCATGCAATTTAACTTTTGACAGGTCCTATGTTTACAGGAGGTGAAAATCCCATTTTATCTGGAAATGACAACAAGTAAGCAAGTATGAAAAAAATCATTTGTCCACCATGGCTGGATTGGCTGAATTTCCAGAGAGTGGCATATATAGTGTACAAATGAGAGGGAAAACAGAGGGAGATGCATGAAGAAAAAGTATCCTATTATCCTTCCATAAATCCTCAACGATTCAAAGATATGTCTAGAGAAGGGAGCAAAAATAACTATTCCATTGATTTGCCTCTCCTGGTCTAGAAGCCACAGTGACAAGGTAACTTAGTGGTGCTTGGTCCATACTAACTTCTGCTGTCATCATAGATGGATGCTTTCCAATTCTTTGAATATTCATTACACAACATCCTGGAGAGGCAGCAATTGTTGCTATTCTTTTCTAGATGGAGACTGATGCAGAGCAAAAGAAAGGGCCTAATCTGGATGGATAAATAAATAAATAGGCACTTAGAGCAATTTAGGAGAAATTTGGGTATGCAAGTTAAAGCAAGTGATACATAAATCTCCACCCAGTTTCCTAAGATGTGGGGGATCCAGGTTTTCATCAGTCAAATGAGGCTCAAGCTCATGTGCATTTTCTGAATACCTCCAAGCTCTACCTGTAAATTGGGTGAAGCCTAGGCCAAAACATAGCAAATGTGAGCACAGAACAGGACATCAAGTTCATCCACTTTCCCCACTCTTGCCAGCACTCTCACCTGTCACCTCCTGTTGTAAAAATTCCACTACTGGGAAGAAGAGAGAGACAGACATTAATTCTCACTTTGGAGTGGGGCTGGTGTATAAAAATGAGTAACACAACATTAACAGTAAATGTAAGGCTGAAGAAGAGGATACAAGTCCAGTACTGAGTTTGTGCTTGTGTGCCCTGTTCTGGCTAATACAATATGTATATATGATAAATTTAAGAAGTCGTATCTGAGATGAACAGTTGGCTACACTGCCCTGGACTGTTCTCCAGAGCTAGCTTTTTTAAGGTGAGTTCAAGCATCTATATCAAGTTCTGCTTGCAGCACAGTCATAACGTTTAGAATCATAGAATCAAATGGGTCGGAAAAGACCTCAGACATCATCAATGCCAACCTATTACCTAATATCTAGCACCTCATGACAACTAAGCCATGGCTCCAAGTGCCACATCCAATCCTTTCTTGAACACCTCCAGGGATGGTGACTCCACCACCTCCCTGGGCAGCCCATTCCACTGGCCAATTACTCTTTCTGTGAAGAACTTTCTCCTCAACTCAAGCCTAAGCTTCCCCTGCTGCAGCTTAAGACTGTGTCCTCTTGTTCTGCCACTGGTTGTCTGTGAGAAGAGACCAACCCTACCTTTCTACAGAGAAGGAGTTAATAGGTATATGTGGCTAAAAGTAGCTCTGGTGAAGTAAGGTGGAAGAAAACTGAAGGGTAGCTAACATCTGTGCAATTCCCAGTTTGAAGCTCACAGCTGAAGAGAAAATTGTATTCTGCAAGGCAGCCAGAGACGCTGAGTAGTGCTGGATTACAATCAGTTTTACTGTTTCATAGATAATGCTGACAAGGAAAAGCAAATGTTTCCTAATCACTTCAGGCAAAATTTTCAATCTTCTAACAAAATTTTACTAGAAACTGACAAAAAGGGGGCTTTAGTTTCGCCTTTCACACTTGTGCACTATTAATAAATAACTAGCACCTTTATTGATCACTGGGGGGGGGGAGGGTTGCAAGAGCCCTGCTTTCCACAGGGGACACAATAAACCTGATCCAGGTGGACTTGACTTCCCCCTCCCAGGAAGAGGGATCCCCTGGGTCTAAGTTGGTCTGTTTATCTCCCCCTTCCTGTCCAGCAAGACTATTGGGGGGGACTATTGCCCTCCTGACTCTGCCACGTAGTTGGGCCTGATCTTCTCCCTGCTGCATCCATGCTTCTCTAAAGGACTGAAATCCACATACATTGAGGGAGATACAAGGTCATCCACATTTGGTTTTGTATATTTTCCTATTCATCCTTATTCCTTACCCTTGTAAATCCTCTCTGTTATTAATACATATATATTTTGGTTAAAAAAAAATTTACTTCTCCTACTTCCAAACCAACTCCAGATTATCAACTCCAGACTATTTTTTTGGTAGATTGAACTTCAGTTAAGGCTCAAACCACCACAGTCACTTTAGTGGAGCAGGAATTCAGGCATTAAATCTGATTACACATCCGGCCTGAAATTAGTTTCTCTGCAAGTCACAATAGGGAGACCAACAGGGCAACACAAAGCAAATTGTCTGTCATACCTCACTCATCACAGTGGAAATTTTATTGTTTAGAGCTGCCTGTTTGTAATCACCACGTTCAGGATACATCTTCATTTTTCTGAAAATCCCAAAGGCCATCCAGCTGCAGCAGCTATACTGACAGATGAGCACTGTTTACATTCCTCCAGCAGAGTGAGATAATACGGGAATGTCAAAAATTCAGCCAAATCTGCTGAAGAAAATTCTCTCCTCTACAAAAGGTCTGAATCCCGAGCAATGGGATTTTCCACAACGGTGGAGTGCCATTTTCCCATTTCCGCACTTTCAAGCGATCTGTTGGCTGCTCTTGCGCAACTGTAAACACAGCAGTACGGCTTTTAAATGACATCCTTTTAGCCGGAAACTTTGTTAATCTCCTACAACTCTGAAGAAGAATAATAGTGGAGTTGGAAAAGCACTTCATTTTGACATGAAAGACTTGTGAATCTTTTCCAACTGAATGAAGAGAATGAGTACAGTAATTTTCTCACAATGCAGCCCCCTGTTTTAAAAACACACACACACACGCACCATTCTCTTCTTTGCCCTCATCTCTTCAGTTTATACTTCAAAAGAATATTCATGTTATTATACAATGTGTTGACACTCTCATTTAAATCATAACTGCTTGGGAACAAAGAGTCCCAGCAAGAATGATACTCCAAAAGGCAACACTTAATTTTGGTTTGTGATACTGCTTCATACAAGTACTTCTGCATGAGATTTCTCTTTGGTTTTCTTTTTTGTTTTGCTCTTTTTTTTCCCTTCCTTTTTTTTTAATGAGATTAATATTAAAAGCTGGCAAAACAGAACAAGGGTGAACGATTATTTCTTTAGATTAATCAAACCTTCCATAAGAGGCAGATCCTGCTGCTTTGATTCCAATGGAAGTTGACGTAGCGTTTGATGTACATCCTGTGCTCTGAGCACAAGAGCGCAAAAAAACCCCTGAAATACGCAATCCAAAACAACATTAAGGACTGCCTATCCCACATCACAGATTAATATCTACCAGCCTACACAACACCAATTAAATCTAAATTCCTAAATGGAGATCAGGTGGCACAGGGGATTTCAAACTTAATATAGGTCATTTCATCTGTTACTTACTGGTTTACGTACAGTCCACGTGAGTATAGAACAAAAAAAATGTCATTAGCAGCAGGCATCATCTGGTAGACAAATGAGCTGATCTCAATCTGATCCGTGTTTTGTGGACACACAGATAAAATGGGACAGAGGACAGATGAGGAAGAGAAGTGGAGGGGAAGTACCAGAAAATGGGTACAGCTAGAAACCTTCCAGTCTCTATGAGAGAGGTCTAGCACTGCCCCACTTCTTGATCCTTAGTGGTCCCACCAGAAGCTAGCAGGCACAGCAACACAGGAATGACAACAGTGTTTTACTGGCAAATTTAGGTTTGAATGTTTTAAATATTTTTTACAAGCAAGCCTGTCTTTCAAAAAGGATTTGAAAGTTACATAGTAAATAGTTTTCCTATATTAGAAGGAAGCCAGAAATCATTCTGTTTAAGTGCACATGTTGTTTCACAAGCAGACAGACTTTCAGACACTTCATCAAGACTGTCATCACATATCATGGTACTGATTTACATTTAAAGGGGGAAAGGAAAGATTCTGCACTCTAAATCTAGGTTCTACCATCAATAGGCATGGCTTAGGTGAGAGCCAGATTTCAACTTTCATTGCTAGGCCAGCAAGCTAGAGGCAAGAACAAAAGAGATGTCACATGCTGGGAAAGACATACAGTCCTCAAGCAAGTCAGAATTAATAAGTGCTTCTTAAGAAAGCCTCTTTCCTGGGAACATGGATGTTTCAGGCCTTGCTGAAACAAAGTGACACACAAACACAAGGATGTGGCAATACACAACTAAACACAACAGGTCTTACTGAGAGCCAATACCATGAATCCTAAACATGAGAAATGTCCATGCTGCAATGAGATTCTCCAAACTGCTCATTTTCCCTTTTCCCACTTACATTTTTTTAAACATTAAAAAAAAAAAAGAGAGACTACCAGGTTGTTAGATTCATTTTAAATCTCAGAGATTAGCCAAAGAACAGAGTCTATAGCTAATTTGCAAAGTATTCATTTTGCCTTTTCTTTGATAATAACATCCAGGTTATAGAATAAACATAGAATAAACCAGGTTGGAAGAGACCTTCAAGATCATCGCGTCCAAATCATTATCAAAGCCAGACAGCATGGCTGTGAAGTCCAGGCATACCCAAACTTAGGAACAGCAAGAACTGCAAAGAGTTAACATCAGCCAAAATCAAGACACTGTTTCCATTTTAGGAATAATTATTTGAACTAAAAATTCAGGCAGTTTCTGATATATGTTCAAAAACCTCAGCATGAATGAAGTCATCCTAATATATAAAAAGAATGAATAAAATTACTCCACAAATAAGCCAAATACCCTATATTGGTCACAAATATATAGTCAGTTCCATTCCAATTCTTAAACAAGGAAAATGGATACAGAACTTGGAGGAGAAGTTATAAATCTTTTGCAGGTTCCTTAAAATATTGCTGTTAAAGAGAGGAATATTATGACTGAAAAGTTATAATTTAATTGTTCAGATTTAATTAGAATTTAAGTTGGTGAAATGCATGCAGGTAGGTAACATGTAAACTAAATGAGATAATCAAAAGCCACAAGTAACAGATTTCTATTGCTATATTCTCCATGCCTCCTCTTTAACGAATTCTTGCTCATGTTCCACAGAGGTGCAGAGGTTCTCCGGGGACACAGCATAAGATACTGATACTTCTAAATAATGCCATCAGCTTCTGAGGATATTTTTAAAATCCAAAAAACCACCATTATATTCATACCTGGAACAAGTTAGAAGAATGAACCATTCCTTCATTCCAGCCCAAGGGAAAGCGTTAGACATAATACATGTGGTGGGTACTGTTACATTTTCTTTACAAGCTAAATCAGGTTTAAAACCACTCTTCAGACAATGGCTCTGTTGTCTTAGCATTCATCAGGCTTCTTCCTTTTAAAACAGATCTTATTCCATGTTCTGTTTGTTTATTCCTTTGCTAAAATAGTAAACACTCAAGTCTCAGTTCAGAGCACTCCTCTTAATAATGTTATGAGCTAAAACAAAGTGGATGCTATACAAAATTTGTCAGATGGAACTCATGGTTGTTATAAAAGACTTTGCCTACCGCATGCTTTGCCTGTTTGCATCAAAAGGTATTGGTCCTTTTTTTTTTCTTTTGCTGAGCTGCAACATTCCTTAACACCTAGCATTGTAAGATTTTTAGGGGTGAAACGTCACAACACAGGGAATAATGGAAAGACCGATTGCCCAAATCAAATTTAAGTTTCATTCCCTTCTCTAGTTATCCTCAGCTGAAATGTGCTATTTTCAGCTGGTTTGTATTGTTCTGTCACCAGCTGATTTAGCAAAGAAAAGGGCAGAACTGAGGACCATGAGGAGACCAGGTACACTGCCTGCAGTCATTGGTACATTCTCTTTCTTGATGACAGCTGAAGAGTGTACCCACAAGGTAGGTTGGAGAGGCCACGATGTTGCCACACCTGAAGGAGCAGTTTGGGCAGCGTTGAGTGGCTTTGGGAATGTGCTTCATCAGAAAGGGGCTGTGTCCTTCTCCTGCCATATCCCCTCCGTCTGCATAGATCCATAAACTTCTTTTGTGTCAGCACCAGTACTTACAGTGGCCCAGACCTGAACTGACAAAAGGAAAACCCAGGGGATGTAACTAGGATTAGTATAGAAAGGCTGAAAACAAGAGCCAAAACAAAGAACAAGTGGGGAATGAAGGACCACAGCTCTTGGCAAGCGCAGACTTCATCCTGCCTTAAACTTCATCCTTGGGTAGAACAGCTCAAAAATGCATCTGGGACATAACCACAAGTGGGAGAGAGCACAGTCTTGGCTGGGAGGCAGCAGTCATTTTTCTGCATGCCTCCATAAGCAGGTCACAGAGACTGTGCCTGCTTTGGCTGACTGACTCTATCAGCCTGGCCAGACCCAGGCTGGGAAGGTGGCCAGGCAATGGCCACTGTGACATATATACTGCCCACACTCCTGGGTAAAAGTAGGCAGTTGATCTGACTAGATTTGAAATTATTTATGCTAAAAAGGAGCTTGTCTTTTGACAGTTTATTTTATAATCAAGTATGCTGCTTCTGTTGACCAGCTCCATCTTGAGCAGCGCTGGACAAGCGCTGCTCCCAAATAGCTTGACTTCAGTTTCACATTCCTCACCTCCACGTTCATGCTGCCCAGTGGTTTATTTTACAGATTCCCTGGCCTGGAGAAGCTGCTATCATGTTCCTCCGCACTGGCCACAGTCCTGCCTCCCTGTCCCCTATTAATAGGGTCTTTGTTGGCTGCCACGTGGAGGTTAGAAGTGGCACCTGGGAGCAGCTCTTGCCTGCAGACCTGCTGCCTGCTTCTCCAGGCCCTCCTCTAATAGCCACCAGCCCATATCTGTTCCATACAGGGCTCTCAGCAACGGGAAAAACAAAATCTGAGGCATCACACAAAGCCAGCAAAGTAAAGCCCTGACTTCTTTCTTCACCTACAGTGTGTTTTTGTTGCAGTCTTGCACATTCCCAGGAGGAAATTAATCCTTCAGAACAATAAAGGTTGTTCCTTTGGGCCAGTCTGTCTGGAGCAGAATTTTTTGTTCTTCACTTTAATGCTAAACTATCTGCCTACTTCTGTTAAAAATAAAACACATAATCTCACAAAATTGCAAATCCAAGATTACACTGAATTAATCCTGTAAAATTATTTAACTAGATCAAACTATATGACAGGCACCATGTGAAAGTGACAGTTATTCCTTAAGATCTTTCCCAGTTGTATCTTAATTACAGAGCAGGTAAATGAGAAAGGCAGCTCTGCCAACAGGCGTTTCCAAATGATGACACTTTCCATCCATCAATTACTGTAATGAGGTCCTAATCCTCCATTAGCATGACCACAGGCTCCCAGGATGTGCATCAGTAACAGGAGTCCCAGATTGATCCAGGGCCAAATTCTGAGCTGCTCTTGGGGCTGAAGACAATGCACAGGATTTTGCCAGTGTGACACACACAACTTGCCATTGCCACCCATTCCAAATACCCGGCAAGGGTGCATGGCCACCCAGCTCTCTAATTCCAAGAGCAGGTCACATGTCAGAAGTCAAATGTCTGGAGGAGGGAAGGCAACGACTGTGTACAATAGAGTTGAACCCGTCATGAATAGAGACCTAATAGGTAAATATTTGTGTACCTGTACCTTTCTTAAAGGCTGTATTCAGCTCACTCTTCAAAGAGCAGGTTGAAAGAGCTCTGCCTACCCTCTATTTATTCCCGTTAGACACCACTACTACCCCTTTGGGCCAGAGTCTTTAGCTAATGTTCAGATTGTTTTTGTTGAGGAAGCTGAAGATTGAATTGTGTATAAACAGGGTAACAACCCTGTTTATTTACTGAAAATGGGCATTAAATTGTATTTCTCTTAATACAATCATCAAACAGTAAGAAGGAATTTCTTTGCTCTTTATTCCAAGTCTTTTATTCACCAGCCAGCACTTCACCCAAAAAGCATGACCTTTTTTCTTTTTTCTTTCTTCTTTTTTTTTTTCTTCCCCTCTCAGGGCCCCATTACTGCAGCTTATTTGACCATTCTTGGCTTTCTCCATCAGTCTCTGCTTGCTTTTGTGGTAACCTGGATGCACAGCCCACATACTGGTTTATCCAGCCCACACCCAGACATACCATATTCCTCACTTTTAGACCCTTTTTAAACCCTTCCAAGTGGTACAACTCATGTTCTAGATGACCACTGATGTATTGTGTCACGGTCATCAGCTTCCACCATATCAGATTTTTTACATTTGTTTTAAGGCAAAGGTGGCTTTTGCAATCATCAGCTTCCAGGAGACTTCAGACAGCTTCCTCCCCAATGATATGCTTATTTCTGCAAGGACTCTGGAGTAGTCTGGACATTCCAGGTCACTGCAACATCCAGTCTCTCCACTCAGCACAACTGGTAAGCCCCATAGTCCCACATGGAAAACAGAAGTTTCCACCATTTTTACTCTAAAGACTAATTCTAAGAGGAAGAGGTATAAATAAACTACAAAACGAGTGAAGGAGAAAGCTGTGTGGTTTCCCGTTCCCTTCTGCCAAGTATCACATCACAGAGTGAAGCTCCTATCTGTGTCCATACATGCTGCATGACAGTCACACAATGTGAGTGGTGGTTGTGGCCACCTGAAGCCAGCAACAAACAGTGTGACTCCTTGTTTCTGTGCACTGTTTAATCTTCCCTCCTTTTATAGGGGGAAAGAGAACCCACAACACTTGCAGAGCATGCTCCTGCCCTGGCAGCATCATGGAGGAAGGGGACTCTGGTTCATCAGTCCCTTGGTTTTCCAAAGATCCCATAGCTGGAATGGCCTCTCCGCAGTATCCTCAGCTACTAATATTAAACAGTATCAATATCTTACTTTAAGTCTGCTCCAAAACTATAAAAGCTAGATAGCTAAGAAAATAAGGGATAAGAAAACAAATTCCTTTTAGAACAACTAGGCTATATTTCAAGGGGCTTTAATCAAACCCATATGTCATTCAGTTTAGTTGCAGAGCTTTACTGACAGTAAGACAGCCTGAGAGGTGAGAGTTAATGCTGGTTTTCTTGCATCTTGAGGAGAGATACTCATTCAGGTTCACCCCTCAGAAGCCACCCTGATAAATTATGCTTCTTACGAAGCCTGCACAAAATCCTCTTCTCAGCAGAATCAAAATGTCACATTTCTGTAGATGGAAGGGAAAGGAAAATCAAAAGAAAATCCTGGATTTGTCAATACAAAATCAGACCTCTACTCCAGCTAGTTCATTATCCCCAAGTCACACCACCAATAAACATGTTAAGAAAAAAAAAAAAGATACACAAGACTGACATAAAGATTCTGCTTTTCCTGGAAGTTATCCTAAAACTATAAAAAACTGCAGTTTACTTCACAGCCTAAGGGGTTTTTTAGCACTCCTTGCTACCATTCTGCTGTAGCTGCTGCCTACCTGAACTTCACGTGTATTGTTGGATCTTGCTATCCATCATCTTCTAAAACATACAGTGGCAAGGACCTCCACTCTTTAATCACTGATTGTAAGGAATAGTTGCTACTTGACTATCCATCCTGAGCTCAACTGCATAACTTAAGATTAAAAGAAGTGCAAGTACCTTGCTCAACATATTGCTTCTTGTAGGGCAACATACATGCAGATTTCCATCAAAGTTGTTCATGACAGATATATTTCATTGCTGTATTTGTTTCGATTTTACACTTTGTTTTCTGCTTTCTCAGGCTGTAGCATAGCTATGCAGACCCTGAAGCATGCACCATGGAAAGCAATAGCTAACAAATGCAGAATTTCAGGCATATTCCTGAGAAAGAGCAAAACAAAAGCACAGTACCCTGATAGCTTCTGTTATGGTCTGGATTTGATTTGAAAGTGAAGTGGGTCCTCTTTTGCTCATACACACTGTAAAACATTACTGTACAGCCATAAATACTATTTCCTGCCTTAAGAAAAATCACAAGCTATTTTCCAGATGCGCTGTAGCACAATGGGCATGGCATCAAAAGACAAGATCAGTGAGTACAGAAAAAGCATATTTGTGTTTTCAAGAAGTTAAACCATTTGACAAGTTCAAGTGGGAATCTTAGCACATTTAATGTAAGGTTTTAATACAGAGGGAGTGGCCAACACGCAGGATTTTTTTCCCCTTTAATAGATGCACTGTCAAATACGAGAAATATCCCAATTTTGTCAGAAAAGTACAGGCTAAAACCTCCTCTCAGTTACTGACTGCTTTCAGTTCCCATGGGATGGAATTTGGTGTGGTGAATTTAACAGGAAACAATAGAAGAAACAACCTAATCGCCTGTAAAAATTAAACACTGTATTTTCATAACTTGGGAGTTATGTAAGGAATATCTCAGAGGCATGCAGTTATAAGAGCTCCACACTCAGCAAGCACACTTTGAAGGATGAGGCCAAATGATAATCGCCTCCAGAACTTGGGAAGTATAAAGATCTCAAATAATTACTATCCCCAGAGCACGTTAGTCACTTTGGAAGTTGTTTAATGCACTTTTGGAGAGAAGATGTGGGGGGAGAAGGACCAGGGGAGGGAGGAGGCCTTCATGCAGCCAAGTTTAATCATTCTTGCTCTATGTGCACATGCTTGTTCTTAACTAGCTAAGCACCTTGTTCCTCTGAAAACCCTGAAGCATATGTGTAAGCAACATATACTCACGCTAGTCCCATGCACAAAGTTAAATACACCCCAGCACTTTCAAAAGCAGAAATTAAGTGCAAATCACCTTCGACAATGCTGGATTGGTTGCTTTTCCGTCAGTAAAAATATGCACACTTTGGTCATGCAGAACAGTGGGAATCGCGTACACACCCCTCAGTGTGTATATACTGGCTAACAGAGATCTCAGCCCAGAGTGCTGTAGCCTATTTTTAAATAGGCTCCTTTTAAATTTAATAAAATACACATCTTTGAAAAAATAAAAGATTATCCACCCAGTTGAAAGATCAGATCTCATGGCTTGTGGGGACAGGGAACAGGAGATAGGCAGAAAAACATCTCAAGAGTCCAGCCTTCAGCTTTGTCTTCCTTATTCATTCTTCCCAGACAATGCAGACATAAGGCCTGTGGCTTTCTGGCCACCCACCCTGTGGTCTGCTTCACATTTTCCCTATGTTCAGAGCTATCTCGCTCTTGATTGAAAGGCGATAGTGGAAGAAAACTGTAATGAAGTCAGATTTTGAAGAATGATTTGAAAAATGCAAGGCATAACCTGGAGTGACTGACTGGAAGGGAGCTGTAGAAAGTGGGAAGATAAAACAGAGGGAGCCTGCAAGCTCTGTGTCCAAACAGGCAGTTTTTGTAGAGCAAAAGTCACTGCTTGAGGACCCAGCAACCACACCATGAGTATTTCAAGGTTTACTTTGGATGAGCTGTATCCTGACCCTGTGTCTCGTTAGGTGTGCTCTTGGAGAACATCAACAGGACTAGCTTCATTAAGGAATTCAGTCAAGCTGTATACTCCAAGACTTGCAGATTAATTCAAAGCATAGCAAGTGGCAGTGATAGGAAGGTTTTCTTCAAAAAGTATCTCTGATCCAAGCTGGGTGGACACACCTTGGAGACGTGACATTGCCAAGGCAGGGTAATCAGGCAAAAAGAACTCTGATGGAATTTTCAACAGGGAAGAGGCCTTTGTAATACATATGGGTATAAAGGAGGAAATCATGCAGACCATGCAATCAGTTCAGAAGCAATAGCATTTTGTTCTAATCAGCCACACTACACATTTGAGACCAGGGGAAGGGTAGGTTTCCATACTCTCCTACCAAACATGAACAAAACAACAAGCCAGGCCATGTCCCACAATTACATATTCAGTTCATCCTCTTACTGTTCCTATATCCTCATACTCTTGATGAAAGAGAACTTCTGAAGGTTACCATGGCTACATATGTTTAGCTTTGATCTCACAGACCTTATACCACAGCTCACAACCAAAATAAAGATGCAAGCATTTAGTACAGGGACTACATAAGCCTCTAGGTTGGAGTCTTAGCACTGAACAGCTTTTCTGTATGCTTGTGAGATGCATTTGATATAGGCTCAGATCCAACTTGGGAGACACATAGTTGTCACATTTCCCCAGAAATACCCATTTAGGCAGGAGAAAAATCACTGAGCTGATTCTGTGTCTTGTCAGTTAAACTAATGCAAGAAGCCACTTGAAATATTACCCAGAGAAGTAGTCCATCTTCTTGTGCTGTTTTCTGCAAGGCCGGCAGCATGGTAAAATCAAGTTTTGCTGGAATTTTTCACCCATCTTTTTAATCCCTACTATTTCCAAGGTTTGCTCTACTGTGGCCCTTCACTGCATGCTGGGGAGATGGAGTCAGTGTTCATCTCAGCAACAAAGCACTTTTGCTGGATTCCTGTAGTACCAAAGGCCAGTGAGAATATCAGACACCAAGGACAGTGCTTCAAATGGGAAGATAAGCCTTCTGCTTCCTCCCTGCATTCATCCTGTCATCAACATGGAAAGTATAATAGGCTGTCTTCGGGGGCCATCATCAATGCCACACTCATTGTCTATGTGAAGAGTAAAGCCCCAGCTCAGAAGAAGCAAGAGAGTGCCTGTTAGGGTGGGCAGGACCCCACATATCCACCAGACTCAAAGAGTCAAGCAGAGGCAAATGCTCACAGAAAACCAAAATGGAAGCAACTTATGTCCTCAAGGCCACTTTTGAGGAGCAGTGTAGATATCTATGTAATATCTAATTCATATAATTAAGTTTTAAGAGTAAATTACTACATAATAATTAATTTCCTGGGAGACATGTAGCCTCTGTTCCTCTTCATCGTTTAATTCATTTGTCTGTCTGGTTTTCTGCCTTTGCTTGCCAATAATAGGTTAGTCCTGGACTCCACTGTACCAGTGGGTGTTTCCCATCGTCTTTCAGGGAACTTGTGATCTCTCTCAGGGAACTTGTGATCTCTCTGTCTTTATCAATGGAAAGAGGCATAAAGACTTAAGTAACAAGTGAAGATATGAGTTAGTTAAAACACTGTTTACTAAGGTAAATAAGTTGCTATGCTGTAGATATGAATCCTTCCAGACTTATTTTGAGATGATTTCTGAGAAACCCCCACTCCATCAACACCAATGGGCAGAGATGCAGAAATTCAGTTTGTATTTGTGATCACAAGCTTGAAACAAAAGCAACACAAGCTGCAACACGCAAAGAGACACGTCCAACTCAAGAGTTCGATATCAGAGTGCTGGTCCCACACACACAGCAAAGTGACAATCAGTTATCACCCTGCATATCAAGCCATGAAGCATCTAAGGTGTGGCTCTTCTTGAACGAACATGAACAAGGTAGTGACCATATATAGAGGTAGGATCCTCCTTTGCTACCAAACACCATTCTGTTCCATTGCACATGATTTATTTTTTTTTCCTTCCAACCTGCAGGCTCATTCATCACTGTATTACTCAAATTTCATGCTCTTATAACTCTGTTAACACCAGGTCCATAGAAACTCTGATTGCCTGCTGATACTGAAAGAAAGCATACATCTTTCCAGTAATGTAAAACCAAGTTTTGTTCCATAGCTTCTTTCACAATGAGCTGTTCCTCTGCATTGAAGTGTATGACAGCTCTGTAAATTAAGGGCCACTTGGCAGTGCAGTTCTAGAAAAGTTAAACAAAACACATCATTAAAAGTAAAAACTCGCCCATATAAAGCAGCTTGCTTTGGTTTTTTTCATCCTTTCCTTCTACATTATTTAATTCCTGGGTTTTTGGTAGAGCTGTATTTGGTGTGTATTTCTTTTGCAACCATCAAAACAGGGAGAAGGAAAGAAAAAAATAATGGGGGGGAAAAAAAAAAGTCAATTTTGTTATTAGACTATTTGTTTAATACCTAATTCAGGTTATTCTACTAATACACTCAAGAATAATATGCAGTAATAGCCATCAATTTTAAGACTGATAAAAGAAGAGTTGTCTTCTGGGCTTACATTTAGCCATTTTAGCTGAAAGCAACAAATGAAGAGCTAAAAACAGCTGAATCTAGTAGAATGTAAATAAGAGGCCCTTGCCAAATCTTTCCTGGTTACCAAATGCTCTACCAGCTTTAAAGATCCCATTATGATACCTTTGTACTTTATTTATAAGGCGTTGAATAAGCCACTCCCTTTCAATATTTGTTTGAGTTTATGCCCGTATTCCCATGATTATTGCAGAACAAATCCAGGTGAAAGGTTGTTCTTGTTTCACAGCAACATTCATCTGGATTTTTCCCTCTTTTCTGATTACCCCTTTTTAAATCATTGGCTGAAATCTTAGAAGAATTCAACCAAAACCTTTGAAGTTCTGTTGAATTTGTTTTCTCTTTCAGAAACAAGGCATCTTTTCACAAAGCACTTAAACCACACATAGGGCCTCAAATACCTCATTCTGAGGAGCTTTTGTGAAGTTTTCAAAGCAGGGGAAAATTTCTCCTGCTTTTCTCATTTCTCCAGTGGACTGAGAACTCTTTGAACCAGAGGAAAGAGACCAAGTATTTGGATATCTTTTCACTTCATCAGTGATATCTGTGCAGTACTGGATGCACTCCCAAAGTCCTGCCTGAACATATTCCAGGCTGAGTTGTGCAGGACTTAGGAGGGGTTCTCTGAACGCCATCTCTCCTCTGCACCTTAGCTGGGAAAACATAGCTGCGTTCCCAGGGCATTACACAACTTCGCCGCAGGTAAAGCATCAGATACCAAGTGGGAAAGGCAATTAGAAAAAATTCGAAACTGAGTGACCTTCCCTCAGTACTAACATGCCACATAGTACTAGCTTTGTCCTGACATGTGAGGCACTTCTCTGCTGGATCTACCTAATCCAGGAATTGCTTTACATTTCATGAATCTACATGCAACATGAGTCAGATATAAACAGAGTTGCCCAACCCTTTAAAAAAATTCCATTACACTTACTCTTCCTGCCAATTCAAGTGAAAGTTTTAGGCAGAACAAGAGGCCCACAACTCACCATTTTTTTCCCTTTGGCATGAGATGCCAGAACGAGACAGTGGGTGACAGTGCAGATCACCATCTGCATGCAGACATCACCAGACACATTTTCTCAGCTCAGTACTGTGGAGAGACATTTTCAGGTCTCTGACACACTCCAGTCTCTGGTTGGCATGGTCATTCTCAAGTGTAAGTCTTGCTGAGCCTCACCAAGGATACCTTTCAGATGTCATCTTGTGCCTTGTGCAGGGCTGCCCAGATAGCTACAAAGCTCAGGAACTTTCCTTGGTGGCTCACAATTCTCCAACACACACCCATGGGAGAGCTGTATGGCTTATAAAATAATATGCATTCCCTATAATCATCAAATCAAGTCTCCTTTCTTTCTTTTTTCTTTCTTTTGTATTTGTTTTCTTTTTTCCCAAGTCTCATGGTATCACCTGCTCACCCCACAGCTTCACTGAGATGGAATGGAATATCTCCTCTTTTACTACTACTACCAAAAAGAAAAGGAAACCGTGGGGTTATCTACAGATACAGCTTTGCAGGCACCTCATAGGCTCACAGACAAAACACTGAGAGGAAAATAAGGAGGTTTTCTTTGCAAAAATAGGGGAGAAAAATACTTGTTTTCAGGGTCTTGGTATTGAACAGTGAAAGGTGCTTGTATTTTCTTTATTCTTTATTGCACAAGCAGCTTGCACAAAGGGTAACCATGGCTTTCTCCCCAGAACTTGAGAGAAGGCTGGCTGATATATATGAGAGGCTTGCATTTAAAATGAAGCAAGTTCAGGAAAATTAAACTAAAAAATACAACCTAAAAATTAAATGTGGCTAGAATAATAGGCTCACAGGGTTAGAAAAATCTTTGTCCTCCACCTAGTCCCTTCACTTCATGCTTGCTGGCCGATTACTGCCCTCCTCTCCTGATATAAAACAAAATAAGACATTTATTACCTCTAACCTCGCTGAAGTGACTCATACCAAAAGCATACCCTTTTACTTCCCTGAACTTCTGAGGAATTTAGAAGCACAGTCCTCAAAACCCTAAGGGAAGTTTGGATTTCATAATAGCCCAGGAGCCCCACCTGAGGTATAAAGAATGCTTTGAAACATGCCTGTGATTAATTAATTAACATATTGGCACCTAACTAGCTTCTTAACACTCCACCTAATGTTTTAGTTTAGAGCTGCCTGTGCCTGTCACAGAGACTCTGTGGACTGATGCCATTCTCTGGTACAGAGTAATGCATTTTACATCTAAGTAAACATAACAGTGTAACATTGATACAGCAACTTGAATTAAGGATTAATTACAGCGATTCATAGTGCTTAAAGAGCAGGCAGTTTACAAAGGGAGGAAGCAATTACTTTTAAAGACAGGGGGTTTTTGCTTCAGCATTTCTGAGCAGTTGCATCATTCTTACTCCTGACAACAAAGGCAAAATTACTACACTAATAAACAGCCCCACAGCTGAAACTCACATCTCTGCCCTTACATCTGTTCTCCCCCACATAAGGTTGGAGCCCTCCACACCTGGGTCTGTGCTCTACCCTGCACCATGAGTAAAGTCCCCAATGGGCACCAAAAGCAAGTAGCACAGGAATGAACCAGCAGCCTCGCATACCATGCTTTGCTGTGGACAACATGATTCAGGTAATCCTGGGATTTAGGTCCTGCACATTCTTTTCTATCAACAAAGACCTCGACTGGGTTATTTGACTTGTAGAAAAATATGTTTGCTCAAAAGGTTGAGTTATATTAAACCTTCCTTGAAGTGTTAACTAAATTACTTGGTTAACCAGAGTATTTTAGAATATTTCTGTTTGTTTAGGTAAGCATAAAACCCACACAACCATAATAACAAAGTACAACCAAAATACTTTAACAAACACGAATCCTGTTTCTCCCTTTCCAGCTACTAGAATAAATAACTTGTTTGTTGCATATGAGAAAGTCTTAGGCAAGTACTAAATCTAAGGAAAGAGTTTTGCATTTAGGTCTGAGAGTAAGTTTCACGGGCATCCATACATCATGTGGGAGTACATTTCACCACACAGCTCTAACTCCAGGGAAAGATGTCTCCCATGCATGTGCCTCCGTAATGTTGGCTAACAGCTTTATCATTGTAGGAGGACTGACAGAAGAGGAGTGCTTCATCACAGGCAGTACTAGCACAGGTGGGATTTTTCAGATTGCTTTCCAACTGCTTAGAAGGGCAGGATCAGTGTGCAGGTGACAGCTCTACCAGGGTCTGCCACCTCCAGCTCCTTGAAGCATGCACGCAGAGGTGAGAGCAGTTCTCCCTTTCTTTTCTAATCTGTGTATTGGACTTTGCTTGGGCTTGACTACAGGCAGGAACCTCCTAAAAGACTGTGAAGCACTACAGAGTTGTATACCGAATTTGAAGGTGGTTGGTGAATGTCTTGTGGATCACTAGAAAGCTCCTTTTTTATATACTTTCCTAATTTAAAACATGGAAGAAAATAATAAGCAGCACAGGATTTCTAGGGGAATGCTGTGACATCTAGATCCTGCAGTTGTGTTCATCAAAGGAGGCTACTTTTCCAGTGATGAGTGAGATGCAAGATAAATAGCAAAACTGGATATGTGTTCACAAATAGAATCATAGAATTGTTAGGGTTGGAAAGGATCTCAAGTATCATCCAGTTCCAAACCCCCTGCCATGGGCAGGGACACCTCACACAACATCAGGCTGCTCATAGCCACATCCAGCCTGGCCTTCAAAACCTCCAGGGATGAGGCTTCCACCACCTCCCTGGGCAACCTCTTCCAGCGTCTCACCACCCTCATGGGAAAGAACTTCTTCCTAACATCCAATCTGAACCTACCCATTTCCAGTTTTGTTCCATTCCCCCTAGTCCTATCATTACCTGACACCCTTAAAGTCCTTCCCCAGCTTTCTTGTAGACCCCCTTCAGATAGTCGAAGGCCACAATTAGGTCTCCTTGGAGCCCTCTCTTCTCCAGACTGAACAGCCCCAAATTCCTCAGTCTGTCCTCATAGGAGAGGTGCTCCAGCCCTCTTATCATCCTCATGGCCCTTCTCTTGACACGTTCCAGCACATCCAGATCCTTCATGTAATAGGGGCTCCAGAACTGGACACAGTACTCCAGATGGGGTCTCACCAGAGTGTGGGCAGGGGAAGAATCACCTCCCTTGACTTGCTGGCTATGCTTCTCTTGATGCAGCCCAGGCTTTCTGGGCTGCAAGTGCTCATTGCTGGCTCATGTTGAGCTTCTCATCCACCAGCACCTCCAGGTTCTTTTCTTTAGGGCTGCTCTCAAGCCAGTCACCCTGACCCAGATGCAGGACCTTGCACTTGGTCTTGTGGAACCCCATGAGGTTGTCATGGGCCCACTTCTCCAGCCTGTCACAGTCCCTCTGGATGGATCCCTTCCTTCCAGCATGTCTGCCACACCACACAGCTTGTTGTCGCCAGCAAACCTGCTGAGGGTGCACTCAGTGCCACTGTCCATGATCTTACCAGGCACAGAGGTGAGACTGACTGGCCTATAATTCCCTGGGACATCCTTCTTTCCCTTATGGAAAATGGGAGTTATGTTTCCCCTTTCCCAGTCAGTGGGGACCATAGGACAAAAAATTCTGTTGGAAAACAAAGAGAGATTCAGTTAGAAAAAGAAAAATGCTTATAGGAAATGCTAACTGTAAAACCTTGCAGAAAGAGTAGCCTTACGAAAAAAATATCAAGTTGATGATGAATGTACAATGTTTATAAGCCTAAAAATGTATAATTCTATACTGTTGGTACTAGGATACACAGATCCTTCTTGTATGACTCTATATATAGCCACAAACTGGAAGTGATTTAACGAAGAGCAAGAGTGGAGATAAAAGATCTACAGAGACTAATGTATGTTGAGAGAGTAAAGAGGTTAACACATAGTCTGAGGGTAAAAGAAAAAAAATGTTAACTCTTACAAAATATATGCAAAGTATGAGCAGCAAGGAATTGAACTGTTTGCATTGCTACATTAAGGAAGAATATTGGAAGTAACCAAAGTACCTTATCCTACCCATTATATTACTAAAGAAATATAAACATCTTGTACTGAGTAGTTTCATTTGGAGGTGGAAATTAGGAACCAGATTTGTTCCAAATCTGTTGTTGCTATGGTTGGTTTCCACTTTTTTACATAGCAGCATACCTTTTTCTTTTTCCTTGTTTTTTTTCTCCAGAATAACATCACCATACTATTGTGGATTGCTTCCCCAAAATATTTTGCTCTCTAAACATACATACAAGGTAGCCAAGAAACAAGAGTGGCTTCATCAATGTTTATCAATATGCAAAGCGTGAGTCCCGAGAGGATGGAGTCAGGCCCTTCTCAGTGGTGCCCAGCGACAGGACAAGGGGCACTGGGAGGAAGTTGAGGCATAGGAAGGTTCACATAAATATGAGGAAAAAAATTTTCACTGTGAGGGTGACAGAGCACTGAAACAGGCTGCCCAAGGGGTTGTGGAGTCTCCCTCTCTGGAGATACTCAAAACTCACCTGGATGCCTTCCTGTGTAATCTGCTGTAGGTGATCCTGCTCTGGCAGGGGGGTTGGACTTGATGATCTCTTAAGGTCCCTTCCAGCCCCTGAAATTCTGTGATTCTGTGGATTTTTTTTCTTATACTTGATTGAGCATCTATTGTTCCCACTGTTCCCACATTTCTAAACTGTGTATTCTAAGAGTTACTATGTTTACTCTCAGGGGATTAAAAAAACAAAACAAAACAAAACAAAAAACATTGCAATCACAGCCAGTGTCATAGGTGTTTAACACTCAGGCTTCTCCTGCAGAGATGTGTCTTGATCCAGCATTCATCTAGGACCATGTGAAAAATCTTGTGCTGCTGCAGATGGCCAGGTTTTGCTCACGATTACATGCCTATTGCTAGGCTTGAAGATACATTTGCAACCAGAATCCCATTGCCTTGACAGGAACATAATTCATGAGCTAATAAAAAATAGCTGATGACAGCATTTGTTGTTCACGGGAAGGAAATAGCCTTTAAAGGGCATTTCTACTCATCAGATTTCATTATGCAACACTGAACATCTTTCTGAGCATCTGGAGATTTCATATCCTGCACCTTCGTAAAACACAAACTTTATTCTTTCCCAAAGGGGTGATGAGTGGGAAAAAGCTACCCTGTATAAATCCAGAACCTGCTTTTCTCCTCCTCCCTTAAATTTTTCATGGTCAATGGTACAGCCTCAGTCAACAAGTCGCAGCCAACTCAAACTCTTCAGTATGGTCATATTTTTATTGTACATTCTTCACAACTTTTATCCTTACTACATGGTATAAAACACTGCATTTCCAACAAGAATCACCTGCATAAAATGATAAATTCATCAGTTCTGAAAAATGTGAGGAAAAATAATAATTACAGTTATATGAAATCTATAATATTCAAACCATGCTAATTGCAAGATGTATAAACTAACTGTATGCTTGTACAGAAATCTAGTCATGAAGGATCAATGAGACATAAATTCCCACTGTATCCTACCAGCTTCCTTCTTGGAAAAAAATACTTGCTCCTCTAAAGACCACTTTTTATTTTTGTCCAATATTTGGATAACAAAGGCAGTGAGAAACTCCAGGCTCACTTATTCTTCTTCCACATAGCTTCCCTAGACATAAATTAATCTAAGAATATTTCACTATTTAAACCCTTCATAAGCTTGGCTTTATCACCAAATTTTGTAGTTCTCAGTTGTCAAAAATTTCTTTTGAAACCATGAAGAGTGTTGACAAATCACAACTGCAGACTGCAGTCCTGCACAGTTATAAGCTGTGCAGTTGTTTGATTGTGCGTGAAAAGAGCAGTATAAATTACTCCAAGATCTAAAATAAGAGCACCAATTTAGAAAGAAAATGTGTCCCAAAAGAGTCAAAGACTCAAGGACTTGCTTATTGTTTTTAACCTCTCAGATTCTTCTATAATTTCAGCTGTGGGTGACAATTTAGAAAAGCTGCTGCATTTTTTCAGTTGTTGGGTGGCTGTAACTGCTATAGGTTGGTGGTCTCTTCTGGAATGCCAGCCACAACCAGGAGCTGCTGATACAGCTGGCAGAGATTTGTGCACTTGTTCAGGAGGGTGGACACCATCTACAAAGTGGCTCTGGTCTCCACTGTGGCCTGGACACACACTAGTGACCTTCCCACTGCCTCTGCCCAGGCTCAGCTTCTCCCACAGCAAGACCTCAAACTGTAAGCTTGAATTCACTGGAGACTGTGGCAAGGCTTGCACCAATTTCACATCCTATGACTATGTCACACCCTGGTTTCAGACAGAAGAATTATTAAGCTGAGGTTTTCCATCACACCATTAGCATTTCAAAAAGGGAAACAGGAGAGTGAAAAACTGACTGCCATATGAAACAACGTGGCAAGCAAGATATGGTCCTTTGTGCATGCATCCTCCTCAGTATCACACTCCCTGGGTGTTACGGAGAAACCCAGCATTTCACAGGTGAGCATATTTTGGCAGAATGAAAACCCAGGTTTGTAAGAAGCCAGCTCTGATAGGCTTGACCTGTTGAGTTGTCCATGTCTTACCAGCAGAAGTATTAATCCCTTGTTGTAGCTTATTGACCCCATGGCAAGGAAACAAAGCTATGCCGTTACCTTACACACACCAAGGCAGGTGCACGAGACTGGATTCAGTTCCATCCTACAACGTGACGTTTGTAAAAGAGAAAGAACCCATCAGGAATTAATGTACTGCACATAGAAATGTCTGCTTGCATTCCTCTTTCACAGACATGTTTGGCGCCTGGGGTATTAACTTTCAGACTTTGTTTCTTTTTACTGCGTATTCGTCTGCAGTACTGTTGCCTGCAAATGGGGTGCAGTAGAAAAACAAGCTGTGTTGCCTTTGCCCTCTCCCAGTTCTCTCAGATGGAAAGGTAGTTCTTTCATAAGATTCTAAGTGATCTTAATCATTTCATACATGAATGAGACACCATAACCTAACAAGAGTTTCTGTTCAATTTTGGTCAGAACTCTAACCCATATTAAGCTGCTCTTTACAAGTAACAGGTTTTGTGGGGGGGGTTTTAAGGATATAATTGCAATAAAATAAGCAGTGTTTTACTGAAGTGTCTATGGAAAACAAGATTAAAACAATAAAAGATTAAAACATAAAAGTAAAGGCGAATTATTATTGTTCAATAAAAATACAGTTGCTTCCAATACTATTATATCTTTACCTGGTTCTACTCATTTATCCTTATTTTGCAAGCATAAACACACAGGTTCCTGTTTTGACAATAGCAGGTTACAATGCTCAAGGAAGACATCAAGAACAGTAGTAATAACAAGCATTGGTACCAATGTATAATGCATAATGCATATTATATTAATGTGTATAATGTATATTATATTCTTTCAATATTAAGCAAAAAAATAATGCAATAGCAGGATGTAACTGCTTATACACACAGGATGTCACACACACAGGATGTTAGGGGTTGGAAGGGACCTCTGGAGATCATTGAGTCCAGCCCTTCTGTCAGAGCAGGACCACAAAATCTAGCACAGGTCACACAGGAATGCATCCAGACTGGTCCTGAAAGTCTCCAGAGAAGGAGACTCCACAAGCTCTCTGGGGAGCCTGTTCTAGTGCTCTCTGACACCTACAGTAAAGAAGTTCTCATGTTGAGGTGAAACTTCCTGTGCTGTAGTTCACATCCATTGCCCCTTGTCTCTTCCAACCTGGTCTATTCTATTCTATTCTATCACAGGCACAAGTGAGCACACTCTGTCCCTTCCTTCCTGACACACAGCCCTCATATATTTATAAACACTTACTAAAACCCCTCTCAGTCTTCTCTTCTCCAGACTAAAAAGCCCCAGGTCTCTCAGCCTTTCTTCATAAGGCAGTGCTCCAGTCCCTTAATCATCCTTGTAGCCCTATATATTCGAGGAAGCTGCAAAGAACATTTATGTGAAAATACTCCAGAAAATAAGAATATCAGGAGAATATTTGAGGCAGAACTCATTTCATCACCTTTTAACATGGCAGCAACTGTGCAGGAAAGCTGAGATTAAAAGGGAAGTTGTAGACAGGAGGGGGTTGGTCTCTTCTCCCAGGCAACCAGCACCAGAACAAGAGACTAGACTAGACTAGACTAGACTAGACTAGACTAGACTAGACTAGAATAGAATAGAATAGAATAGAATAGAATAAACCAGGTTGGAAGAGACCTTCAAGATCATCGTGTCCAACCTATCATCCAACACCATCTAATCAACTAAACCATACAACCAAGCATCCTGTCAAGCCTCACCCTGAACACCCCTAGCGATGGCGACCCCACCACCTCCTCAGGCAGCCCATTCCAATGGGCAATCACTCTCTCTGTGTAAAACTTCCTCCTAACCTCCAGCCTAAACCTCCCCTGACACAGCCTGAGACTGTGTCCTCTTGTTCTGGTACTGGTTGCCTGGGAGAAGAGACCAACCTCTGCCTCACTACAAGCCCCCTTCAGGTAGTTGTAGAGAGCAATAAGGTCACCCCTGAGAGGACACAGTCTCAAACTGCATCAGGGGAAGTTTAGGCTTGAAGTGAAGATAAAGTTCTTCACAGAAAGAGTTGTTAGCCATTGGAATAGGCTGCCCAGGGAGGTGGTGGAATTACGGTCCCTGGAGGTGTTCAAAAAGGGATTGGACATGGCACTTGAAGCCATGGTTTAGTTAGTCATGAGGTGTTGGGTGACAGGTTGGACTTGATGATCTTTGAGGTCTTTTCCAACCTTATTGATTCTATGATCTCTATTCTGGTTAGCTTCCAATTTTAATCATTTAAATGTTAAACCAGCTGTCCCCAAGTTAGGAAGCTGATTTATTTCCTCTTAAAATGAAAACCAGACAACCAGAGAGAGATAATATCACCCACCCATTATTTTGTAAAACTACTCTTTGGAAAGCAGTAATATTTGGATATGCTTAGAAGGAAAGAAAAGTCACTGAAAGAAACATTACTTTCACCAACTCCATGAATCATCAATACCTTCCTCTGCATTTTTATTCTCAGGAGTACAGTAGAAAGCATAAGAATGGGGATCACAACTTTTCTAAAATCTGTGGACAATGAAAAGAAGGAGGTGAGGCAAGGCAAGGCGAGGCAAGGCAAGGCGAGGCGAGGCAAGGCAAGGCGAGGCAAACCACCTTGGAGACCAGTTGAAATCCTGGAATGCTAGACAACGGGTCTCACTTCTGGGTTCTGTCAAAGACTTCCTGAGTGACCTTGGCTTAGATAAGTCAAAATCCCTCTGAGCCTGAAATCTATATGTTAAGTAGGGATAACACTAATACCTTCTTTGTGAACCTGTAGTTTCTTAGTGTTATAGTTATCTTCTATAAAAGTCCATATCAGGCATCTAGGACATTACTGATTTCTTATCCAGGTTGACACTGCTATGTGATGTAGGCAACTGTGATGCAATGGCTGCTCAACAACTTTCTGTGCAATATGCACTCAACCTTATGCATTTATTCAGCTCCACATAAAGTGTCTGAGCATATCTAAGCTGCATGGGTTCACATACTCATCAGGTGGGCAACTGTCTCTGGAAGAAAGAAATACTGACATATAAGGAGGTTAAGAAATATTTTCTCATGATATTCTAGCAATGTAAGTTAGATCTAAGTGGTTATTAAAGACCTAAGCCTAAATTACAAGTCAAAACAACATCAGTGACAAGCGGTGTCCCTCAGGGGTCTGTACTTGGATCCATGATGTTTAATATCTTCATCAGTGATGCAGAGCGAACAAGTGCACCCTCAGCAAGTTTGCAGATGACACCAAGCTGAGTGAACCAGTTGACAAGCCTGATGCCATTCAGAGGGACCCAGGCAAGCTTGAGAAATGGGCCCATGCAACTTCATGAGGCCACATGCAAGGCCCTGCAAAAGAGTCAGGGCAACCCCCAGTATCAGTGCAGGCTGGAGGATGAAAAGATTGAGAGAATCCCTGAAGGGAAGGCCTTGGGGGTACTAGTGGATGAAAAGCTGGACATAAAACAGCAATGTGTACATGCAGCCCAGAAAGTCAACCATATCCTGGGCTCCATCCAAAGAAGCACGGCCAGCAGATTAAGGGAGTTGATTCTGCCACTCCACTCCACTCTGGCGAGACACCACCTGGAGTACTGTATTCAGCTCTGGAGTCCTCAGCACAGAAATTACATGGACCTGTTGGAGTTGGTCCAGAAGAGGGCCATAAAAATGATCAGAAGGCTGGACCATCTCTCCTGTGAGGACAGACTAAAAGATTTGGGGTTGTTAGCCTGGGCAAGTTTCAGGGGAGACCTTACTGCAGCCTGTCAATACTTTATAGGGAGCTTATAAGAAAGATGGGTCAGACTATTTAGTAGGGTCTGTTGTGAAAGGACAAGGGGTAATGGTTTTAAACCATTTTTTGCCATGGGTTAGTTGTTTCGGTGGTGTTGGATTGGTTGATGGGTTGGACGTGATGGGTCTCTTCCAACCTGGTTTATTCTATGTATTCTATGTATTCTCTATGTATTCTCTAAACAAAAAGAGGGTAGATTCAGACTAGATATAAGGTAGATGAGAATGGTGAAACACTGGAACAGATTTCCCAGAGAGGTGGTAGATGCCCCATCCCAGAAAACATTGGAGGTCAGGTTGGACATGGCTTCAAGCAGCTCAATCTTGTTGAAGATGGCCTTGCTTATTGCAGATAAGGTTGGACTAGACAACCTTTAAAGGTCCTTTCCTACCCAAACTCTTCTATGATTCTATTTTATCCTGTATGCACCTACACCTTTGTCAGCAGGGTTCTTCAGGACACTATCTGTCAGTACACTGCCTGCACGTGAATCAAAGTCACCAGCAACTGCTCAGTGACCCATGTCCTGTGATATCTATGGTGCCACTATGAATGCTTTCTAGTGCTGCATGGCACATGAACATGCTCCCTACACTGATATGTAGTGGGTGAAGTATCACAGCAGCTAATATTCTGCTTAGAGGAAGAACAAAGTCCTGTTACACAACAGCTTAGCAATTACAGAAGATAAAGAAAACCTTCCCCCAGATCCCAAGCAAATGCAAACCCACCCCTGACATCTCTCAGAAACTCCCTGAAGTGGGAGATAAGGCCACAGTGCAGTATGGGTGTCTCTGAAGAAGTCACACTGCACATGGCATAAGTGATGATCCTATAATTGAAGTGCAAGAAAGAGCCCGTGTGAATCTCCAGTTAAGGGGTCACATACATGTCAGGAAGTCAGGACATCTGAATTCCCAAACCTGCTCCAGGTACAACAATACAAGCTTTATGTCATCCATGGAAGAAGAGCAGATGAAGCAGATGTCAAACACTCACACATACTCACACACATTCATGTACATAGATGTGTCCCAAGAAAATTTTAGTTACTACATGTAATTTTT
The DNA here is from genome assembly GCF_014839835.1 of Dryobates pubescens. NCBI lineage: Eukaryota > Metazoa > Chordata > Aves > Piciformes > Picidae > Dryobates > Dryobates pubescens. Next base: position 128,014,136 of record NC_071657.1, on the reverse strand, counting down.
TAGGCTAATAATGAAGGTATCTAACTCTGAGGAACAATTCTGACTGGACGAAGACTTCACCTCCAATCTAGAGTTTGATCTAAATCTAAGAAAGGGGATGCAGAACACACTTTATAATGAAAAATGTGAAAGCACAAGAACAGATGGACAGAGGTCTGCAACAGCTTCCATGTAAGGAAACAATCAAAACGTTTGGGACTCTGGGTAAAGATGACTGAGGGATGTGGCAGAAATGCATAAAATCATAAGTGTCATGGAGAGGGTAATCTGGCACAAATTTTGTACTGCATCTGCCAATTCAAGATTGAGGGATATCAAATGAAGCTCCAAATAAGAATTCAAATGGAACTAAAATGTGTAGGTCTCATGAAATGGGTGGAATTCCTTGCAAGCAACTAAGTATGATGCTAGAAGTTTATATGGGCTTAAGAGCAGCAATCATATCGCTTCTTCCTATGTTCTTCCCTAGGCATCTGCTTAAGATTGCTGGTAGTTTGAAGATGGGAATATGTTTTCATCCAGGAAAAAGAACAAAAAGAGTCTCCAACATCATATATTTTAGAGTCATATTCCCTGGATCTGGAGAATTTGCAAGAGTCACTCTACCTGTAGTGATAGTGATGAAGCTCGCTCTCAAAAACCACCTTCATGATCAGAATGCCTCCCTGTGAGATAAGTATCATAGCCAGCCTGCTGGGCTGGGTGACTCCCCATTCTAAGCAAGCACAGCCATTGTCTTGTTCACCCAGTCCCATGGTATCCCTGTTGATTATCAGAGCTCAATGGTATTGACTGTCAGTATCAGCTTGTTTCAGTATCTAAATCCACACACACCTCTGCTTTGGCATCCACTCGATAGATATTACTTGCCTAGAAGACACATTGCAAGTTTGAGTGCCACAAGCCCTTGCTTCTATTTGGAGCTAACAATTAAAGTCAGCTTCACATTGCTTAGTAGGCAGACCAGTATAAGCAAAATGGACCCTATCAGTCTGTTAAAACAGTAAGCTGGGAGCCTAGACAAAATGAGGAATGGTGTTCCTAAGACCAAGCCAAAAACCTCTGCTGAGTGGCAAGTTATCTAGAGGCCACCAATAGGGAGTAAATTTTTTTAAGGAATACACTAAGGGCCACCCTGTCTAGGGTTTGGACACACTAAATACTTCCAGTTGGTCAAGATGCAGAACTTAAAGTGTATCTGGAAAAAGGCATATGTGCTGAAATAAATATTCATCATCATATCCAACTGCCTATGGCCCTGTAGCTTTGAAAGTTACACAGGATGATAAACTCTCTCCTTACCCATTCTCTATCTAGATTACACAGGAAGGTTCAACAGGATATTTTGGATCTTGCCCTCAACATAATCATGTCTTGAGAGGACATGATTGTGTTGAAGTTAAAGAAAGAGTCTGATGAAAACTTAATTAAAGTAGAAGGAAGTAACTCCATTGTACATCCTACTCTCAGAATATATGAACCTTATGAAGTTTGAGTTTTTGTGAACCTAAGGGATTTTAAAACTCTCTGAGGGCTTACAAAATGAATTTGGTCTTTTTTTCACTCTGTCATTTAAACTCGTAGTTTGTTTTCTTTCATATAAGGATAATTCAATTTTTTAAAACCACAAAAAATGTTTTTCTAGCTACAGACAATCATGTGCAATGTATTAAGGGCAGAACAGCCTCCAAGTCCAAGGTTTGGCACAGCCTCAGTCCTGAAAGAGACTGAGATTTTTATTTTTTTTGCTTTTGCTTTTCTCTGCTGTTTCCCCAGTGTGTCTCTTGCTTTTATTCACCCAGCCAGCTCTGTGCTTCTTTTCTCACCTTATTTTTCACCATTTATAAGTCTGTCTTCTACCTTTATCACAGGCACCCTTAAAGAGATAAGATGTGCTCCCATTAACTCTGAAATCAAGCTCAGAATGTTTAATGAATAGTGTTTCAGCAGGTTTGAAATCTGTCAGATTGCTTTAGCCCACATCTAATAAGAACAGGATGTCCATGGATTATTTCCAGCACTCTCTCTTGTGAGTTTATCACTTCTGATTCAGAAGCATGGCATTTTGAGTAGCACCAGGCCAAACCTTCAAAAAGTATTCACTCAAGTTACAATTTTAATTTGTTTGGGTGTCTTTGTGCTCCCTTTTGCATTCATTCAACATGAATATGCCAGTGCATGAAATGATGACCGAACTGATCAGAGTAAGATGTTAATTTTAACTAAATACATAAAATATTCAACAGTTGAAAAGGACCCAGAGATCAGAAACTTTTTTTAACAAATTTAAGATAGCTGTTAAAAAAAAAAAAAAGTAAATTCAACTACGAAAAAACCCAAACCACTACAAAACATTTACACAGGTACATGTCAATTAAATGCTCAGCACAAGTATTGAGCATTCTTCTTATTAGAGACAGAGTTGAATTAATGGTTCATTCAGCTACTCTGAAGTAACAGCCCAGCCTCCAGGGCCACTAACTCCTGGCACCAGGAGGAATTCTAAAACTAAACCCAGCTTCTATTCTAAAACCAGCACCAGAACAAGAGGACACAGTCTCAAGCTGCACCAGGGGAGGTTTAGGCTGGAGGTTAGGAAGAAATTCTACACAGAGAGAGTGATTGCCTATTGGAATGGGCTGCCTGGGGCGGTGGTGGAGTCACCATCATTGAAGGTGTTTAGGAGGAGACTTGATAGGTTGCTTGGTTGCATGGTTTAGTTGATTAGGTGGGTTGGATAATAGGTTGGACACGATGATCTCGAAGGTCTCTTCCAACCTGGTCTATTCTATTCTATTCTATTCTATTCTATTCTATTCTATTCTCCTGTGCTGGAGTTTCTATCTGTTGCTCCTTATCCTATCCCAGGATGCAACTAAGCAGAGCCTGTTCCCTCTCTCTTGACCCCCCAGCCCTCAGATATTTATATACATATATTAAATCCCCTCCAGCCTTCTCTTCTCCAGACTAAAAAGCCCCAGGGCTCTCAGCCTCTCCTTACAAGGCACCTACTCCAGTCCCTTCATCACCCTGGTGTTTTCTGCTGGTATCCAAGAAGAAAATTCACTCTTGGAGAACTTCTGTTGTTGTCAAAACTTGTTATTTTGATCTGAAAAGCACAGATTTTTCTGCCAAACAAAACGATACTTCTGGAAGGGTTTCATTGTAGTAGTCACCATTGTGCTTTGTTTTCTGAAGCATTGGTGGGTTTGTTCTTTTTGCATGGAGGCAAAGCAAACCATGAACTGCAGTTGTGCATTATGGAAGACTGATGGAAAATAAAATTAATTTAAAATCCCCTCCTTTCACCACCACCTCTCCTTTCCCACCATATCTGCCCCTTTTCCACCCCACCCACCCCATTTCCCCTTTTTTCTTCTCAAATCCCAGAGCACCTGGCCTCTGTTGCAGTCTCCTCCCACCTCAGGTGCAGCCACTTGGCCCTTCCTGCCCACTCCTCTTTTTAATCCCCCCTTGGAAAGGCAGAAGCCCCAAGCTGAGCCCATCTGGGCTGAGGATCCTCCTCTCATCACTGGTGAGTGCCCATGGTGCACACTGGGTGATGGTGGTGGTGACAACAAAGGCCGGGGGGCCTGGTGGCCCCCCGGTTAGGTAGGGTAATGATTGATGACCACTCCAATATCATCTATGGGTGTTGGCTGGGCCTCCTTACTGGGGCTGATCTCCTCTGTGTGGGTCTTGGCTGGTTGAGGGTCTTGCCCCTGGCTCTGGGATGGGTGCAAAAATGGTGGTGGTGGTGGAGCAGGAGCTTTTAAGCAGGGTGAAGGAGGACGGTGTAATTACACTTCAGAAAGTAAAATACATCAGCTAGGGAATTAGCTATCATCAGAAGTCATTAGCCAGGCCTCGTCACAGCCATAATGCAGTTTCTAACATTACCTAGGTCAAGTCTCTCCAGCTTCTGAAGCAGACTAATTTCATCAGGAATGGATTTTTAGCATGTCTTGAAGTTCCAGCACAGAGAGAAAATTCAGATGCTTCAGGTTTTCTGAATTTAAGATTTCAATCTGATTTTCACCAGCATGTAATTCCTTCAGCAGCTTGCAGGAAGGCTGCAGAGGGACTTTTCATAAGGGTGTCTAGCAATAGGTCTAGGGGGTATGGTTTGAAGCTGAGGGAGAGCAGGGTTAGGCTGGATCTTAGGCAGAAGTTCTTCAGTATAAGGATGGTGAGACAAGTCTAATTGAGCAGCATCCCTGCCCATGGAGGGAGGGAGGTTGGAGTAGATAATCTCTAAGGTCCCTTCCCACCTGAGCCATTCTATGATTTTATAGGAGGTGTTTAGGAGGAGACCTGATAGGGTGCTTGGTTGCATGGTTTAGTTGATTAGGTGGTGGTGGATGATAGGTTGGACACAGTGATCTCAAAGGTCTCTTCCAATCTAGTCTATTCTATTCTACTGTTATGGCACATCATCATACACATCACCAGTAATGTAACACACCTCAAATCTTACCTGTCCTCCTGAAAAAGCTTCTCTAATTCTAGGAGATTTACTTGATATTATTCACCCTGGAACACTGGAGTAACATAATATTTGTGTGAAGGATGGAGCTAGAGCCACTGGTTGCTAAATGGCTTCCTTCCTCAGAGACAGATAATTCAAAGTCCAAGAGCATCTTCCAAGATGAAGAAAGGCATCTCAAAGATTTATAAAACAAGGTAACTTCCAAAGAATAGCAAATAATGAGCTATTAGAAGCATAAGTTTCACAAGTGACATTTTTTTGTGCAAAGGTGCCTTTTCATAACAGCTAATGCTTTTGTTCCTGAGCCAGGGTTGCACAGAAGATGCAATTTATTGGGGTTGTTTTTTTTTGTCACAAAATGCAGAGTAGTTCACAGACTACACTGATTCAAATTTCCATACTTTGAAAGACTGAAACTGCTTCTTCCAGACTGTAAAATACAAACCTTTTCTTGTGCCCTAATACAGAGCCTCCCTCATGCCTACCTGATGGGCAGTGTTGCTGGCTGCTCTGCACTGGCTTAAATATCCAGGTTAAAGAAAAGAGCTGTGCATTGATCTGGGCCATCGATTCACTGATCTATTGTATTGATTTGTTTCACACATTCATATGGCTACTGCCAGAAATCAAGTAAGTAGATCTTGGATCTCAATTTACTTTTCTGTTGCACTTTGTAAGGAGAAAAAAAATCTGACAATACCAGCCATTCTGCTTACAGTATTTTAAAGTACAGGGATAAAGCCACTATTACTGACAGCAGAGTTAGCATTAGCATTTGACTATTACTGTGTTGCCTAGAAGTCCTTGGCAGAAATTAGGGTTCTGCCTGCCTAGATGCAGCAAATAGGCCTTTGTGAAGAAGGTCAGTTTTAACTGTGATTATCAGAGTTAACTGTAATCAGAACCACTGCTGAAAATAAAATTTGGAAGAATCTTGGACCCACATTGAAGCTCGCTGCTCTGGCCACTTCTGCGGTAATCACTGAGTCTGCATTCTTGAAACCTTTAGTTGCTAACTCTGGCTTGAAACTGCAACTCCTTTTCCTGTCAAAATCCCAAGACACAGCGTCAACAGAAACAATGGAGAAGAGGATGTTATTCTACTTCAGAAAGCATTAATTGAACACAGAATAAAGATAGAGGCTGAGCTTTTTAGTAAGGAAGCCATGGGGGTGGGTTAATAGCGCAGGCAGTAAACTGCCTACATATGAAAGGTTATTTCTTTTCCTCTAGAAGCAAAGAGGTGGCTGTAAGCACAGCAAATGGTAAACTAATACGAACAAAACAGAAAGCATTTAAAAAGAAAGGCACCATGGAGTGGTTAGAGTCTGGTCTCTTAAACAGTTAATAACCATCTTGCGCTGGCACACTTGCGTAATCTCGAAACTCTTCGTTATTGAGAAATGAACACAGATTATTTACTTTACAAATATGACAGCCATATTTCTGTATTACTTCACAAAAGGTTCTTCTCCTTTACAAAATGCCGTGACTCCAGTAAGCAAACAATACAATTTTGTTAAATAGTTACCCAACCTCACATGCAGAGTAATAAACCTTGTGATCCATTGCCCTTGTTCCATAAACTCTCCCACAAATAAATGTCTTTTGGCAATAACGAAACAATATCTCCCATCCCCCCACCCAGAGTGAATAGTTCTGCAGCGTTTCTGTGCTGCAATGAATCTACAGAGACTTGAGGTGATGGCACAGATTTCACAAAATATATTAGAAAATGCTGATGTTGTAAATTCTTCTGTGCCCACAACTACAAGGGACATGTAGCAGCTTGATGCTTTACTGTAGGAGAACCTGAAACACATATGTAAAATAATGAATGAAAACAAACCTTTTTAAGGACCTGATCATGCAAGTTGTTGAGTCACCACCAATGATTTCCATGGGAATATTTGTGCCTAAAGTTAAGAACATGCTTAAGAGCTTTGCTGAGTCAAAGCCAAAGAACTCAACTTCTCACAGCATTTGTATTTCCCCTCATTTGAAACCACGATGATCCTGACACTTTCCTCAGCTGTTACAACTAGTTGATGTATTCTAGATGTGAGTTAGAACAACATGCTTTCCTTTCCACTTAAAAACTCCAACCCAAGAAGTAATAAACAGAACACATTTATTTATGCCCAAACCCCGAGGATTAATTTTAAGTAAGCAGTACAATAAAAAATGCCTATCAATGAAAATCTCTGCAGTACAAATAACTGTTTCTTAGAAAATTCTTGAGTGACTGGAAGTGTTGAATGAAATGTGCTTTTATTTTTTTCCCATAAATAATCATGAACTGGTAACCTAATCCATCACAAATTTGAAATCACTGAAAATAAGCAGAAACACAGTTCTTACCTCAGGATGAAACTGCTGCTCGGCACGAGAACGACATTTTTTGCTGTATGCCTAAATAATTTAAGAAAGCTCCTGCTCTGCCTAACCTGGAAAATAACTCCTTGACACATTATTCTATTTCATAACCAATTAAAATGAATCCTTTGGAGTGTGTGATTTACCATGTGATTTATCTGATTGCATTTGATCTGCCTGACCTTTTCAATAAAAGGGGAAATTAATTTATCTGTGGGGAAAACATGACTGGCCCATCAACCCTGCCATATTTTCTAGAATCTATAAGAACATTTTGTGTCTAGGTTTTACAACTGTGAGTCACCTTCCTAGCACAGGGATGTCATCATGTTTATGACACCGTTTTCTTTTTCTTGCCCCAATTTCCGTTCTGGCTTTAACTGAACCGTTTGACCTTAGACTTTCCCCATTGCTTCCTGTGTTAAACTCGTGGTGCTAAGAACTCTTTACTGATCTCTTAACCTCTTGCATTCGTGTTTACTACATATTGCATAGTCATTATTAAAATCAGTAACATTTTCCTGGAAACATCTAAGGTCATTGAAATATTTTGGACTGTTGCCTGTTAATAATCTGCCTACAAAGAATACTGTAAATCAGTGCTTGGCCAGTTGAACTGTGGTTGTTGCTCCTATTACTGGTGTTCTCAAATGACAAAGATTGTGTTGCAACACAAGCTTCACAAATACAGGAAGAAATAGTACAAAAGAACTCACTGTTACCCAGAACATCCAGGTTTTCAAACTCTTTAACCAAAACGGCACATGACTATCATCAATGAACAGTGTTGTAATGGTTCTCACACTCTTGGCCAGGGTCAAAACAACTGGGTTGTAAGAGGGTTTTTTTTTTAACAAAAGTCTATGCTTCAATACTTATGCTTCTAAGTAGAAAATTTCAAATGCAACTGCCTATGATAATTAGGTTTAATAGTGCAAACCTCACACTGCAATCTATTCTAGATCTTAAAGCCGAAGATAAAATTTGGATGCTCTTCATTTGACATGGTGAAGAGCATAATAAATGTGCATATTTTCAGATTATATGTCCTAAAAATGTTGCACAAAATGTCCTATCTGTGCCCAGTTACCTGCACAGTCTTCCAAATAATTTATAGAACATTTATTTATCCTAGAATAATTTCAGAAATTATTGTTCCAGTGGTTGATTTACTTGTCACTGGCTCCAGCAGCAAAACCAGTTTTAGAAGTCTGGGCTTCTCCTCTTTCACCACACCAGTTTGCCACCTCCTCAGCAATACTGAGAGAACTGTGGTAAGGCTCTGAGAGAGTGAGGATTGCTGAAATTATCTGAGGTACCAGTAACCCTGAAGAGGCTGGTACATTCTGGTGTAAGGGCAGGAATGAGAGATGAGCAAAAGCAGCACATGAATCCTTGAACTGACATTATCTTCATAACACAAACTGACAACCCAAGAAATATGCTCCTGCGCCTGGGGAACAGCTATGGAAAGGTGTGAAGAATTCTGCTGCAAGCTCCTAACACCTTCAATGAAAGGGAGAAGGCATCAAGTCTAGCAGCAGTTGAGACATCTAAGGCAAGCTAACCACAGGCATTAAAGATGTTACCCCCACCCCAAACTCCACAAAATACATCTAAAAAATTCCTCCCTTTCTTGGGATTGTTTGTTCCTTCAGATGTTGTGAAGTTGCTATTTCACTGAGACTGCTGTCAACTTTCAGGTTTTTCTTAACTGAAAAATGCACTGAAAGTGAGTCTAGGTTTAAAGAAAGCCCAGAAAACTTCTTTGGTTGTGGCAGACCCAGTGCCAGTGATTACCCCACGCAAACTTCCCCAAGCTGCTTATTCAGGCCTCACCACCCATCCCAGGTGAGATACCTGCACCTTCCTACATGCTGGTGTCACTGTGTGCATAGTCTTCTCTAACCCAGTTCTGTCAAGGTTTGTGTGTGTATATATATATATATATATATGTATACCTCACTATGAAGCATTTAAACTTACTTAAATCATTTTGACAGAATAATGTTAATGAGTAACCAGACATTCAATTCTGCTGGAGGCTGGGGCTAGGGAGGAGGACAAAAATTTCCAGTTGGAAGAAAGTGGCGGGCAGGTGACAACAGCCTGGATAAATCAGCCCTTGCACTCCATCACAAGCTGTCGTGTGTAGGATAGTCTCATACTGGCTAGCAAAGCAGGACCTAAACTTTCAGCTACTCCTACCTGATGTTTTTCAGACAGTCCACAGCATCTGTTACTGTTGAAGGCAACACAAGAGTATCGAAGTCCAGGCAGTATGTGGAATTTTTTTGTGTGTAAAAGATTAAAAAGTAATACTCCAAATTAAAACCATATAAAGTTTCAGCTTTTGTTTACAATCATAAAGCATAAAAATGTGAAAATATCCATTTAAGCTTCAACTTTTCATTTCAAATAACAATACTCCTTGTAATGCATAATACCAGCTTTGAATGAGAGTTGCAAAATTATGGGTCAAGTTGGTCTCTTAGGATTTGCATTTCCAAACTTTAATAAACCACGGACAGACTACTGTGTTACCTTATTGTCTTGGATTTCTCAAGTTCCTTTTTCCATCATGTTTCAGTTGTGGTCATATGTCACCGATTTGGTAACAATATTTGCTCTCTTTCAGACTAGTCTTGTACTGTGCAAACCTTGAGTTTAAACCCAGGCCAGTTCATTCAATATTTGGCTGTGCCAGACTTGGATCTTTTCTGTGGTAAAAATCACTTATTTGTTCTTGTATTTGAGATAATACAGATGTGATTCTGGTTTTATTATCCTGATACAAGGCGATATCGTTCGGCCAAAAGCGATATAACACGCTATAAAGCACCATAAAGTGAAATACTGCTTTATATCAGGCTGTATTTTTGTTCATTGAGTAACACATCAGCAAGAATCAGGCCTTCTGAATAATTTATACCTCAAGGGAAAATCACCTGGCTGATGCATCATTCTTTAGTGTAATTTTTCCATGTCTTACTCCGTTTAAGGGAAATGCAGGGCAGCACTTCAGAAACCATGTAATCCATAGCAGGTGAGTATTTGGTAACTTTACTTGCACTAAATAAGCAAGTACTCCTAAAGAGCACTTGCAAAATTGCATGTTTGGCCTCAGGAATCCTGCCTTATCATACCTACATCCAAGGAGTTATATATAAGTGTGCGTTATTTTTGCAGCTAATTTCAAGGTTGATGAGCAGGCAAAACATTTTTGAATGTTTGTTTGTAGATCCCTGCCTTTTCATATGCTGAGCTAAATGACAAAAAAATATCTAAGTACCAGTGCAGTTCAACCTATTTATTTTCTCATAACTGGCCTTGGAAAAGAGTGCAATTATTGTTAGCAAAAGAAGGCTAATTCATCTTCATCAGAAGTTTAGATAAGCAAAGATTTTGCAGGAAGTTTTAAGGAAGAAAAGCACTTTCCACAGCAAAATATGTTGCCAAAAGACCATTCTTGTAAAGTATCTATTTACTGGAAGCTACTGGGAAAAAAAAAATAATAACTGTGATAGAAAATTTAGCTTAAGACACATTAAATTTTGACAATTTTGTGTGAAACTCAAGTATATTGGGTGGCTCGTTTTCATAGAGAAGTGCTGATGAAAATGAAAAAAAAAAACAAAATCCTTGTCAGTATTAAATAAATAAATAAATAATATTCCCATTAATAACACTTGGGTGGGTGGGTGGGGAGAAAACAAACAAACAAAACACAACAACAATAACAAAAATCCAACTGAAAAGAAGACAAAACTTTTCCAAAGTGAAATTTGTCTTTTTTTTTCCATGACAAAGAAAACATTTGCACCACAGTTCACTCAGAGCCTTACAGCAGCCCTCTTTTTTTTTTTTAGAGAAAGTAGACTAAACTCAATGTAATTATTCACATAACAGTTTAAACTATGAAAACGTTAAAATGAAGTTCCAGTATGATTACACAGGGCTGATTTCCACATTCACAAAGAGGAAGGGACCATATCAATTATAACTGTTTCTGTGGAGGAGGCACTGATGTCTAGGGCTATTGTCCTTTCAGCTTTAGACCTCATGACGACCTTCATCAGCACTGTTGTGGAAGATGCTCAATGCTCCCCAAGGCCTGGATTGTTTAACAAAACTTCAACCCTTTCAAGTCATGGCATATTGGCAGAATAATTCTCTCTTCACATCATGCCTATTCTGTGAGCTTCAGTAGAAGAGTCACGGGCAAGGACATTTCACACCCATGATACAGGATTGGGAACTTTTCAGTATTTTCATGAAGATTTGTGCAATGGAATCAATAGCACATTGCAAAGGATGCAATGCTTGGAAAAGCTGTAAGCCCTGCACAGCAGTCATTGAATTCATAAGGATGAACTGAAGAAATAGACAAGATGCATCACCAAAATAAGATGCATGTGGTCATTAAACAAATAGAACACATTTCACTGGGGGCAAATCAAAAGCACAACACTTGGGAATTATCGACTGAACAAATCTAAAACAAGGATGACTGAGCAGCAGTTCCACAAATGGGATCAGAGGTCACGGTGGGTCACAGAATGAACATGCGTCAGCAATGCCACAAGGTTGCAAGAAAAGCAAATATCATCCTGGAAAAGCGTCAATAGGAGGGCTTCGTTCTGATGGAGTACTGTCTTCAGTCAGAGGCATCAGTTCCGGGAATACCAAGGAAAAAATGGAAAGAGTACAGAGGAAAACAGGTAGAGCTCTCTCTGAGCTTCTGAAACGTGGCAAAGGCCAGGCTCCTCGCCATCTACAAATGAGAAGTCTGCAGGGATACATAATAACAGTCTTCAGACATGTGAAAAGGCTGCTGCAGAGAGACCAGAGAGCAGTGGACTTAACCTGCAAAAAAAGGAAGAACTGAACAAATCACTGCCATGAATGATTTAGGTATCCTTACATGTGCCTTGAGAACAGAAGATGGACTAGTTGACTTTCAAGGGCTACTTCATCTGTTTTCTATGATTTCTTTAATGCAGCATTCAATAAAACCTGTTAATTGCTCCAGAAGCAAAATACAAACATATCAGTGTCTTTGGAGAATTCTTTTTCAGTGTATGTTCAAGTTAATCTCTCACTCCTCAACCAAAAACTACTACCTCCAAATTTAAGCAAAAATCCTACACCAACTGTGAGAAAATGTAGAAAGCAGAAAAATGACTTCTTGGGAATTAATAGAAGCTTTTTCTAAAACAGAAAAAAAAATCAACACAATAACAAGTTGATTGCTCAAAACATTCATGCATTAATGACTGCATTAATGCCTGACAAGTATACATGAATGCTGAAGACTTTTATAAGACTTGCTTCATGACAAAATGAACCAACAAGCTTTAGCAAGATAACTATTTCCTTTGTAGACACAACATTTTTGAATAGTCACCTCATTCTTCAAAGCCATTTTTTTCTTGGAATGTTTTTTTCCCACAGGAGAATTTTAGCTACAGAGTTAGAACAGATTAATTATTGTAACTATTCTACCACCACCCATAAAAGGAAGGAGACTGGCTCCTTAGGGTGCCAATTAACCAGAACCTGCTCTTTGGACTCCAGGGTGGGCTCAGTGTTCTCTTCTTTTTAATCTGGATAAATTCTAACTGAGGTATTATTTGAATTATCCCATTGCTTGGAAACATATTTCCTGGTATTGTCTAAGTTCATAGAAGAAAAGGAGGCAACGTTTTGTGTCAAACACAAGTACAGAAAGGAGCACGTGTCTGTCATTGATTTCATCGACAAGCACTTGGGGAAGGGAAGGGAAAGGGAAGGGGAAGAGAAGGGGAAGGGAAGATCACACCATGCTGTATTTCTTCTCCTCTTCCCTTCATTTGTGCCTCAGATCACACTGTGAATCTCAACTCAGCCCAGCTGCAAGAACAGTTACCAGTAACCAGATGTTTGTGATCACAAATGGAGTGAAAGACACTATGTCCAGAGCTGAGCTGATGAAAGACATGTGAGCTTTCCTTATTCATTTCATGCAAAACAGCTTGGGTTGTTGAAAATTATCTTGGAAAGCTACTGACTTTGCACTGAAACAAACAAGGAAACTTCACAGCTGGTTTGGCTATGGGAGCACCCCAATACAGCACAACCCTTCTGCAGCAAGTTTCTTATCAGTGCATTAATGTATGTTTCAAACCTGAGACCATGCTTGGTTCAGAAGGATTACAGCTTCAAAGACAGTGGCTAGGAAGAACTGACTGAAGAAAACCCAACTGCCTACCCACTCAGATTTACACTACTAATTATACTATCTGTTCAGCATTCCTGTGTGCCTGGCATCTACATGATTATCCACAGATAGATAAAAGACTGAATTAGTCATACAAATTCTGATGATGTTTAAAAGAATCATAGATGGGTTACTGCAGCTGCATATGTTTTAATGAATATTTCTAACTTCTAGTGATGGAATTTCATTAATTATGAATTCTTATAAAGCAATAATCATCTACATATGATAGTGTGAATGCTTGTATTTGTGCGTGCAGAATTGTGAAACCTGGTAAGACAACATTATAAAGCTCTAAAATTCAAATGCTTTAAAAACACAACTATTTGCATGGTCCTATAAATTTACAGAAGTAGGATTCTTCTTGTTTAATTCATTCAATAATAAGGAATATAAAACTTGGAAACAAAATATTACAATAAATATTCCAGAATGCTTTTGCATTCCATAAACTAATGTGAGACCTTGATGTTCTTCAATACTTTTGGCCTGTGGATTTATCTCGGTTATTATCTCATAATCTAAGCAGCTGGAGCCTCAGAGTTGAACTAAATTTGTTTTTAAAGTGTAGCACTCAGCAAGACAGTATTTTGTTTACCCACTGAAGCTCATAGCAACTCTTCAGAGAGATTTCCACACCTTCCCAGGGCTCTGAGCAACCTGATCTAGTTGAGGATGCCCCTGCTTAATGCAGAGGGAGCTGAACTAGATCACCTTTGGAAGTCTCTTCCAACCCAGACCACTCTATGATTCCTCTTAATACCTGCAAGATTTGGGGGCAAATCCCTACTGAAGTTCTTCAACTACAAGAAACATAATATTATGTAAATACCAAGACCCTGCAGTAGCAAAACAGTTCCTCAAGACCTGTAACATTTTGGGAAAACATTTATTTCTGCTTCATGTACTGGAAGTCATCAAGAAAGATATAGCTAGGAAGCATGAAGCTGTGCCATCTTTACAGGAGTCACAAAGGTTAACAGACTATGAAGGTGTACACGGAAGCTCTGTCCATCTGAGGCTGTACTCTTACCAAGCTGCTCGCTGAAGGCAGGCAATATCAAGAAAAGAGATACATTTTGCCACAAGGGAGGATGAGCTAGGAGCCTACAGGAAGTCCAGGGCAGGTAGGCAAAGACCACCAGCATTCCCAGCAATAGACCAGTCCCACACATGGATACAGGCAGGGTGATGGTAGGGTCACAGTCCACCAACAGTCCCAAATACTGAATTAGGTCCATGGTCCATCCAGGGTGTGCAGACAGATGTTCCTGCAGGACAGCACCAGGGACAAGGCTGCCTAGCACAAGTTCAAGGTCCAGCACTGGAGACAAAGCTGCTTGTAATGTAGGTCCAAGGTCCCATCAGGAATGTAGCCAGTGAACCCAGGCTGCAAGAGACAAAACCTGAACACAGCTAGACCTACCACACCATGCAAGCAAGAAAGGGCTGATCTGACCTGAGCTTACATGGGCAGGGTGTGGGTCCCAAGGCAGGCTGGTCAGGGCAGCTATACCCTGTACGAAACAACACAGGTTTCAGCATTCAGTTAACTGCAGAGGGAGATTTCTTACAGCACCTGATTCTCAAGGCCAAATGTCCTGACCCAGGCACTAGCTAGAAACCAGTTAACACCCAGGGGCTACCTTGTGCTTCCTCCCATCACTTTGAGGGACGCATTAGTAGCCTTGCACGAAATGGTCCTTCAATTTCTGGGAAGATGGTGTATGACCATTTTGCACCAATGATTGGGAACAAAATTATACACATGCAGGTGAGAACTCAGCCTAAGGAGTACTGTGGTAAGGGATCCATGACAAGATTTCAATCAAAATGTAGGAACAAAGTGATGATCTGTTCTCTGGATGACTTGATTGCCTCCTCATGACTCCTCCTAATCAGTCCTCCTCTGCCTCCAGCCTCATTAATTTTCTTACAAAGCCTTAATATATGTTCATTTCAAAACTTTGCATAAAATCAAAACTGTGTCATTAAGGGTTTACAAGGTTCCAATCTGATCTGGCATAGTAAGGGTCCTGGACCGGAGGGAGACAGTTGGAGGCAAAGCAGACAAATAACAACAAAACAAAAGATGTCTTGCATGGACTTAGAGGAACTAGAAGGATCAGTGTGGAAAAGCAACAATGTTAGTTTCATTTTCTACGTGACTGTATTATTTTGTCTAGGTCAGTTATTCTCTCTGTGGGGATAGTGTCTCATACATCCTCTGCAAGAGGGAAAAAAAAAATCTTCTAATTTTATAAGACCATTTTGGCAATAGTGAAGGTTTTCAAGTTTCAATATGAAAGAATATTGGGGGGACTGGTGGAAATAAATGATGGGCATATCTAGTACACTGATATAATAAGACCCTGTCTCTCTTGAATTGGGGAGCCCAAAAATAAATGCACTCACTCTTTCCCTGCTGAATGCACTGTCAAAAGTATTAGGGAATACAGCAGGAGTGCAATGAACCCCAGAAGATATGTGTTTACATGACAAATTACAGTAAAAATCTTTAATGGCCAAAGGTAAATTTCTGTCTCTGTTAAAAGATTATACCTACACACTTACCCAAAAAAGCAATGGCTAAATGAAATGTGAAGTACCATGCTGTTTATGGAACAGTTATGCTTCCAACAGCAACATAAACTAACTGCTTAAAGGATTTTAAAGCAAGTAATAGCTGCAGGTATTTCTGTAAATGTAAACTGGATTCTGCTTGTCACAATCCAAACATCTACTCACACATTCAAAGAACAGAGATTTTTAAAACACCACCTAGGAAGGGGAAATAAATGTATTGGACACATTTATAGTTCCATAATAAAAATCTTCCTACATTTATGAAGAGAAAGGCAATGTTTACAGCTTCTCATAATTTATTTTGGGCTTCACAAACTATTCAATATAGGTTATATATTGGTATCATAAAGGGTAGATTATCTAGGTTTAGACTTAACCACTCTAGTTACGCATATATTTTTCTTCGTTCAAGAAACATTGCCAAGAGAGAGCACCATGTCTCACTCAGATCTATTACTACTCATATATTCAGGCAAAATTCCCACTGAATAACTGTGCTACAAAACTGCCAGTTCAGCACATTGAAATGAGCACTATTGCATTATTTTCTTTAATAATGAACCATTACTGCCAGTAAATAATATAACATGGGCAGATTTTTATTTGCTTTACATGGCTGCCTAAACACATTTCCATTCTCCTGCTTATGGCATTTTCAATGAAGTCAGATAGAACGCTGTGTCATGTTTTCATTTCCTAAGGGGTGTAATGCTGCTCCTCTGATACACAGGAGAGATAGTCTACCAATTCTTAGTAGAAATAGGGGTTGTCAGTCATTCAGTGAAAGCGTGACTCAGCAGCTGCTTAGTCCGTAGAAGCACTCTGCAAATAGGAGATAACCAGGAGGGGCGATGTCTCTACAAGCAAAGAAATTCTCTGGTATGTGTACAAACAAAAATGGCATTCCCACCACACTAAATGTATCTATTAATTTCTTCACTAATTAATTTCAAACCTTCTCATGGCCTATAAGGGGGACTGTATAGACTCATTTATTTAACCATTCCTAATTTTTGCCAGGATTTTATCCATGCAGATTTTTCTAACTAAATTAGAGCTGTCCATTTTGCACTCAGGTAGGACAGTGATTTTTCTTTCCACAAGCAAAAAAACCAAAATTTACAGATGACATTCGTAGGTACTTAAAACTAAAAACCATCCTTCCCAAATAAAAAAAAAAAAAATAAAATTAAGGGTTACAGGTTTTCTGCATGTGGATATGAGCCAATTTAGAATATGCAGACCTACCACAAAGAATGTAAAAAGTCCTTCCTTGGAACATGCAGATCCCCATACCTAAGCCTCAGAACATGTAGATCTACACACATCAGCCTGAACACAGAACAATGGTGAAAAAATGCAAAGGTAAAATCTCCTTACTGCCACTTTATAGAAGACTCCACGTCTCAATTTTGTTCTCTAGCAAACGAAAAGACATCTACAACATCTTCAGCAATCTTTTCTCCAGTACAGGAAACCAGAGGAACAGAAGATCTAAAATGGTTTCTGTCTATCACATTGACTAGGACTACTTGGCTTCAAGAAAGGCAACCGTGCAAATTTTAACAAAGGTGCTTAAAATCCAGTTCTCACTGTGCAGACCATGGGGATCTCAGACGAACTGATCAGGAAAAAGTGTGGGGAAAACAGCTTTACAAACAGAAAAAGGTTTTGTAAATGCCTAAGTAAGCTTTCCTGGTGCTTATGCTAAATGTCAAGTTAAATGTGGGTTCAAAAGCAATTCAACAGTCTTGTGCAGATGAGTATCAGAAACTACTAACATGGATACAAACTGCGGCTCAGTCAATCCTAATCAACAGGCTAATAGAACGTACAACTGCATGGTCCGATGTTCCTTCCGACCCTTTGTCACAGAGGAATCCTCTAGTGGCCACTGTCAGAGAAAATGTAATCAGATTTTTATGGACCTTTTGTGACACTTTAAACAGCCATTCCTGTGTCTTATTTATCAGAGATGAAAAGCAGAATTTTATGTTCGGTAGGTAATAGCTGTCATTCATAAAGTAGGATCCAAGTCATACAGATCTCAATATACTTAAGAATATCAGCAATTTAAATAAATAAAGATAATTCATACACATTCAGACACATACTAAAAGAATGGAGACCAAATTATAGCATGTTTTTATTGCTATCTATATTCACTATAATTTTTTGCAAGAAATACTGAGTGAGGAACTTATCTTGCCGTTTCACCAAGGGTTTGTTTTCCATCCAAATAAAATGCTTGTTGTTTGCCCTTTTTTTTTGCCCCATCAGTGCATCCACAGTAACTGGTAAAGCACAGGAACATCTTGCCAGCTACACAAGATGTACAGTTTTGTTCCCTTCTGAATACAGCTCTTGCACTGAACCTTGCCTACAGAATTCTGGCTAATTTCTTAAACTTACACTATTTTTAAGAAATTAGCCACAAAAAGGCAAGTGACCTTTCCAAGATGTGAAGTGTTATTTAGTTGGCAAACAATATTCTCAAAGATCTGCTGTCAAAGCAAGTGATGTTGATGTACAGACTGCAGTAATTATAGCAATAACATCTCTGGGAATACAAAGGTATGTCTTAAATTGTACACTCTGCCACTGGAAAACAGTTAAAGAACAAAAATAGTAGCTCTTATTCCCATAAGGATCTAAACAAAAATATGTGGCATGGCTTATAGAAAATTACTGTTTCACTTAGTTTACAAATACCACTCCCGAAGCTTTTCTAGATTTGTGCTACACAAAGCAAAGCAAAACAAGCAAACAAACAAACCAACCCCCAAAACAAAAAGGCAAGAAAGAGTTACTTTAAGGCTTATGTTAATTTCACATAGGAAAAAAACAACAGTGTTTCCTGGGTGGAAAAGATGAATCAAGATTAATGGAGAAAAGCTATTTTTAAAACCTCTAAAAATGTCCCAGAGTTAAAAATATAAAGCAAAAATTATTTTTATAGCAGCTGGCAATGTCCATTTAAGGATGACAATTTCTTGCGGATGACTAGTAGTATATAACTCATACAGCACCCACTGTCTGAGTTTACTGCAGTATAACAGCATAATCAGATGGCTTTAAAACTCACTCAGAATCTCACCCTATTTTTGGTTTAAATCCAATTTATAATTATAGTAAATGCACTGTTTTTTAAAAGAATGCTGCTGCTTATGTTCTTAATATAGTGATTTGTTGTTTTGATATTGCAAAACTGAAACTAAACGAGGATAAACAGAAGGAAAGAATTAAGGCTTATACCAAGTTTAATATGTAACTCCAACTTACCATCATAAAGCCCAAGAGGCAGGATATGCAATCCTGCATTCCTTACACACTTGTAACACCTTTTGGCTTCACTGGAAGTTTTAAGAAAACATAATCAGAACCTATAATTTCATTAATTGAATGCCACAGGCAGTCCGTGTGAGGTAAGAATAATGAACCAAACTGATGGGAAGGATGGCGAAACCCTGAGCCCTGCCTGTGCATTTGTGGACCACTGAGTACTCACTCATGCTTTCAGCTCTTCCTCGTGGCAGACAGTGCCTATCATGCACAGGAGATCACTGTGCAGATGCTTCATTCTGGACACAATATAGCTCTCAACTCTCTGTCACTGCTCTGCATTAGCATCCTTCCCTAGACTCTCAGCAGTATGGAGGATTTCACCTGATCCAGATCCTTACTCTTTTGGGATTTTTGTATTATCATACTAGGCACAAGCAAAATGAATGCTATGCAGCTATTAGTACAGATTGCTTTGACATAACATATTACATATTTCATTAGATATCCTTTGGGCAATTTAGGAAGTATCATTTAAAAGCTATGTGGATGGACTTGACTTTTCCAGCATTACCATACACATACCTTTCCAATGCATACCATAAACAGAAATTATTCTGCTGGGTAGGTGCTACAGATAGTTTTGCAGTATTCCACAGGGTTTGTTTTAATGTGTAGGAAGAAACAGCATGAAACCAGAACCTCCTATATTATAAAGGTCTTTTATTGGCTAAAACACAAGCAAGGGAAAAATGCAGGCACTTGTCAGTTACTTGTTCTTTTAAACATAAAAAAAAAAAATTCCAATTTAAGACTAAATGGTTTGCAGGCTGCAAACCAGTAGGCCATGTTAGAGTGAGGAGTGAATCTACAGTACAGTCTCATCTGCAAATTGGCATTTAACAGTGCACAGCAGAATGCTACGTTATTGTAAGGATAACATAAAAGAACCTATAAGTTAGTCATTAATTAGGTGTTGTAAAAATTGAGCTGTACTCAGTTGTACAGGTAAAAATTAAGCAGAATTTTTAATTTATTGCCCAATTAAAAAAAAATAGAAAAAAAAAAGAAAAGTAGTTCATTCTTAACAATCCTAAAGGCTCAGACTTCTTGTAAAGAAGCTTGCAAGGAGTATGGGCACATAAAAGAAGAAAATAAAAGGAAAGCAAATGGAAGGTATTAAGATTAGGGTGACTGAAGGATAGGGAGGATGAGAAGGAAGGGAAGGGAAAAAAGAACATAAAAGCACTAAAAAAAAAAAGGAGAAAGACAATGAAAACAAATGGATCGTTGAAACTATGGTGGGAGGAACGGATGAATATTAACTTTTATTATTCCGATTACAAAATACATTTCAAAATTGGACGAAACACACTGTATGTATGTTTTGCCAAGGACATTCTTGGCAATTACAAAGTCAAGAAAATTATAATTCAATCAGTGAGGCATTACTTAAAACCACTTGAAAAAGCAGACCATTTGAACCATTAAACAGGCTGCATGAGTAAAGATTTTAAAGACTCGATATTCTGGAGCTGCGCAGATTGCACTCACATGTTGCACAGTGAACCTTCCAATAATGGGGCCATTAGATAAAGAGCTGTTTTCTCTCCCTGAACTGTATTTTACCGATTTTTATTCTCACAAAAGAGCAACAGAGCCTCACAATCCTTCTCCATATAAAAGGACAGCAGTTTTACTACAAAAACATCAAGCACTTGTAAAATTTTTTGTATAAAATCCAGTTTAAAGTTTTTTAAAGAATGTACTGTTCATGGCAACTAGATCACATCTGTGAAGATGGCTCCTGTCTGTATTTATTAACTGCATCGGGTGGGACACCTAACCATGCACCGCATCTGTGTGCTTGCCCTGGAAACGATGCTGCGGTCCTAAAAATGTTAGGGCTGCGTCATTACATT
The DNA here is from genome assembly GCF_014839835.1 of Dryobates pubescens. Lineage (NCBI taxonomy): Eukaryota > Metazoa > Chordata > Aves > Piciformes > Picidae > Dryobates > Dryobates pubescens. The sequence goes on along the minus strand of NC_071657.1, from coordinate 127,993,222 downwards.
TGCTGTTGTATTAGCAAACCCACAATAAAGAGGTCACCTTGCCCTCTCCCATGTAAAGCGCAATTCCACAGAACTGCTAACACCTGAAAAATGGGATGGACTGAAAAATGCACTGGGCGTTTCCCGTTCCCATTCAAAAATGTGTATGACCTGCTTTCCCCGTAGTAACGCTTATTTACATATCACTGTGATTGCACTTCCAAGTGAAGCTGCGCAGTCTCTAGGCTTAACCCGTCAGACTGCTGTAGCTTTTGCACATCGTCTGCCGCGCTGTCCAAGTTTTCGGAACGGCCAAAAACACCGGCTGCAGGCACTTCTGGTGCACCCTTAAAGCACCCCAAGCTGTGCTTCGCCTTGTCTGCAAGCGGGACGAATAGCCCCAAGGGGGGCTGAGGTCAGGAAGGCAGAATGGGAGCGAGCTGAGCTCCGGAGTGATTTAAAACACCGCCAAACCCCGGTAAACCCCGCTAAGGGGCGGCCGGAGCACGACCACCGCCCACACCACCCCTTCCCAGGCCACGGCGCCGAGTGGTCGGGACCGGCAGCGCCCGTCCGGCCCCTCACAGCGCCCGGCCAAAGCCAGATGAGCAGCCGGGCGTCACCACCAAGACCCGGCGCCAGCCGAAGGCGGAGCGCACACCCCGCAGCACCAGCCTCCCGCGGAAGCAGGTGCGACGCCGCTGCCACCCCTCTGCCCCGGGGCTGCGCGGGAAGCCAGCACAGCACAGCTCACCCAGCCCCACCTCACACACCGACAGAGCTGACCGGGGAGGGGGGGAGCATAGCGGGGTGATGACGTCACGTGCCGGATGGGGGCGGGGGGAGAACTGCAGTGATGGAAAATTTTCGGCTTCGCATCTCCTGCGCATGCCCTAGCCGGGCCCTGCCCCTCCAGCGTTCCCCCTCTTCCTCCCCCACGCCCTGCGGGCCGGGGAGCTCCAGAACGTTCTGCGGGGCTGACAGCTGAGCTGTTGCTGCCTCGCGCCAACCCGGCGGCCGACGCTGTGGCCGACGGGGTCCGCGGCAAGCAGTGGAGCGTGCAGAAAAAATCCTCCGGCGTTGCCCTGCCGCAGGAGAATGTCACGCACACACCCCCATCCAACCCCCGCAGGGCCCCAGTGCTCCAGTGGGGGCGGAGGTGTCAGTGGTGCTGATGTTCACTGCCCCTCCACGCTGCAAGCTATTGCTGTTACCCTGTGGTCGCCCCGACCCCGGGACATGCAGTAGTGCTGCTCTGCCTGCTGCCTGTCACACCTTTCATGAGTTCTTGATGCCTCAAAAGAATGGGGGGAGATGTAGCACAGAGGGACCACGATGGATATGCATACTCCATGCTTCAGGCTGGCAACATCAGACTTGCCTGGGAGTGTGCTGCTGTAACTGGGACAGCACAAGCCAGGGCACGTGCACCCCCCATGACACCCTTAGTTTCAAGAAACTACAGTGCCAAATGGTCCCTTGTTGCCCAAGCTGTCTCCTCCTACAGAGTTGCACCCTTGCTGCATGTGGGGGAGACTGGGACAAACAATGAAGCCCTGCTACCTCCTCCGAAGGGCGACTGAGCAGCAAAGCCTTCAAAAGTTCCTGTAGTGATTAGTTTGGGAAGCAGAATGGCTTTCATTCCCCCTCTCGCAATAGTGGGGGTTATCCTGCTTTGCATCACTAGGAGGCCGTCGTTCCGGACCACTTCCCAAAGGAAACGATCGGGGAGCCCCTCGGCTGCTCTTTGGCATCCATGCTTGCACATGCACCATTGCTTGCTCGTGTTAGTAAAAATAGAAAGTGACTGCAGCAAATACCAGTGGGTCGGTGGCACCTCACCCCCTGTCACGCATCATGCTACTGGGAAACGCGGGAGCTGGAGCCCGGCCTTGTGTCGAAGGCAGGCACAGGGTAGAAAGGGGGAGGAAGCCTCCTCGGTGAGTGTACCCGGTGCTGCAGTCGCGCTGCAGATGCACCAAGCAGGTGAAAGCGCTTTTCAGACAGAGCGCTCTTGACAAGCACCGCAGCGTCCTGTTTCCGCTGTGAAACGCAATTACTCCAATGTAAACACGGGAGAGCTGCTCAGCGCAACGACCGCTGTCATATGCCGGTGGCCCCCGTCCCGGGCTCCCCCGGGCTCCCCCTTACCCGCCGATGCACACACAGCCCCCACACACCCTTCGCTCCTCGGCCTCGGTTGGCGACAGAGGGTCAGTCGGGCAGGGCGAGCGCCGGGGGGGGGGCGGCGCGGCGGCGGGCGGGTGCCGCGCCCCTCCGCGATGACGCGCCCACATTCCTGCCTGAAGAGCGGCGGCGCCCCGAGGGGGCCGTCAGACCGGGAGCGACACAGCTGCTGCTCTCTGCACGCCTTCGCTTGAGCGCCACGGACACAATATTTTCATTCCCCTTTATACTGCTGGCTTTTTAAGTGTTTCTTTTATATATATATATATACATACACACACCTTTATTTATTCAGGTTTTTATTTTTGCTGACGCTTTATAGTTAAAAGGTTTTTCACTTGCAAGAAGCAGAAGTAAAGAGTAGAGCATCTCCTTATTCCGAGGCGTCGGGAGGAAACCTCGCTTTCAAGCTCTTGCGGAGAAGGTACGGCGCGACGACGGGTGCCGGCGGTTACGCGGCCGCCAGGAGGAACGGGGCGAGTTTTCGGACGCAGCGCGGCTGGTCCTTCGCGCCTTTGTCCAGCGGGTGCCGCCTAACACCCTGCCGGATGCGGCCGCGGGTGCGCATAGGGTGGAAAAACCCCGAGCGACTGCGTTGCGGTGCAGTCCCGTGACCCATCTGCATTTTCCCATTGAAAACGCCGGGATGCCCGGTGTCGCCGACGGGGAGGGAGAGGGGGAGGTAAACAGAGGCGGCCGCGGGACTGGAGGCTCTAGTAGCCAATGTGACAATTTCCCGGTAGTGTTGCATCAGTCTCCGCTGTCGTGGAAGGAAGGGGGCGGGGGGGTGGGGGAAGGTGAGTGCGGCGTGGCACTGCAAGCCACCTCGCCTAGGTCCCTTGCGCAGCTGTCGGTGCCCTGGTGCAGGCGGCTCGGCACAGGTCGGGCAGTGACACCGGCCCTGCCCCGCCTCCCCGCGGGGCTCACCTTTGTCTGCCCGCGCGCCCCTAGTCCCGCGCGCTCTCCTGGTACTTTTCCACTCGGCGGCGGGCGGGGGCCGCCGAGCCGCGGGCGCGCGCTGCCCACGTGACGGGCCGCGGCGCCCGCTGCGGCACTGACGTCGCCTCCCACCTCCGCAGGCGCGGCGAGCCCCGCCGCCAAGGACAAAAGAGCGGAGCGGCCGCCGACCCCCGGCATCATCGCCGCCACCATGAGCAGCGCCGAGATGGGCAAGTTCAACATATCCCCCGACGAGGACAGCAGCAGCTACAGCTCCAACAGCAACGACTTCAGCTACCCCTACCCCACCAAGCCTGCTGCTATGAAGAGGTGAGGAGGGGGCTCGGCCGTCCCGGACCCGACCGCGGACACGGGCTGATTTAGCCGCAAAACGCCGCTGCGGGGCTGGCGTTGTCGGGTGTTGACATGCCCTACAGAAACGCGGAAACGACAGCGGACGTAAACACGCGCGATGCTTTGTGTGCTGGGCAGAAAGAATGGCAGGCGGGGGCTTCTTCCTTTTTGGGTCATTCAGTTGGTTTTCTCCGTTCCCTTTGAAGTGGGTTGGAAATGCTAAACAGGAAGTGAATGTGCAAGCCGCCGTCGTAGTCAATAATGATGCAATGTTTTTTACAGCCACTATGCGGATATTGATCCAGAAAATCAAAATTTCTTGCTTGACTCCAGTCTTGGGAAGAAAAAGTATGAAACTCAATATGTAAGTACACAGCACTGAATTAAAAAGAAAAACAAAAGCTTGTTTTGACGAATTTATAGTTGTTTTAATTCTGAAATAGTTAGTATCCTTCCACTAATTATTACCTCTTTCCCCCTTTTCTCAGCATCCGGGTACGACTTCCTTTGGAATGTCAGTATTTAATCTGAGCAATGCTATTGTGGGTAGTGGCATCCTTGGTCTTTCTTTTGCCATGGCTAACACTGGGATTGCTCTTTTTATGTAAGTATCTTTTGGTTGCAAATAAAAATAAATATTTCTACTTTTTAATTAATAATGGAAATGTACGTGATGGAAGAACACAATCTTCTACAGAATACCCAACCCCTCATGCAGGTGCAGAATTGCATTTTATGATTTACAGCTTGTTTTAAATTAAGAGATTACTGATACCATGGGAAGGACTTGCAACAATTATACAGACCCATTACAAGTTTTGCAACCCACAAAACATTTTACAGTAATTTCTCCTTTACATAGCTGTAGTTTCTTCATGAATAACTGAGATTTCCCTTGAACATTACATTATTCAAGTGGAAAAGAGAGGGTCTATTTAACAGACTGAGTCTGCGTTCGCTTTTTCTGTCAGAGTTCACTGGTTGAAATTAATGACAACAGAAATCTTTCAATTAGTGGAGGTCTTAATTGCACAAGAACTACAGGATCAAGCTGTAGGGAGATAGAAGGGGACAATGAAGGTGGAAGAGGATTATTTTGCCTTTGGCCATATCTACTTTTAAAGGTTCCTGTGACCCAGCCCTACCGATCAGGGATGTGGTCACTCTATTCAGGGGACTGGTTTCGAGTAAACCTGTAAAAACTGCTGTCTCTTGGCTTGGGAGGGATGTAGAATAACCAGCATGTCTTTATTGGTATGTTTTTGCTGGCAACAGCTTTTAGTTACAGATTTCAGACTATAGTAACAGGAAATGTCATCAGGAAACAATTACAGTGCTTCTAAATATTTTGAGAAAGTATATTTTTCATATATTGGAGGCAGTTCAACTCACGGAAGGTGTAATGCCAGCGCAAATGGGAATCCACGGGTTTGTTTAAAGAAACTTTGTATCTTTCTCCTGGAACTAGATTAATGTCCTGAACATTCAAGAGCTGGTGAACAGTAACATTTAGTTGGAAATTTGCCTCAATGTTGCCAGATTTCCAGAAAGTTAAAAGGTCAGATTTACTTCTAGGTATTTCACAGTATTTCAAGATGGTGTTCCAAGTTTCCTCAGGAAACTGCCAAGATAAAAAGTTTTGATCTGAAGGATTATATTTTAAGCATATGATGATGTGTTGTTTTTGCTAAGACTTTTGCTTACTTAGATGATGCTAAACTGAACAACTTGGCAGCATGAATTCAGAAGAGATAGATACTTCATCTCTCTACGCATCGTTTTCATGCTCTAAAGATGTTCCGCAGCACATATAACAAGCGTAATGCACATTAGGACATCTCTGAGGAAAGAAAAGAATTCAAGGTTAGATATTTGAACAGATTTGCACATAATTTGGCTCATTTTTCCTGAAGAAAGAAGCATTCAAAACTGTCGCTTTAACAATCGAGTGCTGAGGTTGTTCAGTTACCTTTTATTTCCAATTTACATTAGTTTCGATTCTATGATAAACTGTCTTGTTGCCTTCCAAAACTCAGTGTAGTTTGTGTAGTTCTGAGGCAGGAAAGCAACCACTGGTAATACTGAGAATTTAGGATGACACCGAGGGCATTACAGATATCCTTTAATAAGTAGGTTGCAGCTTCAGATCCAGATGCGATTAAGGCAGTAAGTTCTTGGAAGACTCTCCAGAGTCATTTGTGTCAGTGCTGTGACTTGTCACTTGTCTCGGCACTAAATCAATGAATAACAACAGCCTGTATGCCAGAAACAGTGAGATTCGAGGTGGGTTTGCTGGCTGATCTTGCCAGCGCCCTGAGCAGACATTCAAGGTTAGAACTGAGGGATCCAGGATCTATGCTCTTCTGATGAGATACAACCCTTGTACATCTTGCTGTGCTGTTACTAGTTGATGGTTAAGTCTTGCTTAATCTCTACCTGTCAGAAATAGAGAGGTTTATTTGTGTGCATGCGTTGGTGTTAAATTGTCAGAGCAGCTTCAGGTTCCTAGATTCCTTGTACAGATCTGTGAAGCTTTTCTCAGATGTTCTTGTTTCCCATTTTTGTGGTGTGTTTACTAATTTCACCAGTGCTAAAAATGATGCTAAAGGAAATGTAAAGAGTACTCTGAGAACTCTAAACAAAGTTTGCCATTTTTAAGCAGATGTGCTGATTCCTAGGCTTCCTGTAAAGCAGAATTCTGCTTGTGTTGGTATTTAAAACGCTAGGGAGTTTTGAGCCTGTTGTAATTTTCCATCGTGTTCTTCAGCAGTTGAGAAGTACCCCCTAGCGAGCTACTCCAGGAGGTGCATTTCTTTTGGGAGATTTGTTGTTGAGAGATCTGAATTTTAGATGTTGCAAATGTGCTGCTGGGGAAGATAAGGCAGTAGCAATTCCCATGTAAGCACATAGGAAGAGAAAGCATTTTTTCTTTAATTATTATTTTAATGGCAGTAAATACATGCTTACATTTGAAGGCACATCTTTGAATATACACGAATTTTCAATTCTAAGAAGCCTTTATAGACTTCTGCAGTTTCATCTTTACTATTAAAAAAAAGACATAACACAGGTTTAAGCTGAAAAGCTGATTTAAGACCAAGAGATAATCTTGTTAGACAAAAGTTAAGACACAACTCAATGGTCAATAGATACATGACACGCTCTTGAACAAAGACAAGAAGAGATAAGAGAAATAGTTCCTTAAAATGATACAAAGGCATTTCCATTGATTCTTTATATCAAGTCTAGCAAATTAAAATGGCCTGACATTTGCCTGTGCTTATGCCACTTTACACTGAATATAAGCGTTGTTTAATCCTACACTAGAATTTTTATGCCTCTGAAATGCATTTTAGTAGAAAATCCTTTTAAACTAGGCATTAATTGTGTTCTCAGAATGCTTTTAGCTGGCCTTGGAATCTGCATTTTTTTTTCCCCCTCAGATAATATTTTAGTATGGTTAATTTTTATGCTTGATCTGCTTTTACTTAATAAGGTTACAATAAGTCAATTACAGCTATTAAAAGAGTGTGTTTTTCCTCCCCCAGAATACTCCTGATGTTTGTCTCAATATTTTCTTTGTATTCTGTGCATCTCCTTTTGAAGACTGCCAATGAAGGAGGTATGTCAAAGTAGTACTTTACAAACACATGGTGTTTGTTTCCTATGGTATCTTTGTGAAGCATACCCCTCCAATGGGATATTCTGTTTTGTTTTAGGATCTTTATTGTATGAACAGCTGGGAATGAAGGCATTTGGTATGGCTGGAAAACTTGCTGCTTCTGGATCAATTACAATGCAAAACATTGGAGGTGAGGACAGGATCTTAAAATGTCTTTACTGTCAATAGCAATTGTTCCCTACTTATTCTTGGAGACTTCTTTTTTTCTTTCTTTCTTTTTTTTTTCACACAACATGTATTCATTAACTGCTTGTGTTCAAGTGAAGTTATGAAACATGTTATGTGATTCTTGCATCTTGTGGCATATTCTATATTTGTAATGATCTATGATGTTATTCACCTACAGCTATGTCAAGCTACCTCTTCATAGTGAAATATGAGTTACCATTGGTCATCAAGACATTTATGAACATCGAAGAGACTACAGGGTAGGTGTTAGAACTCCTCATCAGAGAAACTATTAGGAGAAACAAATACGGAGACTGTATATATTTTTATACGAAGACCACGTTCGGTACACCGTAGGGTAGCTTCTTACTCAGAGAGAGATACAGTAAGTTTGCCCTTTCCCTGAGCATTCCACTTCATTTAGATCCAGCCTGTCCTGGAAAAAGGGTAGAAAAATACAGGTATTGCATCATATTACAGAAAGGTGTTCTCTAAAGAACATCAGGTAAGTGTTAATGTGTGTACCAGTCAGTGCATACTCTCAATAAGGAAAGGTAAATGTGGTTATGGTTGGTTTTGGTTTTCGGGTTGTTTTTTCCTTTCCTGATTACATTCCAACTGGCTTGGACTGATTATTTTGGTTTTCTAGTGCTAATGTTGTGGGAAATGATCAAATACAAGACTGAGATGCAGTTAAATAATGAATGTCTTAAGAAACAGGTCTCAAAAATGCATGGGGAATGAACATTCAACCACAACAGAGTTTATATGTCCAAAACTAAAATGATGGACACATTGCAATTTAGCCCTGGTCGAGACATCTTGGCTCCACAGTGTCTTTTCTTGCTTCACTTGAAAAGTGGGTGCTTTGGATAGCATTCATTTGTATCTAACCATACTACCCAAAAGGTAGAGGTTTTTTTTTTGAGCTCATTATTACTCTGGTCTTTGTGGAGGAAGGTAGTCCTGGGTAGTGGTTCATTCAGTGCCTGGCTTAGACGCCAATTTTGGGCATCTCCAAAGAACAGTTTTTCATATCAATCTGTATTGAGAGGGTGTGTAAAAACAGCTATCTAAAATAAGATGCCTGACTTGAGATGGATAGAGTTAAGTGCTATAAATCTCACTCTTCAGAGTTGTACTTCTGTGCCTTGTCCTGAAGTGTCCCAGTCTTGAGAGGGCTGAGCAGCTCAAGACTCCAACTTACACCTAAGCCTGAGTTCAGAAGGTAGGCATTTTTCTGCCTGTGTTCCCCAAGGGGTTCAAACCATTTGGTGGTGTTGATACAGCTTGCTGATAAGATACTGTCATAACAACAGTGCTAGCCATCCTTTTTTTTTTTCTTTTTTTTTTTCTTTTTTTTAATGTACTCAATGCACCCACTCCATTTACTTAGTGGTGTAATGTTTACAAATTCTTTGCTGGGAAGGTTCATTTCCCTCCTTGGCTGAATGATGGTCCTTATTTTCCACTTCTTAAGGAAATCCCTGAAGTAGCCAGTATTTGCAAGGGGGCTTGGAGGCAAGTATTTTTAACTGTCTCATCTTCAGAGAAAAACTCAAAATTTATTTCAGTTTAAGAGGGAAAGCTAAAGGCTGTGAATCTCACTGGATACAGCTGCTGCTCTGCAAATCTGACAGACAAAAGATTGAGATTTGTATCTTAAGTGTTTTCTTGTTGGCTGATACTAGGTAACTGTACACTGATTTGAAATTAAGTTTTTCTCAGTGCTCTGGCAGTTGTGGACCCCGTTTAACTGACTCTCTCCATGCATTGCTTAGGGGAGTCTGGGTGGCTACCATTGGCATGGATTCCATTCTGGCAGCCTGGTGCCTAAAATGTAAGCACTTACTTGTTTGAATGTCCCAAAATAATGCTTACTGTAGAAGATACTCAGGAATTCTGAGACTATTACAAATACTAGCTCCATTTTTTTAAACTACTCAGCTGTATTTGAAAGCTGTGCAATCCCACTATTTACTTTGCAGCACAGAAAAACTTTCTAAGTCTTTGATCTAGAAGTCCTCCACATGGGGCATGTCTGTTCTTAACGACTGTATCAAATGCAATGAATGTGCTGTGCTTCCTTTAAAATTCATCACAAGATGATTACATTGGGTTTGGGTTTGGTTTTGTTTTTTTGAGGGGGAAAAAAGAAGACAACAAAAGGTAGATGACACTAATGTCCTGCACATCTGAGCTTTCTAAAATACATTTTTGATGTTTAATTATCCCAGATAAAACTGGGGGAAAAGATGTCCAAGTTGGTTCTGCGTACTACATAAATCCAGAGCAAGTCTGTTAAAAGTCCGTATTTCACTACCATCTAGAGGTTTACAATTCAGCAATTGAATTAGAATGCACAAATTTGCAATGAGGTGGTTAATTGTTCTTTGCCTAAATCATACAGGGTTCATTTTAAAATATGCACTGTTAGATGACAAATGTTAATATTTGGGAGTATATACTTAGTGTTAACTTTTTAATTGCTTGAAGCATACAGAATGATCCTGTAGGACAGGTGAGGAGAGCAGTTACCCTGCCACGATTAAATACTCAAGATCGGTTTTTGGGTTAGTGCAGTGAAATTATATTATGTTCACACAGATCTAAATTTGGGGGTTTGCTATGTCAGTCGAAGAGTTAATCTTCTAACACTCAAAAATGTTTTCTCAAAATATAGCTGCTGCTTCCTACAGAATAAATGTTGTGAAGGAAAAGAAACTTCTCGGGTTCTTTGCTAAGGGACTAAACGTGCCTCCAAGTGACTCTCAGTGCTTGCTGAAGTTTTCTCAGCCAGGGAGTTTGAGCTACTGCCTTAACTCCAGCCCTCACCTGTTTTTCTTTAACTCCTGCAGGGCACCCAGCAGAATTTTACTTCCTTTGAAAGTGGACCACTCCCCTGCTGGGGCCCTGCCATATTCTAATACATCTGGAGAGTTTGGAACCAACATTTACACAAATTACTTTTTTTTTTCTTTTTTTCTATGATTGATCCCAGCTGACAGTTTTTCTGACCAATCATTTACTTTCCTGTCTTTTGACTTCCAGATGCATATTAATTTTAGAAAAGGACACTAAAGGAAAGGCACAATGCAGGTTTGGGGTGAGATAAGAAAGTATTGTAGGGGTTTAGGTCCGTATAGTAAGTTGAATGCTAATCCTTTGTGACATCAGGTGCTACATTTTTTTTAAGAAGCCATATGTTGACAAAAATAAAGAGTGAAGACAAACTGCAAATGTTTAAATAATTCCCTTTCTTACAAACACTACCTTTTTTCTACAGGCAGTGGTATCTTAACGGTGACTATTTAGTGCTGCTGGTGTCCGTCGTCCTCATTCTTCCGCTGTCCTTACTGAAAAATTTAGGTAAGTAGTAGAGTACAGTCAAAAAAAGGCATTGAAAATGCTGTTGGGGGAATCAGTTGATACCATGTTTGAGTCTTGAAGTACTGAGTAAATGAAGAACTGTCTCCAAACCTGTCTCTTGGGACTAATCAGTGTTTTAGGTAATTTTTGTCAGTCTATTAAAAAAAAAAAAAGAAAATAGAATAGAATAGAATTAACCAGGTTGGAAGAGACCTTCGAGATCATCATGTCCAACCTATCATCCGACACCACCTAATCAACTAAACCATACAACCAAGCATCCTGTCAAGCCTCGCCCTGAACACCCCCAAATAAAAAGATCAAATATCTTAAGTTACAGATATGTTTGTGGCAAACAAAAGGACAATAGATATGGTAGATAGGGAATAGGCAGGCTAGCTTTACAACAAATTTAAGCAGTTAACTTTCTGTTTGTTTGCTTACCACAAAGTTTGACCTATTTTGGTCAGTAGCAAACTAGTAGAATATGGTTGCTAGCTATCCTGTAACAGTCACAGTAGGATAGGGATGCTAGCCCTGGAAAGTTAAATTGTCCTCAATGCAAATAGAAGTCACCTTTTGCATTGTAGATCCCAAACAGTAGCAGGTTGTTAATACCTGATGCTTTATCAAAAATTACTGTTATACATATATAATATTGCTGACTCTCTGTATGCATAGAACTGTCATGTCCAGGTTTCGACTAGTAGAAAGTCAGTGAATAATTAACTTGTTCCTGTGTAACACTCCAGAAAATGGCAAGAGATCACTGACAAAATATATTTTGTCATAATCTTATGACTTGAATAGTGTTTCTGTTTATTGTACCTTAAATTATATTTTTTTTATCTTTCTTGAACACAGGATATTTGGGCTATACCAGTGGCTTTTCGTTACTTTGTATGGTCTTCTTCCTGATTGTTGTAAGTATCGTCTTGTAGACTTAAGAAAACTGCATTTCAAAGTCAAACACAATTTCTGAAAAGTTTCATATACTGCATTAGTGAAACTAATAACAAATACATGACTTGATTTCTAGGTAATTTGGAAGATGTTTCAGATTCCTTGTCCTATGGACAGTAACATCATGAACATGACATTAATAAATGCAACGCTGGCACCTTTGGTAGATGAAAACATAACGAGTGATGATATGTGCAAGCCAAAGTATTTCATCTTCAATTCACAGGTAACTGACTTAAAATCAGACTGTCTGTTGAAAATAACTAAGAGAGACTAAAAACACCACAAATAAATTGAGTTGTAAACTTGTAATGTGCTAAGACTATTTGTTCCAGTAAGGTTAGGCGCTGCGTACGTTCTGTAGACTGAGTGTTTCCACATTCTGAATACACCGAAAGTAGAGGAGCTTGAGGTGCCTGACTGAGATGAGTGGCCACAGACATTTCTCTCTTCAGCACAGCATTTCTCAAGCTTTCTCAGTTAAATTAGTGAAGTATTTTAAAAAGTAGATTGGAGAAGAAGATGAAGTAAAAGCATGCAAATAGGAAATGTATGCCAGGGGTTGGAACAGACTTAAGTTCACAGTCACAGAATCTTGACTTTCATGAATGCTCCCAATTACAGTGGTCAATCTCCATATGTGGGGAAGAAGTATGTATAATAGCCAATGTCAAGGTCAAGATACAAGGGTTTAAGACTGTGAGATGCAGAACATAATTCTGAATGCAAATGCATTCAGTTCAGCATGGATTTCAGTGAGACTTGAGAGTATTTGGTACCTCAGACTCTTGAGTTTAAGAAAATACTAACCTGTTTTAATTTCTGCCAAAGTTTAGTTGTAAAGATAGATAGTCTTTGTCAAAACCAAAACTGATTCCTAAGTCAAAACTGAAAAGCAACACTGGTCAGTTTTTTGAAACTGAACTTCCAGTATCTGATGAGATACTTAAAAAAACCCACTTCTGTTTTTCAGACTGTCTATGCTGTCCCAATCCTAACGTTTTCTTTCGTCTGCCATCCTGCAATTCTCCCTATCTATGAAGAACTGAAAAGGTAAATGTTAGATACATGTCTGTAATGTCACTAAAGAAACAAAAGTCATATAGAACAGTTTCTTCTCACTGACAATAAAGTTTCTTTCTCTTCCAGCCAAATAATGTTTCTTTTTCTTTCTCTTATAGCCGAAGCCGTAAAAGAATGATGAACGTGTCCTATGTATCATTTTTTGCCATGTTCCTCATGTATTTGTTGGCTGCTCTCTTTGGATACCTGACATTTTACGGTGAGTGTTATCTGCTCTGCTTTCTTTTAAATTCATTGTTCTGCAGAAGCACAGTAGTATTACTAAGTTAGAACAAGCAAGCATTTACTGTGGGTTCGAAATACACACTGTTTGTTGGAGGGTTATAAATACTTGCATAAATGCACACACGAAAAGAAATCAGTAGTAGCACTAGGCCCAAAGCACAGGATTAAAACAGATTGAGTGCCTCCAGTTATTCCTGTGTAAAATGGAGATACACATACAGGACCTGTTGAGGCTTTCCATTCATATTGCTGTAACTGTAAAATTTGTTCAGGATACCGAGCAGAAACAGTTGTTTGAGCAGTATGTCAACTACATCTAATTAAAATGCTGTTTTCTTTCTAGGAAAAGTTGAACCAGAACTGCTCCATACCTACTCTGCTTATCTGGGTGCTGATGTTCTTCTTCTAATTGTGCGTCTCGCTGTACTTATGGCTGTAACCCTTACTGTACCTGTAGTTATTTTCCCAGTAAGTAATTTAATTTTTAGTCTTCCTTCTATTTACTGATGTGGCAATTCCCATTCATTTATATAACTAAATATATAGAATTTTTCTGTTGATAAGCTTGATTAAATGCCTCTGTATTGTTAATTCAATAAATCAAACAAATAGGCAACATTTACAAAGCAGTGGATAAAATACGTTCAGTTGTATTGTTTTCCTGGTATGCATTAAGTGGGAAGGTGGAACAAATTGTCCGTTTGTGAAAGTACTTGCACTACTGTGCTATCAGCTTATAAAAGTCAGCATGGCTTTTGTGAACATGAGTACTGGCCATTTAGGTCAATATTGTTGAGGAGCATCCTTAGATGTTATAAAAATCACTGGTTTTTTATTTGGTTTGGTGTTTTGGTGTGGTTTGGGTTTTTTTGATTAAGATGGCTGGTTTTCCTTGGTGTTTTTTTTTCTCTTCCTGGCTGTACTTTGAAAATCTAAATCGCTGAAAAGTGAAGCAGACCATAAACACAGAGTGTCTGCTCAAGTGCAGGAAGTAAATACTAAAAAATCCCAAACAAATCCCCCAAACAAAAGCAAGTCAACAACAAAAAACCTTTAATGTCTTTTCAGCTTTTATTAAGTTTGCAGGAAAATTATATTAAAACACTTCCAGAAGGAAAGTTCTGAGGATGGTCACCGACTTCAGCAATGAAGACTAAATTGTGTTTTGCACTCTTTTTTTTCTTCCCTTCTTCAAAAGATCCGCAGTTCCATCACCCAGCTGCTGTGGGCAGGGAAGGAGTTCAGATGGTGGCGTCACTGTTCCATTACAGTTGCTCTTCTGGCATTTACCAATGTGCTTGTTATCTTTGTCCCTACCATTCGAGACATCTTCGGATTCATTGGTAAGCATTATCACCCCAGTTCAAGTAGTCTTTCAGATCTCAGAACATGCAGAAAATTTAATCTAATTAATCTGTTTATGAATATTTATTTCTGTGCTTCTTCCAATACAGGTGCATCTGCAGCTGCCATGCTGATCTTTATACTTCCTTCTGCCTTCTATATCAAATTAGTGAAGAAGGAACCAATGAAGTCAGTGCAAAAGATTGGGGTATGTATAGGCAAATATGTAATAGTTACACTCGCTTCCTAATTCAGAGCAAGAGCTTTACATTCCTTCTTTATCATTTAAGAATTTTGAAGTCCTGGTGAAGGTAATCAGTGAGGTGACATTTAGTGTTACCATAGTTAATACATAGGAGTTGCACAGGTACTCAAAACAGGAGATACTCAGCACAAGGCTTGGTTCAGTTCAGAGACTTCTCTCAACCCCCTCGATCACAGCAGTAGTTGGGTCTTTCTGTTGCTGTTAAGCACCAGACTTGAACAGATTACCCTTAAGAGCAATTCTAAGAGAGTCTTGTCCTTCTCCTTTAAATTTTCTTTCAAGAATCATTTACATAATTTACCCCATGGAAACCGACCTTCACCTGACTGTTCCTGGTGCTCTTAGTGATCTTACACTTAGTCACGTTCAAGTCAGCGAAACATCACAGCCTGACTGGTAGCAGCAGCTATGTTAACTTCCCTCAGCTGAGGGTGAGGTCTGTTATGCTGAAAATAAATGTGCTTTTTTATTTGAAAAAGGGCCCCGAGTATGAGAAAAGTACCTAATTCCCCATTGTTTACTGTGATCTCTTACCTCTTGAACTTTGTCTCCTGTGAGCAGTGGCATTTATTCCATAAACAGGTATGACTTTATGGGTGTAGCAGCAGAATCTGAACTGCTTCTTGTATGTTCTCTTTTTTTCAGGCTGCGTTCTTCTTCTTAAGTGGTATACTTGTGATGACTGGCTGTATGACACTGATTATTCTAGACTGGACCCAGAATGTTTCATCTGATGGCCATTAACTGTCCTGGTTTAATCTCTAATACTCCACTTCAAATGCCAGTGTTCACTCAGATACCTACTGAGAATGAAAATGAGCTATTCAGCTTCCTTTAAAATGCAGATTCTTTGTTGATGGTTCTTCTGATTGTAGAATACTTGAACTCTGTCTTTAAGAAACTATTCTGCATGATGGAAGTGGATACTAACATCAAACCACGTGAGTGTCTGGCTGAAGGAAGTGACAACTTTATTCCATTCCAGAGAATGGACAGAACTCTCTGTAGACTTTTATCAAGCCATGTTTGGCTTTCGTCATTGTTACTTGGATATTTTGTTGTTTTACTTGAATGTGCCTAATGGAACCATTTGATGTGAGACAAAACTTTAATTTACAGCAAAGTGTTTAAATAACCAATGAGAGAGAGAGAGAGAGAGAAATGCTATTATTTTTTGTACCAAAAATTCTTATGGACCTCAAAAGCACTATTTTGACTTTAAGAAAACTTTTTCTAAAAAGTATGAAAGAATGAAGCAGAAGAGCTCATAAAAAGTATTTAATCAGTGTCCTAAATTAACTCTAATTTGCCTTTCTTTAGAGGCATAATTAGAAGAAATTTTATTTTTTAAAAAATGCCTCTGATGACTGAAACACAAAATGAACTAATTCAAGTCAAAATTCTCTTAATTATAAACGCTTCCCATGAAATTCACTTAGTTCAAAGTACAGTGAAAATAACCCTGAAAATCATTTGTCTGCTTATTTAAGTAACCACAGTTCCCATAGTTCCCCCAAATGGTGTGGAAACCCAAATTTTCAAGCTTTAAAGAGAACACCCTTTGGAATGGGTGTGTTTGACAAAACCAGTTAATCGAGACATCATAAAGGTGGTGTTAACATTTCCTTCTTGAGGTACTCAATAGTGCAATTGAGTAAACAGGGTTTGGGGGCTTTTGCTTTTGTGGGGTTTACTTTTGTTGGTTTTCCTTTTTTTTTTCCCCCTCCTATTGTAGATAGAAACTGAATGGCACTGGAGCATATGATGCCATTAATATAAACTCCTTCCTGGAGTTCTCTTTACTAATAAGGTCCATTGTCAGTTGTAGCAATATTTCTTGCATTGTTTTGGGGTTTTTTTGTCCAATCTATCTTGAAACACTCTGTGGGAAAACAAAAAGGTCCTAATGTAGTTTACTAGTTGTATAATACTCAAAAACTGTACAGTATTTCTTCAATTACTCATCCATTTTTGGATTTTGAATTACTTGACTATTCTGTTTCTGAGTCAAATACACAAAACAACTGCACCGGTATTTCATGCTTGGTACAAACTCTCTTCGCATATGCAACTGGGATTCCTCTTCCAATTTATACTGTATAGTAGTATTAAAGATAACCTCATAGGCTGGATAGTCATCTCATACTTGTTTGCTTCAGAAATAGGTAAGTTTTCTTATGAGCCCTAGCTAGCTAGCTGATGAAACAGGTGCTGTATGGTTGTCGTTAGCTGTTTTGTTTGTAGTGCATGTTTACTCTTTCATTCTTATCCCAGGTTGAAGAGAAATAACACTTGTATAACAGTGTACTTGGCTTACAAGAGGTTCTCAAACACCACAATATTGGGTACAAAAGCCTAGACAGAGATTACTAATGAAATAATCATGGCAATGTGGTCACCTGTCTTTATCTGACATGACGCTTTCAAAATCCGATATACAAAGTTCCACTGGGTCATTGTGTCAGAAGGAACAAGTAGGGGCCTGTAATTAATTCACTAAACAGTGCCTGAGATCTTTTTGCTTTTGTAGAATTAATCAGGAACAAATCTAGATGATGGTCACTCCTTGGCAGATAATGTCAATCTCTGCCCAGCCATTTAAATAATCTATGGGGAAAAAAAAATGCAGGTATTTTGTACTGCTACTTCTGCATGACTGTAAGTACTGGTCACTAAGTCTGTAGTGTAAAACCTTAATGAGCAGTTAGATTCCTCTTGCGTTGTTTGTATTGTTAGTTCAGTGGTACTCAACTGGCAATTAAAGATCCTGGAGTCAGCACTGATGAACACCTCTTAGGTACTTCTCTGCCTCAGGTACTGTACATCCATGGCTAACTATCCCATGTTACCTGATCTCCACACAAGTGCTGAGCGTCTGCCTCCTCAGTACTTTGGCAGCTTTTCTTCTTCCTCTCCACAAGTGTATGAAAGTGGAAGAGGATTAAAATGTTGTCTACCTTTGAGCAATTTGTAGCACATAAGGGATGAAGCACTTCCCTTGCCAGTATTTAAAATGAGTGAAAGGAAGTGAGAAATAGCCTCCTTACCTGCAGTAACCATACAAGAGGAAGGAGGTGTAAATGAGAAGTTACTGCACACTCCTCAGCAGCTAGAGAGGAGCAAGATTTTTGTGATGACACCTCATAGTGTATCATACATGTCACTTAATTCTCTGAATGTAGCGATTTCCAGACTTTATGTTCTGTGTCATTTGATGACTGGCTCTCCACCTGCAACAGTTGAGTTCCACTTGGCTGGGTTGATTTCCAACACACCATGATTTTTTTTTTCTTTTTTCTTTTTTTTTTCTTTCCCAAACCTGTCTACATAAAGTTACCAACATGACAAACCACCCAAAAGAGCAGCTTCAGTATTAAACCACTGTTTTGTCACCTCAGTTAGACATCACTGTCTTCCATGATATTTCAGTCATAAATGTAACATGTTATTTATAAAACATTAATCCATTAAAACTAAGCCTATTTTTCAATATTTATGATAGTCTATGTACATAAATTGTATGTGTGTATATACTGTAAGTATCATGTATATAATGTAGGTTTGGAATCCAGGATTTGTGTATATATTCCTCTCTCATAACTGATTGTTACATCATTTCAAGGAGTGGTTCACGTTGTACATCTGTGTAAGAACTGTCAAAGGAAAGATTCTCTTACAGCAAAATGTAACGCTTGCAAAGGTGGAAGAAATGTGTTACACCTAAGGTGTGCAAAAAAGCAAAACACTAAGATTGTATTTATTACAAATGTATATGTTGCAATAAACAAAGGAATCACTTGGGTCCATGAAAAGCATCATTCAGGTTCATGTAATACCTTCCTTCTCAAATTTACCGTGGATGTTGCGATATCCTGACTGTGGCAACTTAACAACCTCTGCGATCTAACATACTTGTTAGGCCACCGAATTTGGATGTCCTCGGGTCGCTCTGTGTACATATGTAAATACCCACTGTATGGTTAGAGGCCAACAGTCTAGCTACAGTTGTTGGCAGGGAGTGCAACACAGTTTCAATGAAACATTGTATGTTTTAACTGAAATAAATAAATAGATAATCCTAAGCAATGTGGTGGTGGTGGTGTTTTTGTTGGGTGTTTGTTGTTTGGGGGGGGGTTGTTTCTGGTTATTTTTGTGTTTGGGTTTTGGTTTTTTTTGAGGGGGGGATACACCATCATTGGAGGTGTTCAGGAGGAGAATTGATAGGGTGCTTGGTTGCATGGTTTAGTTGATTAGGTGGGTTGGATGATAGGTTGGACGCGATGATCTTGAATAGAATAGAATAAACCAGGTTGAGGAGACCTTCAAGATCATCAGAGTTCTCTTCAACCTGGTTTATTCTATTCTATTTGAAGGATTTTCTTTTAAAGTGATAGTAAATGTGTCTTTAATTTCATGTATGCTTAACTGGAATTTATAAGCAGTTTTCAGGGAGGGGAGAAAACCATGGAAAAGTGGCATACAACTAAGTCTCCAATTTATTACACTACAACAGTAAACACAACAACTCTTGAGCATTAAAGAAACTGAGAGATTAAATTCTGCATTGTTTTGTTTTGGTTTTGCAGTACAAGACAAGCCTCAATGTGTTAGATTTTGTGTAAGTGTAACAAATGAGTGAATCCAGCCATAATTTTATGCCATTTTCCTGCAACTGAATCTCTAGGAGAAGCATAACTGCTGCTGTAAACAATTCTCAGAACTGGTGCATCTGTTTTACTTGGATTTTAGCAATTGGATACAAACCAAGTGCAGCGTACCAGATCTTTGTTCTCCAGAAATCTGTATCTATTCATATGAATTTAAGATCTGAATGTAAGGTGAAACATGGTGTGTGACATCACAAAACACTGTGAATGGAATAGTAAAAGAGGCATAGTTAAGTACCCTAAAAATTAGGAAATGCCTTAGTTAAGCTTGCTTTCATACATGATTGTTGTCTGGGTTTGAGCCACAAGCTGCCCAGGGTAAAAGGACAGAAAGCATTTTACCCCAAAGGAGTAAATAAAAACACACAGCATCGGAGGTTAAATGGAAAATACTGTTTACAAAAGCAACCAAAAGATACAAAGGCACAAAGGAAATACATAGATGAAGTAGAATCAGCCTTGGCCCAGTCCTCCACCTGGACATACCAGGCCAAAACCTTCCCCACACATGCACTAGGAGAGTCAGCTAGGTCCAGTGGCACAGCAAGAAGTTAGCTGGCTGCAGAAGGCCACAGAAAAGCCATGCTCCCCCACAAACCACAGGGATAACAGCAGCTGCATGTGCCGGGAGAGGAGGGAGAAAGAGAGAATAGGGCTATGAGGTCTGCTTGTGTAGGGATTGCAGGATTATGGGATGGAATAACAAACATTACAGTTTCCTGTGCCTCCCCCTGGACAGTCCAGCCCCTGGAGGACTTTCTATCTCTATGGTAGGACACTTAGTCCTCAATCTAAACCAATTGTATAGTATTTTTCACTGGTTCCCCTACTGAGTAGCAATCTTTTAAATGTTTTATGTGTGTGTGTTTGCAGCATTTTATGTATTTGCTCAAAGTTCAAAGGCCACCTTGACAAGGGATGAATATCCTTATTTCTCTCTAGCTGTCATTTCAATGTCATCTTTGCGAAACACAAGTGATTGATACTCAGTTTCACAATGTTAGAGGCCTGCAAGAAGGTGTTGAATCTATGCCTCTGGGGAACTGGAGTGCAGAGGCAGCACTGAAGCAGGCATGCATTTGAGTCCACAATTCAATGTCCTACACTTCCTTATTTTGCATTGAAGCATCTGCTTACGTGTGTCTGATGCACAACTGCATCAAGTTTTGAGTGATCATCGTTCTTGAGGCAAGAACCCTAAGCATCAAATGAGTGAGTTGGTTGTGCCTGGAAATGTTCATTCTCATAACTTGCCTACCATCACACAGGAATTCCATAGCAGTAGGGAAGTCCTTCCCCTAGAACACTGTTTGACTAGTTGAACAATTAAACCCACCTCGCTGCAATCAAGCATTTCCATCAACTTAAATAATATGTGAAGTAATCATTTCTTCGTATTTCAGATTCCTTCCAAGAGCAGCATGATGAATGAGATGGTGCAATGATTAAAAAAAAAAAAAAGAAAAGAAAAACAAAAATGAAAAGAAAAGAAAAAAAGAAATTGTGCTGTGTGAGAGTGTCCAAAGTCCCATACTTTGTACCTCTTTATCCACCACATGGTCTTTGCTCCAGAAGAGGGATAAGCTGTCACTTCGGGTTTATTCACAATGCTGGGACCTCTTGAGTCCCCCGTGGGTGAGAGATGGCATCTTCGCTTTTTTCTGGTTCCCCTGAAGTTCATCTCTTTCCCCTTTGGCCTAGCTAAGTCTCCTCCATCCTAGTCATGCCTAGGCACCTCACCCCTACCAAGTGTTTGTGCAGTGGCTGGATCACATCAGATCATGCCAAAAGGTCTCCCACTCAGTCCATGTACTCAGGTTTCCTTTCAGAGAAACAGAGCAGGAGATGGCTGAGGTATGGCCAGGTTTCAGTGCCAGAAGGAGTTGAGATGACACAAAGGAGTTCCCCTGGTCCTGCCCTGGGAATGTGGACATGCTATCCCATCTCCAGTTCAGATCCGTGCCCAGTGCCTTTCTGGTTTCAGCCTCTTGAGTGTGACACCTGCTTTCATATCCATTTCCTTCTGTCATCTTCTGCAGCTGCTTTTGGCTGTCATAAGTGTCAGTGCTGTCACTCTTCACTATGACTCCATTCCCAGTTTACCAGCACCCCAGCAGCACTACCTCTCCCAGCCTGTTCATCCTGGAGAAGAGGAAGCTCCAGGGAAACCTAAACACCACTTTCCAGTACCTGAAGGCTGGAGAGGAACTGTTTACAGAGTGACAGGAGAAGGGATAATGGTCTGAAATTAGAGACAAGAAGATATGGATTGGATGTTAGGAAAAAGTTCTTTTCAATGAGGGTGGCTGAGCACTGGAACAGGTTGCCCAGGGAGGTGATTGAATCCCCATCCCTGGAGATGTTTAATGTGAGGCTCAGCAGGGCTCTGTGCAGCCTGATCTAGTTGAGGATGTCCCTGCTCACTGCAGAGGGGTTGGATTAGATGACCTTTGGAGGTGCCTTCCAGCCTGGGTGATTCTATGATTCTATGACTTGGGCAATTAACAAAATTGGCGATAGGTGCTTCCACTGAAGGCAGTACATGAGGGGTGTGCCCCTGTGAAAGGCCAAGGGAAACAAGACAGCAGTCCAAAAGGCCACAGCAGAGCCACAGCATTGTGCAAACATGAAGAGCAGCTGCAGAAAGAATGAACAAAGTTTCACTTCTTGTCCATCAGCAAACAGCAGAAACCAGCAGAGAGACCCTCGGAAGACAGGTTTGAAAATAGCCACCACTACAATATTTGCATTGCTCTTTTGACACAACAGGGGAAGCATCAGCTCTGAAACTGCTGCTCTGCAAGGATTGCTGGACTCCAGACTAAAATGGCATAAGAGAGATGTGGAGTTTGGGGGAATAAGTGAGGAAGTTGCTGAGAATACTGGCCACAGGAAACTGAGCCATCACAAGAAGCTGCTGAAGAGCTACCAGGGGCCAGCACTGGGTGCAGGTATTTCCTGCCAGGAGCACTGCCAGGAGCAGCAAGCCTGCCCCATACAGCAGCCTGCCTGCAGAAATCTAGCCAAAATGTCTTGACTGCAGGAAATGATGAAATCTGCTCTAACACTGATCAGCCACTCATGGGGGACCATCTGTAACCTTCTGCAGTAGCCCAGCTCACAGGGGCTGCATACTTCCGCCTGTGGAAGATTTTGACACTTACCTTTTTTTCCCAATGATCAGACAGGCCTGTTGGCTGTACTGCAAATATGGTATTGCTGAGCACAAAGAAGGCTTACATTCTCCCAATCAGATTATTAAAGCCACGGGTGGCCCAAGAAACATTTTCAACTAAATGAGTCAGACCTGATGTAATGGTGATGGTTTGGGGTGAATCTGTCTGCATCTGCATCTGTGTGTGCACAACGGGAATAGAGGGCACAAGGGCTCTTCCAATCTAACAGGACTTCCCTGGAAAGACATTAAGAAGTTAGATGGGGAGGTGAAGCCAACAAGCCTCTTCTTCTGAAAAACAGACAAGAACCAGTTTTGATTCCCATGGCTACATTATTTTTCATAGTTACAGAAAGATCCAGGACTCTCCAAACTGGTTTTGCACATTGTACTTCTGAAGCCTGTAGTAGCCTTTCATGTCTATTTCTTCTGTCTCAGTGCATTCATTTCATGTATATTGTATTTCACATACCTGGCTCCTTCAGCTCTTAGACAGTCAGCGCCAACACTATATTGATTATGAGGTGTAAACGCAGCAGCCTTTCGTTTTCATGGATCCAGTCTCAAGTTCTGCAGTGAGCTCCTGTGAACTATCCAAGAAAATACAGGCTATGCCACCAGGTGGGTCACATTGGCATATGAGCTATGTTTCACAACTGTGTCGGTAGTTTAACAAAAGAAATGGGTTTGCTTTTTTGCTGCCACAGATTTCCAGCCATTGTGATGAGTCAGATGCAGCAGTTCACTACGCCTGCACTTAACAGAGCCAGTTTCCATACTGCAGTACATTTCTCAACCTGTATAAACAATCTGTATCTTGCTTCAACACACAGCTTATCTCCAAGTCCCAGTGGAGAAGTTCTGTGACGGTTATTATGTCTGAGCATGGCTAACTGTTGGGATATCCGTCTGCCCTCCTCAGTAAATTTTAGTTTGGCAGGGAACTCCAGTCTTCTCTTCTGCATTTTCTAGAAGCAACTTGACCAAAACTGAGCCTCTGAAGTATTTCCTTTCTCGCTTGCATGTGGATAGTGTGGGAAAGAACCAGATCCTATCTTTGTCACCCAGAAATTTTGGAGAACTATGAAATCCTTCTGAAAAGGGCATTGAAAACTACCTGGAGTAACTACTTCTATTGCTTTCCTATTTTTGTAAATATTGATAAAATTTAAACCATGCAACCTAAAATACTTTTAGAGATTATTTTGTTTCTGTCCATTCTGCTGTAATCTGAATTGAGTTGCTTATGTGATTCAGACTTTTCTTTTGCTTAACTAACCAGACATGGTGCTGTCCCTGTCTGTGAACAATGAATTATTATACACAGTCCAGTAACACAGAGATAAAAATGCAGAACTTCCCCTGCAAGCTCTTTCCTACTTTAATTTCTTTCACTCTTCCTCAGACTACTGCATTGTTGCTTTTCCTTATTCACTCCACCACAGACACTCAAAACCACTCACTTTTTAAATTCTCAAGGTTTTGCAAACTTCTTAGGCCTTCTTTTTGATTTTGTTGGGGGTTTTGGTGGGGGTGGTGGTTTGGTGGGGTTTTTTTGTTTTGTATTTTGCTTTGGGGTATTTTGTTGGTGGTGGGTTTTTGGGTTTTTCCTCTGTAAAAAACTGTCTTTGCTTTTAATCTGCTTTGTAAAATTTCCCTTGTGTTCTTCCCAGAGACCGTAAAGACAAACTGATTTCAGAGACAAAGTAAATAGGCCTTTTTCACCCAGTCTAGCAAACAGACTACCATACAGCAAAAAATAGAGGTGTTTTTTTTTAAGACTTGGTGCTAAAGAAGCAGTGAGAAATATTACAATGTCATGGCAGTGAGTATTGAAGCCAGTCAATGCATTAATGCTACTAAACTATGGTTTACCTTTGACACTGGAGAGCACAATTGAAGTTTTCTCTTCATCCTCCTGCTGCAGCTCAGCCACGCTTACCTGCTACCTTGCACACAGATCTGGCTTGCAAATCATCAGGGCTTGTGCTTTTTTCCTTTAGCCAGTGTTGCATCCATCATCCCACTCACCCTGCAGTCTTCCAGATAGCTGGCAGATGTGGAAAAATGCTGCAGAAGTGAAGGAGTAGCCAGGCTGCAAGCTGGCTTTGCTGCCCAAGAGAGAAAGGTTTCCAAGATAAAAAGGCATGCTAATGAAGGGGATGCTTAGCCAAAGGTCCTTGCCTCAATCAGCTTCTCCAGACTCTCTAGGTCCACAAAAGATAGGAATGAGAGTTGCTGGCAGCCAATTATCTCACAGAGGGCATGGAGGCACCAACCTCAGCCAAGCACCTATGGCCATGGTGGGCTTCTAGTCCCTCAGGTCTTCTCCTCCCCCAGCAAGTATGAGTGAAGACACAACCAGTGGCTGCTGTTTTGGAGTGGGTAATGTGGCTTGCTGAAGTCACAAGCCACAGGGGAGGAAAGTAAGCCAGAAGGAACACAGGAATTAGAAAAGGCCTGGAAAGGAACAAAAAAAGAGAGTAAATCCATGTTTGTGAAGAAGAAAGTAGACCCACTGAAAAATAAGAAGGGAGATGAGAAAAATGTCTGTGTGGAACATGAAAAATCCCGAAGTGATTTCATGAGCATTTGCCTCCTTGCTTTCCCTGAACAGGAAGGAAGGAAGGACTTCGTGGAAACAATCTGGGATGAGGTACACGTAACAGAATGTGTGAAGCACTGAACATCAGCCAGCCCAGCCTCATAAAAAAAAGTCAATTAATAAATATCATAATCATTTTAAATTATTTTGAAAACATGTGGAAAAGGTTGAGAAAAACCCCATACATCTTGACAGTCTCCAAGGGAAACGTGAGTCATTACTTAACTCTTGTTACTTAGTGCCCACAAGGCTGTCTTCTATCCCACTTGCACATTAACATAAGTAATAAAATAAATCACAGTAAGCCAGAACTCTTTCCTGCTGACTGTGAGCAATTGCTAGCATTTGTCTGCTCAGTGAAACCAAAGAGATGCTTCATCTGAGTGGCATGGTGGTCCAGATCACCATCTGAACATAGAGTTTTTAGAGTGGATAAGTATTAGAAACAAGCCAAAACCAACCTCTTCCCACAGAAAGGAACGAGTAAGTGTTTTTCAGATACCACTTGTATCTGACTCTTAGCCAAAGATACAGGAATCTCTCCTTGTCATGGTTTTCAAGCTGACAATGAGTAAACTCATCCTGGAAAACAAAGGAGCACTGGCTCCCGGCACAACAAAACATCCCAGGACAGCGAAGTGGTGGGAAACAACAGCTGATGTAGCAGCCATGGCCCTTGCAATGGCTGTGCAGCAACTGTGACCCACACAAAAGCTAGCATAGCCCTGCAACAACCATTTCAGACAAACTGCCAGCAGCTCATTCCTCCTTCTAAACAGGCACAGATCCCACAGGCACGTGTATGCCCCTGTCCGGAAAAACACTCTCATGTCATGGAAAGTTTTTGCAGTGATGAGCTTTGGTGCTACAAATACAAGATGTACAAGTTATTCCCTACAGAAATGGTCAGCCTCATTCACAGTCTTGAGGGACCTCGGGTTTGTCACTCCACATATGCCATCAATGCTGTATGCTTTTCTAATCACAGTCAATTAAAATAACGTGAAACACAAGGATGACATTAAAACTGCAAAGTCACCAACTAGCTTCTGACCTTGATTAGTAATTCCACTTCCTGAAAATAAATCAACAGAAAATAGTAGGTTGGATGCAATTTTCCAGGAACAAGACAGGAAGGAAGAGAGGATATTTTCTTCTGCCCAAGAGAGCTTGGTGGTGATATTCATATTTGAAGGGAGGAATTTGCCTTGACTCACAGGAAATACCTTTGTTCGCAGCTATGTAAAAACAACCTTTGTGCAGACAAAGGGGAAAAAATGGCCTGAACTGTGCCTGTGGTTCAAGGAAGAATAACTTTGCCTGTTGAAAATAAGAAGGTGAAGAAGTATTTTAATGGAATTGGAGAACGTTTTAATTTGTCTTTACAGCAAGCTGTACCAAAGGCAGTTGGCAGTGGTGAATTATTTTCAAGAGAATAGCAACACAGAAGTTGAAAGACATTTAGATTTTGAATAATTAATAAGGGTTATGTTGCTGTTCTCAAGCTGTTCACTTATCTAGAAGACACCAAAATAGGGAAATTCTTTGCTCTGAAGAGATTTCATAGAACCACAGAATTGTTAGGGTTGGAAGAGACCTCAAGGATCATTTAGTTCCAACCCCCCCTGCCATGGGCAGGGAGATTTCAGCCTTAAGAGTGGTGATCTCATCCATAATGCTGGCATCCTGGCCTGCATCAGGAATAGTGTGGCCAGCAGGAGCAAGGAGGTCATTCTGCCCTGTACTCAGCACTGGTTAGGCCACAACTTGAGTACTGTGTCCAGTTCTGAGCCCCTCAGTTTAGGAAAGATGTTGAGTTGCTGGAATGTGTCCAGAGAAGGGCAACAAAGCTGGTGAAAGTTCTCAAGCACAAGCCCTGTGAGGACAGGCTGAGGGAGCTGGGGTTGCTTAGCCTGGAGAAGAGGAGGCTCAGAGGAGACCTTATTGCCATCTACAACTATCTGAAAGGAGGTTGTAGCCAGCTAGGGGTTGGTCTCTTCTCCCAGGCAACGAGCACCAGAACAAGAGGACACAGTCTGAAGCTGCACCAGGGGAGGTTTAAGCTGGATGTTAGGAAGAAATTCTTCACAGAAAGAGAGATTGGCCATTGGAATGGGCTGCCCAGGAGGTGGTCACCATCACTGGAGGTTTTTAGGAAGAGACTGGATGGGGTGCTTTGTGCCATGGTTTAGTTTATTAGATGGTGTTGGATGATAGGTTGGACTTGATGATCTCAAAGGTCTTTTCCAACCTGGTTAATTCTAGTCTAGCCTATACTAGCTGTCATATATTTACATTTTTCTAAACCTGCCACAAAGTTAACAAGGATTAATTGAAGAAATAACAGAAACGAAGCTGCAAATCCCCCTCTAAAACCCACTGAAGGTGCTCACTCAACTTCTAATCAACTTGACTAGGGATTGTGAAAACCATCTTCAAACCTGACAGCATCATTATGACAGTCCCAGGGTTGGTTAGTTGTTTTTATTTTTCTGGAATGTAAGCATTTATACTCCAAGCACAATGGTGGTGCTGTGGAGGAATATCGTCACTTGAAACAGGACCAGAACTTAAAGGCAAAGTTTGCATTAACTGCACTGTGTTTGGGGCTCTGGGGATCCAAATTAAGTACCACACTGTGCAAGTGTCTGCACACAAAGTGGCCACTGAGTGGAAAGGCAGCAGCCATGCCACATGCACCAAGGCTTCCCTGAGCCCCTTCTGTGGGGTGGCAAAGACATCATTATCTGTTGGGCAACCAGGTCTAGTGGAAACTGTCCCTGCCCATGGCAGGGGGGTTGGAACTAGACGATCCTTGAGGTCCCTTCCAACCCTAACATTTCTGTGATTCTGTCATATGACAGCACACAGAACAATATTGCTCTGTTTCCTTCCTGCTGACTAATTACAGGTCAACCCCATACCTCAGAGAAAATTAGGACAATTCCTGTTGATGCTGTTAAGTAATTGAGTTACTAAAAGCAACTATTTCCTTTAAATTAATTTTTCATTTTCCTCCTGTTGCAAATGTTTGTTCATCCTTCTGTGACATAAGACCTTTTAGCATTATTGTCTAGTAATTTTCTTATGCAGAAGGCACTGTCCTGACGCACTGTATAAATCCTTAAAGAGGATCAAATGAAAAAAATATTAAAATATTCAAATGTCAGAATTATTAGAATCCTCTCGAGGATGCTTTTCTTGTTTGCCATTTCCTGTCAGAATTTGAATTGACGAACAAATCTGCCATATGCAAACCCCGATCACATCTTGCTGTTCATTTCATATTTAGACTTAGGAGGACGGTTTAGCTTTAGCTTGGGATTATCAGAACTTCAGCTGCTCATTTCCCTAACTCTGAACTCTGGAAAAAGGCTCTGCAAGGGAAGCATATCTGAGGACACCACCACAACAGATCAATAAAAGCGTTACATGTCACAGCAAATTTCTGTTAAAGACAAAGCACTTCCTGCTTTTCTGAAAGATGTGCACCTGTCTCCCAGAACAGTAAAATTAAAAGAGACAAAACTATATATATAAAAAAAACCAAACCAACACCAAAAATATATATCAAAACTGATGCAGAAAACAGAAAGAAACTAAATTTTCAGGTTGTCCATCGAAGAACTAACATTGAAATCTTTTATACATCTTAACCTAGGGGTACTGATTGACAGCCAGGTGAACATGAGCCAGCAGTGTGCCCAGGTGGCCAAGAAAGCCAATGGCATCCTGGACTGCATCAGAAATAGTGTGGCCAGCAGGAGCAGGGAATTCATTGTGCCCTGTACTCAGCACTGCTTAGGCCACAACTTGAGCACTGTGTCCAATTCTGGGCCCCTCAATTTAAGAAGGACATCGAGACACTTGAATGTGTCCAGAGAAGGGCAATGAGGCTGGGGAGAGGCCTAGAGCACAAGCCCTATGAGGAGAGGCTGAGGGAGCTGGGGTTGTTTAGCCTGGAGAAGAGGAGGCTCAGGGGAGACCTTATTGCTGTCTACAACTACCTGAAGGGAGGTTATAGCCAGCAGGGTGTTTGTCTCTTCTCCCAGACAACCAGCCCCAGAACAAGAGGACACAGCTCCAAGCTGCATCAGGGGAAGTTTAGGAAGTTTAGTTTCACTCTTTCTGTGAAAGTTCTTCACAGAAAGAGTTGTTTGCCATTGGAATGGACTGCCCAGGGAGGTGGTGGAGTCTCTGTCCCTGGGGGTGTTCAGGAGGGGATTGGAAGTGGCATTTGAAGCCATGGTTTAGTAGTCATGAGGTATTGGGTGACAGGTTGGACTTGAAGATCTCTGAGGTCTTTTCCAACCTTATTGATTCAATGATTCTATGATTAAACAGGACTGCAGAAAAACTGCAGTGTAAGAGAGGAGCACATATTCTCATAGAAGTCCATTATAAAACCTGGAGTTTCCTATTGACAATAATGGTTTCATTTTGTTATTTACCTCTGTGAACTTTGTCACAGGAAAGTCTTGTTTCCTTCACATGGTGTAAAATGGAGGGAGTATACTGTCACATATCAAAGTAAGATATAGTCTATGAATATTTGTATCGATAGACACAGCATTATTGTAGTCAAAAAGGTGTGAGAACATAAACAAGACAAGTTTTGTAGGTAAAGATTGCCATCTTTTATTAGGCAAAGTAACACAGTTTTTAAAATTATTATTATTATAATTGTAAAAGCTCTTGTGGAGGCCTAAAATAGAAGCAGCATACTTTGCTATGCAGTTTCACTGCACACCAGAATCTGCTCCTTTCCCAGTCTTCCATCAGGCAGGTGATGCATTACCCCTTCCCACACTTCAGGAGATAAATTTATCAAACCTCTCCATTTTGCTCCACAAAATACCACCTACCCCTTCTGTCAGGTGGCCTAACGTATACATATAGTCTAGATTAGAGAAGCTTCCTTCCAGTTGTACAAAACTTTGAACTTTGCCCCTACATCTTACCTGAAGAAGGCTGTGTGTACTCAAAAGCTTGCTTTACTCAGCATGCAGACCTTGGCTTCCCACTGTGTGTTAGTTCACATCATCTGCATGATGCATCCCAGATCACTGCCATCCCACACAATGTACTAACACAGAATAACCCAAATTAATAGAAACCAGAGGGCAAGCTTTACTGCAGAAGCATGACAGTTCAAGTGTCAGCATAACGATTTTAATAGCCTTGTGTCACTGGCATAGGACAGAATAAATACATCTACAGCAAGAACTAATTTCTTAGTGAAAATCACAGGCTTGTGAATGAAATATGAATTCATTCTGCGTGACACAATATTTTAAGACTGGATAAATGCAGCAGGGAGTGATCTTTTTTGTTAGTCAAATATTTTCCAAGAGCAGCTCAAGACCAGGTTGAAAAGCTGTTTTTAAAAGTTTTATTTCACTCTCCAAATGTTCAGCATTTGGAGGGCACATAAATGAATATCCATACTTAAGCAGCCCTGGATGGACCACCCTAGGTTTTGCATATTGTCACCAAGATGAGGAAGGGTGTGGTGTGTGCTTGCTGTCCCTGTGCCCCAGCAGGCATACATGGAATGAGATCTGGATCAGCTCAGCAAACCCAGAGCATTGGGCAAGACAGGTGAGCTGGCAGTGGGGTATTTTAATTAGCAAAGCGTTAGGTCCTGACACTAGTGGAAAGAGAAAGTGTTGCCTGTCCTCAACTAATGACATTGGTGCTCCACCCTTTCCACAACATGATAGAACGAGATATATATATATATATAGATATAGATATAGATCTAGATATAGATATAGATATAGATATAGATATAATGATATGTGTAATATAACCTAGCCTTAATAAAGGGAAAAAAGGTAAGGAAAAATCCAGGAATTTGAGTCCAGAATTTTTTCCACACATGAAATTAAAATTATGAGGAAAAATCCTTCTGATTTTATCATTTCCAATGCAGCACTGTTTTGAAGGTCTTTTCCAACCTGGTCTATTCTATTCTATTCTATTCTATTCTATTCTATTCTATTCTATTCTATTCTATTCTATTCTATTCTATTCAAAAGGTCTGAAGAAGGTGGCCTTTGGCTGTGTCATCATCCTCTTCACATTGCACAGCTCATCAACTCTGTTGTCACAGCATTTTCAGGCAATTGATTACCTGGTTAGGAAACACAACTTAATGAGTCATGAGCAGCAGTGTTTGTTATGAGTGGCACATGTTTGTTTTATTCACGTGAGGAATCAAATCAAAAGCATGAGTAGCCATTTCAAACTAGATGAACGTCAGAGAAAAGCAAATAGCTTTATGTATGTAATACTCCACACTGGCACTGAACCCTCTTCCTGCCTGCAAACCAAAAGGCAAACACGGAGTAAGTCAATGCTAGTGCCCATGGAGGCTGCACAGCCGTGAAATTGAAAGCAAATATTTGCTTCCCTTAAAAAAAAACCCGCTCAGATTGTAATAATGGCAGAGTGCTGTAAGCTTCAAGAGCTTCTTGATCATTTATGGACGCTGCCTGGCTGCTTGCTGACTGTTTACTGTGAGTGGGGAAAGGTTCCCAGAAATTTATATCAGTCACTCCCCTGGTTAAATTCAGAACATTTTCAAACAGAATTATGCAAGTGAAACAAGTTCAATTTAGTTTCTTTCTTCCCTGTAGCATAAGGCTGCCGATTTTGTTTGGGTTTTTCTCACTGCAGGCAGTGGGCATGCCCAGAAGTCTGATCACTCTTTCAGTTACAGTCCTGATTTGGGTTTTTTAAAGCCACAGTCAAAATCTTGGCATTTCTTATGCCAGGCCTGCTCCAAACAATAGGCAGCTTGGGAGAATTTGTGGGGTGAATTTGTGGGGCTAGATTTGTCCTGTCAGCCAAGGAGACAGGAGGAAGAGAGTCTGTGGTTGAGTTCAGCTACTACCAGTGGATCTGCCACTCAGCACCTGGGTTTTTCACACCTCTCACCTTTGCACTAAACCATAAGCTTTCAAAAAAAAAAAACCCAACCCAAACCAACAAACAAAAAAAAACCCCACATCACAACCACCCAAAGTGCAAAACCTTCCCCAAAATCTCAGAACTGTTTCATTTACCTGGGACAAGAGTAAATGTGGGTTTATAATCCAGAGAGCCAAGCAGCTCTTGTAGAGCTGTGCTTCCCACTGCAGGGCACAGATCAAGCTTCAGTGCTCCTTCCAGACTATTGGATAAAGTGTCCCAAGAATCAGCCTTACCAGAGGTTTGCATCATCTGCTACTTCACCTGTATTTTCAGGCAGCCTCACTAAGTCCAGCAATACTGTGACCCTGCTCTGGTCCCTGTTACTCTGGTCCTGCCCCTGCCACCTTCAGCACAGACATGCCCCCACTGAGGCTGTCTTGGACCTGCCCTGGTGAAAAGAGACAACAGCACAGTGGGGACTCCTGAGCACACAGCCTGGGAAGGAGACAAGGAGGAGTGTGAGAAAAAGTTCCTTGTGCAGTGGTGGGAATCTAGGTCTCAAACAAGTTCTTATAGACAGCCCACATGGGTTAAAAGTGCTAGTACAGACTTCGGGGCAGCAAAGCTGCCTGTTCACCACTTGTCTGTTGCTGCCTCTGCACTGGCCCTTCTGGGAACTGATTTGAGCTCAGGGCCTGGAGAGTTGTTCTTAACCTCAACATGTGCCCCAGCCTGGCTTAAAGCAAAAGAGATGTCTGTGCAACCACAGCCTATGGTAGAGATGTGCTCCTCCCCAGGCTGCTCCTTACCCTTGAACCCTTGTAACTTCTGCGCACTTATTTGCATCATTGCATCCTAGTCTCCCCATTAGGGATCAAATTCAGGGAAGCGTTTCAGACCAGGCTATATTTTATGCATGTGTCTCTCTTCATTGACTTTAACAAGCTTTCAATTAGCCCTTACAGTGCCTGAGATTGCCAAAGACACAAGATCCTGCAGCCCCTCACTACAGAGAGTGAAGCAGCCTGATGGTTTCTGCAAAACCAGCACCACAACCCTTTCTGAAAACACCATTTTTAGATGACTTTTTTCTCCTTTTTTTGGAAAAGCATCTACAACCTGAACCAGGTAGCATTTGCAATGAACATGAATATTTCAGAACACATTTACAAAATGCACTTACTCCTTCCCTTTATAATTGCATTAGGCCATGATGGTAACAGTAAAAACATACTGAGTCAGGCAGCTTCACATACATTGGTCCATAACATTTCCAGTGCAACCTCAGTATACTGGAGTGCACAAAATTTGCAAGCTGTGATTTGCTGCCAAGGCAAGGCTGTAGGACAAGGTTTTCTTAATGGCCCTTTTGGACTAAGAATACTCTAACAAACTACAGTCAAGTTCAGGAATCAAATAAAAGTTCTGAATCCATTTGCAGGAGTATTAAAATACATTTATTATAAGAGATACAGTAGACATCTGCTAATATGAAGCTGGAGGTGGGGAGATTCAGGCTGGATGTGAAGAAGTTCTTCACCATGAGAGTGGTGAAGCCCTGGAATGGATTGTCCAGGGAGGTGGTTGGGGCGCCGTCCCTGAAGGTGTTTAAGACCGGGCTGGATGAGGCTCTGGCCAGCCTGATCTAGTGTGGGGTGTCCCTGCCCATGGCAGGGGGGTTGGAACTAGATGATCCTTGTGGTCCCTTCCAACCCTGACTGATAATATGATACTATGATATATAATATACACTCTCTCTCTATATATATATATGTAAATTTTGCTATGAAACAGTAACATATATCAATTTTTATATTCTACATATTGTAATGTATCTTCTGCCTTCTGGTTACCCAAAGCTTTATGCACTATGCCTACTGGTAAAGCATGTGTGTACTCTGATCCTGTAAGATTTTTTTCCATTACCCCTTATGTCAGGGTAATTACTTTTAAACAAACTTTTAGACATGGGTCTTAGAAATTTTATTGTACTTTTCCCCTGATGTGGCTTTGTTAAAATGTGACCTGTTTCCTTCATGTTCTGACTTAGCAATATGAAATAGATGAAGAACAAGAGGAACTTGTAGATGAGAGAAAACATTTGGAATCAAAACTACTGAATGATGTTCAGCAAGTCCAAGTGCCAGGTGCTGCACCTTGGTCACAACAACCCCATGCAGAGCTACAGGCTGGGGTCAGAGTGGCTGGAGAGCAGCCAAGCAGAAAGGGACCTGGGGGTACTGGTTGACAGTAGGCTGAACATGAGCCAGCAGTGTGCCCAGGTGGTAAGAAGGCCAATGGCATCCTGGACTGCATCAGAAGTAGTCTGGCCAGGAGGAGCAGGGAAGTCATTCTGCCCCTGTGCTCAGCATTGGTTAGGCCACACCTTGAGGACTGTGTACACTTCTGGGCCCCTCAGTTTAAGAAGGACATTGAGACACTTGAACGTGTCCAGAGAAAGGCATCAAAGCTGGTGAGTGGTGAGGTGTTTGGAGCACAAGCTCTGTGAGGAGAGGCTGAGGGAGCTGGGGTTGCTTAGCCTGGAGAAGAGGAGACTCAGGGCAGACCTTATTGCTCTCTACAACTACCTGAAGGGAGGTTATAGACAGGTGGGGGTTGGTCTCTTCTTCCAGACAACCAGCACCAGAACAAGAGGACACAGTGTCAAGTTATGCCAAGGGACGTTTAGGCTCAAGGTGAGGAGAAAGTTCTTCACAGAGAGAGTTGTTAGCCATTGGAATGTCCTGCCCAGGGAGGTGACGGAGTCACCATCCCTGGGGGTGTTCAAGAGGGGATTGGATGTGGAACTTGAAGCCATGGCTTAGTTAGTCATGAGGTCTGTGGTGACAGGTTGGACTTGATGACCTTTGCGGTCTTTCCCAACCTTATTGATTCTATGAATCCCTTTTCCAGTATGAAGATATTACAACAAAGTTTGAGTTCTGTATGTTCCACTGATTACAATTATACTGTTTGCTGTAAGAATGCGCATGATTAGTTTTATGCATTGCTAAGTGAACAGCATCTTCCAATAACCTGCATTTACCAGAAGAGGCTGTAAAACAAGGCAGATGGTGTTGACAGAGGTGTCCTGGTCATAACAGGAGTCCAAGATAGGATGCTATAGACATGTAAACTCAGCTGCATTTTAGGTGGGATGCTGGAACACAATAAAACAAATGTTGGTAAGAAGCAGGTTCAGCTTTCCATTTCCAAAAGTTTCAGGAGCACACATGAAGGCAGTATTTAAAGAAGTCTTTTCTCCTGTCATATTGTGCTCCTGTCGTTAATATGACCACACAGAACTTCCTGGCTATTGTGCAAGAACAGTGGAACTGCTCTGGGAAAGAATACATGCAGATGTATCCAACTGGCAGTGGAGCAGTCTTGTTTTGCATGCAAAATCTACAGCAGTAGGACTTGCACAGAAGGCTCTTCCATCCTAAAGAGATACAGCAGAAGATGTTTTCCTTATAGGATCCCATCAAGGACATTAAAGGAAAGGGTAGCTAATCTTGTGCTAGCTAGTCTTGCTCCACCATTTGACAGTAATCCTAAATAAGAAATGCATTTTCTCATTCCTCCTCCTCCATGCCTTCAATCTGTGATGGGACTAATAATGTTTGCCCCTTGTAGAAAAATAGCAGGAGATTCTTCGATGAAAATCACTGTGTAAGTTCAAAATCCTTACCATAATCAATAATTCTACATGATAGACTCTTCAATCAAGTGCACTTAAAAAAAAAAAAAAAAGGTGCTTTGAAGATAATTTCCCAAAGATTATCCTTGAAATCAGAGGATTCAGGTATGGAGTAGTTAAGTAGATTGCAGGCATGCATGTCATTTCTAGTCCTGTAATTAGGCAACAGAGCAGATTTAATCACTTCATTACTCTAATGACAGCTGCTATATGAAGCCCAAGACCAGGGAGAGAAATAGGTTACTGCACAGGTACCTCGGAATGTTTTTAAAGCACGACTGCTAGCAGAGCTGTCTGCTATTTGTGTTTTCCTCCTTATTTGCAGCTTCATCTCAATCGCATGTCAGCGAGGTGTGGCTGGCATTGACCAGCTCTGTGCCACAAGGGAGCCTCTGAGGAACCAGCCACACCAGCAAGTTCTGGAGACTTCCCTGTCTCAAGCAGATCAGGAAGTTTTACTATATTTAAAACATGAAGTTCCAGTTAGCTTAATTTTATCTGTTCAGTGGGGTTTTTTTCCACAGAACCTAACTCCTCCATAAACACATTATTAAATGCATGCACATTTAATAGCCATGGAACACAGACACGGAGCGTTGCTTTCGCCTACAGCACTGTCAGTCTCCAGGGGAGGACTTTCACAGAATACATGATACCCAAAGCCTTGTAAATTATGGATTAAATTTTGCTCTCACTGATTTCATTTAGGTTTAATGAAAACGGATTTTGTTTGCATTTTAGAGAACTGCAAAAGCTAATGTAAATAGCAGAGGAACAATGGGATGGGTAGCAGGCACCTCATTAGGCACCTGCCTGGTCTTACAGATATGTTAACAAGTTCAGCTTTTAAATAAACTTACTATTTTTGCTGCATTTCAGCCATGCTTCCCAACATGCCCTTGGGAATGTCAATAGCTTTACTTTGGTTTATCCTTTCAATAAATATTAGCTGTCAAGATGTTCTTAAAGGACTTCATCTTGGGCTAGTCCCCTACTCCCTGACTATGAATTTCTTGTGTGTAAAGGTAATCTTTATTGGTTGCTTGTTGGCTATTTACTGTGAGTTCATCATTCGACCATCATCCTGAGAAGCTGATTAAAGGGAACTTGTCAAAAATAAGAATGTACTTCCCCTCCCCCCCTCCAATTCACTTACCTCATGGTGTTTCATGATCCCATAACTTCTCCAAGATACATTATTTTTAGATTACAATAAGGTCAGTATATGAAGACTGGATACTTACAGATTAGCAACAGGTAGAAAAGGACTCTGATTTCTGGATATACTAAGTCCCCTCAGCTCCCAAGAATTTAAGCAGCAGTGAGAGATGCTTGGCAACTTTGAGTGCTTCTACTTACACGGATTTAGATACACAATACTGGCACCCAAACACTGCATTCAAGCTTCATATTTCATACTTATTCATATTCTTTTATTATACTTTGGGGTTTTTTTTAATTTATCTTTTTAACAGAGGAGAATTCAATTACTGGGCTGTGAGCTAGCAGGCCTGTCCTGAATTAAAGGAATTATCTTTAGTATGATTTAATTCACAATAGTAATCAATTATTACAAGTTCCTAGATGCACTCCATCTTCCATTGCCATGCCATATGCTGGGACAAGGAGCTACAAGTTTCCAGAACCATTTCAGATAACTCAGCATAGCAGCTACTATCCCTCAAAACTCTGAGGGATATTGCTATTCCCTGAGCAAGACTTTAAAGTCACTCTGTGCAAATGGAATGGGAAAAAAATAATCCTTTTCTGGAAGGATGTTGACTTGCTGGAATGAGTCCAGAGAAGAGCAACAAAGTTGGTGAGGGGTTTGGAACACAAGCCCTACGAGGAGAGGCTGAGGGAGCTGGGGTTGCTTAGCCTGGAGAAGAGGAGACTCAGGGGTGACCTTATTACTCTCTACAACTACCTGAGGGGAGGTTGTAGACAGACGGATGTTGGTCTCTTCTCCCAGGTGGCCAGTACCAGGACAAGAGGACACAGTCTCAGGCTGCGCCAGGGGAGGTTCAGGTTGGATGTTAGGGAAAAGTTCTATACAGAAAGAGTGATTGCACATTGGAATGGGCTGCCTGGGGAGGTGGTGGAGTCGCCATCACTGGAGGTTTTCAGGAGAAGACTTGATGGGGTACTTGGTGCCGTGGGTTAGTTGTTTGGGTGGTGTTGGATTGGTTGATGGGTTGGACGCAATGATCTTGAAGGTCTCTTCCAACCTGGTTCATTCTATGTATTCTATGTAAAAAGAGAGAGGACCTCTTTGTGCTGTAATACAACTTGGTATATGGTTACCACAAAGTCTGAATCTACTCATTTCAGGAAGACCAAAGTTTTATTGTCTACTCAGATCATATACATTGGTCTGTAGCACTATAAATCGGTGGTAAGAAGCAACACTTTAAAAGTGATTAAACAGAAGAGTACTTTGTTATACACACACTTAAAATGTGTTTAAATTTTTACTATCACTACAGGTATCTCTCATACTTTCAAATTTCTTTGGTTTAGACACCGCTACTTCCCTAGTCTCATGCAAGTTTGAAACCTTTGCATTGCAATAGAACGTTCATTCTGACTACGTGAAAGAGCTGGAGGAGATGATTAGAAGGTAAGGAGAAACAGCACAACTACCTGGTTTGTTTTATGAATTCCTTAATCTAAAGAGGAACAGCAGAGGAGGACTCCTCCTATTAAACCAAGATTAGTCATTGTAGCTGTATACCAAACTTTGTCAGGAAACCAACAAATGATAACATCTCATGATCACAGAGTCACAGACATGCATGCAAGATTTCGCAGCCCTTGAAAACTGATTGTCTCAACATGCAGAGTTGGAGGCGGCTGAACACATGTTTAAACACAGCCGATGCTATCAGTGTTCACAAAATGTGTGACAAGTGTGGGCAGTTTTCAGAGTATCGTGCAAGACCAGTCATGTACACATCGTACATTATGCATCATAAGTAGTTGGTGATGTTTTCCCTTGCTCAGCTGCTAGGCAAAATATCCCTCTCAGCTAATGTCACACAATCAACATCAGAGCCTGCTAGAACCACCAGGTTTTTAACATGGCATTAGATTTCCAAGAAACCTTTATTTTTATCTGATAGCAAATCCTGGCAGTACAGACCAGAGAAATTATAGATACTTGTTGAAATTTTTACTTTATTTCCAAGAAGAAAGTTGCACTGGGCCCTGCAATAGTTCACTGTGCCATCCTAGAAGAATTAATCCACCTCAGTGGGCCCCATGGTGTGTTTGGGCTTGAACAACTCTGAGCCCAAGTAGGTACCAGCCCTTTGTTCCTCCTTGCAGCACATCTGCAACACTCTTGAAGTACTCAGGCTCTATGAAGCCTTTTTTGGGAAGAGGATCTGACTGTCTACTTCCTAAACGAGGAACAGTACTGCCCCCTCCTGTGAACAGCCCCATAGCTTAGATGCTGCCTTATCAAGCCCTAGCTTGTCGGTTCTATGCAGCAAATGAACATGAAGTCTTTCCAAAAACCAAAACCAACCAACAAATAAAAATAAATAAAGAAACAAACCCAAACAAACAAACACAAACCCCCAAACAAACACAATTTAAAACACAACCCAAAAGCCTCTCTGCATTTCAGTTCAATTTGAACAGGATTTAAATAATAGTAATGAGGTGCAAAAGTAGCCATTGCCTACACCCTGTTCTTTCACATCACTTTTGGTTGTTCCTGAAGGGCAGTGAGGGACTTCAAAGATGCTCAAGGTCACTTTCTGGCAGCAAGTAGTTTCTTTGCCAGACACAAGGTTTTTCTCCTTCAGCTGGCTTTCCACCTCTGATCTCTTCTCTTCTATTCAGCTCTCTTTCACACAAGCACCAGCACCTAAGTTCAAACATGCCAATGATGGATGTATTAAAATAGATGTGAAGAGAACTCTGTAAGCATCTCCAGTTCCTCCTGTAAGGCTTGGCATGTCAGCCATGAATCTCCCCGACCCAGGCTCCAGCCTTCCCCTGGGCTATAGCCATGTATTTGCCCAAGGGTAAAATATTTGAATGGGTAATCATCCAAGCTTAATGACCCTGTGTCCTTAGCTTTCTTCCAGGTGCAATAATTGTGCTTGGAATCTCTTGTTGTCTTCAGTGCAATTTGGAAGCAAAAGACAACAGTCCAACCATGACCCACTTTCAATAAAATGCACCCAAAGAAGATTCAGAAACTGTACACAGAGAAGCTTGCTAAATGATCACACGTATGATAGTTTAGTCATCTGAAGAAATATTTGTTGTCTTTTGATTCAAGTTTGCTTTTATTATGTAGGTAGAGTTTTTGTTGCATACCCACAGTTTCCATTAGAGTTTAAGTTAGTCTGTAAACATAAATTCTTGAAGGACAGTTCAGAAGGGAATTTTCCAGACGCTGGAAGAACATTGCACTTCAGAGTGTTGTTCTGAAAACGAATGTTGCTGTTGATGCATTTTAGGCAGCTGAAATATAATCTAAAGAACATTTGGAAGTTGCAAGTCTGAACAAAAAGAGGGAATGGTGTTATCATAGACAGAGAAAGGCTCAGGGCTATTTCAGAGGAAAGAGAAGAAGATCCATTTTGACTAGATAAAAGTTCATTGAGAGACATCCAAGAAGAAAACTGCCACTTCTAGATGGACAGGAGGAAGAAAAACACTATCCCTGAAATACACAAGGAAATTTGTGAATCTTCAGTATATCTGAAACCAGATATAAGAACAGGATTACACATGAAAATGATAAAGAGAAAAGCCTAGAGAAGTAAATAAGTTCAATAAGAAGTGAATGGCGTGAAAGACTATTGGAAAAAAGCATACAAGAAATCATAAAACCTAGAACTAGAAGATGGTGGTCATGAGCATGGAGGTTTAACATCATATCAAGGCAGACAGAACCAACAGTGCTAAAAAAAATTCAGCAAGATATTGGGAAAAAGGGTGGAGAAATTTGAAATAGTGGAAGTGCAAGGTAAACTGGTTTTCATTTCTGAGAAGTGCTATCATTTTTGTGGAGCTGTGAGAAGATATGCCATGAAGATTCTATGAATGTGCATGACAAGGGTAAGATCGAATTATCTGTAAGGTAGAAAAGGCCTGCCTTCACAGGTATAAATAGATGGTGGTAACAGGAAGCATCAAACCAATAACCATTTAATTGACAGTCAGCCTGATACAGGTTTTGTTTCAAAGAAATGAAGTAGTTTCTT
This sequence comes from Dryobates pubescens, assembly GCF_014839835.1. Taxonomy (NCBI): domain Eukaryota; kingdom Metazoa; phylum Chordata; class Aves; order Piciformes; family Picidae; genus Dryobates; species Dryobates pubescens. Next base: position 127,952,374 of record NC_071657.1, on the reverse strand, counting down.
CTTATTCCCTATAATACCACCTGACCATGCCTACTACGTAATATACTTTCTTATTCAGTAATTTGAGGGGGAGGCTGATTGTCAATTTAAGAGAAGTCTAATTGAGTAAGAGTGAATTACAAATACTTTGTTCTCTGCTTTGGGGCATGGTGCCTTGCACGTCAGGCTGGATGAAGAGACAAGTCCTTGTCTTAGAATCCAACTCCACATTTTTTGTTGATCTGAAATTTCTGTGAGGCTGAAGAGGGTGCTAGTGTGAGCCCCAGAGAGTTGTATTCGCTAGAGGAAGTATTGAAAGCGTAGCCCTTTGCTTAACAACCTTGGGCAGCTAGCTCCTCCTCTGGCTTCACTCATTACTGAGATGATATGGCTCTCCACCTAGAGGGGTGTGATAGGTATTAATTAAATTACTGTTTGATGGCACTTCATATTCAAAGAACTACCCTAGTGAAAAACAAACAAACAAAACCCAAACAGCAACACAGTACAAGCACCAGAATGGGAATCCAACCTGGACATGCAAAGATGGTAATTTGAAAACCACAGTTCTTCATGTGTGTCATCTATTTTTTTTTGTCTTGACATTTAGAAGACCTGGTAGGGGAACTTCCAGTGCAAACACCTCAAGAAGCTGCTGGCAGCACTACCTTGAGAACTTCCCAGCAGCTGTATCCCCTCTGTGGAGGGCAAGACAAACCTCCCCCAAATCTGCACACTCCAGAACCCCTTCATACTTTGCCTTGAGATACTCTGTGCAAGTCTTGCATCACATGGGCTGTGCTTTCAAATTGTCAGCTGCAATGCCACCTTGCTTCAGGTTTGTTCTTTAAAAGCGGGTTTTGCAAGCCAAAAAGCTCATATAGTGCTTTCTAGAGATTAGTATGGAAATAACAAGCTACTGCAAATCCTCTGGGCATCAAATCCCCCTTGGTATCTGAAAAGCATGTCTTGCCCCAGTTGGAAATGCTCTGACCTCTCACACAAATGGCAGCATTTTCAATATATACATTTTGCATGACGAAACAGGAAATTGAGTAACATGATGATGCCAGATCTTCCGTGGCCATTTCAGGGAAAACGCCACAAAAACCCCAGCCTGCCGGCCAGGAGGAGTTCTGGGGTGGGCAAGCCGTGGCGGGGAAAAAAAAAAAAAAAAAAAAAAAAAAAAAAAGGAGATAAAATTCTTTTTCTGTTGTTGTTGTAAAAAAGGAGTTTTAAAAATAAAGGTGCTGAACAAAGGTGCGGCCGGGCAGCGGGGTGGGAGTGCCAGGGAGCAGGGTGGTGCCGGGGAGCGGGGGGGTACCGTGGTGTAGGAGTGTACCGTGGAGGAGGGGGTACCGGGGAGCGAGGGCATATTGGGGAGCGGCGGAGAGGAGGAGGAGGGGTGGCGTCCTGGGGAGCGGAGTGTGCCTGGATGCGGAGGGGCGCTGGGGAGTAGGGGTGCCCGAGGAGCAGAGGGGTGGCGGGGAGCGGGGCCAGCCCAGGAGCAGGGGGTGCCCGGGCAGGGCACCCGCGGGCCTGCCCGGGACCACGTGCGGCAGGATGGCAGAGGGTGGGCGGTGCCACGGGGGCTCCGCGTTCCGCAGCACCTGGAGGCGCGGCCCCGGCCGCGGCGGCGCGCCTTGCGCGCTCCCGCCAGCCCGCCCACCTCCACATGCACACACCCGCGGCAAGAGGAGGAGCGGCATCTTCCTCGCCTTCTTCGTTCCGCCAATTTCATTTCCCCCCGTCCTCACCTCTTTTTCTTATTTTTCCTAAATATTTCATTTTCTGTCATCACTGTAATCATTTGTCGGGGTGCTCCGGCTGGCTCCCGCTGGAGAGAGTGGATTATTCCCTGGGGGATCCCCACAGCTCCTGGGGAAGGTAGGCAGCAGCTGATGCAATCGGGAGGGGGGGACGGGGACAGGGACGAGGCTCCCCGCGCAGCCTTTGTCTCCGCGCCGCAGCCGCGCAGCGCGGGTAGCAATCCGCCGCCCGCCGCGCTTTGTCTATGTCGTGTGCGCACCCTCCCGCCGCCAAACGTGCCTCTTGACCCTGGGCGCGGAGGATTTCAAACCCTAGAAATGCGCGCTGCGAGCCGGGGAGGGGATGGCTGAGCCCGGCGACGTCTCTGCGGCGGGGCTGGAGGGGACGGGAGAGGGAGCGAGCTGGCCATGCGGCATCTGCCCGCGGCTGGGGCGCACTGCGGGGCGGCGGCGGGGCTGGCTGCCGGGATGCTGCCCTAGCGAGCCGCTGCGGCATGCGTTCAGAAACCCCCTAAAATGGCAGTCGGCAGCTTCGAGCTTTCGCTGGCAGCACCAAAAAATCCCACCACCAAGTCGTCGTGTGCCGCCCCCCTCCCCCCCCCCCCCCCCCCGAAAAAAAAAAAGACCCCCCCAAAAAAACATCGGTTTGAGACCCTAGAAGCGTGACGGCGGGAGCTGCGCGGCTGGGCCGCCTGTGCCGCAGCCCCCGCAAGACCCTGGCCGCGGGTTCAGCCCTGCCTCGCTGGGAAACGTTCTTGCCTTTCGCTTAAGTCCAGCGCTGCCATAGGGGCAGAGGAAGTTTTGCGGTATTCGGAAAATGCAGGCTGGGCCCACGGCGCGCACGCGTGTGCGTGTGTGTTTGGCCGTAAATACATAGTAACAGCTAAGCTGCTGGCTCGTAATGGGCCGAAGGCGAGAACAAAAAGAGGCAGGTTCAAAGGCCTGGGTGTGCATTTGCTCACGTGTGTATGCGAGTCCAGCTTGCTTCTATGGTAGAAGGTTTGTTCCATTGTTTTGCAGAGTTTACAGTGCAACCTGTAGCTAGAATGTGTCTTTCTCCTTGTGCGAGAGGAGACGAGGAGGTGTGTAAACCCGTGCTCTGTTTGTGTGACGTTGGGACTGAAATAAGCCCCGTGTGTGGCAGCTGGTTTTATGGAAAGCAAAGCCATAGTCTGCTTGGGCCACCAGCTGAGCCCGCCACATTTCCTTAGGCTATTCAGTGTCCAACGGACTGCTTTGGGGCATTTCTACTAACCTCTCTTCCGAATGATAGTAACCTTTGCGTTGTGGTGCTTCATTTACCATATGTCTGTTTGGGTTTTACGTGTGCTTGAAAGGCAAAATAAAACAACATGGAGCAGCCGTTGCTGCGAAAATGAAATATTAGAACAAGATCTTTATTAATGGATAAAATCCATTCTGGAAGGGAAAAAAAGAGAAAAGACATTGTGAGTCTAACCATCTTAGAAGTAAAAATAGCTACAAGAGGAGAAAGCTTTCTATCCTTCATTTGCCCCCAAAGTACCAACTTTGTTTAAAAAGCGTCTAAAATGCTTTTAGATCTATCTAAAATCTATCTGTTGCTGAAGGATACAGAGTATCAGTACCCACCCTTTTCAGGCTAGGAGCCCCTGCTGAAATTGGCTGGCAAAACTTGTCAGAAATCTAGGGATTGCCATGTCGGTGAGCAGAGGCCTTCTGCTATGGCTCCATGGAAATTCACTGACTAAAATGGGATCTGCTTCACTGTCATACTGAATGACTCCTATTTGACTTTGCCTTTTTGGATTTATTTTTTTTTTTTTCATTTTAAGAGGCACCATAGGGAGAGCACTTCACTGAAGCACATTGCAGCATCCTCTGGCTTGTCATTTGAGACTATTTATGCTTTAGTTGGACCAACTGGGTTCTCCAACCTGGGTGAGGACAGGGGACGTGTTGGCAGCCAGCGCCACACTCCACATGCCCCTGAGCAGAGGATAATCCTCTGAGTTGTTCAAGGCTTTCTGCAGACAACTGTACAACGTGGAGGATCAATTGTCCTTCATGTCCAAATCGTGCTTTTTACAAGGGTTTTAAAGCATGGGAAGGTAGGCAAGGCTCTCAGCTGGGCTGCTTGTGGGCTGCTCCTCCTGGGTGTCCGTCCTACATTTCATTGGGCTTTCCTGGTTTAGGATTTTTGCCTTTACCAAAGGAAGAGTGATGACTGAGCAGAAATAGGACTCTCTTTCCTCCCATGCTGCCCCCAGCCTCCCCTTCTGTTTTTTTTCTCCAGTTTGCTCATTTTTGTAGAAATAGGCTTAGCGCACAGTGTGACAATAACTACCACTTTCAAAAGTTTGTATTGTGAAGGTAAATGAAATGTTGTAGGGATATTTAAATATTATAAGCCTGAATTCTATTTCCTTTCTGATAAGTTGGGTTGTTTTTTTTCTTTTGCTGTGACCTTAATCCAATCCAAGAAGTTTGAGTGGCCACCCTTGGGAAAACTGGCAGCTGGTTGAAAACTCATGTTGAAAGTGTTTCACAGCCCTTTTGCAGTTAGCTTGCATAATATTTGTGCAAGTTTATCAGGCAAATATCACTGAGAGTCTCTTACAGTAAGGAAAATTGAAGCAAAGAAATTGTAACCTGGGGCAGAAGAAAGTGAGCTACATATGAACTTATGCAAAGAGATCTTCCTTTGTAGTGCAAAATTTATTTAAAACAAGAATTTCAGAGCTGCTGTTAGCCCCTACAAACACATCTGGACAGGCCATTTTGTTGCTCTTGCTCTTAAAGCCCCACTTGTACAGTGCTTCCACTTTTTATGGAAGACAAAGAGTTCATTTATTTGTAGCGGTGTGTTCTGGGACCTCTTCAGCAAAACTGAGACTGTTGAGAGGATTTCACAGAGAAATATAATTAGGAAAAAATGTGACTGTATTCCTTTGCCAAATGCTTTTCCTAAATTGACTGGGAAGGGCCTCAAAACAAAAATGTAGTTAAACCCATTCTCCTTTATGGCTCATCTTTAAGTGTTTTGCCTAAAGTAATGAATCACTGGGTGAATCAGGCTGGGAATTTATGATTTCTTATTTGCCTGCCTTTGATCAGCTGAGTAGCCTGTCGAGACTTAATTTGGGACTGTCTTCCCTTTCTTTATAGCAGCATGGAAGAGCAGTGTGGGGAGCAACAGGGCAGAGCAGGAACATTTTCCTGTTGCAGCACAAGGTCATGAAGTACCAGGATAAAGGTTGAGAATCCACATTTGTGTTAATTGCTTCTTTTTTTTTTTTATAGCATCCTGACCTTTTATAGCATTTTCTGACCTTCTTAAGTCTTTGGCTACTTGTTTGTTTCCTCCTCCACCTTCTCTTTTAACTGTTTCCATCCCTTGCACCATGAGGCTGTGTTGAAAGAGAAGGAACTTGGAAATAAAAGGTGATGGCTTGCAGCCATCAAGCAAACAGCTGCAGCAGCTGTAAGGCCTTAGGGCCACTGCATTACTCTCAGCCTGGTGGTATTGCTTGTGGGCAGGACAGGCTTGTGCCAGCACCTCCATGGTTCTCTGTGGCAGCCTAGAACCTGCTGAGGCTGGGCCGTTGGTGGGACCAGAGTGAACTCTCATTCTTCTGGCTCTCCCATGGCTGCAGCCTGCTGCAGAAGGGCAGTACCAAGAAGCTGGAGGCAATGACATTTCTAGCACTGCAGATGTTTACTCAGTGGATGTGAGTCAGTCTTTAATTTCCAAGCTCTTTGTTATCTCCATGGCTCTTCTCTAATCTCTCCGTTTTGTCCTTCCTGTAGAGGAGGAGTAAATCAGGAGCTTTATGTTCCACAAGTCAGGTGTCACTGATGCTGAACAAAAAGGAGATAGCTGCTTCCCTGCCTCCCAACGTGATACTGTTACGTATGAAGCCTATTATTGGGTTTTGTCATTTAAGTGAATAGTCCGTACACAGCGTTTCAGGGTCAGCGTTTCATTATTTATATCCGTGGTGTCTTGCTGGTCATATTGTCCTTATTTGAAAGAACTTTCAAAAGTGTGAGCAAAGAAAGATGTATCACATCTCAGGCTCTGCAGGAATAAAACCAGCTAGTGTGAAACTCAAGCGCTGGATTCTGATGACTCTTAACCGACCAAGAGGAGTTCCTGGCAAAACTCCCTTTGACAAGAAACTTGAGTCATATTTCAGCTTTTAAGCAAATTATCTTGAATTCCACAGTTAAACTTGCTTAGCATGGCTTGGGTATTTGCCATCCCCAAGACCATTTGACTGCAGGAAGCATGCAGTGAGCAAAACGCCTGGTGAGCGCGCAAGGGCATGTGACAAAAGCCATACCCACAGATGGGCAAGATGGTGTCCAACTGAACCACGTACCCAAACACCTCTCGCGTATTTGGTCCACTTTGGGGCAGCTGTGTGTCTTAGATGGCACTTTTCCAATTATGTCATTTGCAGGACATGGGGAAAAAAAAGGGCCTGTAAATGAAGCCATCACCATCACCACCAGGAGTGATGATGTTACTGTTAAAAACACCACCTCTAGCATAGTGTTTTCTGATATTACACCTCTTCCAGGTCCTGTCCAGGAGGGACTCATGCTTGAGCCAGCAGAAGAAATAAAGTTAGATTGCCTGAATTATCACATTTATTTATTTTTTTTTCAAATACAAACTTTTTAAGCCTAATACTGTTCCTGTGGAATTTTAACAAAAGAAAACTGGAGTTGCAAGGATTTTAATTGTTGGTTGGGTTGTTTGGGGTTTTTTTTGTGATGGGTTTTTTGTTGGGTTCTTTGGTTGGTTGAGGGTTTTTGTTTGGTTTGGGTTTCAGGAGGATTTTTTTGGTTAGTTTTTTAATTTGTTTGTTTGTTTTAATGTTTCAGAGGGCAGTAGAGATAATAACTCCAGTTCTTGAAATATGTTTTGATGGCTCATGAAGGTCTTGGTGTCCCTGAGAAAAATAAACTCATTTTATCTTCTTGTGTCATCTCATAGTCCTCCTTCTGAAGTCTGTGACCAGTTGTAATCTTTCTTATGTTCTGCAAGGAACACATGATGAACAAACTATCCAAGGCATGGATTGGGATGTTTAAAGAGAAAGACAACCTTCCAGGCCAGACCAGTGCTGTTTCTACTAAATGGAGGAGCTGGATCCGCCTTGGAGGTTCCTTTAGAAGGGTCATTAGCTCTTTTTGGTTTTCTTTGGAGCTGATTCTTGCTTCAAGAAGGAGCTTTTGCTCAATGGAGTAGAAAAGTTAGAAGCAAGAGCAAAATTCTCACTTCTTCTTTACTATGTATGTGTCTGGAGAGAGAGCTTTGATGACAATCCTCTGGAAGTTTTCTTTTTTTTGAGAGATTTAAGGCTGGGCAGAGTAGCAGGCACAGTGACTGGAAGTGATTGGTATTGCTACAGTTGCTCTTCAGATTATTATTTACTGCCTTTCAGTGTGAATTGGAAATAAAGCTCAGTCTGGGAACCTCTGCCAACACAGTATTTTTATTTGCATTTATTTAATGGCATTTCTTGAATTAAAAGGCCTTAAAGTACAAATATCATTATACTGCTTCCAATATAGATCAGCTAGTTGAAGCCTTTTGTTTTTCCTTCCCACAGCATTAGTGTCACCTACACCTGAGGTGGCGACTTGCTTAGGTTGCCTATCACAGTATCAAAGCTCCCTTTGGGAGAAGAGATACTGCATTTGCTGTGAACAGCCTCAAGCTGCTGTGAACAGTCTCAAGCTGTGCCAGGGGAGGTTTAGACTCAAAGTGAGGAGAAAGTTCTTCACTGAGCGAGTCGTTTGTCATTGGAATGTGCTGCCCCGGGAGGTGGTGGAGTCACCGTCCCTGGAGGTGTTTAAGAGGAGACTGGACATGGCACTTGGTGCCATGGTCTAGTCATGAGGTCTGTGGAGACAGGTTGGACTCGATGATCCTTGGGGTCTCTTCCAACCTTAGTTATACTGTGATACTGTGATTGTGGCTGCAAACCTCTCCAGTGGGCTGAGGTGGATTGTCCTCTGCCAGTGCCAGGCTCTGCTTATAGGGGCCAAGCGATGAGCCTGGAGCAGACACTTGTAGGGAGTGAAGGTGGTTCACATGAACCCTAACCTTTGGGGTTGTAGATTTTTAAACTCAGTGATTTGTCACATCCATTAGTTAGAAATTTAAAAGAGATGATTTAGGGGTGAAATTCATGTGACCACCTGTGCTCTGCTGACTGTGGAGAGTGCCTAGAGTGACAGCAGTGACACAGTGCTTGTTCTATGTATATCTTAGGTAAAGTTACCTTTGCAAAACAAATGCATTTCGCATAGTGTTTTTTTTCCAGGTATCACACTTTTACCATCTTTTCCCTCTGAGTCTGCAAGCACTTGACAAACTGAGTGTTATTGTTGCTATTATTACCTTGATTTTACAGATGAAGGTGCTAAAGACAAGGTGGTTATCCTTTTCCAAAGATTTGTGATGTGTTCATGCTGTGACAGCTAAAGCTTCAGTCCCTACTCGCGCCAATGTCGCTTCACCTTCTTTGTGTTTTGGTGCTCAGATAAGGTTTTTCTCCTACTTGGAAACACAATGCATTATTTCACTCAACATTATTTTTGTTTTGTTTTGGGGGGTTGTTGTCGGTTTGGGGATTTGTTTGTTTGTTTTAATAAGTCACATAAGCTAGAAAGAGCCCAAGGCAAGATTCAAAGCTTTTCGTGCCTGGTGTCATGATGCATCAGGAGCAACTCATCTGCCTGAAACCTGGGATCTGCTGAAATGATTGATGGTGCTTCAGCTGGCACTGCTTGCTCCAAGATTTAACTCCATCTTCATTCAGTCAGTTTTCTGTTGAACAAAAAAGGTTGTCACTTTTGCACAGCAAAGTTTCCTTGCAAATAAATCAGGAAGCTGTTTTCCTGCCAGTCTGGCCTTGCAGCGTTTCAGCTACAGAGCGGCAGAGCAGTGGAGCAGGAGCTGCACCAGTGAGCTGTGAAGTCTGCTCTCCAGCACACTGTTTACCTCACTGGAGTACTAATTTCAGCACCTGCTTTTGAAACACTTAATGGGAAATTTTATTAAGCACGGGCAATGTCAAGGCAATTCTGAAAAATCCTCCTGGGGGACCATGATGCAAAATGATACCCAGAGGGAATGCTTCCTTTCTTGAATCTTAGACAAACATTTACATGGATTTTTAAATGCCAGGGGATACAGGTCTTGGTACATAGGTTGTCAGGTATATTAAGAAATTGTTTATTTTAGGAGCTCATGGTCACAAGAAGCTTTAGGATTCAGCAGGCTCTGGTCCTTGCCACCTCAGCAGTCACTGTCTCCTGTGGCTTTCTCCTTTTATAAAAAGATGGTGCTTCTCTTCCAAAATAGGTAGACTACTTTATCCCTGCAGCCTCTGGGAAGACTGTTCTAGAATGTCACTGCTAAAACCACCCTTTGCTTGCCAGTCTGCATTTATTTATCATCAGCCTGCATCCTTTTTTTTTTCCCTTTTCTTCCTTGTGACCACATTTTAATACCCAAGTGGTGGCTCCCCCAGTATCTGTAGTGAAAATCTCTTCTGCAGAGGCATTGAAAAGGACCCAGCTCACAATCTCCTCAACACCATCCTCGTACCAGGCCCTATCTGCTACCTTAACCATGTGCTTAGTTGCTCCTTGGGTAGAAAAGAGCAGGTCCTACCCTACTGCAAGCCTCAAGGCTCACCTTTGAACTTTGCACCTGAAATTTGAACAATTTGGGCTCTTAAGGAAATGTTAAGAGCACACATATAAACTTTAAAATTACATTTCTGAGAAAGTATTCGCAGGAAAAAACCTGCTCACTTGCAAAGCTTTTTTCTGTATGGTGTGGGGGTGTGGTGTAAATCAGAAGAATTTGGCCCTGAAAACTTAGTTCAAAATGGGCAGATGTCATAGCTGAACGAGTGAACTATGTCCTGCCTGACATAATGCCCTGCAAAAGCCAGGGATGCTCCTAATTCAAGAAAGCTGTTTGATAAGTTTGAGGTAGCCTGAGAACTTGAAAATATCCCCAAATTAATCTGGCAACTGAGCATTTGCCACATACCCCAGGGTGTATAACTATTTGGCAATACTGCAGGAAATTCATTCATAAAATGGGAATGGAGAGTCGTGGTGCAGGAGCTTGTTTGTGAGTAACATCCTGCTGCCTCGGCGTCGTGCTGCAGTTGTAGTTCAGCTGAGAGTGGCCAGACTCTGGAAAATATTGGTCTTTCAATGGATTTGCATTGCTGATGAGGAAATATTGTCACTGTAGTAGACTGGTCTGATCTGCCTTTGGTGTTATTTTCTTGGTGCTTTTATGAAACACATCTATCAGAGGAGAGATCACCTGATCACCTAGATAATAACTGTTTGACACAAGATACACATTACTCTTTCTTCCTATGATACCTGAGCTTAGGGATTTGGCTTTGTCTGTTTCTGTTCTTGTTCAGAATGAATTTAACCATACACAAAGCATCCTCTGCACATCCACTTCACCAAAAAAAAAAAAATCAACCACAATAAAACCCTTACATATTCATACACCTGGAATACAGATATTAGTAGAGCACTGGCATAACTCCATCCCTCTGTTCTGTCCACTTAGCAACAGCACAGACACAATAGATTTTATATTTTTAAGTAAGAATGGAGACTATACAGAAGATGAGCACTGAATATTGAAAATGGTCCTTGGACAAGCAAATTATTTTTATCTTTAATTTGTAGGTAGTTAATTTTTTTTTTTTACCTGAAACCAATAAGATTTGACTTTCTTTCTAGTATGAGTACTGCCTTCAGAAGTTGTTTGTAGGACTGGGTAAATTTGTAAGGTTAGTGAAGCTGATCTCATTAAGGCAAATAAGGTTACTGCTGTTCTGCAGTGCATTTAGGCTATAATATGAGATCCTTCTAACAATACAAAATTGGTTGGTAAGGATGGTCCTTCCTGTCCAGGCTTCACTGGTTTCTTCTGGTGATATTGCCTGCTTTTGGTGATATACATCTTGTTCTTTTCCTTTGTGTTTTATTTAGGTTGCTGGCACTGGAGCTGCAGTTCACTCACCAGATACCAACCAAACACTAATATTTGGAGAAACCCTTGTGTAGGTACAATTTCTCACCCAGGATGCCTTTCAAAGCTGGATTAGAACTCACTGAATTGCAGAATATGACCGTCCCTGAAGATGATAACATCAGCAATGATTCAAATGATTTCACAGAGGTGGAAAATGGCCAAATAAATAGGTGAGTATTTTTCCACTGACGTTGCCTGTGCTAAGAAACACACTGTTTAAAAACAGCATTCTAATTTTCAGTATGCGTCTTGAATTATTCATTATCAAGTCATGCTCCATTTGAAGACGTAATTTGAATTTCATATGTGACATCTGTTGGGCATAGGCTGCAACAGCAGATAAAGCAAGCTGAGTGACAATTTATTCATCGTTGTGAATCTTTCAAATTAGCCTAATAAAAAGCACAAACATATAATGTAGCAAAAAGCCAACGTTTTGAAATGTCTGCTGGCGCACAGCACAGAAGTAATAATAATTCATACAATTAAACCAATGGCCTAATTAGGGACAAATCTCTTTGCTGACCTTTGATCTCTGATACAACAACTTTTACCAGCCTGACCACCTCCATGCATCTAACCTCCTGGGAATTTACAGCTGGTGCAGTTGGCAGCAAATGTCCATGTTTGCAATTCAACGAGATAAAAGCAGGCAGCAGCTGTGCCTCCCTGAGGCAGCAATGGCAAGATGGTAAAACAGAGACTTGTACCTAACTCATGTCAACTTTAAAAAATTCATTTCTCAATATCAGTGAAAACCTTTAGGTTTAAATTATTAAGCTGTTGGGATTTCCTGTGAGTCATTTCCACAGAGTGGGCTGTTCCCCCTGACAGAGGTCCTTCAGGCCTTCCTACCAGCCTCCAACAGGTGCTGAGCTGTCCTGTTTACAGAACAGACCTGCTGACAGACCCTGTTTGGGTTCTGGGAGCTGTAAAACAAGACGCTGTTTTTCAAACTTCCTGTTCAAATACTGCAAACCAAGGTGGAGCACTTCAGCCAGCCAGGGTCTGTATAGGGATCTAGCACTTGTGCTGCTCTGAAGCCTTTGCTGGCATCATTCTGCTCCTTAACTGCTGGGCTGCCACCACCTTTGGTTATGGTCTTCCCTTGCTCTTTTTCCTTTTGGAAGTAGCTTCTCTGTCTACTTGGAGAAACTCTTTCTAGTGTAAGAACAAAACATAGCTATGTTTTTCCTAAGTGAGGGTAGTATAGTATGGCTTTCATGGCTGTGCAGGTGGACAGGGAGCTTGGCAGCGGGAGTGGGAATAAGCACAAGGAGTTGGCCATACCACGCAAGCAGAATAACTAGCCAGCTGTACCCTGGGACTGAGCAAGGGGCTCTGGTTTGTGGCATGGGCAAGCCCCCTCTGCAAGTGTGTCAGCCTGCTCGCCCCACCACCCACCCTGGGGAAGTCCTGGGGCTGGTGCCAGCTGCACCATGTAGTGGTGTGACCACAACGCAGCTGCACTGATGAAGATTAGAGATGGTCAGGAATTTTCAATTCTCTGATGCAACTCCTTTGATAAAAAGTGCCAAAACAAAACACAAACCACTTCTGGAAAAAAAAAAAAAAGAGCAAGATAAACCAAAAACTACTTTGCCAAACCAACCCAGTTCCAGTTTGGACTTGCTTGCTTTCCTGCTGGCTTTCTTTATAAGGCAAGGAGCTCAGGAGCTGACAGTGGTAACTTCACTCCCTGCTGAGGATTTATATCCTTGAGAGAGGGAGTGGCTGTACCAGGCTAGCTGCACTTCTCCACCACCAAATTGTCTGGTGCCACCAGTAATTGTTAAAAGCAAAAGAACGCTGTTAGAGTTTTGTCTTTCTAGTGGACAATTACGGAGGGCGGGGAAGGAGCGTACTGGATGTACCTAATCCTTTGCAGTCTCCGTGGAGTTAGGGTGTAGTATGTGTGGCAAGGTCTGGGCTGGATCCAGGCTGCCTGCAAAGGTATACATAAAATACATAGAATAAACCAGGTTGGAAGAGACCTTCAAGATCATTGCGTCCAACCCACCTAATCAACTAAACCATGGCACCAAGCACCCCATCAAGTCTCCTGAACACCTTCAATGATGGCAACTCCACCACCTCCCCAGGCAGCCCATTCCAATGGGCAATCACTCTCTCTGTATAGAACTTCTTCCTAACATCCAACCTAAACCTCCCCTGGTGTAGCCTGAGACTGTGTCTTCTTGTTCTGGTACTGGCTGCCTGGGATAATAAGAGGCAATAAGAAAAGTGGGGTGATGAAAGGGCTTCAGAAACTTAGAGGTGTAAGTTTATTGCTGTTCTAGCTCTTAAGGCAGGATAACATATTCCACAGGTTTCCATTTCTTTCTGGATAACTTTTTTCCTCTTCAGAACATCATTTGGCTATAGGATGTAGCACAATATAAACATATTCTCCCTCTGCTGGGGTGCTCATGGGACAGCATGTATCCCACGCAGGAGTATCTTGGCTTATACAACCAGGTGCATTCATGTTCCACTCCATTGTTAGCTTGGAGAGGCCATGGCATCCCAGCACAGCAGCGCACTGGCACTGGCGCAGGCCTGTTGATGTTCCTTAGGGTTCCTTAAGGGGACTGTGTGGCTCAGTGGGTAGAGCATGAGACCCTTAAAGGCAAGGTCATGGGTTCAAGCCTGCAGTGGACAGCAGTGTCTTCCCTTTTTCAGGCTAGATGTTAGGAAAAAGTTCTATACAGAAAGAGTGATTGCCCATTGGAATGGGCTGCCTGGGGAGGTGGTGGAGTCGCCATCACTGGAGGTTTTCAGGAGGAGACTTGATGGGGTGCTTGGTGCCGTGGGCTAGTTGTTTGGGTGGTGTTTGATTGGTTGATGGGTTGGACACGGTGATCTTGAAGGTCTCTTCCAACCTGGTTTATTCTATGTATTCTATGTATTAGGGCTGAGGCTGTGGTGAGCCACCCATGGTTGCTGCCCTGTGCAAGCACCTCAGTGCTGGCACAGGTGATTAGGAGGTGGGCAGACCCTCCTCTGTGCCAAATGCATCCTGAAAGGTTGTGGTCATTCCCTTTCCATGACTTTTGGCAAACACCCTGTCCCCATGGCATTAGAGGTTAATGGGCATATGGAAGAACACATTTTGTACTGCCTGGCACACAGTGAGAGGCCTTGTGAAACTCCAAAGTCCAACAAAACCAGTGGGACTTTTTCTGTTGATTTCACTTGAGCTTTAGATTAGATCTGTAATTTTCAACTAACATTTTTTTTGTTGTTGTTCAAATCTGTCTGATTTTGCACTTTGTCTTTCATGTTAAACTAATCCTTTTTTTGCCGGTTCATAATTTTTCAAGCTCAATGTAGAGTGTAGGTTTTAAGGGTCTTTTGAAGAACATACAGCAAGAAGAAGCTGATTCTAGGTTTAGTTGTAAATTCCAAATATGTCTGGATCTTGGAAAACAATTTCCTAGTTTAGTCTGAATTTTCAGCTTTTTCTGGGCCTAAACATGCATTTATATATGTAGATGGAGATGTTGTTTGAAAGGGTCTGTACTGGAGGGGCTTTTCTTTGTATGCACATGTTAAATCTCTTTTGAGAACTTTGATAAAGATACTTGCATCAAATCCAGACATGGATTTGGTGTCTTTTAACCATGTATCCTCGCTATAAAACTTAGCTGTCTCTGCACATAACTGTAAACCCATATCTAGATGACTTACTCCTTATCTGTAACTTTGATGCTGCTCTGGGAAAGCTGCTGGATGAATGTCTGTCTTGGTATACAGCTACTAGTAAATTAGCAGCACCCCTTGTTCAGTTAACATAGTTGTAAGTAGATGCACCCAGATCTGGTCCAAGCTTAATAGTGTTAAGTCAGATCAAGCTTTCTTCTGTATTTCTTGTTCCTGCCTGGAAGTCCTTTCCTATTCTCAAATCAATGCTTGGTTTAAGAAGCTTCCTAAGGATAAAATTCTATCATCTGGGCAAAACTAGCTTTCCTTAAGAAATATTTTAAGGCATTGTCAAATATCACTTTAATTATGTTTAAGCATATCTGAGATGGCTAAATTGTTTTTGGCTAACGTTGCTTAGCCGGAGGCATTGCCTTAATCAAACATTTTTCATTTAAGTCTTTTAATAATTGAAATTGGAAACTATGGTTAATGATGGTCCTTTTAAAACCACTTTAACAGTCAGACCAAGTTTCTGCTTTGCTCTAAATCAAACCAGGAAAAGAATTAGATGAAGAAATTCTTTCCAAGCCAACCATGAGGCTTCATGCCACAAGGATGAGCTGATTATTTTTGACCAGGATATTAATGTATCTGAAAAGTTCTGTGTAAGCTGTTCATACTCATCTGTGTTGTAGGAAACATGACAGAAAAGCAAAAAAAAAAACCAGAAGAACAGGTTATGTTTTTTGATGCTGAGTAAACCTTTTGAAGTGAAGAAAACAAACAGCACAAATGGATTTTGTGCTTGTCAGGGAGTCACAAGGTTTTGGTAGCACAGACGGTCCTACTGAGCATTTCCACAGCACCTGTCACAGGAGCCTCTAGTCCTTGGGAGGGCTGCAAGAAGATGGAGTAAACAGTTATTTCATTTAATCCACGTCATATTTAGGTCAAATACACAACGTTCTGTGACAATGAATAGCTCATTTTCTAAGCACATATCTTAAGCAGAGCAGATGCATGTCACGGTTTAACTAGAAATTCCAGTATTCCAACATATGTTCCCTTTCATATGCTACAGGGGAAAAGAAAACCCCTCAAATTAAAAAACAAAACAAGCAAACAAACAAAACCCCAACAACTAAAATTATAAAAAATGAAATCTTGGGAAATTTTGTTTCTATTGAGTTCATTGGATTACCTTCCCCCTACTCTTTTAACATTTATTTATTTATTTATGTTCTGCAATGCATCTCATTTATGGGAAACTTAGGCTGTTGTGCAGTACATCAGTACTACCTGCCAAATGTGGTCCCAAGGCAACTGTCTTGTCTGGACTTGCCCACAGTAACAAATGCAGCACAGCCTCTGGATCAAGCAGACCCCCACAGCCCTCATTGCTACTGAGCATTCTGAGCTGGTTGTCCTGGGGCTGGGAGGCAGTAGCTGGGAAGCGCCCTGTAAAAGAAGCTATGCACAATGCTATGTACCTTGTGATTTGGGAGCCTGGTAATCACATGCTCATGTCTGACTTTGCCCTCCCATACACATCACAGCATAAACAGAGAAAAATGTGCAGTGTGACAAGGTAAACCTGGGGCGGACGAGGAGCACAACTTGTAATAAAAACCGAGAGGCTGGGCAATAAGCCCAGCCCATTTTAATGTAGGACTAACTCAAAAGAAAGGACTTTGAATCAATTTATCAAATCAGACTGGTTTTCTTAAAGTCCCAGCCAGAAGGGAATAATGTGTTTCTTGGCCACAGAAGGTACCAGTTCTCCAAAAGCTGTTTGTTCTGACCGAAGTATTCAAATGGAAAGTTCCATGGTCACACTGTATTCAAGCAATATGATTCAAGAGTTGTCTTTATCGTGCGTTAGTTCTTTAACCATATTTTTTTGTCAACAATTATGGCAATAATAACAGTATCTGCAAATTTGTTATTTTTGTAAAATAAAGTGTGGGGGAACTGGCTGCTAGAGGATGAAAAGTAGAGGGAGCAGACCAGTTACTTCTCTCATAACTCTGACAAAATCTGAAATGACACATGATCTCCGTAAATGACAGAAAAAGGCAAAGCCCACAGATGTTCCCAGCAGCACTTACAAATGCAAAAGAGACAAAACTCTTCTCTGTGCTCCTGCCTGTACAAATTGCCTGCAGGGTGTTTCGAGAAAGAGATGGAATGTCTTTTTCAAACTGTTCACACTCTGCTGCCTGTGTTCAAGAGATGGGCTTTAAACAGACACACCAAAAAAAAAATAATTCACACAGTCTGAATCAGGTTGAGATTTTATTCCATGAGGATGAAATTGTGGGAAGAGGGTCACCTAGATGGTGAACTTCAGGGAGTTTCTTTTGGATCAGTCTGTCTTAGAAGCAATTGATTTTTACTTCTTAAAAGAGTGGGGGAGATTCAGCTATCTGTTCCAGCTGCATTAGGATTGGTAAACCTGGCATGGTGTGGCAGCAAATTAGTTACTGAAGTTAGTAGTTTTAAATATACGCGAGAAGCCTATAGCAGGTTTTTACTGATACCAAGAAAGTCAAAGCAGGCCAACAGGTGGGTCAAAATAGCAGCAAAACCAGCAAAAGTCCTACATACATTTTGCCAGCTATGTCCAGATTTAAGGGATAAACTCAAAAGGTGTATGTAGTACCTAAAATGTTAAAAGCACTGGGCCCAGTGTGTCATCTGTGGGAGCCAAGTCAGCAGCATTGCAACTGCATAATTTGGCATATGCTTAGAAGCTGGGCTAGCACCTATCACTAGTAATTAGGCCACACTTGGGGTAGTAAAGAAGTTTGATGGAGCTCTGTTTTTGTGTTATATTAGCAGCCTGAATACTGCTGGATGTGCTCAAATGATGCATAGTCTTGAGTCACAATTTGAACTATGCATCCCTGGCCAGTAGATGTTCCCAGCTGTGGGAAAGGACGGCAGTGCTTTTCTCCGTTCAGCATGTTTGTCTGTTTTAATTTAAGAACAACTGCCTTAATTTACCTACAACAAAAAGAGTCTCTGACACCTGGTGACAGCCCCTGGTTAGATCTGTAACATGTACAATGGCTGATCCTGTGCAGCCTAAGAACCATCTGTGGATTAATGAGGATGCCAAGGACTTAATTGTGCATAAACCTTCAAAAGATGAAAAGCTGAAAGAATGTTTTATACAAACTAAAATGTTTGCTGAAGAGAAGATCTGGGAAAAAATAACAGCTCATCCAAATCAGAAGTGTTGTAAATCCCAAGGATACTGGCACAGCCACAGGAGACAAATCTTGTTCTGGTGACTGCAAGTTCCTAAATGTGGATATGTCAAGGATACAGAAAAAGTAAAGAGTGCAGAGAAAGAAAAGCTGTTTATTCTACGTTTCCCTGTACAGAAGTGTCTAAAGTTTACAGTATGGTGAATTCAGTGTTGAGTTCTGAAAGACACTTAAATGACGTGGCACTTGGTGCCATGGTCTAGTTGTGAGGTCTGTCGAGACAGGTTGGACTTGATGACCCTTGGGGTCTCTTCCAACCTTAGTTATACTGTGATACTGTGAAAGTGCAGTAGCACAGAATGGTGCTCCAAAAGAACATATCACCAGATTCAGGATGGTCTGGATGCATGCAGCATCTCTTCCTCCTCTTAACTCTGGCCATATAGACCTTATTGTGGCAATTTAGGATTTCTCAGGGTGCCATGCCATAACCCAACACTGAGGGGACAGACAGACTCTTTAAGAGGTCCTTTGTAGAGTACAATTAATATTTAATTTTTTTTCGATATTGGGATATTGTAAATATAGCACAAATTTGGTACTAGAATGGCACAGGATTTCTACAAACAGAATCAACACAGCACAGTCTGCAAGTAGCATAATACAGGATTTAGAACGCAACTTAACTTACGATTTCTAATTACTTGGACCCTCTGCAGATCAGGTCAAATCTTAACACGTGTTTTTCTGTATCAGTGTGGCAACCATAGTCTAGACTCAAAAATCATATGAAAAAAGTATGAATCACTCCCTCAGCCCTTGGAAGAAGCAGAGGACAGTGGAGGTGTCTCTGGTCACTGGAGGGTCCCACGTCTCACTGTCCAGCAGCAGCGCCAGTCCGAGATCCCCATGTAGGACTTGTAACTGCTTGATTGTACAGAGTGTTCTGAGTGCTGTTACATGTCCCTCTTCTGTGAGGGGTCATCACCACTGCCTGATGGGCTGGGTGCCTGGGACCTTCGAGTCTGGCAAGGAAGGGAGTAATCAGACTGATGCCTAGAAGCCTTGAGGGCTGATAGAGAGGGGAAGACTAAAGCTATTAGGTTTGTCTGCTTGGTTCACAGGACCTTCAGGACCTGCTAATGAGGAGAAGAGAATAGATATGTGACCCACTCAGTTACAGGGAACAGCTTCTTGCCTTATAAAATGGTGTTAGTATATTAACCCCATGAGCAGAGGTTGGAGGAGGGTGGGTATTGGTCA
This sequence comes from Dryobates pubescens, assembly GCF_014839835.1. Classification (NCBI taxonomy): domain Eukaryota; kingdom Metazoa; phylum Chordata; class Aves; order Piciformes; family Picidae; genus Dryobates; species Dryobates pubescens. Next base: position 127,933,427 of record NC_071657.1, on the reverse strand, counting down.
CATACATGTCTGCGGGGCACCTGGAGAAGTATCTCCCCTTCATGTCTGTGAAAATAAATCATTTCCCTGTCCACAAAATTGGTGCTGCTGCTTTCCTAAATCTTTTAAAACATTCTGTATATATAGCTTTATTTAGATGTCATGCTAGTGTTACCTTTTTTGATGCCAAACATATGTTGGAGTGGAGCTTAATCTGACTCACTAAATAGTTACAAGTTTGACCTTCTTGCATATAGTTTTTATATGTTGCCTATTCTGTAATCACATGTTGTTGACAGAATTAATGCTTTCACATTTTCTAAACACCTGCTGGAAATAAATCCTCTCACTTCTTTCAGTAAGTTTATTTCGGATCGGGAAAGCAGAAGAAGTCTCACAAACAGCCACCTGGAGAAGAAGAAATGCGATGAATATGTAAGGCTCAGTTGCTGTTCTTTTCCCTGTCAAAATGAACTACATGTTGTGTCTGTGATAGGCTTTTAGATAGTGTCTTCAAATGTGCTGGGCACACACAATTGTAACTGAAATTCAGGTTCCACTAGGAACTGCCTGTGTTGAGCACTCAAAGGAAAAAAACTAATCTGAAAAAAAACCCACCCCAAGCATTTTGGTTGAGTTGAGGCAAGGGAATCCCTCTAGCCTGTGTTAGGCAGGAAATCCTGCTGGTTCTGATGGTCTTACAATATGGACATCACGTGTGTAAGACGTTTCACAGGCACAGTTAAAGACAGGGTTTAAAATTGAAAGCGTAATACGAGTTGTGTGTTGCCTTTATGTCAGCTGGCAAAATCTATAGCACCACAATCAAGAGTGTAGCTGTGACAGGGTTCAGTAAGGCTTTTTCCTCTCTCAAACCAACTTAAATTATTTCCAGAACAGTAGTTACTTTTCTCTGATATCCTGTGAAATGCTTAGTTTGAAGCATAGATGCATTTCTCTGCTCTGTTCCAAATTATTGCTAACCTGTCTGTCTTTACTTCTCCAGATCCCAGGAACTACTTCGCTGGGGATGTCTGTCTTCAACCTCAGCAATGCAATTATGGGCAGTGGGATTTTGGGTCTTGCTTTTGCCTTAGCCAACACAGGAATTCTCCTTTTTCTGTAAGTATTTGTATGGTGAGTAGCTGATCTCCGTGCAGCTTCACTGTGTTTCAAGAACAAGTACACTGCCAGCAATCAGAGGCTTTTACAGTCCATCTGTAATGAACTACAGCATTCGAGCCTGAAAATGTTAGCTACAAGTTTTGGACAATTTTTTCCATCCTTTTGTTTTGTTTTGTTTTTTGCTGGGGGGGGAGAGGGAACTGGGAAAGCCACTACTTGTAATCCTAATTGAGTCCATGTTATTTACTGCAGACCTGAGCCTAGCCAGGGATTTATCTTATGGCACACATACATTGGAAATAGTGGCAGTAGTTGCAGTGGGATAGTTCTTGCTTGTGTCACAAGGTCTCATCAAAGCATGGTGCAATAACTACTCTTTTTTTTAACCCAAGAGAAAGAATATTTATATTTTTTTAATATGTTACATACAATATTTTCATCTCACTCCCACAGTTTCTGCAGTTTCTTCTGTGACAGTCCTTGAGAGCCAACATAAATATAGCCAAGATTTTAGTATTAAAAGAGAGTTGAGGTAGAATACTTAACTCCAGAGGAAAAAAAAAAAGGCAAAAAAAAAAAGGCATTTTGGAAAAGAGAATTTTATAGTTTAACAATGAAATGGTGCCAGTGAATGAGTAAGACACAGTGCTGTTCTGTGTTATTCTGGATTGCAGTATGAGACGCTTCATTGTGAAAAGCAATTGTTAGGAAATCAGTTGGGAATTGTGTGCCAATTCCACTGATAAATGTTCATTGAGGAGAAAAAATACAATGATTTACAGTCTTTGAGGGCTGTTCAACACAGTCACTGAGTTTACAAGTTACTCTTAAGAGGTGTCATTTCTTGGATGTCAAATCTAAAGATACAGGACTTTGCTTATTACATAATTTTTTGGGGACATTCATAATATAAGCACTGTATATAGCAGAGTGGATGGTGAAATAGCCATCTGTTCTGGGGTTTTTATGCCAGGACAGCTACATCCATGCTGCTAGCTTACAATTTGCTGTGGTTAAGTAAAATCTAGAAATAATGAAAGGAGTTCCTCCATTTACCTATAAGAATGCACAAATTCTCATAATTGTGTTGTGACCAAACTAGGCTATAAAGTAGCTGGACTATATTGTACATGTTTCTTATGAAAAGTGACTGAGTTTAGCTTATTTTTGCTGCTTTTTTCCCCAAGCACTCTAACCTGCAGGTGATACTCCACCCCTGCTCTGACAAGCACACCTCTGAGGGCACAGACTGGTAGCTGCTAGAACTGCTGTACTCAGACAAAAAACTACTTCCCTTTCTTCAGCCTTGTTACCTCTTCTGTGAGAGTCGTGTCTCAGCCAAGGAGCATCCTCAGTTTCTCCTTTGTGCTTTAGTTTTCTACAATCTCATCCTCTTGTTCTCTGAGCAGTTTTTAATGCAAGTTAAGTGCAATATGAAGATTTGCTCTAAATTATGTAAAAAGGCATTTTCTTTTAAGTAGATCAGACCAGAGATGTGAACACCAGAGAAATTTCTAGTGAAGAGTGATGGTGACTGGGTTCACTTTGGCCCAAGTAGTCAGTGTGTAGGTCTGTACCATTGCATTGCACAAAAAGCTGCCAAACCTGAATGTAGAGATTTTATACAATAAATAACAGCATCATTCTCTACAGAATCAGCTGTGTGCATTTAAAAGTGGATAATTGTTTCTGTTGGGTTTACAATGCCTTTAGATCTGCTGGCCTGGAGATAGACGGGCCTGCTGAGATCACAGGTAAGGAAGCTAGCAGGACCTAACTGACCATGCTAGCAGAGCTTTCTCCATTGAAGCCTGGTGATACAGGATCCTAATGTGGTGCCTGTAGTTACATTTAAAAGTTGGATGGCTTGAAATGTTCTTTTATCATGCAATAATTTCAGAGTTAAACCTAGCCCATCAGTCTTAGATCTTTTCTCACACTCAGTCAATGCATTTTTCCCATAAATGTATAGCGTCACTGTCACAGATAGATCTTAGAAACATTTTTGCTTTACAAGTGATTAGAGTCCTAGAAATACTTTAATTGCTTTTTGAACATGAGAAAGCACTTAAATTCATTGCTTTTAAGTAGCACAGTTCTGGAAAGTTGCTAGGTTTCTTTATGCAGTGCTGGCATGCACCAACCCTGAAAAGCAGAAAGCAGAGGCAGGAAAATCAAAGAAGCATTTTCAGTGCCAGCAAAGCAGACCCATCCTGATCCATACTCACAGCTTTTAGGCTTCCGCAGTGTGAAGTGTGCACTGCCGTGCACACCTGGATCAGTTCAGATCCTATATTCTTGGCATAAGACATGCAAAATATCATGGCAATGAGTGTGTACTCTCACGTCCTATTTGCATAACTTAGTGCCATAGCAAAGCATCACACTTTTTAGGCACAACAGCTGAGTCCAGAGGAACTTAATCTCAGTATTGTTGATAACTGCAGCCTAGGCCAAAGAAGAACACCCTTTCATGTATGCAAAATGGGAGAAAGCCTTACTGCAGAAAGATCTTACAAAAGGCTTGGAAAGTTAGAGATAGGTCAGGCCACCTTGGGATGGCAGGAGCACTTATTGTTGCCTGTGGTTTCGTCTTGGAGAGCCAGGACCAGAGTGATGGATCACCTTGCAGAAACACAGGCAAGGTGCCTTCAACCTGCATTTATCCAGCACTGCACGTGATCTGAAAAACCCTGTTGTGGCACAGAGGCTTGATAGATGAGAATACAACTGAAGTTTCACACTCCTTTCTACAGCTGCTTCTGCTAGGGTTGTCTGGAAGCAGTCATGAAGCTGCAACCTAACTCCTCCAGAGGTTTAGGGCAATCTGACAGTCTGACTCTCCAGGAGGCTTTACTATTGCAAAGCCCGTGCTCTGCCGTACTCTTCTGCACCCAATGACTTATGAGGGTTCAGAGCTGTTCTGCACAAGAGCCTTATGGGTTCCAAAGTTAGGGACATCACAGAGGGCTAGGGCCAATGCATGCTTCAGCTGACTGGGTCATGTGGCAGCTGGGAGCAAACAGCAATGGCATTGCAGAAACAGTTTGTTCTTCCCAGCACTGTACCAGTCCCCTGCACTAAACTGTTTACTCTGGATTTGTGGGAGGAAGGTGACTTGTGTATCTTCTGGTTGCTTGCATAGTTGGCAGTACTTTAAATGCAGGAAAAATAAAAATTAGGGGAGTGCTCTTGCAAGTGCAGAGCAAGCTCCCCTGCTTCTGTTTTGAATTTGTGCAGAGTGAGCGGCACACAGTTTCTCATTCCTTTCCAAGGGGTGGTTCTGGCATGAGTATCCCTGTCCATACCACAGTCCTAACACAAACAAGTTTTTCATATAGTGCTAATGAAAATGCCAAGTGTTTCTGTAAGAACCCTATGGGGAGCTAAGGACAACAGATCAGATAAATACCTGGCTGCCTGGGAGTGTTATTTTTACTGCTGCAAAGGCTCCATGAGCTCAGAGCCTGAAAAACAGGAGTTTTTAATATTAAAATAGTCTTGATGCTGGCATGTGGAGCTGGAGCCATTTGGGGCTGGGAGTGAGTCAGCCCAGCAGCCAAGCACTGGGGGTTGTGAGCACCATGCCTGCAGGCAGACAGGGGTGTAACAGCTCTGTAGGGAATATGGGCAGGAGCAGGGCTTAGCAAATCTGTGAAAAATGGAGCAGAATGACCTCAGCCAGTGCAATGTCCCTTCCCTTCTCCTCCGTGAGGAGAAACACCCTTGGGGCTGTACAGTGTGTTATTGTCAACCATCACTCTTTGTTAGGAAAAGAGCAGTTCCTCCTAGAACCTCTTTATGTTTCTCTCTGCTCCTCTGGTCCCAAGAAACTTGTGGTTTATTATTTGGCGCTGAAGTATTGCTAGTCTAAAACAATTAAAAAGTCAGAGGAGGTGGCTTCTCATCCTGTTCTTTATAAACATTCTTATGAAAAAGATGTATTGCTGTCTATCTATGACAGCAGCTTGTTTTCTCTTAAATTTTGGGCTTGTTTTTCTTGGTGTCCTGAGGGTAGTTGTCATAATAAAAAAGAGGAATTGCCAACAGATTATCTGAATGTTCGTCACGCACATCATGAAAACATCATCAGGTCTTTGTGTGTCAGAACGTTGGAAAGGAAGGCACACATGGTGCTTGGCTTAAAGACATAGAGCAATAAGCAAATGTGGTTTTATGCACTTAGCCCCCAGCACTGACTAATGATCCTTTGTGCCAGCAAGTTCTCTACATAAGCGGTTTGGTCATTACTTCCTGCGGTTCTTCTGTGTGAAGTCAAATTATGGATCACAGCAGACCAGGAGTGACATCAGTGAGGGAATATCAGTCCCCACCTAGACAAAGTACAGGCCTTTGGTTTCTGCCTTTATTCCAAAGAAGAACCAGCTAGCCTTAATTTCTCTCTTCTACCCTCCCCTTGGACACTGAGAGGCATTTAAAACAACATTTTGGCACCTGTTCGGTAGCATATGAAACGTGTCCTGGGAAAACATGTTTCCATTTGTTACAGAAGTCCTTAATTAGAGGATTTCCCTTTGAAATTTTCACTCTGCTTCCAGAAAAAAATTCTTTAGAGTGTATGGTGAGGGATATACTTGGCTCATCCCTGCTCTGATTAAATCTTGATTCTTACCTGCTAAGATATCTTTATTCCTTCTTCTTTCAGTATGGGGAGGTGTAGCACACTGACAAGCTGTGCTCTGCAGTTCTGATAAGTTTTACTTGGTTGAATCCCTCACATGCAGGGCTTTCTACCTGCACAGTGCTGTAGTGGACTTGCAAACAGCATGTGAATGGCATGTACATTTTGCATTGTCAAAGAAGGATAAAAATTACCTTAGAGTCAACAGGAATATGCTGTGAAATATGGAATGTTAGAGCTCAGCTCACACTAAGCTTTATTTTCCGTTCTTTTGCAGGCTGCTTTTGGTTTCAGTGACACTGCTGTCTATTTATTCAATATATCTCCTGTTGGTGTGTGCAAAGGAAACAGGTAATTTAAGATGTTGTTATACCATTTCAGTAGAACAATAAAGAAAAGAGGTGAACAGTCCTCAAATAAGGCCAAGTGCTTCATGTAAGATGGAGTGGGTATCACTTTGCAGACACAATAGAAAAGCCTGAAACATTTTGGGCCAGAAGCCCAGAATTAGCAAGCCTTTATGACATGGCAACAGAGAACAGCATTTGACTATCACTATAAAGAGAAAAACTTAGAACAAAGAGTGGATTTTGCTACTGTGAGATGTTGTCTTCAGTGAGCTAGGAGAAACAGCTCATGTTGTTTCTTTGCATTAGAAAGCCACTTGCAAGATGAAATATAATGAATCTTTGCCTATGATGAAGCTTACCTGGAAATACATTTTGTCCTTAAGGGTTAATGTAAAATCCCTGATCACCTTTATGGTGTAGTAGGCGGTTTCCTAAAATAAAACCAAAGGCAACAGTTGCTCCACAGAGAGAATTGTATCTGTAAGCAAAATACATTCTAAACACAGAAATTAGAAGTTACCTACAGTAAGTATTAAATTTCAGTGTGCTCTGAAGTCTAAGATGGTGATAGCACTAGGGGGAATGGAACAAACCTAGAAGTGGGATTCAGATTGGATGTTAGGAAGTAGTTCTTCACCATGAGGGTGGTCAGACACTGGAACAGATTGCCCAGGGAGGTGGTAGAAGCCCCACCCCTGGCGGTTTTTAAGGCCAGGCTGGATGGGGCTCTGGGCAACCTGATCTAGTGAGAGGTGTCCCTGCCCATGGCAGGGCGGTTGGAATTAGATGATCCTTGAGGTCCCTTCCCACCCTGACAATTCTATGATTCTCTTTCATTGGGTAGTCATCTCTGAAGCCAGATTTTTAAAATTCTCTGTGCACAAGAGCACTGTAATATTTTAATGTGTGTAATATTTTAACGTGAGCTACTGTTACAGCATGTATAATGACAGCAACTGCCTACTTAAATTAACTACATGTGCCTAGTCGTGGACACATTTGTGTCCTGTTAGTTCCCAGAATCTAAGCCCTGGTTTCTCTGCTGCTGGTACATTTAAGCTCAAATGTATTGTTTATACAGCTTCAAAGTAGGAATGTCAGATGTAAGGGCAACAGAGAGAAAACCAAACAATGGGATGCATTTTTTAAATCATTTGTACAGTGTAACACTTGCAACATTTCTCTTTCTGTTCTCATGTATCTCGCCATCTTCACAGTGTCCAGTCTTTTTCTCAGCCTAAATCACAGTGTTGTGGGTTTAAGACTGGGATGTCTTAACCACGGAGTTGAAAGTCCTGCAAAGGAACAGATAGCCCAGGAAGTGGACACTGGAAAGGTGTAATCTGTGTTAACTTCATTCCCATCAGCCTGCATCTCCCTTCCCTATATAAACTGGCTGCATAGTCAATTTCTTCCTTTTTACCTCTCTATTCTCCCAGCCTGTTGTGCTGGTATCTCTTTGGTATTTCAGGGGAGTTGAGGTTTTTGGCCTTGAGTGGCCTGGCCAATTTTTACTGCATCATTTAGGCCTGGGTAGGAAGGTGGGGGGGGGGGGGGGGGGGGAGGGGGAGCTTTGAGGCTTAGGGCATTGAGGACTGGGTGGGGGGGAAGATTTTGGAAGCTTAGTGAGGTGTTGGCTGAAGAGCTGGGCAAAGGCTGAATATGAGATTTGTGTATTTTGTATTGTTATCTATAACTATGAATAGTACTTCCATTTATTTCCACTTCTTTCCAATCCTCTGTGGAGAATTTTCTTTTACTCCTTTGGGGAGGGGTTAAAAGAGTTTCTGTCCGCTCTAAAACCACAGCACACAGCCAAGGAACCAAACATTTAACAGAAACACAAACCAATTAATAGAGGAAGTCCTCAAGGCTGACAGATATTTTAAAAGAAGTTTTAGTTATAATTTTCACCTATCCCTGCTTCTACCAAAACTACACCACGCTGAGAATTCACAAGTTATGGCTTTGCCATTAGAAATTGTGAAACATCCTGTAAAACAGTGACTGCCCTTGTTTGGATCATTCAGTCAAAGCAAACAAAACTGCAGAATCACAGTACTGTGTCTGCTGTGGCCAGGCTGCCAGTGCTGAGCTGTGAATCCTGCGGTACCAAGGTTTGTCTGGAGAGGTGGCTTTTTACGTCACTCTCCCTGTGGGTGCAAACCTAATATGCCAGGATGGGGCTACCAGAACTGAACATGTCACTAAGGGTATAGACAGACTCATTAAAGGAGTGTTATAGCTTCATTAAGAGCTTCAATTGCAAAAGTGACCAGTAGCCAACGATAACATTTACAGACGTCAAGAAAACATTCCTACAGAAGTTTCAGCCCTAGTACAAGAGAGCTTTCTATTTGCCTGCAAAGGGCAGATACGGCTGCACAGATGGGTGGTTAGCTGAAAAGGAATCATAAGGCTTTCTACTCAGTAGCTTTCACTGGTGTATTTGTGAATGTTTTTCCTCATTTCTTTTCATGCAGGCTGCATGGTGTATGAAAAGCTGGGTGAGCAGGTCTTTGGTACCCCAGGGAAAATTATTATCTTTGGATCCACATCTCTCCAGAACATTGGAGGTAAAGAAGATTGAGGGGCATGGAAAAACAAAACCCATGAAAATCTTAATGTTGCGGCTACAACCAGTCAGGCTTCTCCTTCTCTCAGTGGCATCTTGGGATTTCTATTACAATAAAGATATGGAAGTGCTAGAACATGTCCAAAGAAGGGCCATGAAGATGATCAGGGAGCTGGAGCACCTCTCCTATGGAGACAGACTGAGAGAGTTGGGACTGTTCAGTCTGGAGAGGAGAAGGCTCCAAGGAGACCTTATTGTGGCCTTCCAGTATCTGAAAGGGGCCTTCAAGAAAGCTGGGGAGGAACTTTTTAGGGTGTTAAGTGTTAGGATGAGGGGGAGTGAAGCAAAACTAGAAGTGGGTAGATTCAGATTGGATGTTAGGAAGTTCTTCACCATGATGGTGGTGAGACAGACAGGTGGTAGAAGCCCCATCCCTGAGGGTTTTTTAAGGCCAGACTGGATGGTGCTCTGAGCAACCTGATCTAGTGTGAGGTTTCCCTGCCCATGGCAGGGGGGTTGGAACTGGATGATTTTTGAGGTCCTTTCCAACTCTGACATTTCTATGACTCTGTGATTCTACTTCATGCTCCTTAGCATAGCTGTGGCTAGCACTTTACATGCATTCCTTTAAAAATTCAGTATTACTGAATGATCACTACTTTACAGACAATTATAGTTCAGGGTCTTTTATCATCAGGTGCTGTTATGGGAGAAGGTTCAGGATACTTCTCTGTACTTGTTCCACAAAATATCTTACCCATTTTCTAAACTGATTTTTTCTTCCTCCAGCAATGTTGAGTTATCTCTTCATAGTCAAAAATGAGCTGCCTTCTGCCATAAAGTTTCTAATGGGAAAAGAAGAAAATTTCTGGTAAGCTGAATTAATTTTGGTCGTTAGATTCTAGAATTTAAACATTATCTAGGTAAGTTTAAGTGTATGTTTGTAACAGCTCTTAAGCACTGGATACTTTTTGGGGTCATCAAAGTAGAATTTCATAGGAATATCTCAGCAGATTGATAAAAACCAAAACAGCTTTAGGAAGCAAAAGAGGAGGGATAGGAAATGAAAGGTTAAATAGTAAGTAGTCACTCTTCATACACAGATCTTTAAAGAATTGTGATTTATGCAAACCTTTTTTCATGTGATCCAATCTTCTACAGTGTTAGGCAGCACTTGAAGATATTTGGAACACTGCTAGTTCAAGGAGTTACATATTTCCCTGAATTCTTAGCATGTTACAAGGTTTTGCCCCTGCAATACTGTCTGTAGTGTGAGGTTCTTCGGTTCCAGTATCTGACAATAGCAGAATATTATATTTGGATTTCTGCCACTATCACTCCTTGTCATTTAACCAGCTTCTTTAGTAGAGGGGCAGTATTTGTAGTTGTAAATATCCTTTGCACTGGGTTATATGGTGTGCCACACTTCATGAGAAGAAGGTAGAGATCCCATTCCTCTGACTTCTATGCTAAATTGGACCACGCACTGGAAATAGGTCGTTCAGAACATCACTGACTATCCTTCTCCCCTTTCTTGCTTTCCAGCACAATTCAAAGCACTTTGCTAGAAAGAGACACAGCCTCGGGCTGGCTAGTGCATGCCAGCCTGCAGGACCCTGGTTTGCTGGTCCAGGCATGTGCTGATGTGGTTTAGCAAAGAGATCTTGGTGGCCTTCCCTGTCCCACTGTGCTCTATGTGTGGGCCTTCATTTCATTGTCCTGGAAGAGGAGCTTATATCAGGTTACAGAGGGTGATGTTGTTCTTCCTCTCAGTCCCACTCACTGATCTCAGCAGCAGTGTGGTATTTTGTCCAGTGGCTATGAAAATCTGTGTCTGAGTCAGAGCAGTGCAATGTTTTGAAGGCTGGATATTTAAAGAGTCCACAACATACAGATGTAGCTCCCATCTCTCCTTTTGTAGGAGCTTGTAGGTCAAGGAGAGCAAAGATAGTTCTGTAACTGCATCAATAAAAGGAGTGTGAGCAAAACTAGAGAGGGTTTAAGGTGTGCTTATGGGTGCTTTTTTTGATGTTTTGTACAGGGAGTGGTACGTGGATGGACGGATTCTTGTTGTCACAGTGACATTTGGTATAATCCTCCCTTTATGCCTCCTTAAGAACTTAGGTAAGACGCAAATGCCATTGTGGGAATGAAATAAAGGAGATTGGACACTGACAGCCACACTGGCAATTCAACTATATTTAAAAATAGACACAGTTTTCCAAAGTTCTGTCATTGTAATCTAAACAGCCTCTCTGTTCCAGAAATAAGCTGTGTTTTCATCATCTTGGAGCAAGTAGGCTTAAACTGTCATACCAGTTGATCTCAGTATGAACTGGATTCATCCATTCAACTGTGCAAGTTGATTCTAAAAAATTATACCTAAAGAGGGTCTTCGTTTCCCAAGGCAATTCTACATTGTGTGTATCCTGTAAAAATAAGTTCACCAATTGAGACTGCAAAAAAATCAATTGTTTTTCTCTCAGTATTGACATTCTGGGTGGTAAGGTCAATTGGTGGTATTGGACTTTGAAGTAAGATGGGTGTAGAGGATGGCATTTTCAGATGTGAAGTCTGCAAACATGCCCTTAGGTACATTATATAATTTTTTTTAAAACCAGGTAACAAATTTTGGTGCTGGAGTCCTGTTGGGAATCTTTGGAGAAAAAGAATAACATACTTGACTAACAGGGCTCATATCAGGCTTCAGGGTCATGTTATATTGGCAGTTGCACATTTTCAGGTTTAGAATACATAGAAGAAACCAGGTTTCTTTCAAGTAAAATTCTTTGAAAGTAAAAATTACTTAAACTGCTTTAAAGTTCTATGTATTCTAAAGTTGACCCTCAGGAAGTCAAACCAGCCACAGCAAAGCTTAGGTCTGTCAGAAAGCTGGAAGGCTTGCAATGTGCCAGGCTCCCACATCTGCAGGACATGCTTGTGTCCTGCCCAGAAACTCAGGATACATATTAAATGTATGATACATTTAAACTTTTTTCATGAAGCAGCAAAAAGAAGTGAAAACCAAGATATGAGTAATTAAATCGTTTTGTATGAGATTTCCTTTCAATTTTTTTCAGGGTATCTTGGCTACACCAGTGGATTTTCATTAAGCTGCATGGTATTTTTCCTGGTTGTGGTAAGTTCAGCCTGCTTTCCTGGTTAGATGGAAGTCATTTAATGGGGTATTCACAATTTCTATGATGTTTTAATTTTAATTATCTTTTTATTATTATTTTTAGCAATGAGCTGTCTTCCACTCTTATTCTAGGTTATTTACAAGAAGTTTCAAATTTCCTGTGGTATACCAGAGCTAAATGCAACTTCATCTATCCTATCAAATAGCTCAGCACATGAACATATGTGTAAGCCAAAGTATGTTATCTTTAATTCCAAGGTATGTTTCTTTTCCTAATACTTATTTTTATTTCACATTATATATACACCTGCACTCTGTGTTCTTAATCCAATCAGCACTGCATAGAGCCTCAATCTCCATGCTTCCACATGGTAGAATGCACAGTGCGTCTCCTTGCCCAGTCTTATGGAGATGCTGTGTTGAATGTACCACCTCACAGTCTTGCTCTGCCCTGGTAGTAGATGTGCTGCAGCTGTGAGCCCAAGCTGCCACTGGATGACATAAGTATTCCTTGGGAGAGTTTTCCTTTCCACTGCTTCTTACTATCCATGCTGCAACTGTGCCTTTAGGCTTGTGGTTCAGCAGAGGCTGAGTAAGCCATTCCCACATCCAAAGTTCGGAAGTAATCCCTCTGTCATTCTGCACCCAAACCACTTTGTGACAGGATATGTGTTTCTGTAGCCGTATGGTAAGCTGCATTGCAAAAAGGATACAGTTGAAAGCTAATCTGGCAAAGATATGATTGCCTTTCAGCTGGATGCTTTTCTCCATCGCCACACAGCTGCAGGAAAAGTTGTGTCAAGAGGAAGCGAAAGGCAACTGCTTGCAGCTGTGCAGGAAGGGTGCTTCTGTTAGCTGTGCTGGGGAGTAGTGCTGATTAAACAGCACCTTACCCAGCAGGCTCCTCAGGGCATCACAGCTGCATTCATAGGCAATATGCACGTGTAGCACATGCATGCAAAAACTAATCTTTTGAAACAATACCAGCATCAGTTGAAGGAGCCAATCCAAGCACTTCTCTTTAGTTGGGATTAGTATCAACTCAGATAGAGTGTGACAGACCAAGAATTAGTTAGCTGGGTGTGCACTAGCAGCTTAGGTGTAGGTATATTTTAAATAGCGTTGAAGGACAGTCTTGTCCTACAACAACTGTCAATATTTGCCTCAGCTGATGGAGGCACACTGGATGGATTGGTCCATCTGAATTAGGCACCCTAGATCTGAACTCTAGAGAGTTACCCTCAGAGTCAACAGTTTGGTATTTTAGCAGCTTTGGTGTGTGAGAGGAGAGACAGTTTCACAGAATCAGAGGATAGCCGAGGTTGGCAGGAATCTTTGGAGGTCATCTGTTCCAACCCCTGTGCTCAGGACAGGCTGCCTAGAGGTGGTTGTCAGCACTGCGTCCAGGCAACTTCTGAATATCTCCACAGATGGAGATTCTACATTTGCAAGCTCTGAGTGAAAGAGAGGCTGTGGCATGCGCACTGAATCTGTGGGGCCTGGGACATACTCCAGGACAGCTTCTGTGGGAAGGGGATGCCTGTGGCTAGCACAAGCAGATCTCAGAGGGCAGAGGAGAGCTGCATGTAGGGATGGACTCATTTTGTACTCCCAGGAGGACCTATTTTTTTGTGTGGTCTCTGCTCATATCGATTCCCTGGAGAGAATGGAAGTGCTTGGGCACTGAGATCATTTGTTAAGTTTGGCTGTATGGTGAGGACTGAAACACACTCAGGTTTTTGGTAAGGTCCCTCCCGGAGACCCCCCTGCACTTCCTGGTGACGTAACGGTCTCTCTCTTTCCCCAAGGAAAAGCATGCTCCCTCCACAGCCCTCCTAGCCCTTTTTGTTGGCCTGGGAAATGAAGGGACTCAGTCTGGTACCTTGAAATATCCATTTATTTGTAAGTTCTGCATTCCTCTTCTCTTTTCTTACAGTCTGGATATGGGCTTCGTCTTCAGGACTTCAGCCTTAGCACCAGGGGTGCGCGCCCCTCTCCATGCCAAGGCAGGGTAGCGTAGCGGTGACTCACCATACGTCCCTTTTACGCGTGCCGGTGCGCTAGTTACCAAGGCAGTAGCTGGGCAGGGAAACCTATCCCAGGGAGCAAAACCAGCACCCAGCACTGCGCTCTGTGAACAGGCAGGATTGTGTTTGCACGACCAGCACCAAGACTCTGTCCTTCTGTTGAAAGAGCGCTGTTCTCCGTATTTCATTAAACACATGCTAGTTTGACAGCTCTTCTGCCTTCTCTGAAGGCTCTCAACGTTAGGTTGAAGAGTCCAGAGTTCTGGGAGCTGAGGTAGTTGAACATGGATCATTTCTTCATACCACAGGGGAAAATACTTCTCCTTAATATATTTTCTGAAATTCTCTCCGAACAGACCGTGTATGCTTTGCCCACCATTGCTTTTGCATTTGTGTGCCACCCATCAGTCCTCCCGATTTACAGCGAGCTTAAAGAGTAAGCATTTCTCTTTTTTTTCCCTTTTTTTTTTCTTTTCCCAGTTCATTGTTTTGAATCACTTTACATGGAAAATGTTAATGCAGAGGTGCTCTGAGTCATTCGTGCCATTTGGAGGAGATGTGCTTTAATAACACCCAACAAGCCAATGAGCGTGGCTGTCGGCTAGGAAATCTGGCCTCCCAGGCGTGCTGCTGGGGTGGGGGTGAGGGAGGTTGAGGATGATGCAACAGTTTGGGAGTTTTCTCTGGAAGTACACAGCAGCCTGAGGAGAGCCAAGTTGTGCTGATTGTTGTTTGGCATAGGAGAGAGGTGTGTGTTTAGCTCATGGTGTTTGTTCCAGCGCAACTAAAAACCTTCTGCGGTACCAGGGTGGGGGAAAAATAGAAAGTACTTCAAGCCTCACCTGTATGAAAAGACATTTGCTGGTATGGCTGTGTCACTGACACCTATGGCTGGGCAGACCTGTGGAGGCAGGCCTTATGGGGAGCTGGAGACTGGGCCTGCTGCAACATTGCTGGTGGGAAGCTGCAGCGGAATCCTGGACTATGGGGGAAGCCCCAGGGGGAGAGGTCAGGGTCACTCAGACCCATGGGTGCCCTTAGATCCTGGCCACTTGCCGGGTGCTTTGAGTTTCAAGTGATTCCCACAGGTTCCCAGGTGCCTATTTAGGGCAGCCCTGTGTGGATTTAGAAGTTTTAAGTTTAGGTGCTGGAGTGTGAATATTTCAGAACAAATACCCAAAACTGAAATGTTTACGCTTGACCTACTTCTCAGGTCTACCGTGGTCTCTGTACATTCATTCTTTTCTATCCATGGATACTCGAGTACTCAGCAAACATTCAGAATGTTGGGGTTTTTTCACTATATGGTTTTACTGTACTTATATTTTTATCTTTTAATTGAATTACTGAAGTGTTTAAGGGCTGTCCCTCTCCACTCAAGTTTCACCCTTCACTGTTTAAGCAGGCATGGCCAGGGAGCAGAGCTATGGAGCAGACCCACCATTTCTTTCTCGACTTAAGCCCCGGTGTTTCACTTCCTTGTGCAGCTGTCAATGAATTCCTGTTTTAAATTAAGCCATATTCATGAGTCTCCCTAGAATTACTGTATTTGTGCAAAAACTTAGTACATTTTTAAAATAGCTGTTGAAAAATCTGACCCAATGATTTTATGTCTTGTATTTTTTTCTTCTTTCTCCAGCCGTTCACAGAAAAAAATGCAGTTGGTTTCTAATATCTCATTTTTTGCCATGTTTGTGATGTACTTTATGACTGCCATATTTGGCTATTTGACTTTCTATGGTAAGTATGCAGTTCTTTACTGATCACAGTAAAAGAAGGTATACATGGGAAATTAATAGCATTACCCCAGTTGGAAAGGAAGGTCCCATCTGCTTCTATCCAAATACTTTTGCAAATAATTTTCCTTGAAGTTTTCACATTGAAAGTACAAATCCTGTCCTCCTTTTGCCCTGTGGATGAAAAGCACAAGTGAAAATATTATTTGCAAAAGGACATATTCAAATACGAGGGAGAGATTTGTTTAATAGAATTGAGGGTTAGCTGGGTCCCACTAAGATATTTGTTCCAAGGTCCTCACCCGAATATTGTGTACATTGGTAACACCTGAAGCGTGCATACCTGTATAAAATGAGACAGATTTGAGAGCAGGTTCTAGGAAATTAGGATAAAATCAGCCATTCAAGGTGAGGTTAGGCAGGGCTCTGGGCAACCTGGTCTAGTTGAGGATGTCCCTGCTGACTGCAGGGGGAGTTGGACTAGATGACCTTCAGAGGTCCTTTCCAACCCAGACCATTCCATGATTCTGTGATCACAGCTTTTTCATTTTCTTCTCGACACATTCATCACAGACATGAAGGACCAAATGTCTTCCCTCTGTCCCTAGAGCTGACCCCTTCAGGTCCTAGTTAAATAAACCGGCAGTGAAGGTGGGGAAGTTTCCAGTGTTGTCCCAGCCCAGCTGCCAAAGGATGGTTATTTCAGTATTTGAGACTTGTACCCTCTTTCCACACGTATCAATCCACTGAGAGGGAAAAAACCCACAAAAGGATTGTTGTATCACAAAAGGATAGCATGTATTCCCTAAAGGTAACCATTAAGTAGGGTAAAATAGGAGTGTTGCTCAGGAAGCTACTCCCATGTTCCAGTATAATGGGAATGTTGGAAAGCAGTATCTTTTTCCATGGACCATTAAGGGGTTACAAGACAGATGACAAGATGATGTTTGCCTTTTACGACCACACCTCACAGTCACCAAAAGGTCATTAGTCTTCTCCACCCAATTCCAAGTGACCTTTTTTTACAATCTCCTCATTGTAAGCCATGTAAGCAAGCAAAACAAAATAAGTAAATAAGAAATGTGACTCTTTTTTTTTTTTAAGGTGTACCTATCTGATATGTGTTTTCTCAGGCTCTCATTTGGATTATGAGGCCTCGAGTCTGCATGTATTGATGTAACTTGGGGTCATCTGTTGTAATTTTCCCAGTAAAACCGCAATGTGCTGTAAGTGGCAACAGCTACAGCCATTCTCATCCAACTGCTCCTGTCTAACACGTTTTCATAGAAATGCATCAAATTAGCAGCCCCAGGGAGCAAGTGGGTGTAAATCAGCATGGACCCCTTCGCTTTGGCAGGGAGCAGATTCTGATGTGATTGCCCCAGGGATCTGAGGAGGCAGATCCGTGGCGCTCCTCTCTGGACGAGGGTCTGGAGTCCATGGAGGAGGTAGGGGCTGCAATCTTCTGGCCCTCCTGAGGGGGAATGGCGGAGGAATCCCTGGGGTGTCTCACGTGCCTCTCTCTCCCCACATCAGGCGTCCCTGCTCCCCAGCACCGAGAGCCTGCAGGTGGAAGCTGTGTGGCTCTGCAGGGGCTTCTGCAAGGGTCAGTACCATGACAGGCAGAAAAAAAGACATTGAGGGAATATAAAATTCTTCCACTTTGATCCTTCTTCCCCTTGAGATTGACAAGACCTTACCTGTCATATATGCGCTTACAGTTTTCTAACCCTCTTCTCTACCCTTACCTGGGTAAGAACAGCATTTTTATTGTGGCCTTTTCTTCTTTACACCAATAGTACTTGTCTGTTTGCTGTGTTCTCGAAAGTGTTGCAGTGATGACTATATTTACATTGCAGAATTACAGAAAAGAGGTGTTTTTCTTCCCCTAAAAGGTCACACTGTGGTTGGGCTCTGTGGTGTATCTAGCTGAAAGGAAAACAGACCTTCAACTGTAAGCCTTGCCCTTCACTTCCTACCTGGCTGCAGTCCGTGAGCGGTACAGAAGTTGCAGTCTGTGCTTGCAGGAGCAGAGTAAGCTCTGTGTTGCAGAAGCTGTGCATGTGCCCGGCTTGAAAACCCCACTCCTAATCTGCAGGGAGGTGGGAGAGCATTTTCTTTCTCCTAGTGGGGATTCAAGCACTGTCTAGGTGGTGTTGACCTATGGCCTCTCTCCAGAAGGGTGTCCTGGGTGGAGTGCAGGCATTTAGCCACAAGACAGATCCCTGTGCCCCCAGGAATATGTGAGTTTTTACCAAGTGCCAAAGGTTCTAAATGAGACCTGGCTGCCAAGCTCCCTTTAAGGACTTTGGTTTAATAGCTATTACGTTCTACCACCAGCTTTCTAAGATTAGCAGGCAGAAACAAAACATGAGCCTAAAAAGGGGCAGTGAGTATGTTTCCTGGCACGCTTAACAGCTGCCCCCTTAGGTTATTGTTTTCAGAAGTTACAAAAGCGAAGATCCCTCAGCAACTTGGTTTTCCTGTTGGTTAGCAGACGCAGACCAGCTCTGCACTATTTATCACAGCTTCAAGGAAACGTTTTTGCAGGAGGTTGTATTAAAATATAGCCAGTACCTCCCCATCAGGCACCCCCTGTGATTTGTCTTGGCTGCTGGGGCCGCCAGCTGGCGTGGGGCCAAGGTTGCAGGCACTGCTGCAGGGTGGCAGGCTCAGGAGAAAAAAAAAAAAAACATCAGGGCAGCCCTTGGAAGAGCTGCTGAGGGATTTGAGTGCAAATGTCAGTACATCCCACTGAGAGCTGACACGATAGCTTTGTTCTTGGTTGAGAACAGGGGCACTGCTTTTTGCTGGACGTTTATTTACTGTTTAGACTAATGCAGCTCAAAACCTTGTGGTTTATATTCAGTTCAGCCTTTGCAGTGCATGTGATTATTTTTAGATTGTTTGAAAAGTAAAAGGGAAAAAAAATAAAAGGCCCACAGAACCAATCAGAAATAGCTTATTGCACTTTACTTATTTTTTCATACATGTAAGCAAACTTTTGTGTATGTCTCACTGTTGTCTTCCCTACAGTGAAATTTACCTTACAATCAGGCATGTGCTGTCTTGAATTAAGATGCATTCCTAAATCAGCCCTCCAAAGGATTAATCTGGAATAATGGGATCATTAGGATTTGGTTCAAGGCACTGTTTTAACTCAAGAATGTTTCATTCCATACTCTTTTGTTTGCAGACAAATCACTTGTTGTTCAAGAAGGCTGTTGTTAAGCAATGATTTTTGTGAACAAATTGCCCCTTTCCCAGAACATTTACCTTGCTGTCTTTTCCGTAGACGATGTGCAGTCAGATCTGCTTCACAAGTACCAGAGCAAAGATGACATCCTTATCCTGACCGTGCGCTTGGCTGTGATTGTTGCGGTGATACTCACGGTGCCAGTGCTGTTTTTCACTGTAAGTAAAAGCCTCCACGAGGCTCGGATCTTGGCAACAGCTGTACGGGCTGCCTTTCTTCAAACCACAGTTCACCAGTTGACCAGAGACAGTGCTGTTATAGCTACAAAAAGAGCTTGAGCTTGGATCAGTCTTTTCCCACACTAGACTCCCACTAACTTCTGGAGAAGTTCTCCCTGCAGGAAATAAATTAATTCCTTTTGGGTTTAAATCTGTTTTAAATTTAATCCGTAAGTGTCCTCTCTTACTTGACATGACTTCATTGGAGCAGGCTCAGAGGTGAAGTTCTTTTTTAAGTGCAGAACAATTCCATGTTAGAGGAATATATGCATATGCCTATTGCATGCATGCCTACAGTTTTGAAGTACCACATAAACATTAAGGATTATTTCAAAGGACATTACATCAGAGCCCCCTAACAGGTCTGTGAAATACTTGTTGTCACATGAAAATCCAGTTAAAATAAACACAGGAAGCTTTGAATTGGTTTATGGACAGTTTCTAACAGAACACTCTCTCTCACTCTCTCTCTCTCTCTTCCTACAGGTGCGTTCATCATTATTTGAGCTGGCTAGGAAAACAAAATTTGATTTATACCGCCATGTTTTGGTTACTTTGGTTCTTTTGGTTATCATCAACCTGTTAGTCATTTTTATCCCAACCATGAAGGATATTTTTGGAGTTGTAGGTACAGTATCCTGGTTTTGTACTACTAATAAAAGACACTTGCTAATCAGCAACACAATAGCTAGCTGCTGCTGACGGCTAATAAAACTCATTTATTTTAATTTTGCAGGGGTCACTTCTGCCAACATGCTGATTTTCATTCTTCCTTCATCATTGTATTTAAAAATTACACAGCAGGATGGATCAAAGTTGACTCAGAGGATTTGGGTATGCATTCCTTTCCCAGCAAAGAAACATTTTCATCCTGTCATTCTTAGAATATATTAGATGCAAAACATATTTAATCTGAAAATATGTGTGAGCTTCTTTAGGTTACTTTCCCTCCTTGCTTCAGTTAGTCAGCAGCCATGCCTGCCCTTCTCCTTTGCTTAACTTGGGGGTCTTGCAGTGCAGGTACCACACAGGGCAGCTGTGGGGGAACCTAGTTCTGCAGAGTGAGGGTTCCTTCCTCAGCTACCAGACAGCAGTTCTGCAAGCAGCTCTAGCTGTCAGCAGGGTACAGATACCTTTCCAACCTGCTTCAGCAAACCTTTCAGACCAGCAAGTTTTCTCTGTTCCTATGTGTTGATCCAGACAACATGCAAAGTGTTCTTGGCAATTTTCCTCATGTTTTTAATTGACCTGGGTCAGACTTGGGATGCTTCCACCAGAAGCAGCCAGCTGAAGTGTTAGCCTGTTGGCATCAATAGGCAAATAGGAATGGGCCTTGGAAAGATTTCCTGTAAGCCCCACAAAAAGCTGCAGCTGAATGCTCCTGTGTATTCCTAGTCTTAATAGGGCATGCACTAGAATCCCTGTAAGTTCAGACCTTCCTGCTCTGAGTAGACAGGCAGGAAATCTGTGTCTCACTTGTGGCTGTATCCACCAGCATCAAGGCAAGAGAGCTGAACTTTGGTGGACACATATCTGATGAGAAGAGTATACTTCCCTGATGCTTTGAAAAGAGCAGAGACAATCGGTCCTGAAAATGTTCACTTAATCCTCTTTAAGGATGAGCAGTGTTTAAGAATTGAATTGAAAGGAGAAAAAAAAATTTGGTTTAGAGTTCACTTAGTAATTATTAATGACACTAATCTGTTAATTATCTGTGGGTCTTGTCCTTACCAGAAATGCTGCCCCATTTTAGTTGATAACTTTGATATATCACCTTGTTAATCTCTTTTAGAGGACAAGTTAACACACTTGAATTAATTGTCTTTTTGTTCATTAATTTTCATCTCTTTTTGTTCCAGGCTTCTCTTTTCTTGGCGCTGGGAATAATGTTTTCCCTAGTGAGCATTCCCTTGGTCATCTATGACTGGGTTCAATCAGGAGCCAGTGCTGAAGGCCACTGAAGCTCACCTCCTTCTGAAGACACCCCTGTTTGCTACACACCAAAATCTCAACCATCCATTCTGTTACCTATTTCATCTTTTGTGAGTTTACTCAATTCAAATCCAAATAATGATTATCCGGTACTGAAAATCCTGTTATGGGTGTACTTTCTTGCAGAAAACAGACCTGTTTCTCCAACAGGCATATCACTCTGTCACCCAATACTGAGTTATCAGACCAGCGCCAAATCCGTGTTGCCTGTGAGACTATATAGAGCATTGCTCATAGGAATTCATCACAATTATTGTTTACTCTCTTCCACCCATGAATTGCATTATTCTGTTGTTATCCTTAGCCCTTCAACCATAAGCTCTGCTCTTTTAGGGTATCAGTGCCTGTTGTTACCAGTTTCAACTGGAGTGATGTCAGTTCACACCCTCCCCATCTCTCTTTTAGCTAAAACTCTGCTCTCCAGTTGTACGTATCTGGTTTGTTTGTTGGTTTGTTTGTTCCATTGCTGTTTTGTCCACCATTTGCCTCACTGGGTTAAGTGTAGCATTCTGGATATGGGCACAAAAAGCATCATGAGAGTGTAAATGAGTGTTGTTTAGTGTAGGTCCTAAACCTGGTGCTTCTCTCTGATGTTTTGCCTGGGGAAACAGGCCCAGGGCTTGGCTCCTTTACGGCTTTGGGGAACAGACCTCTGTGTGTGTTTGTGATGGGATTCAGGGAGCAGCAGAAGGACAGCCACCACCACCAGCCATCATTCCCCTCAAACAGTTCAGTTGGAGCCTGACCAGAACTAGACTTGACCCTAAACCATAAGAGCTTGGGCCTGAAGAAAAACAGACACTTGGAGATTTCCATGGGAAGTCTGCATTGTCTTCACTATTAAACTCTATTAATGTCCTGCTCCTCTCAGAAAAAAAAGAAAAGGGGTGGGGTGGGGGAAACCCAAGCTCCAGTTTTATAAAACCCTATGCATTTAATCATACCTCATGCATTTTCCATTCTGTACACACCTTGTAGAGACTGGCTTCTCTCTCATTTCTTACCCTCCTCCCACTGGAGTCAGCACAGTTTTTGACAGCCATGGGAGCAGGATTTGACTCACCCTACCAAACTGCTGGATTTCTGATGGAAACTGAAATCTGTAATGTTTCTTTAAACAAACCTTTTTTCTATTCAGAATAGTTCATTTGCATTTCTCATTGATTCTCCAGAACAATTAAAGACCTTCAATTACACTAGCAGAAAACACTGCAACTTGCATCTGTTATCCAGAAAATAAGCATTTGCCTAATGCCTTATAGCTGGTGTAGAGAACTGCTTGTAGAGACTCAAATGCTAGGCAGGTGGTCATTAACCATCCTGAGCAGACACCGAGTAGCGCACTGCCAGCAGCCTAAATGTGTTTACTTTGTGTCATTCATGATGTGAGCTGAAATGTGTCTCAAAATATGAACCCAGCTCCCACTGAAAGAACCAATGGCTAAAGGGAGCCCCACTTTACACCCAGGGGCTGAGTGATGCCCTCAATGTGCTTGAGCCATACCTGTCAGTATGCAGTGACCCTCTTGTTCCCAGTGGCTCTTGTAACTGTGCAAGTAGTCTGTGGCCAGCTGTGGGGAACTTGTCATTGCAGCTTGCTCTTTTTAAGTTTAGGGATGGAGAATGCAGGACCTTGGGATTTCTGTGAGCTGTTGAATTGCTTCAGTTGCCTCAACCTTGTCATAAATGGTTTGACGTCACTGGGAGCTGAGAGCACAAGAGCACTTCTCAGGACCTCGAAAGTTGGTTTCTAAGGGTAACATCCAGAGAGGTTAGTTTTGGGCCTTCCTTGGAATTGGGGCACAGAGATGCAGAGAGTTCATGCTGTAGAAACTAAGTCTACTAAATCCTGACTTCTAGATCTGTACCTCAGCCTAGGCAGTGAAGCACCTGATTCTGCTCCCCTGTGATCCACAAATAGGGCAGTGTGGACTCTGCAGGCTGCCCAGGTCTTCAGCAAGAACAAAATTGGAAGCCTTCTCCCTTGCTAGACAGCAGAGCAGGGTTCCCTTATTCTGTTTTTCTCCTGGCCTCACAGGCTCCCAAGCACCCCTTAGCCCAGCATTCAACCCTGGGGCTGAGGCCACTGGTGTTTTCTTGCAGCTATTCTCAATCCCTTGCCTGCATTGCTGCCTGTCACCATTTCTCTCTGGGCTGCCTCTGCATGAGCCTCAGCTCTGCCCTTATTCACGGAGAAGCCCATACCATGGCCTACAAGCCCAGGTGTTAGTCAAGCTCTGGAGACAACCCACCTATGCTTGGTTCCCCTCTCCTCACAGCTCATTCCAGACATCTTCCCACCTTGGGATGTAAGATTGTAGATCCCCTTTTGCAGGAATCCAACCCTTCCTCGTTCCTGCAGCAGGAACACAGCGTCTCACAGTTCTCTGACTCAGCTTGATGGGGTCACATTCAGGTTTTGAGGTGCCTTATAATCTCTCTGGATCTTATCCTAAAAAACCTGAGACCTGAGAATGCTGTACCGTGTTATCCTCAAGATGCTCTAGGACTCTTCTGCTTTCCTCTCTCCTTATACTATCCTTTTTCTAGTACTGCTTTAAGAGCAGTGCAGCTCTGTGCATGAGAAGGTTGTGAGAGGAGATCCTGGGAGCAGCTTGCAAGTACCCAGGTATGAGCTAGCAGTCTTATCTGCTACACAGGGACCTGGCAAGGTCACAACTGTGGCATCTCCTTCCCACCCTCAAATAACCTGTAGTCTTGTGCCAGCTATTGTGTTTCATCACCCAGCTTCAACTTGAAGGGCTGTTGGGTGACTGCTTGCTCCTTCATCTTCCCATATCTCCATCGCTATCCTTCTCTTTCCTCTGTTATTCTGCCACACTTTTTTCCCCAGTTTATTTGTATACTGGAGCTTTACTGGATAAATAGGGAGAAGAATGAGCTGGGTGTATTCACAGAGTGAAACTACCCATGGTACTGGACCACCAAAGCATAGCTTAGATACTGAAAAATAGATACCCAAAATATGGAGTCTTTAAACAGACTTTGTTTCTGGGTCTCTGGGGGGGAGGGGGAAATAAAAAGGAAAAAAAACTAAAGAAAAGGAAAAAAAAACCCCACAGGGAATTTTGCTTAGACTGATTTACTGGCATCATATTTATAGATATTTATGGAAAGGAATCATGTGTTTATTGATGTCTGTGGTAATGAATGTGAAATAACGTGCTTTTTGTTTTCTCATCAGGTTTATACATTCTTAACAGAATGCAATAGACCCTGCTGTAACTGTCAACATCAGTGATGGATGACAATATTTGTATGAGGTTATCTGTAAAATGTACTGCTGTTATTCAGTTCATTTGGAATAGTGAACTTGTAGCCAACAATGTACGAGTCCCACATATTAGCTAGGATTTTAAGAGCACAGTGAAATGCTGTAGGAGTTTCTCTGATGTTAAATTAATAGGATCCAGAGGACCATATCTACTTAGTAGGCAGTAGCATGCTTTCTTCTCATAGAGAGTTTATCACTATTGTGAGAACTGCAAATGTCATAGTCTGGATGCAAAATTGCTCCTAATAATAACTGCAACAAAATAGTTTAAAATTCTTGTTTGCCTAGTAGCAACAACTGAGTGGTGTTGGACAAGGAAAGACTAATCAGAGGCAGGAGTTCCTAAAGACACTGCAGTAGTTAATCCCAGACTTAAAAGATGGTCTTGCTGCTTTTTCTAGTCCACAGGACATCGCAAAGAAAATAGTTGTGAACTTGAAGTACCCATAAGGCTGCAGAATACAGCTGCCCTTCTCTGTCCAGTGGTGAACACACCAGTAAATAAAACACAGTAAATTAGTATTTGAGAACAGTCCCTCAGGAGCAGTGACCTCTCTGGGTGATGCTTGCTCCTGGTCAGAGGGCCAATGCCAAATCCGTGCACCAGCACAAACCTTTTGTGGGGCTGAGACGCGCTGAGTGGTACCCAGCCTGTGTGCAGGCCCAGGGCAGAACAGCCTGCCTCATCCTGTGAGGTCAGGGATGGGGGTGCCTGTTCACTCCTGAAGGCTGTTTTCCTGAGTCCCACACACTGACCCATAGCTTGTGCTTCACTTGCAGTGGTCACTCACGAAAATGCAGATTGGATGGTATGTGGGTTGTGTCTGTACATCTGCCTTACAATGTGTAAGCACGAGAGCTCTCTCTGATAGTGTTAACAATAGCAATGAATGGTATCTCTAGCTTATCTTTAAATGAATACATTTCTTTGCTTGAACCTTACATTAAGGCTAAAGAGCATCTTGGTCAAAAACTAACTTTCCATGTGGTGATATCCCACCTCCAGTCCTACCGTCCCACCCCAGTGCCTGTCAGAGGAAGGCACAGCAGAATGTACTCAGCTCCATCAGCAGCTCCACAAGATGGCTTTATAGCCTGGCACCAAGGTGCTTTCTTAAACAATTTCCTGGAGCCCTTGGTGTCAGGAAAATCCTTATTTCCTATTAAGTACACAAAGAATGTTTTATTTGTATCTAATGTAAGGATTTCTGTAATAAAACTGTGAAAAAAAAAGAAAAAAAGATAATGAATTAATAAAAAGTACAGGGCTGAAAAGGTCTAGAATTCACAAATTGTATTCATGCCTATGTTTCTGAAGACAAATCTATGCAGTTGTGTTGTATTGTAGGAGATTTCATTTTAATGTACATATATATATTGTAAATAAATAGGATGCTGTATATTTTTGCAGTTGTTTATCCCCTATGATATAGAAGTGTTGAGGTAGGCTCTGCATATTAAGAATAAATTTAAGAGATATCCAAATACTTCAGCTTCTGACTTAGCAAAATGTATATCCTTTCCTTTGTCCCAAGAGTTCACAAGTTGAATCCTAAACTTCAAATTATAATTACATTGCTAATGTAACAAGAAAAAGAGAATTCATGAGGTCCAATGAAATTTCTGGGATTAATTCAGTGCATGACCCCCTGTTTTCTCAACAGCGAGCTACCAGTTTTCCTTCTGGGTAAAATATCTCCCTTGTAAAGGGCCCCTTTGGTGCCCAGGTACCTCTTACCTCCTCAGCTGAGGACAGGTGGTAGTAGTGCTGAAAAGGTTTTATGCAGAACCCAGAGCAAACTGCAGCCAGTGATCTGACCCTGCATTATGCCATGTTGTATCCAGGCATGTATTTACCCAACTAGTACAAACAGAAGCCAGGGCAGGACTCCTGCATTTTCATTTTCAGCCACCAGAAATGCCTGTAGTTCAGGAAAAAAAAAAGCTACACGCCAGGGATGGGCAGCAATCAGAGCAATTTGTGCCATTTCTAGCCCGCCGTCTTTCTGCAGAGTCCTGCAGCTGACTGCTACTCCGCTGCAGCACCAGGCAAGCTGTTATCATACAATGAAAACACCGAGGCTGACAGAGCATCCCCAGCCAGGGACTGCTAGCACATCCCTCCCTGTGAACAGGCCTAAGCCAGTGTTTTGGTCGTAGGATAGCTGTGTGTCCAGGGGTGAGGATGACAAGAGGCAGGGGGGAGTTGTGTATGTCCTTAATAGTGCCTCTGTCGAGAGCCTTGCACAGACCATCTCACTGGTAAAGCACAGAAATGTGGGGTTTAGGATTGCTGGAAAATAGAGGTTGAGACATGCATCTAAAAAGAACTAATTTATTTCCGTGTTTGCTTTGTGGTCTTGGATGAAAGTGAAACTTGAAATAACATTTGCTTTCACTGTTAAGCACAAATTTGAGGGGAAGAAACACACCTATATTCAGCCACTTCTACAGAGCTTTGCAAATTAATACAAGTGTATGTTTTGTTTTAAGTGTTATAGCCAACAAAATATAAACTGTAAAGGTATTTTTCCACAAGACTTGAACTTTAACTTGTTTATAGAAACCTGGTTTTAGTGTCCCAAGGTATGTTAAGGCTCACCCAGATCCAGTATAAACAATAGTGTTTGAATGGTGTACGCTTGATATGAGCTTGTCTCTAATAGATTGTTGAAGTGAGTCATTGGTAATATTTTGCTCCTGCTAACATCACCATACTTTGTGCTGCTCATATCCAAATAAATGATGCAATTTTTCAGTTTCTGTGTGTAAATAATAATAATAAAATGTACTAAGTTCTATAATCTCTCTGTTACCTCTATAGTTTTTAAACATTAAAATTGTGATCAAAACTACTGTTGGAGCCATATTTGTTCTTCCAGAGGGATGACTATAAATCATTGTAATGCCTTGAACAGCATGTGCTGCCTGCTCTTATGCAAGTATTTTCACTGAATGCAGGGCATGCAGCTCTTGCAAAGCCAGCTATATTAGACTCAGTGCAGTATATAGCACAAAACACCGGCAGATATGCTTCAGAGCATTAATGTAAAGTTTCTGGCACGCCTATAAGAGAAACCTGAAGCCAGGGTATATGGTCACCACAGGCTAGTGTGGCTCAAGATTATGGTATATCATAGTGCTTGTTTCTACCTACTTCTTAAGACCATCCAAATGCTTGCCAGTGTGTTACACAGTCAAGTCAAGCAGTTTAGCTTGAAGTGCTGCTGTTAGAGTTAGGCACCAGTTTGGTATCTAAACTCAAGCCTGAAATAACTAAAGCCCTGTCAGATCTTCTCTGTTACGGAAGCAAAAGATGTTAGCAGATGGATGAGGAGGCTGCCTGAGGTTAGTAGTATCTTAGACCTCTGTCCAAGCCTTAAAAGGTCTGAAAAATGCTAACTTTTTGCTTTTGACTACCAGTTTTACTAGTGCTCAGGTTGTAGCAACCAGTATAGAAGAATGACCTCTTGGCTAGAGTCTCAGCCATATGCCTGAAGAGGTCACTTGGCTGAACAGGGTGAGTACAGATAACACCTCGGTGGCACAGCTCCTCGAGGCCCTCTGCAGGAGAAGTGATGGAAGGATTTATGTACCGAGGATCCTTGGCAAACTTTTGTCCAGTTCCCCAAGAGCAGGGAAGTGTCACAAAGCCATAATCCCAGGAGCACAGAGGTACAAACTTCTGCTCTGACTAGATCTAATAGCCTCTCTGTTCAGCATATCATTTGCACTCACTTCTCTACCCAGACAAAGCTTTCCTAGCTCATAGCCATACCTTAAGACATAAGGAGCATGCATTGAAGGAAAAAAGAGAAGCTATAGCTCTTTTTTTTTCCCCCTTGCTTGCAAAACCAACAACAAATATCTGTCACCTTCTGGAGCACAGTCTGACAGTTTCACCTGAAGTTCACCTAAAACCATGCAGCCAAAGGAAAGAAACAACAACCTTTCCAGCCGCACACCTCAAACTTTGGCTTGGTGTGGTCTTCTTGTATTCCCAAAGTCAGCCAGATCTCTAAGTTCATCTGACTAGTCCTTACTTGGAGGTGGAAACAAAACGTTAAATTACTATTTCCTAGGGCAAGGCATGCAGCTGTGTCTGAAGAAAGAGCTTCCAGGATCCCTTCCAATTGCTAACATCCTGTGATGCCATATGATTCAAGTGGGGTCCTACTTTGACTTAAATTCATGTGAAATTGCACTTAGTCTTCAGATTGAAGACCAGTTTCAGGCTGCTGCTAACTCACATTCCCTGGTATGCTAAGAGCTGGAAGTAAGCACTGAGACCAACTTTAAGAAATGTGGAGAAAGTGGAAATTATTATATGAGCAGGGGCAAGTGATATATCCACTTCCAGCTTTTCTAAACACAAACCCACAGCAAACTGAACATGGGTTTTGCTTCCTACAACCAGCTGTCCTCAGACCCATAGCAGCATAACACCACCACTTGCTTTGCAGTTGATGGTGTTGGCAATCTCTGGTTGAAACACTGACTTCTTAATGCAGATTCCAGTGCGGTTTGAGAGAAGTTTTCAGGCAGCCTGGCATCTGAGTTTTGCAAACATTAACTGCCATGCATTTATCTTTCAACTACAGTTACAGAAAATGGAGGCTCTTAAAGCTGCTAATTGCCATGGCACTGGCAAGGGATGATGCTGCTCGCTCAGTGTGCCTCAGCCTTGACTCAGCTCACTGCTTGATAAACATGAGGCTATTTGGGTTCTTGGAAGAAGGCGTAGTTCAGTTGAAGCTTAGGAGCCAGGAAAGTAAATCATGATGGCCTGGGGTGGCACACACCAGCCCTGTCTGAGAGCAAATCTGCAGAGCAAAGCCACCTTGTGAGGCTGATGGTGGCACCCAGCTGCTATGGGTCCACAGAGGCTGCTGCCCTGATAAAATGGAGGGAAAAGTATCATTAACAGGAGTCTGAACATACTGCAGAGACAAGTGCCATATCCCCTCCTTTAAAAACGTCATTTGACTTAAAGTTTCAGGCTCTTTCCCCAGAGGTAATTAGGTGCCCCTCCTCCTCCCTGGTATGTCCCCTTGGGAGAGTGCCCAGTGGTCATCAAATGTTAAGCACTGTCCTCTTGCCAGTTATGAAAAGCTGGGGAAATTCACCTAGTTTTTGATGACAACCATTACCTCTGACTGCACCCTTTGAATGTACCAGGCACTGACCATGCCTGCAACAAGTCCCCATGAGCACTTCCTTCCCAAACACTTTAGGGACCCATGCTCAGTTCCCAAAAGTGATTCTTTCCAAACTCTACTGTTTTCCTAGCAGGGCTCACTTCACATATGCTTTGCAACAGCTGGACCATACTCATTACTGACTTGCCCCACAGCCTAGACAAAGCTGCTGCCATCCCCTCACCTTATTTAGAAGTTTGTTCAACCATTCCCTTTGCACAGGACTGGATGATGCACAGAGGTGTCTGACAGTGATAGAGGGGTGAAAACCAAGTACCAGATGCAAGAGCATCCATGGTCACCATTTTGCCTCTTTAGGTTTGTGCCATGAACTTGTGCTGGTGAGCAGCTGATGAGGAGACGAGGAGAGGGTCTGTTGGCCAGATGCCCCACCAGCTGCCAGGAACCAGCCCTCCAGAGCTCCTGAATGTGCAGTGTGCTGCAGAGATGCAGGAGCCAAGCACAGAGAGGATAATAAAGCAGTTGTTCTACACCAGGTAATTGGAAGAGAACAAAGCAGAGTTAGGTGCCAAGGTATTGGGAAGTCTTATGATAACAAAGAAACTCATGAAGAGGGTGGAGAAATTTTTATGATGTGAGATCAGATTAATGACCTGTACAACAGCTGCACTAAACCCAGCAGCATACAGATGCTACAACATTTGTAAAACACACTTCTTCAAACCACAACCAAAGCCTGTAATTTACTAGGATGTTACACACACACACACACAAAAAAAAAAAAGAAAGAAAATTATAGGTTCCCTGACAAAGCCAGTTCTTGCAGACTCCAAAGTCTTCTCATGCTTGGTGAAGGCAACAATTCCCACTAGTATTTCTTACATGAAAGCTGGATCTCCTATTAATTTTCAGATACCAATTATAGATAACCAGAGAAGTACCAGATGCTTAGAGAAACAACTTTCCTGACATAACATGGAATTATACATCTCTCACAATTAGATCATCATAAAATGAAAGGAAAACAGGCATCAGTCTGCCGTTCCTGCATGCAATAGCGTTTAAACAATGAGCACAGTCTCTATTACTACTGCTGGCAGGCCTCCAGCAGCACTTTGAAAAGGCAGTGTGGCCTCCCTGTAAGTTGATAAAAAAAAAAAAATCATGTTGAGCAACAGGCACAGGAACATTCAAGCCTTTGTTAAATTTTGACTTGAGGAGAGCACTAATTGGCATCTTTCCGGGCAGAATAAACAGGGTCAACTTCTCCGTTTTCCAGAGGCAGATTCATTTAACCAGAATCTCACAGTCCCTCCAGCTAATGGAATAAAACCCAGGACTGAGGGTTCTGAGAGATGCACAAATTCTTTGTTTTCTTAAAGAGTTCTGGTAGTGAAATAATCCAGCTCAGCTGATGAAAAAGCCAGAATGAGTCCTAGCTGTGCTGATGGCTTCAACACACTTAGTATGGCTATAGAAGCATCTTCACACAGGATGCTATTGCCTAGAGTAAGATGTGATTGCTGGCTTCTACCATTCAGGACCAACCAATTCCAGAGGGGAGGGGACAGTCTCACCTCTGCTCTGGGCCAAAGAATAAAGAATGGCCTATAATCTTTTGTACAGGGCTGCTGGTGCCTGCCAAGATGCAGAGTGCTCTCTAGGGACTGGGAAGTATGCTCAGAAACATGCATGACACATAATTCTATTCCTTTGTCCAGTGCTCCAGCTTGTCCTTGTCTGCTTCAGATTACACCAGGACCAGAGCTTTTGGTGGGACCCATGATCTGAAAAGCTGCAAGGAGGAATTTCCTTCTCATGACTGACCAGAGCAAGAGCCCACCAAGTAGAGGATGAAACCATGCGGTTTGCAAATCCCATGCAGGCAGTTAGAGCACTGAGCAAGTGGGATGGCACTACAACATGCCAGGCAACACACATCACCAACACCTTGACTTCTCTGAGAACAATCTCACTATGCTAAAAGAAAGGACAATTATAAATCAGCTCATTCAAGTAAGAATGTGGCTATATTTATACTACAGCCCTCTATTCAGCACAGGAGGCCACCAGTCCTGTTTACTTCAGAAATAACCTGTACTTTATCTGAGGGCATCTGAACACCTCTTTGAGGGTTCAGGATAGTTGTCTAAAATTGAAAAGTTTTTCTTTATTTTGGTACTTACAAACAGTCCAGATGCCAGGAAACGAAACAGGTCAAAGCAAATAGCTAGAAAACACCTCTTGCAACACGCTCTGCACCTACCCACCTACCTCAGAGAAAACATCACGGTTAGCACAGTTGACCAATGAAAACAACACCCACAAAGACCAGGATTCATCAAAACTGACCCTGAGAGACACACTTTTTACAAGAGGACAGACAAGACAAGGGCATTTACCCACAAGAACATAAAGTGTTTCAAATCCCACTATTTAATAGGTGCAGCCTCAGTGGATTCCCGTAAGTGCTTCACCAAAGGCAGTACTGTTTCAGCAGACAGCAGGTAACACCTCTGTTACTTTGCTGGGGAAGTATTAACTGTGGAATGTTCTATGGCTCAAAAGTGCAAAAGAGATTTGAGGTACCCTTGCCACGGATCTCCCCAGCAAATTTTCAATCCCAGGGACCTTCCATGAAGATCTGGATGAGTCAAAGGCTAGTCAAATCCACAGTCTAGTCACAAAAGACCAGAATAGTCTAGAGCACCTACACACAAATGCTGTCATTTTGGAAAAACTTAGAGTTAATTAATGGCTCACAAGAATGTCATTTAGAGTGCCAGTTTTTATGAGCAAAGAAATATAGCACGAAGATCTTGAGTTGGCACAGAGTTTATTTCACAAAGGTCACTCACTAACAGTCACCACAGACTGGTAGGAACACTGCTGAAAAAGACTAGATTAATCTAATAATTAGATACACAGAGCTATTCAGAATCACAGAATATATCTGGCTAGAAGAGCAAGATCATCCAGTCTAACCCTCAACTTATCATGGAAAGGTTGACACTAAACTATGTCCCTAAGCACCAATAGGCTTTGCAGCAGTACTGCCTACTATAGAAAACACATAAACACATTGCTCTTAAGTCCAGTGAAACTGGGTCACCAAAAGTAATTCCTCCTGCACTGCTGTTTTGTATCTGGACACTGAGAAGCTGAAGTGTTACTCCTGTGTACAATCTTCTGATGATGTGTGGCACAAATCCACCTCACTCAGCAACAAAATGAAAGGCAACCATAAGCCATGGAACTCACAGCACTTTTCACAGAGTTAGGTCTGGGATAAGACAGATACCCCATGCTTTTCTTCCACGTCTGAAAAAAACAATAGTCATACCACAACACTAATGTGTGTGTGTCAGGTAGCAGCCCACACGCTGCTTGTGACAGCCTTAACCTATCTGCAAGATACCAGGTGCCTCTAGCTTTTCTTGCCTCAAGTCAGCAGCTGGTTCTTTTAGAACTGTCATCCATCTCAGCTGCTTTACAGCCACAGGAGTTTAGTAGACCCCATAAAGAGATACTCCAGCAATCTGCACATCACCTGGGAAGCCCAGAAGTGGAGTAAGAGGAAGAGGTTGAACACAACCTTAATACTGGTTGAAGTAAGGAAAGACTGACAGAGGGTCAGGAAGGTTTGTGTGAAAATACAGGTCCCTTGATGAGCCATGCTTTCAGTTTTAGCAATGTGTTACTCTCAGCCTTTTCTCAGGAGCTGCTGTTTCTCAGGAGAGAGTCTCAAACTGCACCTAATGCACAGCCAGTCAAGATAGCAAAGTCTCTGTTCAATGTGTTCTGCAAAAAGGCACAAAACAGTGTATTCTGCAAAAGGAGAAAGTGTCCACAAGAGACATAACACCTCCTCAGAACCGGTCAGGCAAGATCATAGTATCATAGTACCATAGTATCAGTCAGGGTTGGAAGGGACCACAAGGATCATCTAGTTCCAATCCCCCTGCCAAGGGCAGGGACACCCCACACTAGATCAGGCTGGCCAGAACCTCATCCAGCCTGGGCTTAAACACCTCCAGGGATGGGGCCTCAACCACCTCCCTGGACAATGCATTCCAGGGCTTCACTACTCTCATGGTGAAGAACTTCCTCCTCACATCCAGCCTGAATCTCCCCACCTCCAGCTCCTTTCCATTCCCCCTAGTCCTGTCACTACCTGATATCTTGAGAAGTCCCTCCCCAGCCTTCCTGTAGGCCCCCTTCAGATACTGGAAGGCCACAATAAGGTCACCTCAGAGCCTTCTCTTCTCCAGACTGAACAGCCCCAACTCTTTCAGTCTGTCCTCATAGGAGAGGTTGGTCAGAAAGTCTATTCACCTGCTGTACTACATATAAGGGCCTTGAGGAGGACAGGGGAGAATAAGGCAGCTCATCTTATTTGTAACTCCCTTTTTTAATGTTTTTGTCCTTTTCTGACTGACTCAGACTCTGCTCTGTGGTTGGATTTTCAGTGTCAAAACATGAGCAATTTGAATGCATTTTAGTAATACTATTGTTCATAATATTGTTTCATTTTTATAATAGCTTAAAAATGCATGTTGTTTGTACTCTTAGAATGTTCATTCCCTCTGCTTTTGTTGTGAATGTGTGCTTTTACAAAGATCCTGAGCATTTTCAGGTACCTCCACTCTCCCCCTTGCCCAGGTGGTGTAGCCATAGCTGGATTTTCCTGTGGGCTGCCTAGACCGGAGGGTCCCTTTTCCCCTACATTAGAAAGGCCCAGGGAACCTCACTTCACCTCACTCTCTGCCTGCCTGCCCTTAGGGTTCAGGAATACAGGGCAGAGTCAGCTTCTCGGGCCCAATCTGAGAATCCCAAACCCCATGAGAGCACAAGTAACTCACTGCATGTGCCAGACAATCACTGAACCATTCCCAGTTTCATGGGTCTGGTGCTAGGACTGACTGTCATCCATCCCATTCTATTCTGGATACAATAAACCCATTTTTCAGTCATTGCCTTTCTGCTTTTGAGGCACCACCAGCAGCCTAGCTCCTGTAATGCTGAAAAGAGCAATGTGCTCACACCCATAACTACCTACATTGCCCTTTTCCTGGTACTGAGCTATCCTCTCCCTGCAAGGCCAGTGACCCATTCAAGGGTTCATGCTGCTGCACCATAACACAAGCAGTATCAATGATGCTTCCATTTGGTACCTGTACTTAGGAGACCTTGATATCACAACAATAATAATGATAAAACAAATATCTACAGCTTCCATGATGTCTTTGTAATAACTGAGAACCAACACAAACATTATTCTAGCATCATCCAAAGAATTCTGTAGTAAATCTTGGTCCTGTATGGAAAATACATCAACAAATGAGAAATTCTACAATAGTTTTCTTGCTGTTTAACAGAACAAACTTTGCCAGAAGCTTTTTAACTGCAGTCCAGTGGATTAGTGATACTCAATGTGTTTCATAAACCCAGCAAAATTCAAATGCAATAGAGATCAAGTTAAGGGGTGTTCACTGGATGCCCTTACATAAGAGAAACCACAGAAGATTATTAATCCCAGGCCTGTAGAAGTTAGCCAATACAGCTTTCTGGCCACAGCAAATGACAACACACAATTGATACTAGGCTGAAGACCGGCAGAAGATCTGCTAACGCCACAAAGGAGTTGGCTCTCCTCAGTTGTCTTAGCTGTGCCTCCTGCAGTTTGTTATAACATCACTCACACATGGAAGCAGATGGCATGCTACATATCAATTTACTATGCCACTCTTTCACAGATCTTTTTTTCAGCTCTGTCTGTGCATATTTATTCAAAAAGGGAACCATATGATCCCTGTGAGGTAGTTTATAAAGAATTGTATATTTACAGTAGCAATTGAAAGCAGAGTCACGTGTCTACCTTCAGGAAGACAGCTTAAAGTAGCTGGGTACTATAGGGTTCCTCAGTACAGCATGGAGGTATGCAATGAATAATTAAACAGGAATTGATTGCATATGGCCTTCATGATTGCATTTGTTCTGCTGCTGCTGCAAAACACAAGGTTCCTAATCAGAGCTGGTCGAAGAGAGATGAGGCTGTACATGCTCAGAAGGCTTTGCCTTCATCCATCATTTGCAGACTGGAGCAATGATCCCATGTCCCTGCTCTGCTAGGGGTTGGATATAGCTCTGGTAATGGACAGCCTAGCAAAGATTGTGCTGTCTCACCAGGAGTTCCTCCTTTTCTTCATCCTTGAAATCTGCAGGGGCTGGTTGGAACACCTAGTTCAGCCCTCCAGCAGTTTTCCAGCTGAAGGAAAACTGGTTGGAGAAAGCATATATTTAGCTAGCATGACTTCCCTAACCACTCAGGAATAAAGGCTCCTGCAAGTGACTGCTGCATTAGTGCATCTTTCTGCATGCCCTTCCTCCTTGTGCACCCATTGACCATACCTTATTTCAGTCTCAGCCAAGAGCAAATTTACTTTAAGACAAAAGTCTGTCTGAAGAAAAGTCACTAATGTGAAACACCAACCTTTTTCAAGGAGGTAGTGACTGAATTAGGGGTCACTCCAGCCCCCCTCAAATATTTTCAGCACTGCCTTAGTCCTAAAGAATGAAAAACAAAACTGCATCTCGTCCAGTACCAAAGGAGGGTGTGAAAGGTCAGACGTCTTAGATGTTTGGTCTACCCAATAGGGATAAGTTGCCACAAGAGCACAGTTCATGGTTAGGTCAATATATAAGAGCATATTTTTAAGAAGTGCCTCAACTTGTTATTACTGGCCCAGTCAGTGAGAGCCCTCTCACAGAGAGTTCAATATCTCTTTAAGGGCTTAACTGGGGACACTGGAATAAACATAGAATCATAGAAGCACAGAATTGTTTTGCCCCTGATCCCCTAATCCCACACCTTCAGCATGACATCTGGTCTCCTTTGGTCCAATTCCTACCTTACTCCCCACGCCTCCGGCACGATGCTTTTTGTGTCCCTGAGAAGTAATACCAGATAAGAATGAAGATAAAATTGATTCAATCTAGGCAGCAATGTTACAATTTTCTTTATTTTCCATTCTCTGTAGCATGCAGTTCTGATTGGTAATGAGATTTGCTTTTCATCACAATCCTCCAGGTTGATGCCTAAGAGGGCCGTGATTTACCAAGCTGGAAGGCAGGATTAGGTGGGTTATGTAAGCAAGAGAGCAAAATCAATCATGAGCAAAATTTAGACTCATTCTAGTGTTGTGTTAAACCCTGTCCTCTTCCTTTCAATTTGAGGAGAAAAATTGAGAGATCGGTACAATGATTTGAGAAGTGGCTTTTGTGCACTGTCCCTCCTACTCCTTTCCAGCTTGGCTGCTCACACTGCCAGCAGCTGCTGCCATCTTCTGCTTCAGTTATACAGCATGTTCATCAGTACCACATGCAGCAAGCTGTGCCAATGAGCTTCTCTCACACAAGGATGAAAGAACAGTAGTATCACATGAACATGCAGTCCCAGCTGATTAAGTGTGCTCCTGGTTCAGCAATCAGTGGATCTAGATTTGGGCAAGGCAATGGTTTGCCCACGGAGCATATGGTGACCATGGGGACAAGCACAGGCAGCCCTAAGCTCTCCAAGGGTGACCATGGGGATGGCAAACGTGGGAAATGGAGAAGGCTGGATTTGCAGCAGTGCAGAGACCTCTCAAGACTTCAGAGATGTCAGGCCTCTGTGATGCCCCTGTTGTTTGCCTTAGGAAACCTACAAGAGGCATTGTCTGGAACTGCCATGGTGTCACCATTTGGTGAGGTAGTTACAACATGAGGGCAATGAGGACTGTCTGCCTGCATCCCTACCACAGCTGACAACCGTGCTGCCCTTTCCTATGCATCAGGTAGACCACCCTGAAAAAGCTGCTGTGGCAGTGTAAGCCACCCAGCAAGGTCTCAGCTGGTATTTTCCCCACTGCTGGAGGTAAGCATTTTACCCATTTTCATTATTTTAAAAAGCAAGAAAGAAGTTTTTGTTTCCATTGTTTTATCATCCAAGCTTGACAACCACACTGTTCACAGTAACAGAGTTAAATTCAGACTAATATATTTCCATTGTCACAGAATCACCAAGGTTGGAAGAGACCTCAAAGATCATGAAGTCCAACCTGTCACCACAGACCTCATGACTAAACCATGGCACCAAGTGCCACATCCAATCCCCTCTTGAACACCTCCAGGGATGGTGACTCCACCATTTCTGTGGGCAGCCCATTCCAACAGCTAACAACTCTCTCTGTGAAGAACTTTCTTCTCACCTCCAGCCTAAACTTCCCCTGGCGCAGCTTGACACTGTGTCCTCTTGGGCAGCCCATTCCTGCCTCCACAAATAATAAACATCAATATAAGCACAAACAATAACACATAACTATAAATACAAATAACAACACATAAATATAAATAAACAAAGGCTCCTAATGATAAACATGAGCACAGGACTGCTCTGAATTTCCAAACTGAAACAGCTGTAAAGATCTGGCTGTGAGTGGCCACATCAGCAGTTCAAACTAGGACATCCCCTTAAATGCTCCAATGCAATGCTCATTGCTGAAAAAGCTCCTGATGATAAAGCTGATATAAAAATAAGTAATTTTTTTTTTGCCTAAACCAGTTTACTGTGATAAAATGAGCAAGTAGAATCAACATAAAAGACTGCATTTTCAGAAGTGTTGTTGCTTCATATAACCTAAAATATTACTGGTTTAGCAATACCTTTAAAAGTAGGGGCTCATTTTTCAAATATATAAGATGAGATAGTACACTGATGCAAGTAAGAAATTCACTGACTTCATCAAAGCAGCTTTAATAATTGTTAAATGACAAACAGATCCAATAGTATCTGTCCTCTATTTTTAGCTTTACTCCAGAATTCCCCATTGTCCCTGACATAGTAGAAATGACACCTTCCACAAAGACAAGAAATTCATTGACTTCACAGTCTAAACAAGCCATTGTTAAAACAAATGGAAATCCCTTCACTCTTAACAATAGTGAGTCAGATGGATCTGACCTCTGTGGGTGGGACTTCAATTATGTCTGCTGAGTTTAAGAAAGTACAGTATTGTAATAATATTATTCATTGCATACCAAGAGTTCCATCAAAGGCTTTACAATCCCAGGAAACGATGCACATCCTCACTTACAGCACTGCTAAAGTGCTAAATATGTCCGGTCATATAAAGCTTGAGCCTGTGAAAGTTTTGGCATTGTCACTCCACAACATCTCCGCCCGTCCCTTTCCCTGTGGGACAGTCATTGTGCTCAGTCACAGCTTGCCCACTCTAAAAATTGGTAACTGGGATAAAATCACAGCAAAACCAAGTGGTATTTCTGCTGTACAATGCAGTGTTTGTGAGGGGCGGGAAGGAAGGGGGTGAATAAGTGGTTATGTGGCAGGGAAAGCCAGGGATAGCTAATTTATAGGCTGCAGAGGACAGAAGGACTGTTGGAGAGAGGGAGATTGCAACGTGACATAAAAGTGGCGTCTCTGAAGAGCCTGCAGTCTCTGCTAGCCAGCTGGGTTATGCATTGGAGTTTCCAGCCAGCCAACTGCTCTCTCCAAGGGTGTCGTGCTGCCACCTACTGCTGAGGGGTCCGGCTCAGAGCTGAGGGCAGCAGTGAAAAGATCCATCATAGAATCATAGAATTATAGAATTCTTAGGGTTGGAAGGGACCTCAAGGATCATCTAGTTCCAACCCCCACGCCATAGGCAGGGACACCTCACACTGGGTCAGGTTGCTCAGAGCCACATCCAGCCTGGCCTTAAAAACCTCCAGGGCTAGGGCTTCTGGAGCAAACAGACCTCAGCATTTCCTTCAAATGAAGTGGCTAATCGATACTTGCTTGATAATGATTTTAAAATTAG
The DNA here is from genome assembly GCF_014839835.1 of Dryobates pubescens. Classification (NCBI taxonomy): domain Eukaryota; kingdom Metazoa; phylum Chordata; class Aves; order Piciformes; family Picidae; genus Dryobates; species Dryobates pubescens. The sequence goes on along the minus strand of NC_071657.1, from coordinate 127,894,077 downwards.
TTTCATTCCAGTGAACAGAAACCTCGTCCAAAAAGAGTTACTGCAGGGATCCTGTTGGGCTGCTGGAAATGTAGGATGCTACTAATCAGTTATGCTTCTTACTCACAGCTGATCATGCCCACAGAAAATACCACATCCGTATTGGGACTCATAAGATGTGCTGAAATGTTTTTTTCAGGTGGAAATTAGTCACAATGTTCAAGCATCTCTACAAAATTAAACTTTTCTTCTAATCTTGTATTTTTGTTGCAGCAATTGGGTCTGCAGCTGAGGTCCTGTGCCCACTGGCATTTGCCTTTTGTTGTGGTTGGGTTTTGGGAGTGGGGTTGTGTGTGCTATCTACATCAAGGTCTACTGATCACTTACGTCTGTGAGTTATCAAGCAAAAAAAGTACCAGCGGTGTGGGAGGCAGAATCTCTTCTCCCAAAGCCAGGAGGATCACTTCTTAGCATGCTTTGGCATTCCTCTCCTCAAATCCAGCTCCACCTTGTGGTTAGCTGAGTTACTTTGCATCTTCTACAACTCCAGTGGTGTAACAGCTGCTTGGTGGCTGCTTTGCAAGAGCTGCCCCAGGAAAGTTGTCTGAAGAGGCTTCCCAGCTACTCATCCTGACTCTCATTTGTAGAAGAGTCCCTATTCAGAGCAGATTTTGCATCATCTGTGATTCTGTTTCTCACAATTAACTAAGTAATTAAAGCCTAAGAAAATATGGACACTTGTAATTAGCATATAGACAGGGGGTTTCCACTTAAAATTTTCAGGGATTATTAACCAGTCTAGAGTTGATTGAAGATCCATGTTTTCCCTCTAAAGATTAAATATCTGATTTACTAAAATTGGTGTAGAAATCTCCACAAACTATTGCCCCAGAAAGTGTTCCCAGGAGCTGAGGGGTGCTATGTACAAGCTGACTGAGAGGAGTTGTGCCCCTGCCACATACAAGCCCAAGGGCCCAGCTCACTCCAGGGTCACTTCAGGGGTAGCTGCTCCATGAGCAGCTCCATGGTTTTGAGAAGCAGCATGGGAGGACTGTCCACCCCTCCCTCCACGTAAAAGGGAACATCCAGAAGATGACAGCTGCCAGATGGGTGGCAAGTGGAAGGAACAGAATAATTGCCCTCATGGGCAGCAGTGCCATCCAGGCTCCCAGCCTCCCACGTCAGCTGATATGTTGATGCTGCGACAGGCATCAAGGAAATGCTGCCCTTGCAGGGCCAGAAAATGTTCAACATATCTAACAACAGAGGGGTTGGCTGAACATGGAGCACCCATCACATCTTTTTTGGAGAGGTGCAGGCTCAGTGCTGGCACTCATTTTTATTTAAAAAGTACAACACTTTATTTGGAGTCTCTTTAGCATTTCTATAATAGACTTTAAAACAGCTGGAAGAAGCTGGTAGGGCAACAATAAACACCCTTACACTATGTGCTAAACATGTTCCTTTTGAGCAGTGTACCCCAATACTTGAAACATAAGGTTTGTCACACCTCAGGTATGCACTCAGCCACACTTGTAGTGTTGAACTGAACAAGTCACTACTGACTCCTCATATCAGCTTAGTGTTATTAATAGCTAAAAATAAATATAATGTGCTCCCTCAGCAGAAATGTGAGTTTCTTTTCTGTTGAAACTTCTTAACATTCCTTCTCACTAACCTGGGAGGATGGCATTTATGTGACCTACTTAGCTCTCTAGCCTACCAATTCAGAAATGTATAAAGTAGTTAATTTCATTTGATCTCATCAGTGTGTGCAAAAATCTGAAGACAGAGTACAAAGAGGACAGAGGCTCTTTTCAGTGTTGTCACAAGGCAAGACCCAAGGTGGTGTGCACAATGTGAAACACAAGAGGTTCCCTCTGAATATCAGGAAACACTTTTTCACTGAAAGGTGACCAAGCACTAGCACAACTTGCTGAGGGAGGTTCTGGTCTCCCTCTTTAGAAATATTCAAAACCTCATCTGGATATGGCCCTGGGCAGTTACAGAATCACATAATGTCAGAGGTTGGAAGGGACTTCCAGAGATCATCAAGTCCAACCCCCCTGCCAAAGCAGGATCACCTAGGGTAGTCCGCACAGGAATGCATCCAGGTGGGTTTTGAAAGCCTCCAGAGAAGGAGACGCCACAACCTCCCTGGGCAGCCTGTTCCAGTGCTCTGTCACCCTCACGGCAAAGTTTCTCCTCATGTTGAGGTGAAATCTTCTATGTTCAAGGTTGTATCCATTGTTCCTTGCCTTATTACTGTGCACCACTGAAAAGAGATTGGCCCCCTCCACTTCATACCCATCCCTCAGATATTTATAGACATTGATCAGATCACCTCTCAGTCTTCTCAAGACTAAACAGCCCCAGGTCTCTCAGTCTCTCTACATAAGGAAGATGCTCAAGTCCCCCAATCATCCTCGTGGGTCTCTGTTGGACTCTCGCCATCAGATCCCTGTCTCTTCTGAACTGGGAAGCCCAAAACTGGACACAATACCCCAGGTGTGGACTCACCAGGGGAGAATAGAGGGCGAGAAGAACATCCCTAGACCTGCTGGACACACTTTTCTTGATGCACCCCAGGATACCATTGGCTCTCTTGGCTACAAGAGCACATTACTGTCCCAGGGAGAACTTGCTGTCTACTAGGCCCTGCTTGAGCAAGGCAGGGTTGGACCAGACAGCCTCCAGAAGTCCCTCCCAACCTCAATCATTCTGTGACTCTGTCTGATAAACATACAGATACACAGCCATCCTGTATGGGTCACATGGACATATCCAGTATCAAAAGCTCACACAGCCCATGAAGGGCAATCGCTCACTAAGGAGTTGCTGTGGGCAACAAGGGCAGTTACCTGCAGACACACTGCCTAAACAGGTCTATGGTAACAGCAGGGTGTTGGGGGAAGAAGATAGCTAAGACAGTGTTGGTTCCCTTGACAGCTGGCTAACTGGGCTTGATAGCTCACATGCCTTCTAATTTCTGACATTACATGACAGTCACAACCCAGTCACTCTTAGGGATCAGGTTATCTCTTGGGTCCATTGACAAGACATGTTTTCCTTTCAGGCAGTATTCCAAAATGTGTCTTTCACCTGTGTCCCATGAGCCTCACTTGGGGGACATGTTCATATGGTGGCAGTCCCACTGTTCCCCTACAAAGGGCTGAGAGCGGCAGGAATGGCAACCCCACAGCATATGGTGTGCCCCACGGCTCAGGGGCCCTGAGACTGCAGGATGAGGGGCATCAGAAAGTGTCTGGCCCACTTAATTCCTTTTGGCGAGGTTGCCTCACTATTTCTCATTATTGTTTACAAGGATAAAAGGTGCTTACAGTTTGGGGTTGATTTTTAGTGTTTTAAATTCAAAAAACTAAGGAACTTTCAGGTGGAAAAAGCCCCAGTGGGAAAAAAATCATAGCTTAAATGCTGGAAATAATTTTTTTCATGTAACCACAGGAGAACAAAAAAAATCCCACCCAACAGTCTAGAAAAACTTCAAGGCATGTGATGATGAACCTAGGAAATAATCATATTTGTGCTTAGTTTTACCTCCTGTGAGTAAACTCAGCAATTCAACAAAACTCCTCAGAATGAAGAAAGCTAAGCACCTCCCCCAGTCCAGCCCAGATGGTGGCTGCATGAGATTGAGCACCATAGCATTAACAACTCCTCCACCTAGCTGTCTTTCCCCATAATGTCAACCCAAACAGCTGCAGACAGAGGCTCCTTCAAGTGTTATTTTGGGGGAAGTGCCAGAATTCATTTATTTCAACAGACTTTTTGAACATACTGTACTACTATTCTTAGAGTGTATTAAGTGAGGTGTTATTTTTAGTAGAGTGGATGCCTAGTTCTTGTTTTGGGTAAAAATATCATTTATTATGCACTAAAAATACACCAGCCATATTACATGTGATTAGGGGTGCCCTGATTAGTGAGTCTGCCACGAAAAAATGTATTTGTTAGATAGCAAACAGCACTTCAGTTTGTATTGGACCATTAGCTAGCAACCTCATGGGTGATTCTACTGCTGTTTCTGGGTGATCAGATGGGGATTACTGCCTAGGGACTGTCATAACATAGCCCAGGTTGCGTGCAGTAAATCACCAATGTCCAAATCTTGTTACCAACATAAAGCATTTGATAAAGTACAAAGCTAAATGACTCTTTAGAAAAGCTGATGATGGTGGTTGGCACTGATGTAATTCATGTGAGCTATACAGCAAATAATCTGAAGTCTGCAATGACATTTTTTAAAGTTATGGCCAAGTTTTGCTCTCATTTTAGCCACTTGGATAATTGCCTATTGTGCTTGGGACTTGACATTTGCTGTATGCATTTAAAGAAACATAACACAACTCTAAAACTAATTCATAGAAGTTAACAGAAGAAATGGTCTGGAGGTCCTGTGAGAAGGTGCCCAGTCCCTCAGAGTTGCTGCCTCAGAGCAGCTCCTCTTTCCACTTGCGTGACACTGAGCTACACTTCTGTCTTCTGCCTTCTCTGAAGAAGATCCATACAACCAACACAGGAAATCAACAAACCAACTTGGCAGGCTCAGACTTACTGAAAAGATGAAAGGAGGTGTTTCAAAACAGCAATGATTGAGTAGCATCATCCTTCCTTGTCACCACCTCACCAATTCTGACAACTCTACCCAAAGTGACCATGGATCATCCGCCCTCTCTGGGTATTTCCAACAAGCTTTGTTGACTCAGGTAGAGCAATCAAATCAGGTATTACCATCTCTATAGCTATCTGCTTTTCCCTTTTGCTGATGGTTACCACTACATAAGAGGCAACAGAATCAATGTTTCAAACTGCAGAGTATATGTATGTAAAGCACCATCAGATTAGAATTTATTGATTTTTTGTGTGTGGTGGGTTTTGCTTCCTGAAATGGAAACCTTCAGGAGAGGGGCAGACTACACAAGGGAGGACTGTTTCTTGGTATGAACAGATAGGCATTTTCTAGAGACACTGTTCTACACTATATTCTTTAACTTCTCTTGGATCACAACTAGATGGCATGGCAGGTTGAATTTCACAGATTCCTGATCAACCTCCAAGTTACTGCCATTGTTAAATCATGTTATGGATACAGACCTCCTCAACTAGGGGAATAGCAACTGAAAGAGATTTTGAGAAGTATTCAAAACCTTCAGAAGGGCAAATGACACTGCAAGACTCAAAATGCTGAGCATCTCAGGAAGAAAAATATTTCAAGCTAGGTTTTTGGGGGTTTGGGGGGGGTTGGGTTTTTTTCTAAGCACCTTTGAACTGTAGTAGTTAACCAGTACTTTGGAGAAAGTCTGTGCTAAAGATTTAGCATTTTACATTAAATGCTAAATGCCCTCCAGAGAAGGGCAACAAAGCTGGTGAGGGGTTTCGAGCACAAGCCCTATGAGGAGAGGCTGAGGGAGCTGGGGTTGCTTAGCCTGGAGAAGAGGAGGCTCAGGGGAGACCTTATTGCTCTCTACAACTACCTGAAGGGAGGTTGTAGCCAGGTGGGGGTTGGTCTCTTCTTCCAGACACCAGCACCAGAACAAGAGGATATAGTCTCAAGCTGCACCAGGGGAGGTTTAGGCTGGATGTTAGGAAGAAGTTCTTCATAGAAAGAGTGATTGGCCATTGGAATGCTCTGCCCAGGGAGGTGGTGGAGTCACCATCACTGGAGGTGTTTAGGAAAAGACTTGATGGGGTGCTTGGCGCCATGATTTAGTTGATTAGATAGTGTTGGATGATAGGTTGGACTTGATGATCTAAAGGTCTCTTCCAACCTGGTCTATTCTATTCTATTCTATTCTAAATATATAGGACCCTTCTAGAGTAAAACCAGAAAAGGCCAAAGAGTGTTCCTAACCTCTTGAAGTTAAATAAGGAAGATCAGACAAATCAATCCACCCTTATGTGTCATGAAAAAAAAAAAAAATCAACTAATGAACCTTCTGTATCTATTTAAAAAATAACATCTTTCAGATATTCATCTGAGTGAAAAAGTATTGATTCACATGGCACAAAGCTACTAAATTGCAGTGTTATAGTTTTCTCCAGTATGGTTCAGACTGTATAAGCTCTTGATAGATGAGATGTTTTCACCCCTTATGGTAAACAAAAAGAAGGGGGGGGGGAAAGGTAGGCTAGGAACACTGTTTTACCAGCTTATTGATGTGAGACAGTGCTGGTATGCAGCAGGAGCAAAACGTCCGTTTATGGAGTCCAGCTGTATGGTACAAATTATGCGTCAACATCCAAATAAAAGAATCAATGCTCCTATGTGACAGGTGTCAGAATAGTTTTATTTCATAGGGTTCCACTAGGTGCACCTAAATCATTACCTATTTTCAATAAACACATGAAGTTGAAGAAGTCAAACTCATGAATTTGCGGTGAACTACTGCTTTAGTTGAAATATTGTGAAGCTGTCAGAAAGGTGCAGTTTACTCATGCCCTCATTGATCAAGAACATTCATGAGTTTATTCCTGTCAAAAGGAAAGAAAAGATGAGACCTTACACAACATATGTTAAGAAACAGCCATTTAAAAATTCAATATATAACTATAAATGTTCTTCTTTCTACTGCCACATGGGAAAAGGACATATTGTTTTTATTCATATGCTTTTTATATCAAGATGATTATGGTAAAGCGTTTCCCAAATAGAGAGCTGAATCTATTGCAGGTACAGACTGAAACAGAACCAGAAGCACCGTCAATGTTGGCTGAGAAGGACATATCAAAAGCTGTCCAGCTGAACTGCCTATTTAGATAATATTAGATGATAAAAGACAAGGGCACTGATCTGTCATAAAAACATTAATCACCCATTATTTGAGTAAAAGTTTCTCCCTTGAGACATTCAGGATCAGACTTGATGTGACCCTGTGCGGCCTGACCTAGTTGGAGGCGTCCCTGCTCACGGCAGGGGACTTGCACAAGATAACCTCTTAAGGTCCCTTCCAACCCAAAGTAATCTGTGAATCTGTAAATAATACACATAGATTAGATAGATAGATAGATAGATAGATAGATAGATAGATAGATAGATAGATAGATAGATAGACAGACATAGATAATAAATGAAAGAGAGGCATAAAACACAGACTAGTGCTTTTAGAAAGGAGAGCATGAAAAAGCAGAAAGGGATACTCAGCATTTTGCCATTCCTGCGTCTTTGGAGACTGCAAGGATTTTGAAGAAGTGACTTAGCAGCTGCATCATGTAACACATCCTTGGGCAGTATCTGAAGCTAATCCTAATCACAGCTACAGCCTGAAGCATGCAATCCCTGGCTGTAGCTTGTAGTGCCACCAGCTCCTATTATGTACACCTTTATAATGTACAGCTTGCACTCACATTTCATGTATGGAGCAGCTGAGGGAGCTGGGATTGTTTAGCCTGGAGAAGGGGAGGCTCAGGGGAGACCTTATTGCTCTCTACAACTACCTGAAAGGAGGCTGTAGCCACCAGAGGTTGGTCTCTTCTCCCAGACAACCAGCACCAGAACAAGAGGACACAGTCTCAAGCTGCACCAGGGGAAGTTTAGGCTGGATGTTAGGAAGAAATTCTTCACAGAAAAGAGTGACTGGCCATTGGAATGGGCTGCCCAGGGAGGTGGTGGAGTCATTGTCGATGGAAGTGTTTAAAAAAAGACTGGATGAGGCATTTAGCACCATGCTTTAGTTGATTAGATGGTGTTGGGTGATAGGTTGGACTTGAGGATCTCAAAGGTCTTTTCCAGCCTGGTTAATTCTGTGATTCTGTGATGTCAAGTTGGTCTCTGGCACTTGTGAAGGACGTGTGTGACTAAGAAGTTAGGCACCGTTATGTCACTTGATGGAAATGGGTAGTTAGCAGTGTGAGATTCTATGGCTCAGTGTGAGAAGAGGCTGGTACAGGAGTAAGGAATCTTTCATTGTATTTTTGCTTATTCTGGTTATTTGCACAACTGCAAAAGACTTGGCCTCCCTAAACATTCCAGCTGTGCTCTGTTTACTCTTCCCATTATTAGTTAACTCTGCTCACTCTCATCCTTCCCTTGCTCTGTCACATGCAGTCGCAGAGCAAAACCTCTCCACCCAAAGAGTTCAAGCCCATATGTGCCTTTGATTTGAGCTTAACTTGGCTTTTACTTAGCTATGTCCCACAGATCTTCTAAGAGGAAAGGTGGTAGTTACACCCAATGCTTTCAATATTTACCTCAACCTGTTACAGCAGGTTTGAGTGAAACCAGCAAGCCTGTTCTGGGTGATGCAGAAGACCATTGCATAATGTGGTTCAGCTTAAGTCCAATGTGCTAAATTGGTTAGACAGGTCACCATCCCACAAATTAGAGCACACAATTTGGCACTAGGAAAGAATGCAGGCTATTTTTGCTAAGGACTGCACTGTTGGGTTTTTCTGTTAGAAACTGCAAGGTATGCACATACTCAACACTGGTGTTAAAAGCTCCAAGCATTTTCTGTCTTAATACTGTGAATAAATGTGGTTAGTCACAGCTCACTGTTAGAATATTTGTAAAGTGCTCCTGTGAACTCTTGGAATAATTAAAGAATGGTGTCTCCAGGACACAATAACACCCATCCCATTTCTTGCCAAGGAAACGGTATGGTTATATATTACAAATTATGGCTAATTATTTCACATCCTGTTTCCTCATAGGCCTAAACACAGGAAGCCTTTTCTTTTTCATGATATTCAATCCTGCTGTTCATAACATCTTTTATTTCCACAGTGCCACGTGTCCCAGAGGATTGCAGTCTATCTCCACAGAGCACAGTCAAAGTGTGACTATGACTTGGCATGGCAAGAGGAAAATTCTGGTCAAGACCATTATAAAATTCCTCTGATCCTCTATAAAAGGGTTGCTGCTATCAACCAAGAACTAAGAAAGTCTGGTTTTGTAGGATTCTGTTCAAGATCTTCAGCTTCAGAGCCAGAACATACTTTAACTGAACAAGAAAGTCTAAGGAACTGGTACATGGTTACTCTGTATGGAAATACTGTGAATCTGAAATGTGTGCTGCCAGATTTTATTTGATCTGATCCCATCTAGCACGTCCTTGTGAAGCACAGTTTTAACAAAGTTTAAACCAATGGGGGGGGGGGTTGTATTTACTTTACTGAATGGTAAATATGGCTGGTTCAAACACCAATAGCAGGATCCATAGTAGCTGATTAATCTCTTCTAATGAGTTAGAAAACAAAAAAAAAAAAAATCTGATCAACAAACCAACCAAAAATCCAAAGCAGAGGTTTTATAACTTTCCTTCCAATCTGGCCTGTAGCATTTATTAAAACAAATACAAGAGGGGGGAAATGAAAAAGAACAGTTGTCTATATTCTGACTCACATAGAAAAAGAAAGAAAAACAAGAGATACTTTTTCTTTAGGTGTTAGACCAATCTTTTGCATTCCCTTTGGCTAAAAAGCCTAAATCTTGACTTCATCGTTACTGTATGTTAACTCAACCCACTTACTATTATTTATAGAATATCATGCTATATTTCCAAACAATTAAGCTTGCAAGCAAAGGCACACTGCATGCAAATAAAAACCACAATATCTCAATCAAGCAGTTTTACAAAACAAGGAAAGAATGAAAATCTCTAACACTGAAATAATATCCTCAGTGCAGCCAAGTATCTAAGGCATCTTGACATACAAAACACACAGCCTGCTTACTTGGATAGATACCCATATGGCACAACTTCAAAATCAAAAATTCCCTAAAAAGCAATGAGAAGACAAGTACCAAACACAAAGACTTCAGAACACTACATTATTAGACAAATGAGCTAATCCACCTAGCTTATTGCCAGATACTTTTGGGGGGTTGGTTGTTGGTGAGGTTTTTTGCATTATATATAAACACAAGCCAAAGTTGAATTTGAAAAGCAAGCAATAATCCAAATTCACTGCTGGAAAGAGGGAGAGAGAGAGCTCCAGCACATTTCTGGAAAAATATAATTAATCAACTGATTTGCAAGTACTTTGGAGATAAGAAGATAAGCACCAAAAAGACTAATTTTTCAGGAACTTCTGATGCCAAACCAATCTTATTTCCTCTTCTAGCAAAGAAACAGGCCACCTGGATAGATCAAACAGAACACTTATATTTGATTTTAGTAGGCTGTTCAGTGCTGTTTAACCAACAAAGGAGATGGAGAAGGGATTTTAAAAGTAGATAAAAACCTGTTGCAAGGAGAAAGGGGACAATCTGATCCCAGTGCTCACAGTGAGCAAGAGCAAACGTACAGGCTTCTGATGCTGCAGGATGCATCCCAGTTATGAATCAGAACAGCTTTCCAAAAGCATAAATTTTAAACTAGACAAAGAGTCTTCTTGAGGTGGCTTTGGAAGTCCACTACCAGCAATCTTGAAGAACAGACTGAATGAAGGAGCAACATATGCATGAGTGACCCTGTATGGGGGCAGAGAGGGTGAATGAGATCTGAATAAACTTCCAGGAGTCTGCTTCAGACTTTTTTTTTATTATTTCATTTGACTGTATCTGCATTCTACAAAAGCTCAGAATCAAAGAACCTTTCATTGCTCAAATGAGCATCTGAAACCAGACAGCAAAAATATTATATTATCAATGGTTCTTTTCTTCCCTGGGCATATGATATTTTGATGGCTCGAATCAAACACTCCCAACAACTGGAGTACAACTCACAATTCAGAATGGGAAGAACAACTGACTATGCTAAATTTTTTTCACCTTATCGCTTCCAGAGAAAGAATGAAGTATTGGCAGCTTCACGACTTCACCAATACCACTTTAGGCTCATGCAGGCTTATTACATTGATAAAGTAATAACAACAATGAAGTCACCTGTGCTTTTCTTGCAGCGTTCTGTAGATGATAAATGGCATAGGATGGCACAAGGTACTTTCAAGCTAAGATTTCAAATTCACAGCACAAAAATGCAAGCATCTCCATCTCCCCCTCTGTGCTACATGCCAACCTTAATTTATGCACTCTAGGATAACTACCATTTTGTCCTCCAAGAGTTCCACTTGTTTCCATGTCCCGACTCATCCCTGCTTTCTCCATCCACCATCTTCCCCCCGAAGACATACTATATTACAATCAAAAGCTCTTAGGCTGTTCTGCAATAATTTCCCTCCCTCTTTCCCCCAATACCACTCTTATTTCTAGTATCACACACTGTTGTTCCCCTCTCCCAGGGATCATGTCCTCATTCACACCATTCTCCCTGCATCTCTTCCAGTTTTCCTCTGGCACATATAGCTTCTACTTGTTCTCACAGCTGTGCCACTAATACAGCACTGCTTCTGTTTCACACAACACAGCCTTCCTGAGAGATGTGCAAGTCAGCAAGTGGCTCAGCTTCAGGGAAGCTTCCGAGGGAAACTCTGAAAACATGGGCAGAGTACAGCTCTTAGAGAAAACACAGGGCATATGACAAGGGCCTACAAAGTACTGCAAAACACCATCTGCCTCCTACAACTTGGAGTTCACTCATGATCTTTGTGTAGAATATTCTGGAGCGAACTGTGAAACGAAGAAACAGTCCTACTTATGCCTAACTACAAAGACAACCCACAATAGTAACTGTGTTCACTAGTCCTATCCTTCACCTACAAAGGCAGCCCACAATAGTAACTGTGTTCACTAGTCCTATCCTTCATCTACAAAGGCAACCCACAACAGCAACTGTGTTCACTAGTCCTATCCTTCACCTACAAAGGCAGCCCACAATAGTAACTGTGTTCACTAGTCCTATCCTTCATCTACAAAGGCAACCCACAACAGCAACTGTGTTCACTAGTCCTATCCTTCACCTACAAAGGATTTAGTGTTTGTGGCGTCCACTTTGACTAAGGACTATCTCTGCCATCAGTCACTTGAAGAACACCTAAAGCTGAAGGCTTTGGAATACATAAAAATAGACTAAAGAAACTGGTTTTACCATCCTAAAGCATGGGTGGGGGAGTGAAAAAAAACCAAAACCACAACAACCAAAAAAAAGGTAAAAAATCACAAGCTTGGCTCCCAAATAATGATTCTGAAAATAAGAGTCTCCTTTTGGCAAAACTGACAGGTGCTCCCAACTTGTCCCCTAATCCAGAAATGGTAACCATTATTTCTGCAACCATTCATATCAGCTTTGTCCCACTCTAATACCTCTTTTCCTGCCAGCTTCACCTCAGTTCCCAATGATATTTCATCCATCCCTTCAGGCCAAACTGTCCTTCCTTCTTGATTTTCAAGAAATGTATTGACAAGTACGTGAACTAGTGGAGGCTGATAAATTTATGAATATGCCTGTATCATAAGGTTTGCAGAAAATCAGAGCTCATGACACTCTGCTTCCATGTGCGTGTACAAAACGTGAACCCCTGGCTCCTCCTTTCACCAAACATAAAGCAGACAGGAGTTGCATCTCACGCTGCCCTCCTCCTTTGACAGAACTGACCAACTGTTCATCCCTGACAAGGTGATTTGGGGAGCAGACATCCAACTGGACAGCACCATCCTTCAGCCCCAGCTGTCTGGAAACCTTTGCTGGTTTCAACTTCACCTACACATGGAATAGCTCAGGACATATTTGCCAGAGCTAACAGCAGTGAAGTCCCAGTTTTTTGCCTCAATCATAAAGAGTGTACAGTATACAACCATCTCAAAAGGTATTCTTCTGTTACTGTGTATCTTCAAGTTGTGTGAGTAGCTATAAAGGCCAGTGCTGGAATGGATGCAAGATACACAGAGGATCAAACAAAAATATGGATGGTACCTCAGAAGTCATGAGTGTTTCTCTTTGCACGCCTCTCACAGACATCTCTCTCCAGCTTGCCTGGCTCTTCTGTGCAACATGATTTATGCAGTATGAATAGATGACAGCAAAGTCTCCATGACTTGTCACAGAAATAGTGCATACCAAGGCCTTCTCTGCATCGGTGAATCCCAAGTGACTTAGGAAGAATTTTAGACTTAACATTAAAAAATAACAACATATAGTGGTTCTGTATAGTATACCCTCCTTGCAACAAAATGTTGCCTCTGTGGTCAGCTAGTCAAACAGCTGTTTTTCTGCTGTCATTCTCCCTCTTAATCATTTCAGTGTCTTGTTCTAGGCTCATTCAAGACTTCAGTCTATTCAAAATACAGCACTGAAAGTCATCTTTCTTACTCTGTAAACAGCTTATTCCTTTCTTTAGCTGACCCCGTTGAAGACCTGGAGAGTTCATTAACCATAATAACTTTAAAGTCTAACTAACCTTAAACATTTTATTGCCATTCCTAAGTTTGTACTTAGTCTTGCTTCTTACTGCATTTCCCTGCATCCTGCTAGGAACCCATTCCTTTAATTTCTTTTGTGAGGACTCTTACACACTGTCCCGGCAAGCTGTTCTTAATTCGAGCTCTTCTTAGCTAATCCTAAATTAATACTTAGTCGGTAATCATGGCAACTAATAACGTATCATCATTCCTGACAGACTGACGTTCAGAGATTTCACTCCACTCCGGCTGCAAACTTCATTCTGGAGGCAAGGAGACGCTCAACCAAGCCTGTGTGTTTGAAGCAGCGGATTCCCCATGCCTGATGTTTGTTTCTGTGGCAGGTGCGCTGCCCTGGAGGTTCAGCTAAGGGTTTGGAGCTCCGCGGCGTTTCCCAGCTCCCCACTGCCTGTGAGTGCGTACGGAGGAGCCACCGGGAGGCGGAAAGAGTCTGGCACAGCCGTGATGGCGTTTTATAAACAGGATCGGCCCGCAACAGGAACTGCCGCATTGAAAAACTTTTCCCTTTGCCACAATCAGGATACATGACAATATGGCAAATTGGGGGGGGGATATAGAAATACATAAGGACTCGCTACGTCAGTGAGGCCCGCCAGCACCAGCCACCACCGGCGCTCGCAGCAGCCGCGCTGCCTCTTCCGGCACAGCCGCGGGGGGCGCCGGGAGGCTGTGGCCGTGTCGGTGGCTCAAAGTAAACACACAGGGACGCTGCCAGGCACTCATTTACGGGCCCAGGTGAACGCTCCGCACTTTTCTGCGAGCCGTCAGGGCAGCGGCGCGCAGCGCCCTGAGCCTCAGCCTGCCCAGGCTTCTCGCCCCACAGCTGCCGTCGCCATCGCCCCTAGCAGAAAAGAGCAGGCCCAGGCGGGGCTTAGGCCGGCTCGACAGCCCCCATAGCCTTCTTATACGGGTCACAGGGTTCTATCCAAAGTTCGTTTTGTATACTGTTATTTAAATAATCGTTCCATTTCATTGAAAAAAAGAGGGTCACGGAGGATGGCCCGCGTCGCGGCCGCATGACGCCATCAGCCAAGCGTCCTCCGACCACGCCCTGTGGCCTCACCGCCACAAGAGGGCACCCGCGACGCGCGGCTACCCCCAACACCCCCCCCCACTTTCTCCTCGCCCCTGTCCCGCTCTCACGCCATTGGCTCCACGCCGACTGGCGGCGACGGGTCACGTGCCCTCCCCCCCCCCGCCTCCCCTCGCTCTCTTGCGACTGCCCCGCCCCTGCCCCGCCCCTGCCCCCTTCAAACGGCGCTGGAGAACCTATCCCACAATGCTCTCGCCCGCGGCGCGGGACGGTTTGGAGGCTGCTTGCTGGGGGTGTGCGCCGCCCTCCTGCCGCCACGCCACCGTCTTCTCCCACCCCTCCCCCTCGGCGGAAGGCGGCAGAGCAGCGCCGCCCAGCGGTCTCCACCGGAGCAGCGTACTCCCCGCCGCGCGCGGACATGTGGCCGGGCGGCCGCTGAGCGGGGCCTCGCCGAGCCCGCCTCCCTCCCCCCCCCGCTCCCCCCAGCCTCCCCCCGCTTGTCGCGCCTCCCGTCCGGGCAGACGCTCCTCGGCCTCAGCGGCACGGCGGGTGCCGTTCCCGGAAGCACCGGGACGGGGAGCCGGAACGTCCGCCTCAAGCGGGTGGCCGCGGAGCAGTGACCGCAGGAGAGAACGCCGCGGTACCAGGTGATCAGCGGGGATTTGGGCTGGAGGCGGCGGGGGTCAGGTGCCTCCCTCGGGAGTTTCCGTGAGCCAAGGAAAGTGCTTGGGGTTGTTCCCCTACGTGGACCGGTGGCGGGCTGGAGCAGGGTGCTGGCGGGAGGGACCGAGGAAGGAAGGGGAGGCGGGCGGTGCTGCTGTCCCGCTCTCACTGGGGCCTTCGCCTCCGCTCGGAGCCCGCCGGGCTCGAATGTTCTCTCTTTCCTTTCGCTCCGCCGGGCAGAGGGCGGGGCTTGGTGCCGGCGCCGGCCTCGGCTTTTCCCCTTCCCCTCCTCTCGCTGCCCTCGTTGTGGTGCCGGCCGGGAGGCTGGTCCTGCCCGGGGCCGGCGCTCGGCCGCTGTGACAGGCCGCTGCGAGGCGTGTGGGGGGGAAGCCTCATCTCCCGGGGCGAGAGGGGAAACAAAGGGGGGCGGCCGCGGCAATCCGCGGTGCCCGGGAGACCGCCGTCCCCTCCGCGCCGTAAGCTTTTGTGAAGGCGCAACGGGGGGAGTAGCAGCCCTGCCCGGGCATACGTGAGCGGGGTTGGCGCGGGGACTTCTCCGTGGAGCTGCCCTGAACAAAGATCCCCGTCCGGGGAGACACCGCTGTCGCTCTTCTTCCCGGGAGCGGCAGCCTTCTGGCGAGGCGGGTGCTGAACCGGCCTCTCGGAGTTGTAAATCCTGGGAGCGTTTGCTGGAAGAGTGTCTTCGAGTAGCAAGACTTACTGGAAGACTTTGCAGTTGTGGAGGAAGTTGCACGGAGAGACTCGGCGTAAAGCCCAGCTCTGCTCTTAAGGAATCGCGACAAACTGAAACATCGGTAAAGTTGCACAGAGTAACGCTGGAGAGTGGAAGTGATACAGTTCTCAAGTCACTCAGAGATTCTCCAGTTCTTGTGGTTTAGAGTACATTGTGTCCTAATTTTCTTTTTCCCCTTTGGTGAGTATTAAAGAATATTATTAGCCTGAGCTCCAAATGCAAGTTATCTTTGACAACCCATCTCCACGTTTATAACTTCAGAAGAAAACCGTTTCGGTAGGGCTAAAATTGATCTGCTTCCTCTCACAATATTTTTATATTAGCCTACTAATTAATCCTAAATTTTTAGGAAGAATGAGTCAACAGAGAGAAAGGCCAGGTAGTTACTGTTTGTTTGGTATCAGTAACTAGGCACTGTTGGCAAAGAATCGTTTCTTTAAAATGTCAAGAGACAGTTAAGACTGTTCACATCTGAGTAGTAATTATATATAGTGGATTGGAATGCCTCTGATTATTGAATAGCTATTTTAAGATGGTAATTTTGTAGCTTTTTAGGACATCTGTAACCTTAAAGTGAGATCTGGCTAAGTTACTGTCTGATGGTTTGTTTGCATATCACTAATATATTGGGGGGTTTCATTTTCTCTTGGATCATTGTTTTAAGTGAAGTGCAATCTAAAGAGTTTTGCTATGTGGGTGTTGAGACTCTCTTGCTCATGAGAGAAGGACAGAACTATTTAGTAGCTTTATCGTGGGTTTCTTTTGATCTTAGCAGAAATAAATAGTAGGCTTCTTAAATGACAGGATGACAAAAAATTGCTATGATTCGGCTGATGATACATGGTAATGTTGCTTCTATTTTAACTGGGAAGCTGTATGTAGGGATTCACAAGATTACAAAAATGGATAGCATCCTCTTCAGTGACATGGAGAAGACTTGGAAATCATCCCAAATACTTTTTTCAAGTGTTTCCTTTAGAGTTTCTAGGAATATAGTGTTAGCTTTTCTGTTTCCCTTAGATAAGATGAGAAATAGGGGGATGGGGCAGGGGCTACTTAGGCTGATAGTCACAGTGTTAAATCTTTCGCAGCTTTTCTTTAGTGTTGTATATATGTCAATTTCACGTGTGATAAATGGTCCAAATAAGAAATACATCAGTTTTCTTTCATGTTCCTTTCTTTCACTTACCTTATGTCTGTTTGTGAATCAGTAGAACAGACAGCAGCTGTTGCCTTGGGTGAGACTGGGGAGTGGTGGAGGAGGAGGAAATCTCTCTTCCCAATGGTCTTGAAAGAGAATGTTTTTCAGACCTTTTTTAATAGCAATAAATCTGGCTTCACTAATTTATCTCATACTCGGATACCTTAAAGATTGGGAACACTTCTCCAGGATTTTGAGGTTTTTAAACATTAATTTATAGTGCTCCAACACAGTCTGTGAAGATTGTTTAGTCTGACTCAACAAGAAGATGTAAGTTTATCTTATCTTCCAGTTACTCAGCTATCACTTGTGAAATAGCCACATAATAGAGTTTTCTTTCTGCTCTTGACAAGCTGTAGTTTGACTCAGTTGATGCGTAACTTCTACCCTCTGATTTTATAAAACTTGTAGATGATTCTGCTCGTGGTATGTGGTGGTTTGGCTCCAGTTACAAATGTCTGTTGGGAGTTTTGGGGGTTTTAAACCTGTTACAAGGATTCCTTACAGAATCTTCTCAGTTTTCCACTGTCCTGAATACAAAAAAAAACCCCAAAACTATGCAAGAAACCTTCAGTTAGGGGAATTTGGCTTTTAGCAATTAAAGGGTGTTTTGTATCTCAATGGTGTATTAAAACAGACATTATATTAATGGGGGTGAAATACACTGCTGGAAGAATTTTGATGGACTGACTTCCCATACTTACACCAAAATTACTGAAGCATGGTCTTCTGTCAGTTCACTGCTGGGATTTTCTTTGCCAGCAATCTAAGGAAATAGAAATATCCTTCCAGTTAATAACAAAAACATGTGTCAGAGTCATGCAGATAGCTGAACATTATTCAGTCAACCATTGTTATCAATTTGCCTGAACTAATTCTGAAATTGTTAGAATAGATTCTATAAATCTCATCATTGCCCAATTTTTTTTTACATTGTTTTGCAGGTTTGAGATAGTGTTAAATCAGTTTATACCCTGACCCTTCTTTTGCAGTCATAAATACTGGCGGTCTCTAACATATATATTCTTTAGAATGCTTCGAAGCAAGGCTTCCAAGTTCATGGCTTTTCAGCAGTGCAGGCACACTTTGTTTCATCTGTATGTACTAGTAGCTCTGAAGAGCAGTGACCTCAATCTGAGAGGATAGGAGTGCAGTGACAGTGTATCTTCTCTTCCTTGTCTCTTTTTACCCCAGTGATTGAGGATATCGGAGTAGCTTGCAAGCAGAAGGCAACAAACATCTCTGCTTTGGTTTTGAAAGCTGCTTAGGTTTGGTCCCCTGAACCTACTTGAGGAGGGTGATTGTCTTGTGTAGGAAGTTAGCTGTGGTTGTGAAGGGAGGACTGCAGCTCACAGTATCACTAAGGTTGGAAGAGACCTCAAATATTGTTGAGTCCAACCTGTCACCACAGACCTCATGACTAGACCGTGGCACCAAGTGCCACGTCCAATCCCCTCTTGAACACTTCCAGAGATGGTGACTCCAGCACCTCCCCGGGCAGCACATTCCAATGACGAACGACTCGCTCGGTGAAGAACTTTCTCCTCACCTCAAGCCTAAACTTCCCCTGGTGCAGCTTGAGACTGTGTCCCCTTGCTCTGGTGCTGGTTGCCTGGGAGAAGAGACCAACCCCTTCCTGGCTACAACCACCTTTCAGGTAGTTGTAGAGAGTAATGAGGTCACCTGTGAGCCTCCTCTAGCTGCTGGAAGCTCTGCTGTTCTGAACAGTTGTCCATTACCTCTACATCTGGGTCTGGTAAGGCACCAAAGGTATAGTAATTGCACTGGAAGGGCTCTCAAAGGTGAAACGTGTAATCTAGTTCTTCAGTGGCCCACGTTGTGTTCAACAAGTAGCTCTTCTGTCAGGAGGTGATGTGTTTTGAAAAATGAAAATTCTTAGGAAGTTGCCTCCTACTTTTAAAAATACTCTTTCCTACATCTTATTTTTAGGGCACATCACTTTTCTTTAGGACTTCCAGTTGGAGAAACAAATTTAACTGAATGTGGAAGTTGTCACTTGTACACTGAGAAAATTAACTGGCTTGATAAAGGATGATCAAAATACTGCATTTAACTATGTATAGGTAGGCAAGATTAAAATAAACTTTGTGTGAAATGCACTTATTCAGATCACAGGATGTTAGGGGATGGAAGGGAACTCCAGTGATAATCTAATGGACTTCAGGATACGATTGGCCTTCTTGGCCACAAGGGTACGTTGCTGACCCACAGATAGCTTGTCCACCAGGACTCCCAGGTTCTTCTCCACAGGGCTGCTCTATAGCAGATGGCCTCCCAGCCTCTACTGGTGCAGTTTATTATCCCTCCCAGATGCAGGACTCTGCACTTATCTTTGTTGAACCTCATTGGGTTTCTTTTTGTCCAGCTCTCCAGTCTGTCCAAGTCTTGCTTAATGGCCACGCAGCCTTCAGGCCTATCAGCCAAGCCTCCTAGTTTGGTATCATCAGCAAATCAGTGTTGTTGATGATGTTGAACAGGACCAGACCCAGCACTGATCCCTGGGTGGCTCCACTAGTTGTAGCTCTCCAGCTGGGCTTGGCACAGTTGACCACCACTCTTTGGACTCTGTAACCAGTTCCTAATCCATTTCATTCTGTTCTTCTTATCCCACACATCCTGAGCTTGCTCATAAGGATGTTATAGGAGATGCTATCAAAAGCCTTAGTAAGGTCAAGGTAGACTACATCCACTGGTCTTCCTGCATCTACCCATTTAGTTACAACATCCCAGAATGCTATCAGATTAGTCAAGCATGATTTCCCCTTGGTAAACCCATGCTGACTGCTCCTGATCATCATCTTCTTTTCCAAGTGCCTAGAGATGATGTCCAGGATGAGCTGCTGTATCATTTTTCTGGGGATGGAGGTGAGGCGCACTGGTCTGTAGTTTCCTGGAACATATGCACACACCTCCATGCTTTTGGGCTCATGTGCATTTGTGCCTTCTATTTGTGTGTGTTGTGCTAAAAGGAGCATTTTCACCCATCTGTTGTTATCGAGTAATGCTGTCTCACAAATTATCTTGATGAAACAGTGTTATTGTTTGCACTTACTTTTTTTTTTCCCCCCCTCCATGAGAACGCAATGTTTGAATTTTAACTCCAAAATGCTCACAGCAAGCATGAAAAAGTAACATTTTTAATTTTATGATTCTGTGCCCAGTGGTGTTCCTTAACTTTCTGAGATTATTTCATATCTCTGTGTGTATATAAATTAAAAATAGAATTGCAGTATCTGGTCATTTTTTCTAATAGACACTAATAATGTCCATCTTAATGCAGTTTTTATTTAAGGATTGGTGAACTCCCATTAAAATGCAATCATTATTCCTGTGTTATTAGGTCTATAAGTACTGCTTAACTGATTTGTCTTCAAAGGTACCACCTGTGAGTGTAAACCTGAGTGATGTGTTGAATGATGTTTGGAGCTTTTCCAAGGTTGTATGAAACTGCTTGGAAATTACTAGTTTGTTAATACTTGTCTCTCTGCTTGCTACCTGGCTTTTGTTACACTGCCAGCAGTAGAATAGAATAGAGTAAACCAGGTTGGAAGAGATCTTCGAGATCATCGTGTCCAACCTATTATCCAACCCACCTAACCAACTAAACCATGCAACCAAGTATTGCAGAATGTGAAATTCCATGGGATTAGTGTCTGATAGAAGTCTTTGTGTATGTCTATACCTATAGGTAGCAACACAGGCCAAAACTGTAGCAGTGAAAATTTCCACCTTTCTTGGTGTGTCACAGGAGAGATGGAGATCCTTACATGAAACTGAGCTGTAGTGATACTCAAACTTGAGTTTGAAGGTAGAATCTGAAGGCAGATGAGCAGTCTTAATTGGACCTCTCTCTATCCAAACCAAATTACTTCTGCAGTTCTAGATGCAAGAGGGAGAAGAAATTCTCTGCTTTCTATACAGCCATTGAATAAGAACTTACTGTATGCAGATCTGCTTGTCAGAAAGAGCCCTACTTTACTACGTGTGATGTAAAACGTAGTGACCCCTGTGGAAAGATCAGTGTGACAGAAAGCAATTGGAAGTCTTATGGAACAGTAGGAGAAAAGCAGTCTTTTAGGACTATCCTAAGCTCATTGGAGTTTTGATTTAGAGATGTTACCAAATGAGGATACCTATGGCAATAAAGGTGAAGCATATTCTTCTCTGTAAGCCTATGCAGTTGTGACTTTTAAGATGTAGTTTCATCAGCCTGAGCAGGATAAGTCAGTTGGTACCAGTGATTGTGGTGGTTGTTCTAGCAAGAGATTTTGAGTGAGAATGGGGTTCATCATGGTAAGGAGCTCCTAGTATTGCTGATTTGGGAAACTGAAGTTCTTTTTGAAGCTTTGCAATGAGATAGAATAATCAATTTTACAACAAAACCTAGGTTGGTTACCTGAGAATTCACAGTAAAGTAGTGCTTTGGTTTAGGTGATTTCACTATGCCATCTATATAATCCATGATAGTGATTAGCATGTTTTTCTATTAGTAAACTCTTACTGCAGTTTAAAAGGACCAGGTGATGGGATTTTAGTTGCATTTTCAAGTTCAGATCTGGCTTTTCACACTCATGTGGTTAATAGTGTCTGTTGTGTTTTGTGTGTTGCTGTTGGCATTAAGGAAGTGCACCTGGCCATGTATTTGTAGCTTCATTTTAGCTATCTTAAAAGTTATTGCTGAGTAAAGGCTGAGAAAGCAGGTCAGCAGTAATTGAAACTGCTTACTCCAAGGCTGGATGTGAGCAGTGTGCACTTGCAGCCCAGAAGGCTGATATGTCCAGGGCTGCATCAAAAGATGCATTGCCAGCAGTTCAAGAGAGGTGATTCTACCACTTTACTCTGTTCTAGAGAGACCTCACCTGAAGTAATATGTATGGGTCTGGAGCCCTCAATATAGGAAGGAGATGGACCTAATGGAGTGGGTCCAGTGGAGGGCCACAAAAATGATCAGGGGGTTGGAACACCTCTGGTATGAGGACAGGCTGAGGGAGCTGGGGTTGTTCAGCCTGGCAAAGAAGAGGCTCTGGGAAGACCTAGGAGCAGTCTTCCAGTACCTGAAGGGGGCCTACAGCAAGGATGGAGAGACTGTTTACAAAGGCCTGCAGTGATAGGACAAGGGGCACTGGCTTCAAAATAGAGAAGGGCAGATTTAGATTGGATATCAGGAAACTCTTTACTATGAGGGTGGGGGAACACTGGAACAGGTTTGCCAGGGAGGTCGTTGAGGCCCCTTCCTTGGAGATACTCAAGGGAAGGCTCGATATGGCCCTAGGCAGCCTGATCTAGTTGGGGATGTCCCTGCTCAAACTACATGACCTATGGAGGTCCCTTCCAGCCTGGACCATTCTGTGGTCCTAGGATTCTGTATCCACCTACACCTTCTGAAATGCATTGTTATCCTCCAAATACTGTAGATCTTGTGCAAAATGCAATTACACTTGAAATTATTTCAGTTGCCATAAGTCCGTTGCGAACTCTTCCCCCCTCCCCCAATTTCCAAAAATAGAGCATTACTTTTTGTACTCCATTGGTAAGAGGTTAGTGTAGGTCTCTGTCCTGAGCTTATGAAATGCTGTTGTCATTCAACATCAGAAGGACCTTAAAAACCTCACTTTTGACATCACAGTTTTCATCAAGTACTTTTTTTTTAGTCAAGTATCATATATGTGTATATATATACATACACACATATATATATATATGTGTGGCTCTCTGCAGTCTTCTGTAGTGTGTTTTTTCCATATAAGTAAATTTGTAAAATTATAGGGGAGATTTAGTTTGCAGGGGTTCAACATTCAGAAGCTGAGACTACCATGATGAACAAGAAAAAACAATGGTAGTCTGTAATTGGACTATTTCTTCCTTTGCTGGTTTCCGCACTTTCTAGTCACCTATCACTCTGCTTTTGTTTCCCTGTTCAAGTTTTGCATCTTAAATGTGCTTCTTGACATTGCTACTGCCCCTGAGTTTTTCAGCTGAGTTCCCTCCTACTGCATCAGTTTTGCCCAACCTTTTTCCTTCCACTGTTAGAAGGTCTTAACTTTTCCACTTTGGTCTTTGTGAGGTCTTTTGGTTCTGCTCCTGCATCACTGGTGTTTTAGTACAGCTACTTGGGCTTATTTGGGATCCTATTAAGAAAAATAAAGATCATCTTCCTAGTTTCTTTAGCATCAGAGAAATGATTGCAACAAGTCCTGCTGTGTTGCCATAGCACTGCCTGAAGTATGCTCATTCATCTTGTGGGAATGCTGCATGTGCAGTGTAGCAATGGGACAGGAACTTCAAATTATTAGTGTCTGCCTAGCATGGATCTAGTTTATGGGGGGGGGGGGGGAATAAATGCAATGATTAGCAAAGATTTCTTGTATAAATGCAGCCTCTCTTTTTTCTTCTTCCCCCTCCCCCCTTCTCTCTCCAGCTCTCTGACATAGTTAGATTTGGAAGGGTTGCTTGTGTGAAAAGCATGTTCTTGATCTCCATGACCCACTGCCAAATATATGCTCTTTGGTGGAAAGCATGAAAATACTAATGCTTCCAAGTGGCTAGAAAAATGAAGTTTTTAACTTTTTTTTCCCCACTGTTCTTGGAAATGGGTGAGCCATTTTTGCTGACTGTGGTATGTAATGCTATCTCTTCCAGATGCAAAAGTGTGCATGTGACTAAGGACCCTCAGCAGCAGAAGACAAGGTCATGAGTTTATGCTGATTTGATTTAGTTGCTTGAACCATGTGCACCATGACAATAGTACCTAATTCTCAATTAGTTACTGGTATTTATAACTCTCCATTTCACCCAGTTTAGTCACAGACTGTGTAGAAGAAATGCCTAGGTGCTGAACTGTACATTTTGTGGGAGTGTTATGCACATTATTTTTCATATTCCTTTGTATTATGTTAATCACTACAGTACTTCAGTGTTTTGTCAGCAGTATAGGAAACAGCATGACAGCCCTTGGCATATATGCATGTTCTCCCTAGAAGGGTGGTTGTGGTGTGGTGCTTCTCCAGTTGGGTGGCTTATCATACACGTGCATGTATGAAATGGCAGCAGAGTACATGTATTGCCTTCTATTGAAAATACTGCTTTGGAAATCAAAATGGAGTAGTCTTAATTCCTGTGAATAAACATTTCATCATCTTGTATCTGTCTTCAGGAAGTTCTAGTCATCCTACCTTCTGTATCAATTAAGCTGCTTTTTTTTTTTCCACGGGGAGAGTTAACTATGGCTCCAATGAGCATTTTTTTTTCTTGTGGCTGTCAAGATTAGGTCTGGGATTGTCTTGTGTAACTGAGAATGTCTTTGGAAAGCAACGTTATGATTGGCAGCCTTATTGAGGAGCTAACTTGCAAAATTGCCTTAGTTCAGTGTGTAGGGAAACTCCATAGCTTTGCCTTCTGTGCTCTTTCATTATCAAGAGCTGACAATGGTTTAAGTAACCTAGTTTGTCCTCCAGCACAGCAGAACAGGGGTTTCTCACAGTCTTGAGAGATGGAAGTAAAGAGCCAGCAGGGATGCAAGCATAGCTTTAGGTTACAGGTTAGAGTGATCAGCTGTGAATGTATAATTTAAATCAAATGAGACTGCAGTCTGACAACTCCCTAAACTTGTTGGGGAGGGGGAAGGGTTGGGTTTCTTCACTGATTACCAGTTTTTAGCTTCATGTAGTTCTTGGTCTGCAAACTAAAATTTGCCTAAGCACCTGGGCCATCCTAGTTGTCAGTGGTCACCCTGAGTGTAGTGACAGTACAGAACTGCCATTTCACTGTGCTTTGGCATGTAATGTCACGGGGTCTGATGAGTTAACCTCACAGCTGCTGGCAGATGCTGAAAATGATAGGAGAGTTGATTTAGATGGACTTGTGGAGGAAGCTGCTGAAGTACAGTTTCTCATTGCTGCTTACTGGGTAGGAGTCCTTACAATGAGTTCAGGAGACATCCTAAACTTCTGCCACCTATCCTAGTGGAACAAAGTGTTTTGTTTGACAATGCAGAAAGAGGAGAAATGAAATTTGCCTTATGTAGATAATTACCCATCATTGCCTGTAAGGTAACTGTAGTTCAGTATCAAACTCAAATTTGTCATGTCTAAAAGC
This sequence comes from Dryobates pubescens, assembly GCF_014839835.1. NCBI lineage: Eukaryota > Metazoa > Chordata > Aves > Piciformes > Picidae > Dryobates > Dryobates pubescens. The sequence goes on along the minus strand of NC_071657.1, from coordinate 127,869,053 downwards.
TGCTAACTGCTGTGTAATCAGCCTTCCCTCACCTATTCAGGAGCCTGCTAAGAAAATGAGGCTCAGTCTGATGTGATAGCAATGTGAGAAATGATGTATGCTTATAACATGTCTTCAGTGTGTTATTGGCTTGTGGAAGTGTCAATATTTATGTGGATTGTCCCAGTAGTTACATGGATGATTCTGATGAGCAAATCAGTGTTTGCATATGTGTCATCTTTGGGGAGAGGAGGGGTTATATAACAGTGTTTCACAACCCTTGGTATTTTGGGTTGTCTTAAGTTGTCTGTTACTTAAGACTGATAAAATGCCTCATTTTTTGGAAGGTTTTCTTGGGATGGGATTTGGAGTTTTGCTGAAGGCCAATGGCTTGCTCTCATCTGAATTTTAGTACAGTATTTTTAAATTTGTCACTGTTACCACATGTTTACCAGTACCAATGGTTGTTTGGTAACCTACATGTGTATTTTTCTTTATTACTAGGTAAGAGACAATGAGAACTGGTTACTTCAAGAAGGAAAGGAACATGAGGGCAGTTAGACTAGGGGGACATCTGTGTGACTAGGATTCTGAGTTGAAGGGATGCTTGTCCCATGTTTGAGTTTCCCATTACAGAGGGAGATGCAGCGTTGCTGGAAAACGTTTGCCTTATAAGGAGAGACTGAGTGATCTGGAGAAGTTTGAGAGGGGATCTTATCAATGCTTATGAATATCAAAAGGGCAGGAGTCAAGAGGAGGGGGCCAGACTCTTTGCAGTGGTGTCCAGCAACAGGCACAAAGTGCAAGACAAGAAATTGCATCAGAACATGAGGACGTTTTTACTATGAGAGCAACAGCACTGGAACAGGCTGCCTGGAGAGTCTGTGCAGTCTCTGGAGACTTTCAAAACCCATCTGGACATGTACCTGCATTAGCAGGGTGTTGTAACAGATGATCTCCAGAGGTCCCTTCTAATCCCTACCATTCTGTGGTTCCTTAAGAGATACTTGTTGGTGATAGTAACTTTGTTACTATTTCCCAGTCTCTTGTATGCACGTCTGAGTTTTGGGTTTAATAACGCCTCTTAAGAGCATAAGATCAGCATCATGCTGTTGTCAGGGGTACTAACAACAAAGTACAAGTGTTGTGATATAAACATGTTGCCCTTTTTTCATGTCAGTAGTCTGTCTACTTTAGTTCTGCCTTGTACTAAAGCTTTTTTTGGGGTAATGACTTTTCTAAGTAGAGCTGCAATACAGTTATTCACTCTCACACTTCTCAATAACCTGTGATAAATAAAGAGTTCTTCACTTACTATTAGAAATTGTGGAATACTGAAGAAACTTGTGCATCAGTATGACTTGTCAATGCACAGATACATGAATTGGTACTACTGACACTGGCCAGCTAATCGTACTGTTGGGTAAACTGAAGTGTTTTAAATGCTAGACACTAGAATTCATTCAGATTGGTAGCAGCATTTAAGCACATAACATTCACTATAAGATATAGTGTGTGTCCCACAGTTTATAGAATATCCTTAAATACATAAGGTCTGATAAAATGACATCTTTTTACCTGACTTTGAACAGGTTACTAGGTAGTGATTGCTGCATGTGAGTCCTTGCATAACTTCCTCAATCTGTACTTGCACATTTCCATTGAGTTGTGCATGCTTTCCTTGCTTGGGAGGCAGCTATCATGTCTGGTATGCTTCTGTGAGTGCTGACTGGCAGTGAGGGTTGAGTGTCTGCAGCTGCCGTTCAGTTTGTTGTTGAGGTGGCCACAAAAATGAAAGCATTGAATCTATCAAGGACATAGCTGTAGCCAGAGCAGCTGCAAGTAAGAAGTGTGCTTGTCAGTGTCTTCCTGCTAGGTTGTGGAAAAAGAAATCCCAAGGGGACTATCCACTGTGTTTTGGTTTTGCTTTTTTTTGTGTGTATGTGTGTAGGGAAGGGGAAATCCAGCAGAAGGCACTGTGCTGTTTGGGATGGTGCAATTCTAACTATTTGGCTTGGACGGTTTTCTTCTGTGACTTCACCTTGCGTTTTCTTAGACTTGGTAGGTAATCTAGGTACTGCTATGTCCTTGAAAGGGGGCATTTTGACAGCAATAGCTTTAGCTATTCTAGCAGGTTGTCACTTCCAAAAGGGGCAATCTCATTTTATGTCTTCCTTCTCCCCATCTGTCACTTGTAATTTCTTTGGCGCACATGTGGCTCTTAGCTGGGTCTGCTCACCATCACTAGTGGTGAGAAACAGAGCTGCTTCTTTTGGTGGCACCAAGCTGTTAGATTAGATTAGCTGTCTTGGGTAATTGCATCCTTAGAGGGTCTGGAAAGAGTCTTAAATCAGCAGTGTCTCCTTGCCTGAATAGCACTGATTCTTTCCAAGACACTGGATCTACGTGAATAGGCTTAAATCACCTATAGAAAAAGGTTTCTCTTTCTGTTCTCCAAAGCATAGCACTGGTCTCTTTCTTTCTCTTCATCTTTGTTGGTTCTATGGCATTCCACTTGGGAATGCAGACAAGGTGCAATTTGAGCATACAAAGACTAAAGATCCTCTTTAAAAGCCCTCTTTTGAGTGTGCCTGTAGTTCTATTCTCAATAATATTCTGGGCCATGAGATTTTACTAGGGAAAGGAGCAAATCCAGTATAAGTGCTTCCAGATCCTCAGTTTAGCCCTCATTTACTGGAGGGCAAACAACATACTGAATTGTCACTTGAAACAAGTCTACCAGGCTCTTCAGACAACTTTAAAAGTTTTTCCAAATAAAAAGAGCTGTGAAAGTTCTTGATGTACTTTTGCAACTACCTAATAGTGTCCTTTTTTTTTTCCTTACTGTGTGTTTCTTAGATGTGGCAACACAACTAATCAATGCTTTTCAGATGTTCACTGGAAATATTAAATGTTTTCTCAGCTCATGTCCAAAAAATGTCACAGGAGTTCTGGCAAAAGCTTCAAAATTTTCATCACAGCATGTTCCCCATACTGGTCCAGAGGTTATGGTGAGCCCATATGAGAAGCTCCTGAGGACTCTGTTCTGTCTTTAATTAAAAAAAACCAAAAAAACTCTGGTTTTGCAAATCTTGCTGATTGTCAAGATCTGGTTTTTGTTAAAAACATGCTGGCTGAGGGAGAGCCTTAAGCCTGCTACCAAGGTTTCTTAAAGCCCATGAAAATGTATGGGGCAGAATAGAGCCCTACTTATTGTTGCCCAAAAATTTGATGGGAGTAAGGAGTGTTACTGTAGTTCTATTAAGCAAATTTCTGTAAACTGAACTTGTGGCTGACTTCTGTTTCAGTTTTGAAACTGATTATTTCTTGAGTTGATAAAGAAATCTAAGTTAAAAGGCTAATTACAGAAGTTTACTAAGTTAAGACTCTTAAGGGAATAAGAATAAGCTAGTCTTGGACATAATTTTGCAGTTGCTTACTGGAGATCTTGTGTGTGTTCTTGATTTTCACCTCTCTTTTCCAATTGAACAAATGTAGTAGATGGGTCCCTAGATCATTACTGCATTGGAGGCAGCTGTTGCATTTTATTTACAGGAGATAAAGAACACTTTTAAAGACTCTGTCTTGCAGTTAGTCAATTTCATGTGTTGCATATACTTGGACTACTACCAATTATTGTTGGATTATTTTTCTTTTGTGTATTTAAAGATTTTAATAGATAATAGGAAGTTCAGTTACATGAATTGAAACTGACAAAGTATCTTCTCTCTGCATGCACAGTGGATTAGTGTGAAGTATATCTGTATTTTTAGGTTATGAACTGTAGTTTGTGCTAATAAAAAAGGCAAGTCCCACATTTTTGTGATATGGAAGATTGTTTAGTAAGGAACTGGCACATACATCAGTCTGGTTTGTGGAGTCCAGTACATCATGGAGTATGTTCCTCAGACAGTGATGAGACTATTCCCAAGTACTACAGTTAATTCTGTTTAAGGACTTTTGTTGGCAGATGTCTATGGCTTCTGCCCTTCATGAAGGCAAGAACAGGAATTTCCTTTGAACAGCTAAGGAAGGTGTGGGCCCCCTCAGAAAGGAAACAGGTGAGCTAGTGACAAGTGACATGGAGAAGGCTGAGGTTCTCAATGAAGGGCTCCAGCCACATTCCTGGAATAACAGAAGATAATGGCGAGGGCTGGAAGAAGCAGCTGCCCATTGTGAGTGAAGAGCAGGTTCATGACCATCTGAAGAACCTGAAAGTGTTCAGGTCCATGGGACCCATTGGGATACACCCACGGGTGCTGAGGCAACTGGCGAATGAGGTTGCTAAACCACTCTATCATATTCCAAAAGTCATGGCAGTCCAGGGAAGTTCCCACTGACTGGAAAAGGGGAAACACAACTCCCATTTTCAAAAAGGGAAAGAGGGATGACCCAGGGAACTATAGGCCAGTCAGTCTCACCTCTGTACCTGGTAAGATCATGGAGCAGATCGTCCTGGAGGCACTGCTGAGGCAGAAGAATAATGAACAGGTGATTTGGTACTTTCAACATGTCTTCACCAAGGGCAAATCCTGACTGACAAACCTGGTAGCCTTCTATGAGAAGGTCACAACATTAACGGATGAAGGTCAAGCAACTGATATTTACCTGGATGTGAGCAAAGCCTTTCACACTGTCCTGCACCACATCCTGGTCTCCAAGCTGGGTTTGATGGATGGACCATTCAGTGGATAAAGAACTGGCTTGAGGGCTGCACCCAAAGGGTGGCTGTCAAAGGGTCCATGGCCAAGTGGAGTCCCTCAAGGATCAGTACTGGGACCAGTCTTATTTAACATCTTTGTTGGTGACATGGACAGTGGCATTGAGTGCTCCCTTAGCAAGCTTGCTGATGACTCCATGCTGTGTGGTCTGGCAGACATGCTGGAGGATAGGGATCCATCCAGAGGGACTTTGGCAGGCTGGAGAGGTGGGTCCAAACCAACCTCATGAAGTTCAATAAAACCAAGTGCAAGGTCTTGTATCTGGGTCAGGGCATTCCTAAGCACTGATACAGGCTGGGCAGTGACTGGCTTAGAGCAGCCCTAAAGAAAAGGACTTGGGGGTGCTGGTGGATACGAAGCCTAACATGAGCCAGCAGTGTGCACTTGCAGCCCAGAAAGCCAATTGCATCCTGGGCTGCATCAAAAGAAGTATAGCCAGGAGTTTTGAGGGAGGTGATTCTCCCCCTCTACTCTGCTCCGGTGAGACCTCAGCTGTAGTACTGCATCCAGCTCTGGAGTCCCAGGAAGGATCTGGACATACTGGAGTGTGTCCAGAGGAGGGCCATGGGGATGATCAGAGGGCTAGAGCTCCTCTCCTATGAGGGCAGGCTGAGAGAATTGGGATTATTCAGTCTGGAGAAGAGAAGGCTCTGAGGAGACCTTATTGTGGCCTTCCAGTATCTGAAAGGAGCCTGCAAGAAAGCTGCTGAGGGACTTTTTAGGGTGTCAGGTAGTGATAGGACTAGAGGGAATGGAGCAAAACTAGAAATGGGTAGATTCAAATTGGATGTTAGGGAGAAATTCTTCACCATGACAATGGTGAGACACTGGAACAGGTTGCCCAGGGAGGTGGTGGAAGCCCCATTCCTGGAGGTTTTTAAGGCCAGGCTGGATGTGGCTCTGAGCGACCTGATCTAATGTGAGGTTTCCCTGCCCGTGGCAGGGCGTTTGGAACTAGATGATCCTTGAGGTCCCTTCCAACCCTAGTAAGTCTGTGATTCTATGATACTTAGAAATGTAAAATGTTGAACTCCTTTAAATACCACAAAAAATGTACTTGTGGTAGTGTCCTTGTTCACTATTTTCACTTTAATATACCAGAGTGTTCTTGCCTTTATCTCAGGTCTGAAATTAAATAGGATATTTCTCTTGAAAAGGAACTCCATTGAAAATTTAAAAGCACCAGAAAGCTGCTATCTTAGCTGAGATGCTTTGCAGTTTTTAGGCATTCTTAGAAAGTATTTCATTAATAGAGTTGTGGGAGGATTGATTTTTGGCTTTTTTCAGCATGAATATAGTATAGTGCTTGTTGCTGTTCTGTCAAGTGCCTTGCATTTGTGGATCTTGCGTTATTTTCACATCAACCACTGAATGATCACAACTAAAACATGCTGGTCAATGGTACCTGGTAGAAACACTCTTTGGATCTTGGTATTCTCCAAATACATACTAGCCTGATTGAATGTGATTAGCCATGAGTATGGGCATGACATGATCTTCATGTGAACTGATACCTTCTGGTAACCGGGAGAATGAGAACCATTTTTCTTGCTGCTTTTACCATCTTCCCTCCAGCCAAAACTACAGATTCTTGCATGGGATGCAGCTGGAATGTCAAATCCTGAGAAGTAGTTCCAAATTTGAAATTTAAAAGAATCTAAAGGAATATGTCACAGTTTGGGACAAAAAGGAGTTTTGTCTTCTGTGCTGTCTGCTCCTCCTAAACCACTAAGCTCTCTTTTTTCCTGACTTTGTTTTTAATTGTATAAATTTAGCAACGGGTGTTAGTGTTGACTCTTCTGTCTGTGACGCCCCTTTTAAAGTAGTGGAGAAAATTAGTCTTTCCAAAGTTAATTCATTAAATAACATGTAAATTTTCATGGTCTTTTAATATTCCAGTAGTATTACATTCCTCTGCTTTGTTGTGTGAAATGCAGTGTCAAACTGACTAAAAGTCGCACTATGAACTGTATTAGCAGTACTCAGTATCTAAGTAATGGGTTTGTGAGAAGTGATGTAATGCTGCATAAATGTTTTCAGTTGCTGCACTTTGAGTTTTCTGATATTCCATCAAACTTCAGGATCTCTGGTTTTGCAGTTACTATAACTGCAAGAATTTTTGGCATGTCTTTGTGTCTAGAAAGAGTACAACGGAGGAAAGGTTACTTTTTCTGGGGGGAGGGGGAAAAACCCAACCAAACCCAAGGAACTTCTGCAGGTTTTACTTCTGCAGTCTGCCTTAGTGAACTCAAGACTTGTGTTACAACAAGCATGAACTCTACAGCTATTTCTTAAGTTACAATTTAGTAGGTAGATTTGTGTCTAAGTAAAACCTTTTCTGTGGATGGATGTGGAGTGCAGAATTCTGAGCTTTAAACTGCCTCAGTTGGGAGGTGTCCTGGGACTTTGAGCTGTGAGAGATGTTTGAGCACAGCTTGCAGGGTTTTCTGCTTCTGTAAAGCATTCCTGAGGTTTTGTTAAGATACAGAACAGAAGTAATGTTGCTGTGTTTTATATAAAAAAGTATGTATACCACCACTGCATGATTTAAACTTACAGGACCAAAGTATGCTCACAAATGGGAGTGAAAACAGACCTCGGTCCCATATTTCAAGTTCAAATGTGGTTTTAGTGGGTTTGCCTGTCCTGACTTAATTTCAGATTTTTCTTGTTTAAACTATTAAAGTAGCAGTTCAGCTTTTGTCAAGTTTTCATCTTGCCTATCGCGCAAAGAGTGGTAGGTGATGGTCTGGTCAGTGGCTGTTCTGCTAACAGAACTTACAGCTTACGGCATTCACTGCGACAGTCTGTTGTAATATTAATGCTTGCAACACCTCTACAGGTGAGGGCATTTACCATAATTATGGTAAATTATAGCACTGTAGGAGGAGAACTCCTTTGTAGCTAGGTTTTTCTTTCCTTTTTCCGTCCTTTCCCCTACTCTCCCTTGACTTGATTCATATATTCCTTTTGTGGGATTCGAAAGTAGTTTCCTTTGGGAACATTAAAGCCATTTAGAATTCTAATTACAGATCTCTGATTAGTTTCACAGTTTTGACCATTTCTTTAATGAACTGTGTTTGAGACTTGCAGATCAGACTTCTGCTTACTTGGATTGCTAAAGAAGGTTAGAAGTGTTTTTGTGTGATGGGTATCTGCAGGAGTGTTTCTTCTCTCGGTAAAAGAAATTATAATTAAAATGCTTCCTGCTGCCAAGATGAAGAAATAAGGTCCTGACCAGAAGAAAAAATGTTGGGAGGCAAATTCTCTCTCCCCCCAACTCCTGGATATCTGGGTGGTAAAGGGAAACCAGTGTAGTTTGTAAGTGAAATAGGAGGAAGTTAAGAAATCTGATGGTGACATTTTTACCTCTGTCCTGCTGCTTTTTCTAGGAAAAGCACTAAAAATGACAGTTTGAAACCTCAGTCGGTTTGCTTCAGGTTTGAGTGCTTAAGTTAACCGTATCTTGGTAATGTCTTAATTTCTTCAATCTTTTGTGAAGTTTTAATTTGTTCTTTTAAATAATTTTTAAATGTAGTTCCAAAGAAAACTGCTGGTCTCTCTAGGGCTTGTTGGGTGCAAGATGTAGGTGCTTTTATATCATGTCTGCTGGCTATTCAGTCCTTGGTGTAGAGTCTGTTTTGGTTTGGGTTTTGGTTTGGATTTTTTGTGTTTTATTCTGTGTGTGGTAGGTAAGCCTCCAAAGAATATACACTTACTGTTTCTTATGAGATTAGATTCTTTCCACCTGTATGATGTAGATCACAGGGATATTCTCTCTCTGTATTACTTTGTACTGCTGCTTTGCAGATGAGTTAAAGGGTGCATCCTCTCCCCATTCATGATACTGCACTGCATCTGTGTTTGTGATTTGTTCCTTGATGGTAGAACTTTCCCTGCATTTTCTTCTGAGTGCCATTACTTTTAATTGTATGAGAGAAGCAAGAAGAAAGCTGCCTTTTTTTTTTTTTTTGACTCATCTGGTTTGTGTTGAAACTTATCAGTGCATTTAACTTTGGAAAGCAAAAGCACCATCGGTGGTCTTCAAACACCCCAAAATCCTTGCATTTGTTGAACAAAAAACATTTTTCAAGTTGAAAATACCAGTTGCTAGACAGCATTAGTGATGCTCATAAATTGCAAACAGATTGTAAATGATCTATATCTAACTTTCAATGCCATGAGTTTCTACTCTACAAGAGTATAATGAAATGGAGAGCGCTCATTAAATCCATAGCGGTCAGTTCTATTTTCAAGTTGCCATCTAAATGAACTGTGTAAACTCTGTGTTTTCCAGACTACATTTGGTAAGAAGATGAAGAACAGAAAGCAGTATATTCAAGATACCGAGGGTCAGAAGCATGAAGGCATGGAAGGTAAAGTCTCTGTGTGTGAAAATATTCAAGTCTATTATTCAGGTTCAAGCTGTGCAGGTCAGATTTTACATTTGCTCTCTCAATTAGTATGCTGCTTGTTTTGAAAGAAGTTACATAAACATAACCACTGCCTCAGCATAATATGTTTTTTTCCTTTGGCCTGTGGTGTCCTTAAATCCTTTCTTGTCTCTTCTGTTTATTATTGTTGACATCTACTAGCAGAACAAAAGTGTAAAATGCAATTGTTACTGAGAAAGAATAATAAAATTCCTTGAGGAAAAGTTCTTGCATTTTGATATTCTGAAAGCAGTTTCTAACTTTAACAGAATTGGGAGCATTTTTTACTTAATATATGTGATTAGGTAAATATTTGAGGATGTTCAGGTTAAAATAGTTTTTACACTAGTGAACTAGAATAAAGGTAGACTGTGTGTGTAAGATAATGAACACAGAGTATGCTGGTCTAATTTATTTCACAGAGAGAATGCAAACATCCAAGGAGAAAGAACTCAGGAAGATCATAGTCTAAATGACTATGTGGCCAATAGGAAACACTGTGTGATGCTTGCTCTATTTAAATAAACCTAGACCTACCTTTCCTTTGGTTAATGACAAATATTGGTACAGTATTCTATGAAATATGCTGCATAGTATTTTTTACCTGAAATATATTCTTTCAAGCTACTCCTGGCCAACCTCTTGAGTGCATTAGACATGAGAACTTGCTTTTTAACTACAGAAAAAATGTATCTTACTGCCTTATTCAAATCTAGAAGGACTTTGTTTCAAAAATTCTGTGTCAATGTTAATACCAGGTGAAGAAAATGAAGAAAACTGTTCCTGCTCTACTTTATTATATGATGGTGACACATGCCCCATCTGTCTGAACTGCCTTCTCGAGCAAGAGATTGGTTTTCCTGAGAACTGCAGTCATACCTTCTGCATGACTTGCATTCTTAAATGGGCTGAGGTAAGACTAAGAACCGAGGTGTGTGTTTATTTTTCAGTAAAATCTATTTCATCTAATAACTACAGATTTATTTATTGATTTAAAAGGAAGTAAGTTATGCATTCTGACTACTTGTGGAGAAGGTCTCAATGACCTGTTCATAAACCACAGGAAACTTTTTCCTTAGTGCAATAAAGTGCTTTGTTTTCTTTCACTAAACATCCTGACATACTAATTGCTACTGAAGATTAGGGATCAGTTTAAAAAAAAAAAATAATTAATAATAGTGTTGGCTCTTTGGAAGATCAGGTAATATTATGTATATGTTGCTATTTTGTGGTGTCACTGGCTTAATCCTGTTTTGTTACCCCTTATGCTGTTTGTCATACTGTCAGCTCTTAGAAATTTCTTCTTAGAACTTCTTAGAAGTTTCTTAATAGAAACGTGAGTCTGATAAACCTTCAGTTTCTAACTGCAAAGAGAATTCAGCCAAAAGGTTTAGTGCTAGTTCCAGTGCTATTCTGAGTTACATTTTTATTTTAATGACAGTTATAGCTGCTATTTGATGTTTTTGTAGATAGTTCAGGGAAAATGACTTGTTGAACAAGTTCTTGATGATCTTGATCTATTTTGTTCCTTTTTCCTCACATAGGTCCTGTAATGATTGTGCTAAGTCTTTAGTATCTTTCTTTCCTGTAACTTTTTGAGTTATCAGTACAATTTGGGGTATGATCAAAGGAGATGCTGCTTTTCATCCTGCTTCTGTGCCGTTGAACGAGTTGTTCATTGTAGTAACATCAACTGCTTGGTTTCTTCGCACTAACTTTCTTTTGAAGTAAATGATTTTGGTTTCAGTATGTCCTTTAGAAGGCTAGTATCACTTGTATATACATATGCAATATAATGAAATATTATTTTTACCTATTATATTTCAATTGTTTATTTCTTAAGGCACACAGTAACATAAATCACTTATTTCTGAAGATTTCGTATGAACTTCAGTGTTAAAGGTTTTTAGATGAAACTTACTGTAGATTTGCAAACAAGATAATAAGTCTCCCATTGCCAGATTTTCTGTTCTGCAAATTATTAATTGCAGTGCTCTTATAAATAAGAGAACAGGAAATTCTAAGCCACAATTTTATCCTGACTTCCTTAGCTGGTTGTTATAATGGCAGATGAAAAGCGATAAATAGTGATGTGCACATGAAAACAGTACAGTAGATGGAGGCTTGCTGCTGGATTGGAGTTTATTCACATGTCTAACAGATGCATTTAAGCCTAAAGAGGAAGGGAAATTACCTTGCTTTAAAGAGGCAAATGAATCACACAACGTGGGGGTTTTGCTATGTCATTTTGGGTTTGGTACAAAACAGTATCCAAACAGGATAAAGACAATTTCTGCTCTTAAGCATTTACAGGTGAAGCAGATATGATGCCATAAAAATGGTGAGGTGTTGCCTTTTTAAGGGTATGAAAGGCTTCTATTGGGAAGAAGGAAAGATGTTTCATTAATAACATCTGATGTGTAAAATCAGCCAGCCTTCCTTTTCTTATGATACTTGACAGTTGGACCTGTTGAGTTCATAAAACTCTGTTGCCCAATCTAGTAGTTTTAGTTTTAAAGGGGGGGAAAAAAGTGCTGACAACTGGCCAACAGATGTTCAGAGGCTTCAGCTGTGAGAAGCAGTTGAGATTTTATAGCGTGGAATGGTAGAAACCTATTATAAGCAGGTGGTCAATTGAAACATGCTGATGCCATGTGGGTTTTGTGTCTAATATTAATACTTGGCAAGTAAATACTTTTCTTTTTTGAGAACTGTTGAATGTGGTTTAGCTTTCTCTACTAGTTTTTGGTTGATATAACCAACAATAAAAAAGAGTAGTCAAATTTAAGTCACTATGAAGAGTGATGATACAAAAAATATCTGCCTTCTGAAAAATATGCTACCAGGTTCTGTTTAAAGTCTTTCTGTTTAAGTGATGGAGAATAACAATTAAGAATTAGGTTATCAGAAAGAAAGACCCTAATGTTCCCATTTACTTGAAGTGCTCATATCTGCAATTATGCTACCTAAAGTACTAAGAAGGCTTTGCCAGCAGTCTGTGTTCAAGTTGGGTATTTTCTCCATCCTTCTGTGTTGTATCTGGACTTCAAAATATAACAGGCACAACTACTTCTATTAACTCATTTTGAAATTGTATATAATCACTGTTCTTCTGACAGTTTATGGCTTTATTTGTAACTGTTTGGATTCTAATTGAACCCAGGGTAGTTTCAGCATACAGCAAAAATTTGGTGGTGGCTTGTTGGTGTTTTTATTTTGTTGTTGTTACCATTCTCCTCCCTCTTCTATGGGAGATTTTCAACGTTGCAACTGCAGTTAAGTGTCTGGTACCTGTGCCTTTGGCCATGCTAATCAACACTCTCCCAAGAATTGCTGGGCTGCACTGGACAGGCAAACTGTGGGGGACTGTTCTCAGTAGGTACACAAAGACTGATTTAAATGCAGCTCATCCTGTGCTAGCTGTCAGCAGCTTCTGTAAACCAACACACTGTAATTTACTAATGCAGACTTTCAATCTTGAGGCTTTGTATTTCAGTGAGGCTATGTTGGAGCATGTTCAAAAGTAACAGGGACTAAATCTGGTGCTGAGGTTATTTGGCACATCCTTCACTGGATCTGCCGAAGGGCAGTGTAAGTGAAGGGTTAGTTTTGGTGTAAAGAACATGTACATGATAATGTTATCCTGCCTACAAAAAAAAAGGGGGGGGGGTGGGGAGTGTGCTTTGGCTATTGCTGTGTGTAGAAAAGAGGGAGAGGTGAAGCAACAACAAAAAAAGTCAGTGTGGAGTCTTGTAAACATGGGAAGTCATTACAGTTTGTGCTTTTCTTGTCTGTAATACCACCAGTAGATAAAAACTGGTTGGATTGAAACTATGCGTTTCTTTAGCATTGTTTTTCTGGTATGCTTGCATTCTGTGTTTCTGTTGGGTAAGCACATGTGTTCTAGTTTTATAATAATCAGTTCTAAAAGTATTTAAATAAATCCTAAGGTGAAGGGAGTTTAACTAGGTATCTATGGCAAGCACATGAAGTGGCCAAAGCCACCTCAGCTAAGGCAACTTCTTTAGCAGCAATAGTATCTTCCCGCATGCATTAAAGGAAGGCTCTTCCTTCATATTCAAATAAAACAATCTTAGAAGTAAAGGAAAAAAATATTCACTGTACTTTATTGTAGGCTTTTTAACTTCCCTTCTGTTCTTCAGAATGCTAATAAATATTTTAAAGACTTCTATCCTTGCTTTTCTATCAGTGCCTCTTATGAATCATGTGAGAAGAGTGCTAAAGGTTCAGGGTATTTGTCTACATTGTCACAATGATTGTAACAGGCATCTATTTCAGTGACCCTGCCCTACTAAACTTGTATCTATCTCTGCACCTAGCTTCCCTCATTCAAATCCTTCAGATAAGTAAACATGAAAGTCAAGTACATTCAACTATAAATTCTCCAAAGTATTGGGGTGTATTCAGAAAGGCCCCTTGCAGTATCAGTGGTTGACTTAAGACTAAGCAGTTGACATTTCTAGCAGCTATTCTGCTCTTAGAATAGTTGTTTCCTTTGTGCTGGTATAAGGCTTAGGTCATTGATTATGTAGAGTGTACTGTACATGTACATTCTTCTGAGGGTGAAGAGTTACCTGTATGATAACTGGAATTCTTGATAAGTGTTCCTTCTGTTACGGGTTTCTATTGTCCTAAAGGATATAGGAAGGAATCCGCTTATGTGGCAACAAGCTCCACAGGGGTCTTCAGTACAGAGCACTGTGGGCAGGAATAAGATTACATAAACGGACCAAATATGCAATGTGTTCAAAGATACACTAAACCTAAACCCCAAAACAACAATAGAAAACCTTGTTCAAGTGTGTCCAAGGTGATGTAAATGTACACAATGCATTTGACAACTGCTGCACAGAAAAACTATATTAATTCAATTCTTTTCAGAAAAACCTAGACTCTACATAAATTTCAATTTTTTCCCCTCTCTCCTCTTCCCCTCCCCCCCAAATGACATGTTTGTGATATACAGTTGTTCTTGGCATGTTCCCCTGCTTAAGCAGAGTGGTTAAAGCATAGTGTAGACATCTGTGTGCTTCTGAGTTTGACTTCAATTCTTTCAATAAGTGTCAAATGAAGTACAATAACATGTGCAGTGTCTTTCTTATCATAGAATTCACAGATCCTTACAAATACTGAATCATTTCATCCTTTTCTGAAGACAGAACTTGTCAACACTTCATGGCAGTTCTGGGTTGGAAGTAGGAGTAGCCGACTGTGTGATACAGGTAGAGAAAAGAGCTGTTTAGAATTGTAACTAGGTCATCTGTTAGTTGAGACTAGGAACTCTGTATCTTTACTATCCATGAATGACATTTAAAAAAAAACAAAGCAGCTAACATCTCCTGTGAGAAATGGTGCTTTCCTAAAGCACAACCACAAAAAATTTCAATGTACTTTACAAAAAGTGAACTGAAAGAGATGTCCTTTATTTATACATGCTTTGAGAAAACAGTGCAATTCCCAATGCCATCTTCCTTTCATCAAAATGTGGAGAGGTGTTTCTCAATACATGTGTTGGTATAGTCTCCCTTTTCACTGAAGCTGGAGGTGGAGTTGTGGACTTTTAATGTACTATTATAATAGGTGAAGTGAAACATACATTATTTTTACAGTCTGAACCTCTCTTTTCTGGTATTGTTTAACAGCTTCTCTAATAAATAAGCAGTAAAGAGCACAGGATTGTGTTTCTTACTGGATCAGCTTTTCATAGAATGGTCCAGGCTGGAAGGGACCTCTGAAGGTCATCTAGTCTAACCCCCTCTGCAATGAGCAGGGACACCCTCAACTAGATCAGGCTCTCCAGAGCCCTGTTGATCCTCACTTTGAATATCTCCAGGGATGGGGCCCCAAACACCTCCCTGGGCAACCTCATGGTAAAGATCCTAACATCCAATCTAAATCTGCTCTTCTCTAGTTTGAAGCTATTGCCCTCATCTTGTCACTGCAGGCCTTTGGAAACAGACTCCTTCCATCCTTCTTGTAGGGCCCCCTTCAGGTACTGGAAGGCTGCTATTAGGTCTCCCCAGAGCCTCCTTTTCCCCAGGCTGAAAAACTTCAGCCTGTCCTCATAGCAGAGGTGCTCCAACCCCCTGATTTTTATGTCCTTCCTCTGGACGCACTCCATCATGTCCATGTCCTTCCTATATGGAGGAGTCCAACCCTGGATGCAGTACTCCAGGCAAGGTCTCACCAGAGCAAAGTGGTAAAATCACCTCTCTGGATCTGCTGGCAACACATCTTTTGATGCATCCCAGGATGTGATACAGTAGTTGAAGGTATTTTACTGTGGGTCACTTGAATGAAGAAGGAAAAAAAACCCACATAGGCAAAGAGATATATTGCAACAGTTCAATTCTGTACTCAAATCTTGTTACTACTTGCTATGAAATGTTATAACGTGGAACTTGATGAGGATATCTGCCAAAGTTGCTTTATCAGCCAAATATGTTTGGAGATTAGCTTGCACCTATTTGTGTAGCTTCCTGAAACGTCCCAGCAGGAATAAAGTAACTGCTTCAGCTTTTTGTGTACCCCACTTTGCTCAAATACTCTTTGAAGTGATGCAGTTAAACTAAGAGGTGTTTATTTCTTGAGTTTCGAGATCAGTTTAGTGGTGCTGTAGCAGTTACAGGAATACTGAATATTAAATTATGCCTGTGCAGCTAAAGCAGGATTTTTCTTAGAGGGTCATCCAAACCAAATAAAAGACTATGCAATGCTTTCTCTTTAAAACTTCAGAACAAATGCACACATCCTCATGGGTAGCTTTTTGGGAGTTGCAGGTTTTGTGAAGAGAATTCTCCAGACATCATGGGGTAGCTGAAAGAATTAATCACTGCAGTTACCAGTTTTAACATGAAAACTATGAGTAGTTTTGTGTGGAAAGTGAAACAACTGAAGGCACTTAGAATAGCTGCTCAGCACACTTCAGTGTTTTTTCCAAGAAAAGCACTGTTGTGAAGAAAAGCAAAGCAAATCACAATTTGATTATATGTTGAGATTTTTTTTTTTTACCAAGCTATGTTAGAGGAAGATATTTTATGAACCTGTGCTGCTTTTAAAGTTGTGACTCATCCTACACCCCTCCTTCAGGCACAATAAAAGTGATAGCTGCTGCTCGGACTCATTCCATCTCAGTGGCTTTTTGCTGCTTTTATTTTTTTTTCTTCACCCTTCCCCCCCAAACAAACAAACCTAAAGCAAAACAACCCACAAGGAAAAACTAGACAAGCCCACCACCAACACAAACTCCAGTGTACATTCGCTTACTTATGCTGCTACTTGAACAGAAGCTTTGGAGGAAGGAGGACTCAACACCTTTGTTACTGAGCCATGTTCTCAAAAAAAGAGAAGAGAGCCACCACTCCTCATGGCTGCTGCTTGTAAAAATGTAGTACTTCTTTTTGTCACCCTTGCCCTTTTCTGTAGCAACACCAATTAAGCCTTACTGTTGGAAAGAATAGAGGACTTTTTTTCTTCTGTTTCCATTTAAAATGCTTGTTCTTGTACATTAGCAGACAGATGAGAGCTGATGCCTACTTAGAGGTTTTATAGATGAAGTAACCCCTAACTTCCCTCAAAGGCTACCCAACAATTGTACTGCACAGGGGAGCCTCGGGGTGCGCATAGGGCTGTCCAGTCTTTACAAGAATTTGTCTTGAGATTTGTTGTCAACTATCCTAGGGCTATGAAAAGCAACTAAGTAGGAGTGGGAAGAGCATCTTCTCTTCTGAAC
The DNA here is from genome assembly GCF_014839835.1 of Dryobates pubescens. Lineage (NCBI taxonomy): Eukaryota > Metazoa > Chordata > Aves > Piciformes > Picidae > Dryobates > Dryobates pubescens. The sequence continues at coordinate 127,852,167 of NC_071657.1, read as the reverse complement.
TTCATGGTAGCTTCTGTGTCTTCCAGATTGTTGGTTTTGGTTTGTTGGGTTTTTTTTCTACTGCTCTATATACCTATGTAATTTTTAAACACTTGACCAGAAGAACTGAACATGTAACAGTGAACACTTTCTAGAGGAGCAAAACCACCTGTCATTTCTGTTGCTCCTAGTAACACTTAGTGTTCTGTGATACTTTATTCATTGCAGTGAACAACTTTCTGTGGCTTGAGAGCATAACTTAATATTCACATGTGGAAACAGACTGTGTTCTTGGAAAGGACTAAGGATTACTAAGGTAATCCTGAACTCACACTGAAAATTACTAAGAATTGCCTTCCTCCCTATCTTTGGCAGTCTGGTATATCTAAGAAGCTCAGTATTTACTTTGAAGCTTGCAGCTGATTCAGCAGTTACAGTGCCTTGCATGCTACCCAATCCCCACCTGAACAATGCAATGCTGTTACTGTGGATTGGCTTTACATTGACTACGGGACAAAAACTGTCTTCATGATCTGAGGCCAGAGGGAGCTAGCCTAATTCCTCAGTATGCTTTTCTTACCAAGGCAGGGAGACTGCAGGGAACAATGGCATCCCCCAAGAGGGAAAATCTTTAGTTAGGATAATATACCAAAGCATCAAAAGCAGAGGTAATGGCTTTAGCATACACTCTTGTTCAGCAACTTGTTCATGAAACTACACCTGGGGTGTTTTTTTTGTTTTGTTTGGTATTTTAATGAGTCTAACTTTGTTCTGTCTACCCCATGTGAAATCAGAAGCTGCCTGAATGCTTGAGGTTTGGGGGCTCTGTAGGTGAAAGAGAAGTTGAGCGCTTTGAGGAGAACATAATGAACTGGAAAACGAAAAGCCCCACTGAAAAGAGACCCATGAAGTTCACAGAATGTCAGGGCCGGTGTTTATATGCCAGTCTCTCCTAACTGCTTATGCGATTCTAATACTATCTTGGTTGCGTAAATAAAGTGTAACACTCTGATAGTTCTCTCACAAGCAGAAATTACATGCCTCTGAAGGGCATACAATTCATATACTTGTTCCGTGGATGAATTGGGGCTGGAGGCTGTGTGTGGGTTTTTTTCCTTTCTTTTAGAAGAGTTATGAACTCTGCCTGTGAAGGCCAATGGAATGAAGAATGACAAAAAAAACCCCAAAACAACAAACAAACAGAAAATCCACCAACTCACCCACACCCCTCCAGTATGTCTGGAATTAAAATGGATAAACAGATCTCCAGCAGCAAAAATTAATATGTAGTATGGATTTATTGGAAAGTTGATTCACTACATGATCCAATTAGATGGAACTTCAGTTGAAGCTTCCCTGTTTCATGGTTAATAACATTTTATTGTTCCCTCTGTGTGCGTTATCTGATGTAGTGCAGCCTCAGTAAGAGGACACTGAGGTGATCAGGCAAAAAAACCAATCTATAGTTCCATCAAACTGTAGAGTAAAATAACCTTTAGTTCCATTGCCTTGCCAAGTGATTTGTAAAATTCTATTTTTCTTACATGTGGGAATCTGTTCTCTTTGCTGACTGCACTGACAGAGAGGTAGCATAGTCAAATATGTAAGATGAAGGAAGATGTTACCCTGTTTCTCCCAGTCTTCCTGGATTTGTGTTGTGAGGGGACATGCAGCCCAACACGTTCTGCTGAAGACCACATTAAGAAATAAAACACTAGAAGAATGAAAAATGAAAATGACACTTGCATATTGGTATAAAATTAGCTACCTTAAAGGGGGAAGAGGAAAAAAAAAAGTAGGTAGTGTGTTGTAAAATGCTTTTCCTTCTGAGAGGCATTCTTGTTTCCTTTAGATTTTCCCCTAAGGAGAAATCTACTTACATGAAACAAAACAGCAAGTGCATGGATAACGTGTAATTATCTTTTCTTACTAAGAGCAAGTGGTAATTTGTTGTCTTTCTGTAAGCTATTACAGCAGCAAAAGTATAGAAACCTGAGACTTCCTCTAACTTGGTAAAATTTTGTTAATAAGAACAATAATTTTTCAGACACAGGCTTCATGTCCTATCGATCGCAGACCATTCCAGGCAGTATGCAGGCTCAATACATTAGAAGAGCAGATAAAGGTATGTTCCAGGCTTGTTTTCCTTAAATAACTTCATTTGTAGCACCACCCAAGTTATGCTGCAGCCTTATTCACACGTCTGTGTTAAATGAGGCTCCCTAACAAAATAATTATTCATGTTTTTAGCTAAGAATTAATTACTCTTTTCAAAGCAAGTGTTTAATAAAAATAATTGTAAAACTGCTGTTATGCTTTATAGTATCTTTGAGCATTCCTGATTATATCTAAGAATAGAAATACAGTAATTGGTCTCAAAGTGTTTTTAACTGGGTTTTTGTAAACAAGTATTGTATCAATTAGCATGCAGTCTTGCCCTCATTTTTTTTTTCCCCCCTGAGGTGAATCTGGTACATTTATGGTCTCCAAGTCACAGTCAAAACCACATGAAGGCAAGAGGAATTAATGCCAGGCCCTGTTCAACTTTCTGATTTTATATATTTATTTGTTAGTTGTCAATTCTGCTACATACTGCTGTGAAGAGTGGTTCATCAAGTAGGAAAATAAAACTTGGTTCTTGAAAATGTATATAGGGAGATGCTGATGCACACAGTTCTGAAATTCTGTGGTGAAATTATGGGTTTAACTAATTCTTATGTTTGAGGGGTTGCATCTTCTGATGTTTACAAAGTGGGAGTTCCACTACCCATTTCTTGTGCTTCTGGAGGCCTAGGCAGTCAACTGCAAAGGAACCATACTGACATCTCTATATAAGTTCCCTCTTGTAGAAAACCCTGCTGGCATATTTTATTTTCTTCATTTCTGAAGAATCAAGGAAATAGCTATAACAAAGTAAAGTGCAGGTTTTCTTTGGAAGTGTTTAACAGCTATATCAAAATACGGTCTGAAAGGTTCTTTATAGAACTGCAGTGTAAACAGATGGGCAGAGACATGGGTCCTGTTCTGAAAAGGAGCCATAGGAGCAAGCAGTAGGAATAGAGGGAGTCTGTAGTGAGAAATGCTAGCATAATGATCCCTGTTAACAGTGGCACTCTAAGGAGATTTCCTTTTGTGATATTCATAATATGCTCCTAGCTTAAGGAGTTGCATATGGAGCCAAGATTCTGGAATGAGGAAATAGAAAATGTCTCATGCAAACAATTGCAACATGGCTATTGCAGCCACTTCATGGTACGTAATACAAGTTGTATTGCTTTTGTAGAACTTTAAAGATACAGTGGGGGGGAAGTTATATGAAATCTGTAAGTTACTTAACTTACTGAGGAAAATAGGAGTAAGCATTTGAAATTGAGTAGTAGTAGTTCAGCATTTTCCCAAGCCTGAACCTTATCTATCCAGATCAGTCAACTTATTTTAAAAAAGCTTAGCTTCCAAATTGTCAGTGGAAGGTGGTATATAGCTTAGAGGTACTTGGCCATAGTGGACTGCATGCTGAAGGATTTTTGGTGTATGTGGAATTAGTATGTATCTCTGGCAGAGCCAATATATACATCCAGGTGGGGTATTTTCCATTTCATCAACCAAATTGCAAATCTGAAAACTCTGAGATAATGATAGGAAATGATTTCGAGCTGTTTGAGTTGTATTTCCTCTGTAGGCCTGAATTAATTTAAAGCCCGTGTGTACTGAGATTCTATATTGGCTTGACTTTATTCTTTCAATACAGGTTCAGATTAAAAAACAACTGAGGAGGAATGAAGAGGAGGAAAACTGTGCCTGCAATAAGGGAAAACGTAGACATGCAAAGATGAGAAGTTTTGTGAGGTTGGTGGTCCACGTGGTTGCATGCTTTTTAGTGGGATATTCAAAACATATAAAGTCAACTGTTTTAAAAGGCACAGCCTGGGAAGCTTTTTAAAATCGAGTTTATTTTTAAATAAACTCTTTACCAACAGCTGTAGTTTAGCTTTACTTTTATCACTGATGTAATTCCAACACAAAGAGCAATTAAGAAGCAAGATACAGTGCATTTCTTGCATTGAGCTCTGTGGAAGCTTCATTTCTCAAGCAATTCTGACAAATTTCTTAATATCAAATAAGATTTTATGGCCCGATCATGTTTTAACAATACAAACCTTTAACTGTCTAAACAGATGTCCTCTTTTCCTTGCAAACATTTGTGGTGTTCCTCTTTTGCTATAAAGCACAGTAACTGATTTCATCCTTGTGAGTTTGAGAGGGAACTGGGAAAACATCACTTGTGTTTTGAGAAGCTTTATCGTGTGTACATTTGCTTCATTGTGTAAGGGAAGGTTCGAGATTACACAGACGAATTACGCTAAGCAGTGATAATTTAAACTCCACCTTTTAATGGAATATTTGAGACTGAATTTGAAGCAGACTTTATACAAGCAGGCTTATAACATCTTGAACAGGCTGCCACGAAATCAAAACAAAATAAAGCATTCAGATTTAATGCAGTGTATTTTTGTTGTGTCAGTGTATTATATTTTTCTTTTGCATCTGGCAGTCAGAGCTCTCTTTTATGTACAAGAAATAAAAATTTCTTAAAATAGGATCTGTTTATGTTTGGATGTCTATACTGTTAGCTTAAATATACCCAGAAATAACTTCTATAATATCTTTTGTTAATCTTGCAGAGGAGTTGTATGTCCAGACAGAGGGCCATTAAGAGCAAGATTAAGCAAAATTGTGAAGAAAAAGTACAGTAAGTTGGGATTTGTCCTCCATTTGCTAGAATTGCTGTGTTTTATTAAGGCTCTCTAGACTTTCTTTTCTTGATGAGCCAATTTAATATTTTTTTCATAATTACTTACATTTGCATGTGAAAAGTAAAAACCCAGGAACAGAAGCCTGGAACTTAAGAGAGCAAAACTGCAGCATGTGAAGCTACTGGAGAGTCTGCCTGTTCAATTTCAGTCACGGGTGAAATGGATTTGGTTTCAGCCTGAAGTAATTTTCTGCATCTGGCAGTTGGTGCACAGCTAAGGACTAGTTTTTATTCACAGGAAGTTTTCTAGTGAGAGTTCAGACACAAGAAGCACTAAGCTGTGTTTTTGGGCTGCTGTTTTGAGGGGCTTGGTGCATAGATGTTGTTTGGTTGTGTTCCTAACTTCTGAAGCTAAGCCAGTATCTTAAGAGGTGAAAACTGCTTGATAAGTAAACGGTCAAGGTGCATGCATTTTAATGTTACTCAGATTGTACATAAACACATTGCAAGTACACTTGAGATACATTTTTATTGCATTAATGATTTTGACAATAAAAAACCCCAATATGCTAAAGTTAAGATTTGTTTCTTATTGCAGGTAATATTTTATACAACACACAAACCAAGAAAGCTTTAACTATAAAGATGAACAAGGTTGGTCCTGATACAGATTTGTGCACTATTCTGTTTTTCTTGAAAGCATTTTTTAAAACTACTTTTCTAGTTATTTTAAGGTTAATTTATCTCTGTTAATTTTAGTGTGATCTGAACACAGTTATTTGTTGTCTTCTGGTTTGAAGATAAGCACTAGGTTACATGAGCTTCTCTCTCAGATTAAAATTAGTCTGGTGATAGTAAATGTTTTCATTTAGATTAGAATGTTGTATTATAGGATACTCTACTCTGTTTTCATCTTCCTTTTCCAAAAGATGGTACTGCCTACAAACTGTTAGGCAAGTATCATTGTATGAAAGCTAGGAAGGTTTTCATGAAAATGCCTGGTTGTAATCAGCCAAGTAATTTATGTAAATACACTACACATATTGCATCAAGTTGTGGGTTCTTTTTAATGGGATATTACTCCCAAGAATGTTTCTTTCTAGGATTTATGTTTTGTTCATAAATCTTAGCCTATAACACAGGCTTATAGTTTGCAGAGCTATAAAGGCTCTGTTGCTTAGTATCTGCCTTATCTCTACAAAAATACTTTGTATCTGGGACACAAGTTTGTGAGCAGTGCTTTCCTAACTCATAGTTGTTCCTGTAAATATGTCTGCATGAAATAGAAATTCATGGCCTTAAACTTTCTGAAGTGTAAATGTCGTTGTTCTCCTTAATTCTGTCTTACCTGAACTTCAAAAATCTGGAGAGAAAAACTGTCTTCAGGTGCCTGTTTTGACTACTGCCTGGCTTTCTATAGTATATGGGTATATACTACATCATGTGTCTTCTCTGTATGTGGTAACCTGAATCGTCACTTTGATTTGGTGCCTATGTTCCACAGTTCTCAGGGATATATTTAGCTCCAGCTTTCTTCTTCTAAGTCAGGTATTTAGTATTTTCAGTTCTGTACCCATGTAAAGTTAAAATACCTTTAACTGAGTTGAAGCACATTGAACTGGAAGGAAAACGCCTCTAATTTTACTTCAGGATTGGTGAATGGTTTCATATCAGGTTGCACTGATTTATTGTGCACTGTTTGATAGCGTTAATGTCTCAAATGACCCCTGTTGCAAAAGAAAAGGTGCTTAAACAAAAGCAGAACCATTAAAAACTGACTGTTAGGTGCAGGGCTCAATTAGCCAATAAAGATTTGAAACTTAAAAGAAAGCTTTGGTTTACAACCACTTAGTAAGCATGCCTGTGGAACATCTAGGTAGCTTTTTTTTAGGTGGAGGAAGAAGTTACAATATTCAAAATGGTAGTATTTTAAAAATAAACCCAAGATCTTTTTAGGAGAAACTAACAATTTGCACAGTGATGGAGCAGGGCATCAAAGTTGGATGGAGTGCATGGATAACAAATGCATGCTTGACATATATTCTATTGCAAAGTTTGTTTTTCACAGAATTGTCAGGGTTGGAAGGAACTTCAAGGATCATCTTGTTCCAACCCTCCCTGCCATGGGCAGGGACACTAGATCAGGCTGCCCAGAGCCACATCCAGCCTTAAAAACCTCCAGGGTTGGGGTTTCCACCACCTCCCTGGGCAACCTGTTCCACTGTCTCACCACCCTTATGGTGAAGAACATCTTCCTAAGGTCTAATCTAAATCTGCCTTCCTTGAGCTTGGATCTAGCTTTTCATTAGGGTAAAGACAGCATTTCCCCACATTTTCTTTCAGAATATCAGTTCACACTTTAAAACACCAGTCATAGGGAATGAGCAGCAATGTTCTAGTCAGATTCAAGGTGGCATTAACCTTTTAGGTGAAAGGACATAAATGGCAAGAAGGCATCAGTGTAAGTGTGTGTGTCAGTCTTGAGGATTACTGTTTAGCTTGGGTTTCCCTGCAGTCAGCTCAGTGCACAGCAGCAGAATTTACTGCTCACAACACAAAGGGCAATATGCTAGCATACACTGGGGCAAGGCCTTATTAACAATTGAAATAGTGGGTGGTGGTCATTGAATTGTGAAGTGGGTTCTGAACATTGTGTCTGTGTGTGAGCATCTGGTAAACAGATGCACCAGTCAGTCTTCAGTTTTTTAATCCTACCTAAAGGCAAAGGAAAATCCCAGCTCTTTCACAGAATCACAGAATGCTAGAGGTTGGAAGGCACCTCCAGAGATCTTCGAGTCCAACCCCCCTGCCAAAAGCCCTAGGGGAGGCCACACAGCAATGCATCCTGGTGGGTTTTGAAAGCCTTCAGAGAAGGAGACTCCACAACCTCCCTGGGCAGCCTGTTCCAGTGCTCCGTCACCCTCAGAGTAAACAAGTTTCTCCTCATGTTGAGGTGAAACCCTCTATGTTGACGTTTGCATCCCTTGTTCCTTGTCTTATTACTGTGCACAACCAAAAAGAGATTGGACTCCTCTGCTTGACACCCACCTCTCAGTCTTCTCAACCTTAGGTTTTCATGCTGCTGTGAAACCATTCAGTGAACTGCTGTGAAGGTGCTAGGTAGCAGAAATGGGCATTGTGAAATACTAGAGAAAAGGCTCATTTATTCATAGTTTCTAGATACAGCATTAAATATTTTTGCCATGGGTAGCCTATGTGAAGTGTAAAGTTTATCTGCAAAGAGCAGGTGTTGGCAATTCTAGAGACTGAGTGAGAAAATTCGTTTGCCACAACAGCAAATCTCAGCATAGAACTATAGAGCTACTATGGTGCCTGATTTTTGTGAGCTGCGGTCTTGCTGGCTTGGTTTAATTTCAGGACATGTTTAGCTGTTAAATGTTATTTTATTGTGTAAGTCTTTAATTCTTCTGTTTGGGTGCTTTTGTAGCCCAGAAGACAGACCCACTGGAATGAGTGCTACAGAACTGATTTCTTCAGCACACTTCTGGCTGGTGGTAGCAATGAAGAATCCTTTTTTAGCTGTAGAAATGACTGGTTAGTATTTAGCAGTGTTTAATATAAACTGCTGGCTTACTGTATTGTAGATGCTCAGCGTCCTTCTGCTGCTATGTGTATACTGCCTACAGATAGTTTTAAGATTGGCTGCATTTATGAAGAGCTGTTAAAGGATAAACACAAACAGTTTAAAATGGGTATCATTAAGGGCACACCCCAATTTCTGTCACGCATTCAGCATTGAAATACGTCATGTTCGTACTTTTAACCTTACTGATTTGATGGAACTTAATACAGTTTTTCCTTTTTAGCATCTATTTATACTCCTTGCTGAGTTGAAGCCTGGCAACAGGAAAGAGTTAGTCTATTTACAACAGCATTTAGCAAAAGAGTTAGCAGTAAATATCCTGGTTAGTATCAGAAACAAACTTTTTGTTGTTCCTTGACTGCAAGAAGAATACTTTAAATACATCATGAAGCAGGTGTGCTTTATGAATCGAATACACTTACTGTGTGGAAAACAAAACAAACAAACACCAAACCCAAAACACAACCACACAACTTTTTGGCTGAGAAGATGAGAGAAAAAACATTATTTGGATAATACAACCTAATCAACTGTGTCTGTGGACTGTTTTCAGCGGCCTATAAATGAAAAGGCTGGGGGGAGGGAAAACGCCAAACACAAACCAAACAAAAAAGTCCCAAAAACCCAACCCTTGTTGCCATGCATGCACCAGTGTTAATTTGTCAAGGATGCAAAGTTCATCTTTCAGCTTCCCAGAAGACACATTTCACCTCCTGTCTTCTCTTTTGTCTGCCTCATTGAATAGAAGAGAATAGAATAAACCAGGTTGGAAGAGACCTTCAAGATCATCGCATTCTGTTGTATTTAGTATGACTACTCTTTCCCTCTTAAATTACTATGCTTTGTATCTATTGAAAGATCTAATACAGTTACATGTTTTAAAAGTTGTTGGTAGAAGCAAGTATTAAAATGCAAAATTTACATAGTGCAAAGTTAACTTTTTGTATAAAATCTGTATTTCAGTACAGAACTCACAGAAGTTGATACAGTGATCAGACAGAAGAGACAAGAACTGGAATTGTCCTGTTCATCCGTGCTGGCTAGAGTGGAAAGGTATGTTTTGTATTCATAGTGCAAAGGATCTTAATACAAAACCTGAAGTTTGAAATCTGATTAATTGAAGTTGCTCTTTAGGTGGACTACATAAAGTTAAGTAATGTTTGCATGTGACTTGCTGAATTTTTGTGTGCTTGCTGCATGTCATCTTTATGTTGGTTAATTCTTTTGTATCTTAATGCCTTTTTTTGTAATGTGACCAGCGTAGTAACTCCACTGAATTGTGCCTCTTAACATGTCACTTTTTCACAGAAATGCAATTCTAACTACATTTTCTAGTTGAAAGTTGGTGTTCAGTGTGCTTTTAAAATTATTTAAATCATTAGAAATCAGGCTGCGTTTGCCTTAAAATCAGTCTGATTCTGATTCCATCATCCCTGTTCTCCATTTACAGAGATTGGTTCTAACATCTCTGTAACTGTGTATAAACAAATGCAGATAGTAAGAGTCAAGTGGGATTCTATTATATGAAAAAGAGGACATAAAAAAATGTTGTCAGACAAAAAGATTTTTTTTTCATTATAATTTAAAGTTGTAGCTGCAATTTAAGTCATGAATTTTAATTCTTTGCATGTGTACTTCTTTAGAGAAACTTTCATTCCATGAATAACTTCAAAAATTGTAGGCCTGTGACTAAATTATAGGTTTCTCCAAGGTTTGCTGAGCGAGTCTTCATAAGTATATAGTTATTTTGTATGTTAAAAAAAAAAAAAAAGCCTTTGCTCAGTTGTTGTGTAGACTGTTTCTCATTTGTCTCCAGAAAAGGCTCCTCTTCTGCTGAAGTACTAAATCAGCATTCAGAATTTTATGCCCAGTAGTATAGTTTACTAATTTGGAATAGACTGTCAACAGTTTACCTTTGAAGAAAGCCAAATGTCCATTGCTTTAACATAACCTAACTTGTTCAAGCTGTTTTGCTAGATTGTTTTGCTGGTGAGGGGTTTGGAGCACAAGTCCTGTGAGGAGAGGCTGAGGGAGCTGGGGTTACTTAGCCTGGAGAAGAAGAGGCTCAGAGAAGACCATATTATGCTCTCCAACTACCTGAAGGGTGGTTGTAGCCAGATGGGGGCTGGTCTCTTCTCCCAGGCAACCAGCACCAGAACAAGAGGTCATGGTCTCAAGCTGCACCAGGGGAGGTTTAGGCTGGATGTTAGGAAGAAGTTCTTCACAGAAAGAGTGATTGGCCATTGGAATGAGCTGCCCAGGGAGGTGGTGGAGTCACCATCACTGGAGGTGTTTAGGAAGAGACTGGATGGGGCGCTTGGTGCCATGGTTTAGTTGATTAGATAGTGTTGGATGATGGGTTGGACTTGATGATCTCCAAGGTCTTTTCCAACCTGGTTAGTTCTGTTCTACTCTATTCTACTCTACTCTATTCTGCTCTACCTTAGTGTAAGCCTGAAGTTAAGAAGGAAAGATTTGTTTTTCTGTCAGCTTTGCTTTTCTCTCCAACTGTGATGAGCTTGGAAGTGTCAGGGTTGCCTAATGTTTTGGTTTTATGCATTGCTTCTAAAACGTGCTCCAAACAGGTAAAAGGACAAATGTTCATGCTTTTGCTTTTCCAGAGTTCCTTTAATGTCTTACGGAGTTGAAGCTGAGACCTTTCTTTTCACTTCTGCTGCAGTGGCTGGGACAGTTCTTCCAACAAGTATCACGCCTTTGGAAAACTTTGGTAAACTTTTTTTTGGTAAGTTTTACTTATGGCTCACATGGAGTATTGTTAAAATATGATTCTTGGAAACCAATATCTGTGGAGGGGGCAAAAGTGAAAATCTGGTCTGATTCAGTTTGGTTCTGGCTCAAAACCAGCTAGTTTCTTTTTGAAATTGGAATATGAGCCAGCCACCCCAAAACTTGTTAAACTTAATTCACCTCTGCATTCCCCAGTGCAAAATAAATAGGTTGCTTCCTTAGACCTCTGATGTTCAGCAGTGAAATTTAACTGATCCATAACCATTTCTGCTTCTGATAGTAATGAGTATACAGGCTAGCTCATATCTCTTGACTTCTCTTTACCTTTCTACTGACAGTATGCAACAGAAGCATTAAAAAACAAAACCCAAAACAAAATAAAACAAACCAAAAAGTACCCGATGGGAACAAAACCTGTTTTTTCTCTACTTAGAAAGATAAAGAATATTTAAATTAGCTCCACACTGATCCAGCATTACACTACGTGGAACATGTGAGTAATCATTGTTGATAATATCAGCACCTCATCTACAAATACTGAGAACATTGTCATCTCCTAGGGCAGAGCATGAAACTAAATCCTTTTGTGCTGCTTTTGGAGGGAGAAGCAGCAGATTTTGACTTTGAGTCTTGATAAAGAAAGAAAAGGAAATTGTTTTTTCTACATATTTTTGTTTTAAACTTTAGACCAGAATTTTCTCATTTGTCTTGATTGGAACTTTGATATTTTTTATATAAGTATTCCACTTCCTGTCTTGCTGAGATGCAAAGTTAATCAAGCTAGCAGGATACAGCAAAAGATTCTTGTTATTTTGTTATGTCTCCAAATGTCCTTGCTACACCTGAGCTACAGTTTAGATCTTTAATGTAATCCATTACACTCTGAACAAAGTTGAATGCAGTGATCCAAGACTAAATTCTAGCATGTTGTCATTAAAACTTTGTTAGCTTCAGTTTGACTTAAAGGCTTCCTACTGTTAAGGAGCATGCAGGAAGTAAGAGAGTGCCTTCAAATTTCTTGGTGAAACTAGGGGATGTTGAATATTAAGATGCCAAGGACATACATTTTGTTAAGTGAGTGTTCCTTCCCCATTCAGCCTTTATACCACAACTGAGCAAAAGACAGGCATGCACAAGAAAAGGCAGGAACAAAAGCAAAGAATAAAAGAAGAAAGGAGCAAGGCCCTTTTTTACAGGAGTTAGAAGAGATGAAGAAAAAGGCAGAAGAATGGGGGAAACAGTGGAACTTTCTGCAAAAGTGGAGAACAGGAGAAAAATAAAGCAGATGCATATCAAAAATAGTCAAACTCAATCTTGTGACTCTTAATAAACTGAGAAAGAGACGGTAACCTAAGCATTTTTCCCCCTTATCTCTTGATCATACCTTAAGTATACAGTTGACAGTTGCCTATGGAGTTGTGTAAGGAGGCATACAGATATGAGTTCAGTGACAGTGTTCTACTACCCCAAACTTCCCTGGAGTTGTGCAAGAAGGCACACAGATATGAGTTCAGTGATAGTCTACTACTAGTCCAAAGTTCCCTGCAGCTGTTTCTTCAGTTTCTTTCACCATTAAACAGTCTTTTTATTAATTTGACCCAAAAGGGCATTACTGACTACAAATAGCATTATGATTTAGAGTGGTTTATGCAGTTCTTTCATGGGATTGAAACCTTTTTATGTTAAAAATAATTAGTTGAGCTGGAATGCCTTTTATTTGGTCCTGGCCCAAACACTGTGAAGCTTATCTGTTAGAGTTTTGCAAATAAGGAATGCTCAAAATCAGTTTGTATTCCACAAGCAGACTTTGAAAGTGCTACGAAGATAACTTGCCTTTTAATTCTGTCAGGATTCCCACATTCCATTTGTATTCTGATTGTTTTTTATTATTGCAGGGTGGTTTCCTCCCTTTTGAAGAAAATCAAAATTCTTAATGGCACGTAACATCTGTCTTAATGGCTGTTGTAACGGGTTTGAAGATGTAGTTAGCCTGAGACAGTTACATGTGGCTGAGTAACTGCTGGCAAAGCACCATAGAATCAATAAGGTTGGAAAAGACCTCGGAGATCATCAGTCCAACCTGTCACCCAACACCTCATGACTACTAAACCATGGCTTCAAGTGCCACATCCAATCCCTTTTTGAACACCTCCAGGGACGGTGACTCCACCACCTCCCTGGGCAGCACATTTCCATGGCCAACAACTCTTTCTGTGAAGAACTTTCTCCTCACCTCAATCCTAAACTTCCCCTGGCACAGTTTGAGACTGTCCTCTTGTCCTGGTGCTGGTTGCCTGGGAGAAGAGACCAATCCCCACCTGGCTACAACCTCCTTCCAGGTAGTTGTAAACGGCAGTAAGGTCTCCCCTGAGTCTCCAGGCAGACTGTGGCAGTCACCTAAAACTCCTTTGGAAGTTCTTTCCCACACACATTATTTTCTTTTAAATACACAGATCCTTCTGTGCAATTGATACTGTTGGTTTTCATTACCTTAGCTGGTAACTTGTTCAGTGAACATCCAGCTGCTTGTGGAGTTAGGTGTTGGATTATTACACTGGGTAGACAGTGATACAATTTGCATTCTGCTAACAAAGTAGCAAGTGGTAGAAAGAGGCTTTTGTGCTGTTACTTGTCTAACACCTATCTTGTTTTTAGATAATCTGTTTAAGAATACATTAAACAAATAGTTTAGTGCAGCAAAAGCACTGGAAATAATGTTACACAGAGGTAGAATCAAGAGTCTGTGTGATGTGATAAATTCATTGCAAAGTCCATAGCAATTCATCTTTTTTAGCAAGCTTCCATTCATTTGTGTATGAAATTGAAGCTGTAAAAAGAATTCATTTCAGCACCAAATTCTTGATGCTTTTTGAAGCCTACACGAAGTGTGAAACTAATGGATGTCTCAAGAAATTAATTTGGTTCTGAAAATGAGCATTACATTCAAGTATATTCATTTAATTATTATTAATCTGTAATTTCTGAGCTGTCCCTCATAAGCTTTCATAGGTATCAAGAGTCTCTTTTCCTTCACAGTGAATCTAACCCTTAGCTTACCTATGAAGACTTCTGTAAAATTGTGGACAGCATGAAATAAGTTAATAGTGTCAACCCAAGGATTCCTGTGCTGCTGTGTGCAGCTTTAATCTTTCTTCTTACAGCTTTAGTTTTTTGATCCCCCTAGGCTGCCCTAAAACTTGCACTCTATTCAGCTTGTTAGTTTAAGTCCAGTTTGCCGTGGGGTTTGTCTTATAAATAGTGAATTAGTTTGCATTGTCTGAAATTTTAGAGAGGAATGCTGTCACTGCTGCTTCTGATCAACTGCTTCCTGTGTTATCATCCATTGATAACCATTTAAAAATGTCACTTTCTGGAGTGCTGAGGCTTCACTGCCAATAGGGCTGCGTTACACAACAACAGGAACTGCTATATGCGGAGGGTGTTGTGTGGCTAACTCTTACCATAACAGCTTCAATGCTGGCTATCTTTGAACAGCAATATCAACAGCATTTTCATTGTAAATGCTGTTACTGTCCATGTAACCGTGCCAGCACTGCTTCTAAAATGTGTATTTAGATGTCTAATGTGTCACTTTGTTAGCTTGATTCTGTTCTTTAAAAACAAACAAACAAAACCCACAAAAAACCCCCAAGGGACTGCATTAAAATTTAAAACCAAAAAAGGTGGGGGTGGGAGGGGAACCCAAACACCACAAAACTGTGGCAGCATTTTCTACTAAATCTTAAATTGCATTATTTAAAGAGATCTGTTAAACTGAGAAAGGTAAGTTTGTTATTAACCACGTCTGGATAAATGGTTACTATCAAACTTTAATGTGTTCTGCTTTCATCAGAATCTTTAGGCAAAGGACACGCTGTTGCATGTACCCAAGAAGGAGAAGAGAAAAAGCAAGCTTCTGGTTCGTCTGGTACCAGAGGAACTAGAAGGAAATCAGTTAATACTACTCCTACAAGGAGGTCTGCACGAAACAGCAAAAATGAGACTCTGAGTCAATCTCGGAGCTCCCCTCGCTCAAGCAGTTCTGCGTGCGGTGCCCCTGATGGCAGTAACTCATCCCTGAATAAATCTCCGTCAGAGTCAGAGAAGCCTCCTCCGAGACGGAAGTCTAAGAGGGCAGTCAGACAGAAAGCACCTGTCGTTAAAAAGAAGCTGAGAAGATCTGCACGTTCTGAGAAGTCATCCAGCGACTCCGTGGAAGATGATGACGTGGCTGAGTCTGAAGCAGTTGTAGCTGTAGGTCAAGAGCAGCAGTCAGACGATGACAGCAGTGGTGCAAGCCTTCTGCAGAAACATAATGCAGAAACTGAATCTGCTAATGGGTTGGAAAGCTGTGGTGAGCACGCAGAAACGGAGGAAACTGCAGCGGAATGCGACGAAGGTGAAGATAATTCAGACAACGTGGATGTAAGCTTTTCTGTCCAAGAATCTCCTGCACTAACTTCAGGGGGTGAAAGTCAGGAATTTGTTGTAAAAGGAGTTAGTGAAAAAACTGTTAGTCCTACGAATGAGGACGTCTGTGAAAATGCTCTTGAACAAACAGAAACAGTGGCTAGTCCCAGAGATGAAGTATGTGATGATGCAATTTCTGAAACAGTAGATCAGGCACTGTGTAGTCCTCAGACTGAGTCGATAGAGAATGTAGAAACTCCAACAAAAATAGATCAACCTGTAGCTAGTCCAGAAAATGAACTCTTGGAATATCCAGAACCTTTGGGAAAAGACCAGCCACTAGAGAGCCCCAGAAGTGAATCACCCAAGCACCCAGAAACCATAGAAGCAGATTATTCTGAGGCTGAAGAAAAAACAGTAGTAGACTGTACAAATACAGATACTCAAAACACAGAAACTATTCAGGATGAAGAGCCAGCTACGTTAATCTGCAGTACACCTATGGACAGTACATCAGAAGAGTCCTTAAAGGAACATGCCATGCCAGAAAGTGAAGAGGGTGGAACTCCAGAGTCACCTCAGGTAAATGCTGAACATAAACATTTTGGTGAAGATGACAATGAAATGGTACCAATGGATTGTGACTCATTTTGCAGTGACCAGAATGAACCTCAGATTGAGCAGTTACCACCAGCTGGAAGTACAGAGGAAGAAGTGAGCTCTTTACAAAGAGACGTGGGAGACTGTGCATCAGTTTCAGGACTCTCTGATGAAAAAGAAGAAACCGTAACTCAAGATGAAACTGAAATTCAAGACAGAGAGTGCCAGTCAGAACTCAAAAAAGATAAAAAGATTCGAACTAGGAAGTCTAGATTTCACTCTCCATCAACAACCTGGTCTCCCTCTAGGAAAGAGGGCAGGAAATCTCAGTCACCGTCCCCGAAAAGGGAGATGACCGGAGACTCACGATCACCCAAAAAAGAAACGGACAGGGAGGGAAGACGATCCTCATCTTGGTCACCAAAGAGAGAGACAGTCAGGGATGAGAAAAAAACACCATCTCGATCTCCCAGAAGAGAAACTGTCCGGGAAAGCAGGAGATCATCTTCCCGGTCAAGGACTAAGGATTCATCTCCAAGGCAAAAGTCTAGGTCTCGAAGCAGCGATCGGGACAGTCAAAGAAGAGATCGTGACAGGGAAAGAAGAAGTAGGAGGTGGTCCAGGTCGCGGTCACGATCTAGGTCAAGATCACGATCTAGGACAAGAAACAGAGGTTCTTCCTTCTCTAGAAATGAGAGGGACAGTCATTCACCTCGATGGAAAGAGAGATGGACAAATGACAACTGGAGGTGTCCCAGAGGAAATGATAGATGCAGAAGAAGTGATCAGGAAAAACAGAATGAAAGTCTTAAAAAAGAGAAGGACAATACAGAGAAGAGCAATGATGATCAGAATTCTTCAGAGAAGCGGAGGAATGATTGCCCAGACTGGGTAATGGAAAGGATAAACTCTGTTCCAGAAGTCAGGAACAGAGAGAGAGATAAACCACACTGGGAAGACAGCAGGCACGATAATTCAGGACAGTCCTGGAATAAAAACTTTGGTTCTGGTTGGATTCCGAATCGAGGGAGAGGTCATCGTGGCCGAGGTGGGCGTGGAAGAGGTGGTTTCATGTATGGAGACCGGAATGAAAATCACTGGCAAAACAGAAAGCCTCTCTCAGGGAACGCAAATGGTTCTGGGAATGAAACATCAAGGTTCCCAGAACATCAGCCATACAAGCGTAAGAATGAACAAGATTACTCTTTCGACACGCCTGCTGACAGATCTGGGTGGACGTCTGCATCCAGCTGGGCTGTAAGAAAGACTTTACCTGCTGATGTGCAGAATTACTATTCCAGAAGGGGACGCAATTCATCCAGCCCACAGTCTGGATGGGGAATGAGGCAAGAAGAGGAGACATCTGAACAAGGTATTCATAGCTGTAAAAGATAATAGCAGAGTCTCAGCTTCGGCACCCTAGTAAACTCCTCCTCACCTTGACCTATCAAGTTAATTAGTTCTTCAGAATAATTCAGGGTGAATCTAGAGTCTGTCTTTGCAGTATGGAGGTTTGCAGGTGTGGGGTTTGGGGATTTCTTGTGTTTTGATTACTTTCTGGGTTTGCCTAAAGTTAGATGTAATTTAAGGACTATGCATTTGAAGAGTGCTACTTTCAGTAAAGCAGTTTGGTTGAAGAAAAAACAAGTTTTCTTCCTGCTTATTTTCAGCATCTGCACACCTTTTAAAAAGGGGAGGTTTTTTTCAGGGAGGCTTACATTTCACAGAATCAGAGTGCCAGAGGTTGGAAGGCACCTCCAGAGATCTTCGAGTCCAACCCCCCTGCCAAAAGCAGGATCACCTAGGGGAGGCCACACAGGAATGCATCCAGGCAGGTTTTGAAAGTGTCCAGAGAAGGAGACTCCACAACCTCCCTGGGCAGCCTGTTCCAGTGCTCAGTCACCCTCACATTAAAGAAGTTTCTCCTCCTGTAGAGGTGAAACCTTCTATGTTCAAGTTTGCATCCCTTGTTCCTTGTCTTTTTACTGTGCACCACCAAAAAGAGCTTGGCCTCATCCACTTGACACCCACCCCTCAGATATTTACGGACATTGTTCAGATCCCCTCTCAGTCTTCTCAAGAGTAAACAGCCCCAGGTCTCTCAGTCTCTCCTCATAGGGGAGATGCTAAAGTCTGCTAATCATCCTCGTGGCTCTGGCAGATCCCTGTCTCTCTTAAACTGGGGAGCCCAAAACTGGACACAATACTCCAGGTGTGGTCTCATCAGGGCAGAGTAAGAGGGGGAGGGAGAGAAGAACCTCCCTAGGCCTATGCAGACCCCCCCAGTAGATTCTGTTTTAAATTAAAAAGGTAACTGCCTGGACAGAAATCAACTTTTCAAAGAAAGTGAATTAACTGAATAGCTGAGAAGTCATCTGGACGTGATTAATGCTCTGAAGTCAAAGACAGACATGGATTGTATTTAAAAACTGTGAAATCCACTTCTGAAAGCAACCACACTTTGACTTCCCTGTTGTCTCACTGCTTTGTCTGTCATTTTTATCCATTTTCATCTTACATGCCAGAAGGTTTTTCCCCACTTTTCAGAAACAACCGGATCGGTGGCTTCTTAGTTGTGAGGCAACTTTGTCAACCTTCAGTCTGCTGCAGGCAAAATTTATCAGACCTTTAACTGAAAGTGTTGTGTGATTTGAAGTCTTTATTTCATGTAGTTCAGGAACAGTCATACTGTTATATTCACTTTTGGAACCTGGACTGGGCTGGGAATAGTACACTGATCACTCCAAACTGGATAAAAGAGGCTAGGTTGACATCACAGCATGGTCCTGGGCACCCTGCTTTTGTTGACCCTGCTTGAGGAGGGAGGGTTGTGCTAGATGGTCTCAACAGGTCCCTTCCAACCACAGTGATTCTGTTATCCAGTGATCTTTAAAATAGGGGATTTGGGATAAAGCATAAAGGTCGAACTCCTAATCCCCATGGATTAGGCAGCAGAGTGCCAAGAAAGTGGTTCTAAGGGAAGGACATCTGAATTATAACCCATATTTACTCTGAGCTGATTTCTTGACTTCTGGAATGTTTGCTGCTTGTATCTAGGCAGTAACATTTTAGGCTTCTCTTGAAGACAGAGTGAGAGAGTAATTTACTTTACTTTTTTTAAAGAAGCACCACCCCAAGAGATTTATTTTTACTTCCAGGCTTTACACGCTGTACCATCACAAGGTTTTTGGAACAGCTCCTTGAATATCTTTGAAATTGGTCAAGGGTGTTTTATTATTCAGCAAAAGAAAAGCGTCAGAGTGTTGCTGTAGTTACCAGGAATGGCAGCAGGGAGTGCGCGTGGATGAGGCCAAGGGGAGAAGCGCGTTCCATGTGTGGTGATGTACGGCAGAAGCTGGATCAGCTGTGCTGTCATCTTTGCTCCTTGAGGGAGAATTACTGTGCCATTGTGACAAAATAATTCATTAGCTGTGCTGTGCCAACAAGTAGAGAAAATAGAAATTCAAAGTGCAGGCTTCCAAGGTAGCCTTCTTAAACTCAGAACTTCTGAACTTCTTAAACTCACAAACTCTCATTTGGCCCCGTGATGTGTCTGGTGAGGAGTATAACAGCATACTGAAGCAGCAGATGATAGAAAGGTTTCTTTGGTTCTCCATACTTCATGAAGGTCTTAGACACCTGGATCTGGTTTTGCTTTATAGAGTATGGATTTGCTACTTCATGTACTGTTGGTTGTTTGTTTTTTTGATAGATCCAAACCTCAAAGACCAAGGCAACCAGCAAGGTGATGGGTCTCAGTTACCAATAAATATGATGCAGCAGCAAATGAATGTAATGCCACAAGTGAATGCACAGCACCAACCTATGAACATCTTTCCGTATCCAGTGGGTGTCCCTCCTCCCATGATGAATATGCAACGAAGTCCATTCAACATCCACCCTCCTATGCCCATGCATCTCCCTACCGGAGTGCCTCTCATACAGGTAGCTGCTCCCACAAATTTGTCTCAGGGATTACCTCCGCCTCCACCTCCACCCCCACCATCTCAACAAGTCAGCTTCATTGCTTCACAGCAAGATGGAAAACAATTGCAGGTATGCTTTGTCAGAAGCCATGGCAAGAGCAGATTCTTACATCAAATACCACAGTCTTCATAAATGTATACTTGCAGTTACTTTCTCTCTTGCCTGTCTTCTTCCACCCCGCACCAAATTTAAGGTGAATGTGTCTGTGAGGATAAGGGGGGGTTGGGCTGTTGTTTTTAAGTAACACGCAACACCACCGCTGGGGTTTTGTGGAAAAGAGGAGTTGCAGCCGGTAATGAAACACTGACAAATTTCATCAGTGTCTTCCATTACCTTTTTCCTTTTAGAAGTGACTAGTTTCCAAGATTTAAGTTTTCCCTTCCAAAAGTTGCTGCTTTTAAGCTTTGGAAAATGCTTGAATTCCCTTGCAGCAGCCTGTAGGAAGTGACCTAAATGTCTTTGTTGCAGTCACCATCTCATGGGGAGCATCAGTGGAGGAGAACTATCTCAAGTACTGCATGGCACCCATGTGTTCCACACTTCCATTCTTCAGCTGTCATTATCACTATCTCAGCAGCTTCCCCCCACACATGCATTTTCTATTCTGTTTAATTTTTGGAGCCTTTTTGTTAATAATTTCCAAACTTTCTTTGGTATGTTTTACTTCCCTCTCCTTGCCTGAATCTCCTTTTTCTGTATGCCCTGTTTGAGACCTAACTCTTGCTTCAATTCTCCAGTTCCAAAAAGGCTGTGGTGCTTGTGGCAGGTCAGACCGTCTTGTGCCTTGCAAGATACCTTAAAACAACCTTTGTCTGTGTGAACTCCTCCTGCAGCCAGCTGTTTATACTAAGAGCATTTATATCAGGGAAGGGAATATGAACAACTTCCAGGAGGATGCTTGGTCCTGTGAGCAGATGTAACACTGCATGTGTGATGTGTAAAGGGCTCTTCAGGGGCTGACTGAGGTTTGTGCTTCTCCTCTGCTGCTGGCTGCCTCCTATAACCTAAAATGCTTTTCCTGGCAGTCCAGGTTTTAAAAATGATGTTCTAGAACAGTGATTTCTAACTCTCTGTTTTTATGCATTATCTCTATGAAGTGATAAGTAGCCTACATTCTTTCCAGCTGCTTTTACCACGTTTGTTAACTTAGAGCAAAAGAAGTTAAGTACTGGGGGGAAATACTGAGTGGGGTTACAGCCCCTTGCCCTTCAGTGCAAGGTAAATCAGTAAGGTACTGTTGGAAGTAAAACACTGATAGATTGCTCATTGGTTTGATTAATGGCTGATACCTGTAATTAAAACTTCCAGAATTGGAGATAAGGTAGGTTTAACCTCTAAAGAACACAGGCTGTGAGCCTTGGTGTAATACAGTATCTAGTGCAGTAATGAATCTGTTTCTACAAAGACTGCATGCTGCTCCAAAATGACAGCTACTTGTTAGTAAAACCCCTGCTACAATCGATGCTCCTACCTGCTTTTGTGGAATAGTGCCTGTGAACCTGAATGCTCTTGGCAGCTGCTGCTGCTTTTTCCTTTGAGCTTCTGTTGGACAAGTCCTTGGTGGCAGCACCATAGAAACTACTGAACACTGCAGGACTCCATCTGTCCTTCCTGTTGAGAGGAAGATGAAGAGCATGCGCTGGCAAGTGTTAGCATGCTGCTTATAACAGCTCAGTATCTCTGTCCTTTCCAAGGAGCTCAAATTCCTGTTTCATTATCTTCCACCTGGATAAATGCAGATGTGGAAAAAAAAGTCAAGTTGATGACCTGCAAAAAAGTAGCATTGAGGGTAGCCTGACAGAAATATGTTGGGTGAATGCATTCTTGGCTTTTGCCAGAACAGACCTCAATCAGGTCAGAGAGCTACCTGATTCTGAGTTCCACGGTATCAGCAATGCTGGTGCTCCTTCGGTGCTGTTTGGAAATGGACAGAAAATGGCTTTTCCTGAAGAACAAACAGCTCCTGGCTTCAACCAACATTTCACCTCTAGCCTTCAGTAGATTTGCAAGTTCAAGCTGATAACCAAGTGAAAGCAATTGTTTCCAGAGCAGCATCATTAGGTGCAGGGATGCAGGTGGGGTTTAAGGTGACATCTCATGTATGTTTAAAAAGATGATTTTAAAAGAAAACAAAAAAGTTCATCTGTTACACTAAATAAGGCTCCAGAGACAAGCAGAGAAGTTCTGCAGCCATAAGCTTCTGTTCTAGTTTTGAGACACAAGATGCCCAGGGCAGAAGGACAGAAAAGATGTTTTACCCCTTCCCAAGGAGTCAATAAAAATGCTCCACACTGGATAGGAAGTATAAATGGAAATTCTATTTACAAATACATACAAAAGGTGGTATCCAGGTGAAAGGAATACATTCACAAGTTAGGCTCAGTTCTTCACCTGGGCCTACCAGGCCAAAACCTTCCAGAGCTTTCCAGAAACCTCCACCCCACTCAGCCTCAGCAGGCCCAAGAGTAGTCAAACTGCCCCCAGCTAAACCCAGGCTTACCACAGGCTTCAATAGGCCCAGTGGCGTAGCTGGAAATTCACTGCCAGCCAAGGCCAGGAGAAAGCCTCTCCCCCACAGACCATAAAGATAACAGCACACACATCCTGACACAGAGAGAAGAGAAAATTGGCTGTACATTCCCTTAAGTAGAGGTCCAGGGAAATGGAATAGAATAACAGATTACAATATCCTGGGACAAGCTGCTCATCCCCCTGGGACTCTCTAGCCTCTGGAGGACGTTTCTTTATGGTTATACCAATTAACTCTTGATTTCCCTTAACCTACACTACCTTCCTTCCCCTTGTGCTAACCTCTTCCGTGCCTGTTTGCAGGAGTTTGCTTCGTCACTAGGATATGAGATAGAATCTAGCACCCACTGTGGTGATGTGGAGGGTGCCGTACTTTCCAAGCTTTGTTTTCCCCTTGAGTAGATGTGACACAACATGTGTACCTCCCATAGCGACGGGCAGTGTGGAAGTGGCTAATGAACACAAGCATGTAGTGTCTGTGTGCTCTCTCTAGCTGCTGGGACTTCATTGTCATACTGAATGTAATCATTACTGATAACTTTTTGAAACAGGGTGTTCCAAGTGCTGCTCCTGTAAGTAATAATGTGAGTGCTCCAGCCTTGCCTGCTCCAACAGCAGTCCTGGGAAACGTGGGAACAGTTCAGGGACCAAGTTCGGGTAATACAACGTCGTCAAGTCACGTCAAGAGCTCTAATGCAGCTGTAAAACTGGGAGAAAACAAAGCAAGTGTAACAGTGGAAGCTAGTGCAGATAGCTCAAAGAAGGACCAGGCAAGTTCAGAGTACATTTATATATACTCTTTTTTTATACATTTATATGTAAAATGTATATTGCACATGAATTTTGACATACTAAAAAGGTAGTCGGCTATGACAATACCCCTTATACTTGATGGCATCATAGAATGGCCTGGGTTGGAATGTACCTCCAAAAGTCATCTAGTCCCACCCCCTCTGCAGTCAGCAGGGACATCTTCAACTACATCAGGTTGCCCAGAGCCCTGTAGAGCCACACTTTGAATATCTCCAGGGATGGGACCCCGAACACATCCCTGGGCAACCCGTTCCAGTGTTCCACCACCCTCATAGTAAAGAGCCTGTTTGTAACATCCAATCTAAATCTGCTCTTCTTCAGTCTGAAGCCATTGTCCTATCCCTGCAGGCCTTTGTAAACACTCTCTCCATCTTTCCTGTATGTGATCATCTCACATATGTGATACTGTTGTGGCAGCTGTTAGACATAAGCTAGCAAGCTGACTCTTTTGAGTGTAGCCTTCTTTAAAGCTATGACGAGAATTCATGGAATTGCTGTGGGCTACCATTCTGCTGTTTGTAAAACAGGCAGCTCTCGGGAGAGCTGAAACGGGAGTGAGGAGAGTGTGAGAGGTTTTCTGGTCTTCTGCAGTAACTTTTTGCTGTAAAGATTGAATTTGTGATAAAAGGCTACCGATGCAGGCAGTGAGAAATAACACGTTTGGGGTTTTTTTTCATCAGAAACTGTTAATTCAGGAGAAAGCAGCCCAGGAAGTCAAACTGGCCATTAAACCTTTCTACCAAAACAAAGACATCACCAAGGAGGAATACAAAGAAATCGTGCGGAAGGCTGTAGATAAAGTAAGTTGATCCTACTAATCCAAAGTGCATGCACAGCAACAGAGGTGGGGGCTGGACTTAATCTTGTGGGAACAAGAGGTAGTTGCTGGGATGGGGGAAGAGGAAAACCAGAAATTCACCGAATACCAGGTTGGAAGGGACCTCAAAGATCATCTAGTCCAACTTTTCAGGGTAAGAATATAGTTGAAATGATGTGGCCCAGCTTGGAAACTGCCTAATGTAGGGGAATCCATTATCTCCCTTGGGAGTTTATTCCAATGTTTAAGAGTTCAAATGGTGAAAAGTTTTCCCTGGCATCCAGTCCAAATCTCTCCAATAGCAACTTGTCCTCATTACCCTTTGTCTTTACCATGGGACTCTAAAAAAGCAGTCTCCCTCCTCATGATAGCCACCCTTTACGTAATTGTATGTGGTTGTGAGGTCTCCCCTAAGCCTTTTCTTCTCAAGACTGAGACAACCCAGTTACCTCAGCCTTCTTGATATGATAGGTCTTTTGGTCCTCTAATCATTCTTGTGGCCCTTCTCTGGGCCCTTTCACCCTGTCCTCATCCTTCTTGCATAGCGGGGACCAAAACTCTGCACAGTGACTCAAGGCGTGGCCTGACCAGCCCTGAGTGAAAACACCATACTTTTGTCTTTCACCACAAGAGCCGTCCTAGCTCCTTAGAACTCATTTATTGTGTGAAAGAATTGAATGGGAATTCAGAAATATTTGGGAAGCAAGTGGGGAAGCATTAAGAGTTTCATAAAGTTGTTCTGCTTGCCATAGAGAAATGTGGAGTGTTGGGAAGTAGTGTGGAAGAGTGGCACATCAGCAGAGATGTGCCTTGGCTGTGAGCAGACAAACTCTTTTACCCCTCTCCCCGAAGGAGTAAAAGAAAACTATTCCACACAGGACTGGAAAGAATTGGAAATTTAAATGGAAGTACTGTTCACAACTATATACAACAGTACAAAACACACAGACTCTCATTCAGCCTTGGCCCCGTTCTCTACAGTCTGGGCTTTACCAAACCTCACTAAGCCAACGTCATCCAAAACCTTGCCCCCACTGGGCCAAAGCCCCAGGCCTCAGTGCCTGCTCCCCTTATCTCCCTACCCACACCCCAGTGACGCAGACAAGTTTAACCAGGCTGCTCAAGGCCAAAAGCCTCCCCCAAAATTCCAAACAAGAAATAGCAGGAGAGAGGGCAGAACAGCCTGTGCTGTCCATTTATAAAGGGGAGATGCAGGCACGATGGGATGAAATGACAAAAGATTACACTTTTTGGTGTCACCTCTCTGGTACTTGGAGGACTTTCAGCTCCATGGTTAAGATATCCCAGTTCTTAAACCCACATGTTTCAAACGTTTTTTGTTCTGTCTTTAAAACCTTTGTAGGTTTGTCACAGCAAGAGTGGAGAGGTGAATTCTGCCAAGGTGGCCAATCTAGTGAAAGCGTACGTAGACAAGTACAAACACTCGCGGAAGAAAAACCCCGAGGAGGCGGTCTCCGGCGAAAGGAAATGAAAGAGCCACCTTCTCAGTTTGTCATTTCTACTCTCTCTGCAAAGTGCAATTTCGAGATGAACCCTTAACTGAACACTGATTGGGAGCTGGTTTTGATAAAATTTATTTTTCAATGTAGTATATACAATGTTTTGTTCTCAAGAAATTCTAGAGCTGCAGGGCGACTTCTTTATTCCTTTTCTAAAGAGCCAACAAACCTGTCCGAAACAATCAAGATGTAAAGAAGAATCATTAGGGATGTACGATTGTGTGGATACTTAGATGTACAGCATTTTGACTTCAGTAACACAGTACATGAAATTAGAATCTTCTGAGGACATTGGGTTTGCTGCAGGTATGTACAGTACTTGGTCAGATTAAGTAAAATTTTTCTTTTGATTTTCCTTCCCCCCCCCTTCCCCCTGCCCCTTCCTAATTACAGCAAAGAGGATGTATTGCCTTGACAAATATTTCTAGCATTAACTGGACAGGCTGAATGCACAGGGGGTGACAGAATGTGTATATACAAAGGCAAAAAAAAAGCAAAGCACATGGAGTTGTCTGGACAGAACTGTTTAGTTTTTAAAAAGAGAATTGATGAACAGTAAAATGCAGTGCCCAGGATCATGGGCCTGCATGTCTGTTGTAACACCAAATAAAAACTATGCTGCTTGGTTTTGTTTGTGACGTTGTTGAATTTGTTTCAAGATAGAGGGATGAGCCTGAATGATTTTTATGTGCTGAAAGGACTCCGTTGCCACACACCGACAACCTCAGTTCCTGTCTAACCCTGCCCTTAGCTAGTAGGGAATTACTGTCCTAGAGCTGGTTGTTCAGAAGCACAAACCAAGTCAAGAAAGCTGGAGTTTGTTACTAGGCTTCCTGTTGATCAGAGATCACCAGTTGTGCCAATCCTTGCTTTGTTAACTAGGGACTGTAGCATGGATCACCAGACTGCTCTCATTGAATGGGTGCAGTCTGAAGTCATGTACAGCAGCTTTCCTACTTCCCTGAGCACTTTGGCATAGAGAAGTTGGTAGAGATACTGCAAGCATTTAAAAGCAGTGAATGTGCTAAGGGAAATGCCTACACTTGAAGTAAAACCAGTTTTACTGAGGTGGCAGCAGGGAGGGTTGCTGAGAGACTGAGATCACTATGTGCTCCTTATGGAAGGAACAGCTTGATGTCCTCCTGGGAGTGTTGGGAGAAGGAGCCTTGCTCTGAGATAGAAATTTTTATTCCCTTACTCTCAGACAGCACTATTAATATTCAGCATTTCCCTCCAGTCCTGCCATATGGTAGCAACCTTTGGTGTTGGCTCCTGCTCCAGCCCAAGGTCTCCTGGCCCAAAAGTATTAACATGAACCATTTGGACAGAAAATACCAATGTGACTTTTCTGCTCAATTACCTCTTCATAGCCAGTAGCTCCCACATTAACTTTCCTTAGCAAAAGCCACAGTCATACCCTGTAAGAAGGAAGTCCCATCCCTGGAAGTTTTTAAGGCCAGGCTGGATGTGGCTCTGGACAACCTGATCTAGTGGATAGTGTCCCTGGCCATGGCAGGGTGGTTGGAACTAGATGATCCTTGAGGTCCCTTCCAACCCTGACAATACTGTGATTCTGTAACTTACAGAAGCCTGAGGATGAAATGAGGGAGACAGCCAGCTGTACCCATGTGGTTATGCAGAGAGCTCTCTGTGTGCACAGGAGGTGATGCTTGTCCCAGCAGTCAGTCAGTTTTAACCATAACTTTCCGCAGAGTTAATGAAGCATTTGACTGTCTGTATTTATGTTCGTGTGCCTATACACTCTGTAAATTAGCAGCACAATGCATTTTCTACAGTCAAGCCAGGTTTTAGATGTTGTTCAGAATACTCAGTGTGACTCTGGTAGCAATTTGTATGAACTCTTGAACTGTGTGAAACTAAAACCGATTAGCGCCTTTTGGGGACCGCTGTAGCAAACGGCTGTGTCTCTCCAGGTTTTTATCACGCCCTGTGTCCTTTCTTACTTTTACTACACTTATCCTTCTCTAAACTTTTGGATTTTAATGAGTTTTTATATCTTTATACAGTTGAGCCTTGCTATAAAGCTGCTCTCAGGAGCCAGAGAAGTGTTTTGTGGGGTTTTGTTTGTTTTAGAGAAGAGGTAGCAATTGGGTGAGAAGGAGGAAGGGAGGATTTAAACTGGGAGAGGGGAAGGGGCATTCATTTCTTGTTTTGCAGCTCCTGGCTGGAAGATAAAACTCATTTGCCTGCCACATTGTTGGGGCAGTGACCATAGTGATGCTCCACTGTATTTCAAAAGGTAATGAAGAGTATCAGACAGAGGAGCCTGTGACCAGTAACTCTGGTTTTGACAATGGGATACTATGGAACTTGCCAGAAACTAACACAGTTCGTTACAGTTTCTGTGTTGAATTCAAAACTCATATTGCCTTAGTCCACAGATTATTCCTGCTTTTCCCAAAAAGCAGTGAAGTCTCTGTTGATGCAACTGCTACTTTAACCTCACAGTCACGGTCTTGTTCAAGTAGCATGGAAGCTGTATTCCTATTTGTTGACGCTCCTTGCACTGGAAGTCCCACCGTGGACTAACAGCTAAAGGCAAAGTGCTGGGGACACTGAGCCCTTTTGGTGTCTCTACAGGATCAGTCATTCACTCCTTTCAGATGGCCTCAAGGAACACAGGTACAAAGCTGTATCCCTTCGGTGAACTTATGCAACTCAAAAGGGTTTTCCTTGCACTTCTTCCACTGTCTCACTGTGCATGCTGCTTGAATGTCTCATCCTAAAGATGGATCTTAGGAGCACAGTGGCTGTCCAAAGTGTTTGTAGCATAAAGGCTGGAGTGCTGTCTACTGAAAAAAAAATACTCTAAAAAACTAGTTTTGTATAGTGCTTAACAGTTTTAATAAATTCTTTTCACTAAGATGGCAGTAGTCTGTGTTTGCTCTTCAAAGGTTCTGGATCAAGTGGTTTAATTCAGGAAGCAATGTCCCCTCCCTCCTGACACCCAGTCCTCAGATACTTACCTATTTATTAGATCCCTTCTTGGCCTTCTCCTCGCCAGACTTAACTTTGTTGTTCTTCAAGGTGGCTGTCTGGTGGCTCTGTGAAATGCAGAGGTTTGTAGAAGATTGGAGTTGGATTAGCTGGGTGACACATCCATGGAGAGCAAGGATTGTCTTACCTTGATACTGCTCAGGTGCTGTTTCTGTGTTAAATGAACAGGCCTTAGCAGACAGGCCTGTAGTTTTAGGAAAGAGTGTGCCAGTTTGAGGAGCAAGGGTAGACATTAAGGCCAAGGCTCAAGGGGTGGCTTGGTGTGGATAGTCACTGGGAAGAGGGAGGTCCAGCAGTGTCAGTTACTTGAGGACATTTTTTGAGATGAAGAGCAGGGCCTGCAGTTGTAACCATCTCATGACGCTGGGCTACTGAGATTAAGCCAGGAGGCTTAGCCTTAATCTGTCATGACATTACCTCAAGTAGGTGGAGACAGAGTGAAGATCACTGCAGGGAGGCTAGGGTAAGACATGCTGAAAGACATTACTTCCAATAAAAAAAATGGTCTTGAGGAAAGTAATTTAAACCAAATGACTGCAGATAGTGAAAACCATTGCCTAAGCTCTAAGGCAATCATGTTTCCACTTGCTTCCGTGAGGGCATGGACCTTTCCAAGCATCCTAACAGCAAGTGTCACCGCCTCATCTATTGCTGCAAGGAGCTTGTCAGTACGTTGGCTTGACTTAAGCCACATCTGCTGCTGCTCCCTTGGCCTTCCTCTGCACTTTGCTGCATGCCCCATGCAGGCATTGCAGAGCTTTCTTTGCACACGTGAAGATCTTGATCTGGGTCCTGCAACTATAGACAGGCAACCTTAAGCAGGTCAGGAGTTTCGTGCACTTAAATGACTTGTGTGTCAGGAGAACCATCTGCCTGCTCTCCTCAGAGGGTGATCACTGCATAAAGCAAAACAGCAGGCAGAAGGGCTCTGCATTTTAGCTCTGAGCAGTGTTACCACCACTGGGATAGAAATTTCTGAATGTGAGCACAGGGAGAACATGCAAAGAGGAGAGGGACATAGGGAGAAGCAGCAGGAGCAGAAGCAGCTCCTAGGTGAGGACTTTAGTTTGTGCTGAGTAAGTACCATTGCAAGCCAATTTACACAGCTAAAGCATTTCTAGAGCCTGCCTCTGCAAGCAGTGCCTTGAAATCTGCTCAGTTTTGCTGTAGGGATCACTCTGCTAGAGCCTCCTGCCAACAAAAGGGTTTGGCTTTTCCCCAGAAGCCACATCTCAGGCATCATAACACATCATTGGTGTGTAAAACAAGTAGGTAGATTCTAAAGTTCAGCTTACACTTGAAATCGGAGCGATGAAACTACTGTGACAAAGATTTTTATGAAGTATTGCACTAATCACATTAATCAATAGCTTGTAAAAGAGCAGAAATGAGTAAGGACTATAAAGCAGATCACTGAAAGGGGCTGTAGAGTACTTATTAAATGCAGCAGCCTTCAAAAAAAATATGAAGACCTTCAAAATCTGTGAAGATGCTTTAAAATTCACTAACCTGGAGCTGAAAACAAGAAGGATGCTCCATAAGCTGCTTGCATGAAAGGAGATACAGCTGTGAGAAGGCACAGGCTGGGATACAAAATTTTGCTTGACTAAATTAAGTAATTTACTTAAACTTGGCTCTGACTTTTCTGCTGTTTCTCACAACTTCCTGAGACACACCAACAGTAAGCTTGCAAGCTGCCCTTCATTTCCATAGACTGTGCAGTAAACCCAGGGGGATTACAGCAACACAGGAGCTGCTCATTCCTCACAGTAAACAAACCCGGAGTGGAATCCAACACCGAGGAAAATTACCGCAGGAGCCAAACCCAATGGATTTTGGCAGCAGGTTAACTCATCATTAGTTCTAAAGTGCTGCAGAAATTAAACCTGAAACCACTGATTTTATTTTTTTATGTGAAGCATCAATCAAAAATAGCTGTGGATTCTTGGGTGCTTCGGCACAAAGAGCAGCTGGGATTAAAGAAAGGAACAACTCTTAGAAGCCAGAGTTTACCTACAAACTCTAGAGCCTTTTACAGAAAGTCAGGGCTCTCCAGGACCAGGAAGGTAGCTTAACCATGATGGGTAGGGTCTCCTCTAACACAAGACAGGAACATGGCTGCCTTCTTTTCTCTCCACAAGTTAGAGGGATGCTGGATGTGCAGGTATTTGCAGTGCAGGCATTTATGAGGCGTGCTGCTGGGGAAAGCACAGCCACTGCCCAGAGCCAAGAGGAGAGCACCAGGGACCCCCTGCACCACCTGCAGGTGTGAAGCCTCAGGGACCACATGAGAAAGAAACGTCCTATTAGAAAGCACCTAGGAGAAAAGGCTGTCACACACTCGGCTTGCTCAGTTGTTGCTATTTGCCATTGCATGGTGCCTGGTGGTTAACTGACCATACCACAGAACAACAGAACATTAGGGGCTGGAAGGGACCTCGAAAGATCTTCTAGTCCAACCCCTCTGCCAGAGCAGGGTCACCTATACCAGATCACCCAGGAACACATCCAGGCAGGTCTTGAATAGAGAGGGAGAATCCACCCCCTTCCTGGGCAGCCTCTTCCAGTGTTCTGTCACCCCCACAGTGACAAAGTTTTTCTTCATGGTTCTATGCTACTTCCTGTGCCTCAACTTCCACCCATTGCCCCTTCTCCTGTCATTGGGCATCGCCGAGCAGAGCCTGGCTCCATCCTCTTGGGACTCACCCTTTAAATACTTATAAACATTAATGAGGCCGCCTCTCAGTCTCCTCTTTCTTCAAGCTAAAGAAGCCCAGCTCCCTCAGTCTCTCCTTGTAAAGAAGAGATGTTCCACTCCATCATTTTTGTGGCTCTGCACTAGACTCTTTCAAGCAGTTCCCTGAGGTCCTTCTTGACCTGAGGGGCCCAGAGCTGGACACAATATTCCAGATGTGGTTTGGAATCAGACCGGAACACTCAGAAGTCATTCCTCCTGAAAATATCTGATCTGCCTCTGATTTGTCTTTGACTAATCCCTGTACACTACAGAGCTGCTGCTGCCTGTGCAAAGCATGTGGCTTTGCCATGCAAACTAACACCCCAAAACAGAAGCAAATACACAAATCAGAGTGTGGGAGACCCCACAGAAGGATCCAACTCCTTGCCACCTTCCTGATGACACTGAGCAGCTCTGCAGCCAGATCACCAAGCCAGACAACACAGATGAATTTCCACAGCCTTGTGTCAAGCCCTAAGCTCTCAGAGCAGTTCCTGGGAAGGGATACAAAGGCTATTTAAAGAGTTCTAATAAACATGCAACATTTTGTAGTGGGGGAAATATAAATCACACACAGAGCACCTCATGCAGCATGGATTGTGGCAAGTGGATTACATATTTGATGCACTGTAGGGTTTGCTATGAGGTTACTTGTAGGTCAGTCTGCCAAGACTTCACAGAATCACAGAGGAGAGAATTGATGTTCTAGACACTACTGACCACAGGTGAGGCAGTTAGGAAAGCCCCATCAGCACTCTGCAGTGCCCAGGGCAGTGGCAGTTCTCAGGTTGTGAAGGCTATGTCCTGTCTGAGCAGCACAGGGGAGACACAACCAGAACAGCACCCACCCACATTCATTACCACAGTGACATCTAATGGAACGGTGCATCACAGTATCACAGTGTAACTAAGGTTGGAAGAGACCTCGAGGATCATTGAGTCCAACCTGTCTCCACAGACCTCATGACTAGACCATGGCACCAAGTGCCACGTCCAATCCTCTCTTGAACACCCCCAGGGATGGTGACTCCACCACCTCCCTGGGCAGCACATTCCAATGACAAACGACTCTCAGTGAAGAACTTTCTCCTCACCTCAAGTCCCCTGGCGCAGCTTGAGACTGTGTCCCCTTGTTCTGGTGCTGGTTGCCTGGGAGAAGAGACCAGCCCCTTCCTGGCCACAATGACCTTTCAGGTAGTTGTAGAGGGCAATGAGGTCACCCCTGAGCCTCCTCTTCTCCAGGCTAAACAATCCCAGCTCCCTCAGCCTCTCCTCACAGGGCTTGTGCATGTTCAAGTGTCTCGATGTCCTTCCTAAACTGAGGGGCCCAGAACTGGACACAGTACTCAAGGTGTGGCCTAACCAATGCAGTGTACAGGGGCAGAATGACCTCCCTGCTCCTTACTCCTACCTTGCTGTTAAACATTGAGGCAAAGAAGGTGTTCAGGACCTCAGCCTTTTCCTCGTCTTCAGTCACCGCGTTCCCCTCCAGGTCCAGTAAGGAGTGCAGGTTCTTCTTGCCCTTCTTTTTAGTGTTAATGTATTTGTAAAAATGCTTTTTATTGTCTTTGACAGAGGTGGCCAGCTTCAGTTCCAACTGGGCCTTTGCCTCTCTAATTTTATTCCTACATAATCTAACCACTTCCTTGAATATACCTCGAGAAGCCTTCCCCTCCTTCCAAAGCCTCTTTTTCCCCAGGAGCTGCTTGCTCATCCAGGCCGGTCGCCTTCCCCGCCGGCTCATCTTTCGGCACATGGGAACTGCCAGTTCCTGTGCCTTCAAGAGCTCCTGTTTGTGTAATCACACAAACTCTTGTAACAGTGCAGGCTCCCTCTTTTCAAGGCCCTATTCCAAAGGTAAAAGCAAGGAGTACTGTCCCTCTTCATCCATTTCCATGCCTCACTTCACCAGAGGCCATCAAAGCTCCTGAGCTCCAGGTAACCTTCCCAGCAAGAAGCCCAGCAAGACCAGCTGCAGAACTGGGATGACAACACAACCTCCCAACCCAGAGGACATGCTTCATGCTATGAGTCACCATGTAACTCCATCCTAAGCAACAGAAACACAGACAGCTCTGCCCAAAGATAAGGAACAAGCAAATATTTGGGTTTCAGAAAAAATTACTTTTAACCAGGACAGCACCTGTGGACATAGGGATTTAAAACCCTCAAATCACAAAACCAGCAAACCACCTCAAAATGCATTTTGCAGCAAATCCACCCGAAAGGCTACCTAAAAAACAGCAGTCTAAAAGCCACCCAACATCACAGCTGAAGACAAACCTTATGATGATTCATCTTTGGAAGATTTTTGTTACTCCTTTCTTTCCACCTAGAATAAAAAGCAATCAGCTTTTTAAAAGGTACCAGCTCAAATGACTCTGCTTATCTTATCACAGACAGGGAGAGAAGGGCAACAAAGTTGGTGAGGGGTTTGCAACACAAGCCCTATGAGGAGAGGCTGAGGGAGCTGAGGTTGCTTAGCCTGGAGAGGAGGAGACTCAGGGGTGACCTTATTGCTCTCTACAACTACCTGAGGGGAAGTTGTAGACAGGCAGATGTTGGTCTCTTCTCCCAGGCAGCCAGTAGCAGAACAAGAGGACACAGTCTCAGGCTGCACCAGGGGAGGTTTAGGTTGGATGTTAGGAAGAAGTTCTATACAGAGAGAGTGATTGCCCATTGGAATGGGCTGCCCGGGGAGCTGGTGGAGTCATCATCATTGGAGGTGTTCAGGAGGAGACTTGATGGGGTGCTTGGTGCCATGGGTTAGTTGTTTAGGTGGGTTGGGTGCGATGATCTTGAAGGTCTCTTCCAACCTGGTTTATTATGCCAAGACACAAATGATGCAGTGAGAAACAGCAAGTCATGATACAACCACATGAAAACCAGCAGGCTTTTAAAACCAACCAAAGGTGATTTAGAAGTTGCAGTAATTTAAGAACAGCTGATGATAACTTTGCTCATTATAGTCAGCCTTGACTTCTCCACCACTTGACTCATGAACTCAGTGTGAAATCCCCCTCACCCAACAGACCGGCAACACACAGTGCACCAACCCATCACAGAGCTGCAGCCCCAAGCGCTGCAGTGGGACACAGAGCATCCCTTTGGCTCCACAACCTTCAACTCACTGCCCACACCAGGCTCAGCAGCCTGCACACACATCACCTTACCCAGCAAGTAGGACATCAGCCATAATGCTCTCTGTAGCCACCCATGCAGGAAATGACTGACAGCCTAATCACCACCTGGCAGGAAGCACGCAGGAGGGATGGAATGATTACAGGTGTCCCTAGCTGTGCCATGTTATCGTGTCACAATAAACTGATGATTTATCTTCCCACCAGGCAGGGCACAACTGTGATCTGCACATTACAGCAGATGAGAAGGTTCCACATGCCATGACTTGCAGCAAACCACAAAACAGATCTTTGGCAGTGATGAGAACTGAACTCAAACCTTGCTACGTGCTCTGGTGCTTCTCCCTCCAGGCTAACTCCCCTCTGAAGCTGGATAGTGAAATGGAAAAGTAAAAACTAAGGGTATTTTTAATAGCAGTAAAATCATTTGAATCTTGGCTGTGCTTTGCCCCAGACTGTATGCAGACAGGCAGTAATTAACAGTCAGCTGCACACTCCAGCCTCACCATCAGGCACTGCAGAGAAACATCACTAAGCAAAGCCCAGCATAAATGAATGGGGAAAGAGCTGGTTTAAAGGTTAACAACCATGATGCTTTTTCACCTTCCAAGCAAGGCTGTTGCAGTAGTTCTCAATAGGAGTTAAACCATAGGCCAAAGCAGTGCTCTGCTACTGTGCTGGTAACTTGGTAACTTGTAGAAAACTCGACTGATGACTGAGGAGTAACATTTACTTTGGCCAGAGGTGCTTTTAGTATCCTTGCTGCCCTGAGAAATACTACAAAAGAAGAACTTGAAGATGCAAGAGATGTCCTCCTTTCAAAAATATACCTAACCTGGAATTAGTGTAACAATATAGCTGTGTGTTTTTTATTATTCCCTGAGAAGTTTGTGCTCTTCTTCAAGAAGATGCTATGGAACCAAACCAAAACAGAGGTTCTTTATGATGCTCCCGAGATGACACACTCACTGGATACCACAGGACATTCTCCACTGGTTGAAATGGGGCAGTGGTGTCACTTGAGTAACTTCGCAGTGAAAGTACAAGTAATAGGAATTAGGCATTTACCTGCTCAAGATGTACCTGTAACAGCAATACAAAATGGGTAATATGAAACATTCTTACTCTCTCCCTCCATGAACTTCCCCAAACTGTATTTGTCACAGAACAGCTTGGAGATGGGAGGAGTTCAGTGGCAGCAGGTCTGCATCAAACTGCCAGGTAGCGCTGTTACACTAAGTGCAGAAGTACAGATGATGCACAGCTGGCAATCACATGGCCGTGTGTGGAGTCACCTTGCCAAGGCATCCATGTGAACCTAGCATTTTCTTGCTTCTGGCCAACTATATTCTGCCACGCCATGGTCCTCTGGAGCCAGTAAGCATTGCAGTCAAACACCGAACGTGAACGCCGACCAGAGGCACACCTCACCGCTGTGCCTCACAGCATGCAGCTGTGTAATTAAGACTCTGCCCTCGCTGGTGTCACTCAGAACATGCATGGCTAAAGATTGCGTTTGGGCTACCTTGAAACTTGGCTGTTTGAAGGAGATGCTTGCAGTGTAAGACGTTCTGATCACTGGAAAGGCCTGTAGCAGAAACTGGATGAGAGGGAAAGGTCCAACTTTCCACTCTGCACTGGGTTAGGAACTGGCTGAAGGACTGAGCCCAGAGAGTGGTGGTGAATGTTGCCACATCCAGCCGGCAGCCAGGCACTAGCGGTGTCCCCCAGGGCCCAGTCCTGTTCAGTATCTTTATTGACGATCTGGATGACGGGACTGAGTCCATCATCAGTAAATTTGCAGATGACACCAAGCTAGGGGCAGGTGTTGATCTGTTGGAGGATAGGAAGGCTCTGCAGAGGGACCTTGACAGGCTGGACAGATGGGCAGAGTCCAAGGGCATAAGATTTAACACATCTAAGTGCCGGGTTGTACACATTGGCCACAACAACCCCATGCAGTGCTACAGGCTGGGGTCAGAGTGGCTGGAGAGTGGCCAGGCAGAAAGGGACCTGGGAGTACTGGTCGATTGATAATAGGCTGAACATGAGCCAGCAGTGTGCCCAGGTGGCCAAGAAGACCAATGGCATCCTGGACTGTATCAGGAAGAGTGTGGCCAGCAGGATCAGGGAAATCATTTTGCCCCTGTACTCAGCACTGGTTAGGCCACACCTTGAGTACTGTGCCCAGTTCTGGGCGCCTCAGTTTAGGAAAGATGTTGAGTTGCTGGAATGTGTCCAAAGAAGGGCAACAAAGCTGGGGAGGGGTCTCAAGCACAAGCCTGAAGGTCTAATGAATA